>NC_137702.1:26181665-27381665 GCF_964034855.1 Anser brachyrhynchus | reverse complement strand
TCCAAGGACCTCCAAATGCAACAACATAGAAATGACTTCTCCTTTTTGTGAGCCACAACTGTTTTGAAAACTTTGATGATTTAAAAAAAAAAATCATGGCCATTTCAATGCCAGCTGAAAAAAAAAAATGAAGCATCTGCCATTCATTTATTTCTTCCTTACAGTTCTAGGAAGACTTCTACCTCCAAAAATAGTTTTAAATAATCCTAAGGCAACCAACAGCATTATCAGGAATACAAAAGGAGTTGACATAGTCCAAATAATTTTTTGGACAGAAAAACCTACAATGTATTTGGTAATGATGCACCTTTACTGCGCATCTGCAGTCACTCAGTTCTTTAGTTTACTTCTGCGTGCAAACATAAGCAACCTTTAAATCCTTATTATTTCAAAAAAGTCTCAGGCACAGACCGAGGTGCAGCATTACTTCCCAAAGCACAGAAACACTTTCATGAATTCATAGCCCACTCCTAACATGTCTGTAGACATGAAAAAGGGTATTTGACAGAAAACCTGAGAAAACCACACAGAAGCAGCATCAGGAATTCAGTGGAACAGGTCAAAGTGTAGATGACATGCGGGATAGCATCCCCCCAAGACAAGGCAATTAGCATCATCACTGCCTTTATGCACACGCAGAAACTGATGAGACTAAGCACATCGATAAGTGACTACAGAGACACGATAATGGCTGGAAACTAACAGGATTAAATTAAAGAGTACTTCAATTTTTAAAGGAACTTCTCTAGTTAAAAATCACTACTACAAAAACTTAGAACCTGAAAAAACAAACTGAGGTCTGGATATACTAAGAGCTTCTAAGTGATCTCCAATAAAGTTATTTTTAACTTTCCATCTAACCTGATTTCTCCGTTTACTGATTTACAGTTACCATTAGTCATCAAGGTAATCCCTCAGGGACACCACCCTGTTGGAAATCCTTTGACAGCTCAGAAAGTCCTCAGCCACAGGAAGGCCAATTAAAATTCTCAAAATATTTTCTATTGTTTATTTTTCCAAATAGTCCTCTCAGTTCCAATCTGGGAAGCAGAACTAAAATTGTCACCTCTACCAGCTCCTGAAGAGCGAGTGGAGCTCACTGGAAAAGAAAAAGAAACCCTGGAGATGGATGCCCAACATGAGAGAGCTGCGTGATGAGCGTGCCAGCTACCAGGACTGGCAATTTCTGCCTTGCAAGCAACACAGAAAATCAATCTGAAAAAATAAAAGTGGTTAAAAATAACCATCATTCCCAGCCCCAACTGCTCCCTCAGGACACAACCCCAGAAAAAAAAAATAAAAAAAAAAAACTCAAGCACTGCCGCAGTGGCACAAACCTCCCGAGCGTGGTGGGACAGCAGGAACCACGTGGTGCTGCCTTCAAAAAGAGCAGTTTCCAGCAGCAGTGCCCGATTCACCTTGCAGACTCCCAGCTCCGGCTTCCATCCTCATCACGCCCCACTGGAGTGCTCTGCCCCATCGTCTGGAGCAAGCAGGAAAAACAGAGCAATTTTGGGGACGCACTCATGTATGGTGGAGCCTCTGGCTGCGACGGGAGGGAAGCAGCTATCCTTTTACCAGTTATCACCATTTATGAAAATTAATCACTGAAAAGCAGTTTAAAACAGCCTAACACGTGACTTCTGTTCACGTGTGGCCTGGTGTTGGTGCGCTGAACCCCCTGTCTGTGCTTACAGAAGAGCACAGCTTCGACGCGAGCCCTCCCACCCGGCACCCACGCGGGAAGCGGCATCCGGAGGGGACGCACTCAGCCACGCAGGAAACAGATTTTAGAGGATCTGTGGAGAGATGAGGCCAGTAGGACAACAGGGCAGGGAAAACAGCTGAAAGGAAGAAAAAGCATCAGGAAAGAAGCTAAAGAGGAAACAGATGCACCGGAGGGATGAGAAAATACTGGGGCGGGTGGGGGCAAGGCAAATGAAGAAGGTGAAAGTACCAGCCCAGCACGAGGGTGGAGGGAGCAGAACAAGCTGCAGAACTGAGATGACTCAATGTGAGGGAGAAGTAGAGACAAGAGGAAAGAAAAAATCCCCCCCTAAAAAAAAACAGACCTGTCAGAGCAATGCCTCTTACTAATCACAGAGCAGCCAGGGCACCCAGTTACAATAAGCGAGATCAAGCCACCTGAGTCAACGGAGAAAAATGTGAAAAGTAAGGCAGATTGAAGAGAGGTTATCACTACCAGAGCTGACAGGAAAATGAAATATCCTACAGTAATCCTAACGCTTCAAAATCTGCTGCTATTTCAGATCAAGATGAAAGGCATGTTCAAGTGCAAACTTCAACGTGACTTAACTGAAACACTGAATTTTAAGGTCAAACTCTAATGATACTCAGCATGAAACAGGAAAAACTGAATACTGCATTTCTTTTCCAAATAGCTTAAAGAACATCTCTCAAGAATGACGTTCCTGCAAAGCCTTCTGAGGTTTAATTTTCTTGCAGACCTGCTCCACTACGGGTTTCACAAACAACATGAAACGAAACCACAACTCCTCACTAGAATTAAAATAATGCATCACTCAGGAGTCGGATTTCCAAACAAAGATTTTTGGGAACAATTCCCCAGGCCTGAACTCCCACAGCACAGAAATGGTAACCGAGTTCTGAGATGGAAAGACCAAGCCCTTAACTAACGGCAACCACCAGCAGTGGGTGTGCGCAGAGAAACCCTACCAAACACCAGTTCTGCCCCAAAGGGGAACATTTCATCCCTTGGTCACTGCTAACCCCAGGCCACATGATTTCATGGCCACCATTACACTGCTGATAGAAAAAGGACCTACTCCTTCCAGCCCGTGCCTACCAAGGGGTGCTAAGAGAGAACATTACAAAACGCACTCCTCGTTTCAGGTGTGTGATTTTTTTTATTATTATTATTATTTTTAGCAGCTATTTTCTTATATTTCTCCCATTCGGAGAAAGCAAACAACTTACAATTTCTTCAAAAAAAATCCAGGAATCCTATGCCATTGTAATTGGGAATCCCACACAGAACTGCAAGAGATCTTTTTTATTCCTTAATAAATATTTTTAACACTAGACAGCAAGTCATGTTCCACGTACTATTGCTAAAGCTTTGTGCCCTTGAAACAACATGATGCACTATGGGGCTTACGAGCTACAGAAGCCTAAATTCTCAGAGAAGCGAACGTAGATGATATAAATTAACCAGATTTCCCAGGGGTCTGCGAAGCTGCTCAATTACGGCTCGGCAGGTCCGGATCTGAAGCTCTCTCCAGGCTGCTGCTCTGGAGCATGCCCAGCACAGGGGAGCCGCCGCTCAGCTGCCCGCACGGCTCGGCTGCTCCTGCCTCCACCCGTGCCCTCACTCCCTCACGTCTGCAAGTCGCTCAGGTCCTCGTCAAAGGCTTTCATCTCTGCCAATCAATTTACGAGGGTCTTCCGCAGGAACAGGAATCCACAGGACTGATACAGCTATAGAGGCATTACAGTAGGGTTACTGGAGCCGCTTCCGTAACGCTTCGTAAAGCCTGCAAAGAGACTGCAGCTGCCAGCATGTTCGAAGGCACAGTCCTTCTAACTAACAGCACCACTCAAAGACACTGCTGGGAAGAAGAAGTGTGGAATTCAACCTCAGCTTTTACAAAGACTGCCACCTGCTCAGAGTATTTCATGGTGAAATCTGTGGCCTCAGCACAACCCACAGGAGACACGCCACCGTATGCAGTGCTGCCGGGCACAGCAGCAAAGTGACTGAACACGGGCCCTGAATAACTTGCTCATGGCTATTTGCAGCAATTCACATCAATTCACATCTTTTTGGTGGATAAAAAGCACAGCAGGACATAAGAGGGACCAGACAGAGCTCAAAAATGGCTCAGGTGAGCCCCATTTAGGGCTCCCAGCTTCCACAACGTCATGACATTTACACACCTGTTAGAGCCCACTTGATGTCTGAACACAGCCTCTGCTTTTTAAAATGCTCTAGGAATGTCCTAAAACAGAGAGCCCCGTGAGGACATACATCCCCAGCAAGCTCCCTGGGCGAGGCCAAGCACTATAACTTCATGCCAAGCTTCCCAAAACCTGAGAGTGATCCACAACAAGCAAGACAAGAGGAAAAGCAGGTGGGAAATCAAAGCTCAACAGGATTGTTCAAAAAATTTTAAATAAGCAATTGCCAGTTCAGAAGTACACTATACAACCTGAAATACCACCTCACTCTGTCCAGAGGGTAAACCACTAAAAGAAAGTGAAACTTAAATGTTCCCTCACTCAACTTGGTGCAATTTAGCAAAACCAATACTGCTCTGAAATGCAGAACTTAAGCCTCAAAGAAGCATGAAGCGGTTTTCAAAATATCTGCCTAAATACAAATTATGTTCTCAAAGACTGCAGGAAATTCTTTTTCAGCCAAGCAGGCAGCAACTGACCGGGAGCCCAAAGGCAGCAGCATGCAAGGGCACTTCCCAGTCTGTCTGCTGGCTCGAGAGCTGAAGGAGCTGCAGGCAATAGCTTCCATGGCCTCGCCGGTGTTCTCTACTTTCCACTTGTTCTCCCAGATAAAGACATTCAAAGCTTGAGCTAAATCCTACAGATATGAGTAGGATGATCAGCGTTCACCCTGAGTTACAGCTCACATGCTAGGACTACGTCATCACTGCACCTCCACCCAGAGAGGCCTAAAATCTGCCGGGCACATTCGTGCAGCAATGCTGTGCACCTCTACCTCCTTTAACCAACCCCACAACAGAATCAGACGCACTCACACATCCCGAGTAATTCAGAGGGGAAAACAACATGGCCATCCTTAGCTGATATAAGGCACTACCGCTATGTGAAGCAATAGTTGGGGAAATTCACAGCCGATCCCTAGAGTATTTAAGTGTAATTTACTTCTAGACTAAGCAAAACAGAAGAAACTGACAGCATCCTCAGAGCCTGTGCGTTATTACTGTATTAATTTAGAGTGTGGGCAGTCAGTGTTTTAGCACCAGGTTTCCTACCTGACAGTGAAGCCAGGCTGCTCTAGCAGTCAAAGGTTGCAAGGGCCAAGCTCTAATGATTCCGCTTTAGTTTGCTGTAAGGCTTCTTCTCACGTCTAAGTGATGTGAATGTAAAAGCCACCAATGGTACAAGGTATCCTAAGCATAGATTACACAATGCATAGCCTTACATAACTGAAATGAATGAATAAATTTGATCGTATCAAGGATTAAATGGCACATCTAAGGATTTTGGCAATACAAATCATCTTATCCTGTTAAGCTTCACCAGTTAAAAACACGCTTTAAAAACACTTCACTTTGGTTGTGGAGTTGGGTTTTTTGTTTTGTTTTTCAGATAACATGTTGTTATAGCACGAATGTCAAATATGCATTTTGTTTGTTTCTGCAAGACAACCAAACCACGTTCCCTATATCACCTAAAATACCTTTCAAGTGATCTTTAGAGGAGATAAAAGTAGCAGAAAAATAGGTAACGGCAGATTAACCAAATCCCTACTAACCAAATATAAAACAAAATTCTGATTAAAAGTAAAGGTAACTTACAGGTCCAAAGTACCTATATCATAAAACAAGATAGCTGAACGTCATTTTCCCAATTCTTTTAGTTCATACTTGCAGGTCTGCAAGTGTTTTAAATGTACAAATTGTGATGATACTGCTACATTACACAATTTGTGACTAAGGTTTCATGTTCTGAGAACACAGAGAATCAAATATCCTGTTAATAATCCTTCTGTGTTTCATGTTACCAACGCATTCACTATTGTCGTTTAATACAGGATGAAAGAAAGGGTCATTCACTTCCATTTGCCTGAAGTACATGTTCTCACTTGACAACATACTGAATCGGAGTCAGCAGCATTCACTGAGCTTTGAGGGAACATCTTTCTCAGAAACATAAAAATTCAAAACATTACTATAAAGATAACAGTTTAGATTACACTTTATATATTGCAAACAGCTGGTATTTTACAATGCCTGAAGTCTTAAACTTGTCAAAGCAAAGTAAGAGGAAAGGAAAGGTAGCTCCAGATGATGCTGAGTAAACTGGAAAGCACACGGAAAAAAATAATAGACATTTTGCCAAAGTATACATCAATTCATACTTTACCTTGTGAAACAATTTCTGAAGTGCTGAAATAACACAGAATAGGGTAATGGGAAACACTATTGTGGAATATTATGGAATAATATGGAAGTACTACGATGCTGCTTTAGAGCAATAGGAAGGGAAATTAAAAAAAAAATCAAAGGTTTTTGGTGCAGGGGAGTTGTTGGTTGTGTTTTGTTTGCAGAACTACAACCTTAGTATTGGGAGGAGCAAGTTCAAAAACTGACCCCTTACAGAGTATCAGGCAATACACAAACTTCAAGGTAAGACTGCCAGTGACCGAACAAACCAATACATCTTCCTCTGTACTCAGAGGTCCCCACGCAACGCAGGGCATGAGCCAGGACCTCCCTGCCTGCGTCCAGCCACGAGCCCCCTCTTTCCCGGCACGCAGGAGCTGACTGCAGCAGACTCCCTGAACCCCTCAGGCAGCCAGCACCACTCCAGCGGAGGACACTCTTCCCCTGCCCAGCTCCTTCACCACACACAAGCAGTGTTCCCGGGAGCCCTCCCTGCCCATGCCTTACCAGCCCGTAGCTGCTGCCACCAGCCCTCCTCGCTAACGCCGCCCTCGCTCAGCTCAGCCCGTGCCAGGAGCTGCAGCCTCTCACTCGACAGCCCTTTCCCTCCTACCCCTCCGCACTGCCCTCTTTACACTTCCAATTTAATCTTTACACCTAGAATTTATTAAACTCTTTTGACCCTCAAAGCAGAGGGGGAAGGACGAGGGCGAGAAATCCACGACCCTTTATCTTGCCCAGGCACAAGCTGTACTGAGGCACGCCGACACCCAGCGCTGCAGTCCGGTGACAGCCTCCTGGACGCGGCCGAGCCAAGGCAGCACGTTACGGAGCGAAGCAGCACGCCGTCACTGAACGATGATCCCGCTATCATTACAGAACAACACGGCATAGCCAAGACTGGTTTTCTGCATTTAACGAGCCATAAATCTTAAATCCTACTTTCAGTCCTCTCTCAACATCCCAAAGCATCTCACAGGCTGATACACCTTTAGATCCATCTCCCGGCTTTTCCTGACCATTCTCTCCAGTGCATACTAGTTTCTTCTCATTGCTTCCTCCTACTTCTTATACGCCCTTTCTCTCTCCCCTTGAGCGCTTTATATTGATTCTTTTCTTCTCCTAAACAGTCCTTCTTCCCACTACCACAGGCACCCCACCTTTGTCGCACAAGGAAATAACCTGGCTTCTCCCCCACGACAGAGCAGCACGCCACACACAGACACTGAGTGCAATTATCTGCTGATAACCAACACTACAGCATCTCTGAGAAGAAACCAGTACGAATATCTTTCCTATTAATGCATTACACAGCTCCCAGCCCACTAAAACTTTGTGCAGGAGGTGACATTTTAGACAATTCTTGGCAAGATGCATATTCTGCATGTAATACCTCTTAGATAAATATAGCATATAAAATAAGCTTTACAGTACAAATATAGCACAACTGCAGTCTTCCCTTCCCCCCGCAACCAAAAATAATCAACCTGAACCAAAAAATATTATGGCAGTTTTCAAATATTATTTTCTCCATCTTAAGGTAAGCAGAGCCACCTACAAAAACTGGGTCACTCGCTTTCTGTCAGTGCTTTTCTTAGCACGAAACAGAGGTCGTGTTAAGGTTTTGCTTTGAGTAGGTATTTGTTCAAAATATCTTATTTACCAAGTCCAACCTGCAGAAGATGCACATATGTATGTGTCATATGTGTGTAACATATATCCCCTATGGATAACATATATCCCCTATGGATAACATATATCCCCTATGGATAACATATATCCCCTATGGATAACATATATCCCCTATGGATAACATATATCCCCTATGGATAACAGTTCTCCTTCAGATTAATCATTGAAATAAGGTCAACTGTTAAAGACATTAAGTGGGCTGATGTACCAACAAAGAAGCAAATAGATTGAAAAGGTTGAAAAGTTCAAAAAAATGAAACCAATTACACTGAACATACAGTTTTAAATAGCTCCGAGGTGTTTGTTTTGTTTTACTCACACTCTTATTACACCTATAAAAACGGAACCAGTTCACAGATTGTTGTTCAAGCCCAAGAGGTTTGGCAGTTTCAGAACAACTCTCTTAATCAAAATGCATCTTTGTGGGCCCTCCTTAACTCAATAAGCTAGCTGCTACCATAACTCTCTGTGTGTTTGCTTGTTATCTTGCACGCCAGCTGTCTCTATAAGATCTCTCTGCCCCAGGAAAACAGAGTGACACCCCGTGACTCCTGGGAAGGGCACAAGCACCACTCTGGATCTTTTCTATTTTCTCACTCAGCTCTTCTGGTCCCCCCCCAGGAGCCCAGCCATAAGTCGCATCCTCACGCACCGAGGTCAGCAAATCCACTTACACCCCAGCCTGCCTTTCAGGCAGGGATTCACAAACTGGTGGCACAGAGTCAAGAGATGCTTCCAGTTTGCTCCTTCGCACGTGATAAGCAATGTTTGATACCCGATACTTGACATGCTCTCCTAGGCCAAGATTTGGAATAAAAAAGCAAGTGGCTTTTTCTCAATGCTCAGATGCCACCCAAAAACATCACACAGATATAACAATCGTGAACTTTCTTGCACTACACGGTCACACCAAATAAATAACTCCCTAAAATTAGAAGACATTTGAACTTGTAATACAAACCGAGGGATGTTTTGTTTATTTTTATTAGAATAATAGGAAATAGTTATTTTTAATATTTAACCTATGTCAACATCTCCTTTAGTGAACTCCCATGCCAGTATTGCACTAAGTGCAGTTTTCCTGTTGAGCAATCTCTCATAAGCTAACTAAATGCCTTGCAAAAACTATTTCAAAATGAGTTTACAAAGTATTAAAGATAGAAGATAAGCATTGAACAGATGACATCTTCTGCAAATCCATTGTAATCCACTGATTTAGGTTTTAAATTTCTGTTGATAAATTATTCAAGTTCTTGTATGATCAAGATGAAACATTAGGATTAGTACTCTCTGTTATGGATCACTTCTATTTTTGTTATTTTCCCCAGCCTACGTTATCCACGAAGAGGCATCTGGGCCCAGTGACTGGCTGCAGTGAACAGCTCCCACAGAAGACGCCGCCGCTCCATCCTCGTCTCACCGCCACCCAGCACTCGTGCTGCGCTTCAGAGGAAGCCTGGCCACGCAGCAGCATGCCACTCACGTCTGGGCAACCTGTTTAGCACATTCCCTCTTCCAGCTCCCTTCCTACTGGCTGCTTCACTCTTCACATGGTAAAGAGCATGCCTGCAGTAAGACTGCTTTCACAGTCCCAGGAAGGAAGGCCACTACCAGCTCTCAGGTCTCAATCAGACTCCCCTATAATTGGTTTTCAAGCCCAGAAGACATTATGTGATCTGTCTTCAGAATTACCCTCGCTGATCGCACATGCGCTGGACGGAAATGACAACTGGTGGTGCTAGAGCCCTTCAGAGGTCAGACAGTGAAGTGCTCTGCAGCCCTGACACAAGAGCTTTTGCTAGAGGCCACGCACTGCTGTTCTTCTCAGTCACAGTGAAAAAAATGGACGAGAAAATCCCTGAAGCCAGCAGCTCCCATTCTCACACACAGCCCACGTGCCATTTTTCACACACGACCAAGCACTGTGCCACGCCAGCTTCTAAGGCAGAAGGCAGGCAGCGTTCAGCTGGAGACCCAGCGGTGGGAGATCCATTAGCACAGCAACAAACCCTGCTACTCCTTCATGAAGGCGAGGTTCTGCCTTTCCCATCTGAGGCTTGCTTTCTGCATAACTGACTCAGTCAGCTTTGTTCTTCAAAGGACAACTTGCAGTAACCAAATGTATTGTCACAAACACAGAAATGCAGGCAGCAACAGCCAACATCCAAATAGCTTCTAAATCTCTTGTTTTGCCATCTAGAACCACGGAGACACTTCTGTTACACAGGCATTATCTCCAAGCAGGCAGAGGGGCTGAATCCACGGCTTTCAGGTGCATCAAACAGACCACCCCTGAGGACAGCTGTGACAAAGTGCGTGGCTGGTGGTGGCACCAAGACATGCAGTTCCTGCCTTGGCCAGCCCATAAAACAGCCCATACCCACTGCCTTTAGGTCAGGCATGTGTCTGTGCAGCAATATCGGGCACCACGAGCCTGTTTCTGCCCCTGCCCCGAGCACCAACAGCAGCTGAGCAGGACTCCAGTTCCACCGCACGAGGCCCCCCCAGCGAGAAGCAGCCTCTGCAGAAACAACAGCAAGCACAACCCCTCTGCACTTCTGATGTAGCTTTTAATGCGTTACCAGGATCTACAGAGCAGCGCTGATGAGCATTACAGACATCTGATCTGCCACATTCACTCTGAAACAAAATAAACGTGTAACGAAATGGAAGAGACTCGGCTCTCCCGTCAGAGCTAGCGCCTACTCCCCGGCCCGCCTGGGGCAGCACCACGCGCTTTCCTGTTCTTCAGTGCTGGTGACTTCAGAACTAGCCCCCGAGCCATGAAAACTTGGTTCACAGAGAAAGGCCTGACAAATGTCAGCAGCAGTACAAGCTAAGGCACAAATCAGGCAGTCTACCTCCCATGAGACCCATTCGTGGAGCATTCATCCACCCTCTCATTCTCTGGTTTTATTGCTCAAAAACTGCTGCAAGAATCCCCTGACTGTTCTAAGACTGCGCAGCACAAACAGCATCGGATCATGGTGGAGGGGAACCATAGCTCAATTTTAGACCGCACGGAAGGGCCACGCGAGGTTCAAACAGCTCAGCTAAGCAGTACGGAAGCGGCAGCACATTCAAGCAGGCTACCTGATCAGAGGCTGGGAATATTTGCATCCCAACGCCACATCTGCTGTGGCACCCCATGCCTCCAGTGCCCATAAATCACTGCCTCACAAGGAACAGAGCATTACCTAGTGTTTCTACATGCCCCTGAGATCCTACGGTACACCAAACACGTCAGTTTATTGACAGGTGTTATTCTGACAAAAATCACTAAGGCTCAACTCTGCACACCCCAAGTAGCTCAAAATTAATCATCTTAAAGCCTCTGAGAGTCAGCATAAGTTATTGCTAAGCTGTCTTTACAGTCTCAGCAGCAAACTACAAGCAACCTGCCGAATTTCACCCAACTACATTTTTAATGACAACATCTGAAATTCTCCCAGAACAATTCTTTCCAGCAAAAAGTACCTCCTCCAAGAGACTTTTCATTAAACCCCCCAGAACCTCACAAAGATCAACAAACCCTGATCTCGCAGAAGACGAAGGTAACAGGAAGGTAGGTTTAGCCACTACAGGTTTTGATCCAGCAACAGTTCCCTGTTTGCAAAGGTGGAAGCAGCGCAGGGCAGAAACGCACCGTGGCAACAGCAGCCGGCAGCACCGCGGAGCGCAGGTTCCTCGGGCACTCAGCAGGCAAGGGGCAGATGTTGGGGCTGGGGAAGTGTCAGTGTCCACACTATGCACATATAGAGCTCAAGTTCAAGCTATGCATCATAAATAATCCAAGATCTCCAACTACAAGCCATAGTTCAAAAGCTCAGAAAAGTAAATACAAACTTTAACAATTCTCAATGTGCTCTAATCAAGGAAGACAAAGTGTTTTGATACTCAAAAGAAGCAGAACCAGACCGCCACAACTTTTATTCATCAAAAATAAAATTAAGTGATGTTGGCCCAGGCAAGTAGCATTAACCTCTAATTGCAGTTGATTCAATTAGCTATCCAAATAACGCTGGGTAATATCATGAGGCCACCTTTTGTCCATTATAAACAGGGCAGGAAACCACGTCCAACAGTTCGTATGCAAATTACAGCTCTGCAAGCTCAGGTGAAAAAGGGTCACTTTGGCAGCAATCTAACCATAATGAAGACACAAACCAAGGCTCTGGCACAGTTTATCAAGTCCTGATTCCCTCACGGGGCTGGAACAGCGCACAGCACGTGAGAACTTCCCCAGATTCATTCCATTCACGTCCATCGCCCTGCCCAAGTACCAGCCCCGCGTGCCCAAGCCCGGGAGGCAAGGCAGCTCTCCGTGGGGCTGGGATGCCCGTCCTGCCGCCCAAACCCAGCACCGCGGCCTGGCAGCTTTTGCCCCAACTGGCTGAAACGCGCCTGACGCTTTTTTTCCCCTTTTACACTGACAGAAAATGGCACTGTAGTGGTAAAGCGCAGATGTCAGAAAAGGGAATTAACAAGCCAGAAGATAACTGACGCTGTGGGTAAACACAGACAAAGAACGTTCCTCCTAGAAGTACAAAATGCTTTTTGCTGGCGTCCTAGACGCGAATGCTTTTACACGTATGGGAAGGAGAGTTGCCAGTGTGAGCTGTTACAGCGTGCTGGCTGTTTCAAAGCACACCAAAGACTTCCAAGTTCAGTTCCCCCTCAGCCATCTGCTCGTGTCCCCGCTCTCAGCGGCACCATAGGTGTGCGCGATGCCTCCGCAGGAAGCCCCGCAGGAGCCTCCTCTCCCTCAATTACCAGCATCCCCTCATCTCGGCACCCGAGACCGGCTTCGAGGCAGCCACAAAGCCCGGCTCCTACCTAACAAAGGCACCCGGCAGCGGCCGCCCGGGGAGCCGCCGTGCGCCCCGACCCCCGGGCGGCAGAGCCGGGGCCCCCCGGCTCCGCTCCGACCTCCGCCCGCGGAGGCTGAGGCTGAGGCTGAGGCCGAGGCCGGGGAGGCCCCGAGGCCGAGGCGCGCCCCGGAGGCCGCCCCCGCCGTGCCGCAGCCCCGTCCCCCGCCCGGCCCGGGGGCAGGCAGCCTGCCTCCCCGCCCCGCAGCCCTCAGCGCCCCCCGCACGCACGGCCCGGGGTCGGCCCGGAGGAATTAGGGAGGTGGGGATGCTCTGCGGGCTGCCCGCCTTAGGCACCGGGGGGCACAGGAGCCTTACCCCCCGTCCTTCCCCGTGGCGGGGGAGGGCAGCGCCCGGCTCTCCTGCCAAGGGGGGGGGACGAAGGCAGCGCCGGGACCCCCAAGCCCCCCGGCCGCACCTGGGACATCTGCGGGCGCAGGTTGATCTCCTTGAGGTTGATGGAGTGGCCGCGCAGGTTGTTGAGCAGCTGGCAGAGCAGCACGCCGTCGCGCAGCGTCTGCGCCAGGTCGAAGACCTGTGCCGTGTCCCAGGTTACCCGGTGGTTGGGCGGCAGCACCTTGCAGCTGATCAGCCACTGCCCGCACTGCTTCCACGGCTCCATCCCGGCCATGCTGCGGCCGCCCCGGGCCCCGCGGCGCCCTCCCGGTGCCGGCCCGCTCCCGCCGCCCCGCTCCGCCCCGGGACCGCCCCCGCCGGGCGGAGCCCACCCGGCACCGGGCCCCGCCGCCCCCCCGGGCTCCAGGAGGCGCTCGGGCAGCGGCAGGGCTCGGCCTCGAGTGGAAATGGCCAAAAATGAAGTTGGCTGCACGCAGAGCTCTCCCCATCTCCGTGTCAAAAGCCAGCGCTGCCCTCCTCCAGCAGCGCCGGGGACTTCTCAGAAAGCAGTCTCTTAGTAGGACACAAAACATCTTCCCTTTTCTATTAAAAAGCCTTTTTTTAATAACCAGAAAACACTTCAAGTGTTATTAATGTGCCACTCTGAGGAAAAAAACAATCCAGTGTGAGAAAGCCTTCCAGCAGCAGAACACAAACATGATTATCCACAGCTATCCCTCATTTTCATGTCTCCTCCCTTAAAAGCCTGACACTTAGCGCTTTCTGAGCAAACTAACCCCACAAAAGCTCTTAATAATTTCTTCAAGAATTAATATGATATTTCTGGGAATGGATTTCAAAAGCTGAGGCCTAACAGCCCATCTGCACGTTTAAGCTGTTTTAAAATGCTGCTTCACCTTTTCTGCGAGTGACGGGCTTGTTGTTCCAGACATTTTCATCAAGATCCTGGCTTGTATCAGGAATAGTGTAGCCAGCAGGAGCAGGGAGGTGATCGTTCCCCTGTACTCTGCTCTGGGGAGGCCGCACCTCGAGTGCTGGGTTCAGCTTTGAGCTCCTCAGTACAAGAAGGACATCGAGGCCCTGGAGTATGTCTAGAGCAGCGCTGCGAAGCTGGTGAAGGTTCTGGAACACAAGTCCTGTGAGGAGCGGCCGAGGGAACTGGGGTTGTTTAGTCTGGAGAAGAGAAGGCCCAGGGGACCTTATTGCTCTCTACAACTACCTGAGAAGAAGGTGTGGGGAGCTGGGGGTCGGCCTCTCCTCACAGGTAACTAGTGATAGGACTAGAGGGAATGGCCTCAAGTTGTACCAGGGGAGGTTTAGGTTGGAAATTAGGAGACATTTCTTCTCAGAAAGAGCAGTCAGGCATTGGAACAGGTTGCCAAGGGAGGTGGTGGCGTCACCATCCCTGGGGTTGTTCACAGAAAGGTTGGACGTGGTGCTTAGGGACATGCTTTAGTGGGTGACATTGGTGGTAGTGTGATGGTTGGACCAGATGATCTTGGAGGTCTTTTCCAACCTTAATGATTCTGTGATTTTCCCCAGTAGAACATGCTGTTAACCCTGGATCGGGCACGGAGGTCTGCTCACCACGCTGTGGGGCAGCTGCCCCCAGAAGCAGACGAACCAGTGGGATCCGCCACCCACGACACCTGCGCAGTCACCCAGCAGACAGCACATCAGCTAGGTGTGACTTGCCACTAATTAGAAGGCACAACAGCTGCTGCAGGACATGGGGCACAGTGTTTGGTTCCTCACTAGGGAGGTACAGAGCCACCAGCAGCCAGCCTGCTCCCCAAGACTTCCCCAGCTCTGACCGAGCGCGCAGGGAGCTCACCCAGCTGCTCCACACAGGCCGGGCCGGTCAGAGCAGAAACCCCCATTAGCACAACACAAACCCGATGTAGCAGTGGGAGGGTTTTGTGCGAGCAAGAAGAGAGATCCTCAATCCAAAGTATCAGTGGCAGTGCAGCTGAGCTTCAAATCTTCAGAATAACGTGCACCCTGGAGAGCACGACCCCAGTGTGGGTGGTGTCTGCAGTTCCCCTGCCTCCATCCCAGTGGCTCCCTCGGCCGAGCTCGCCTGTGCCGCAGCTCCTGGGCAGCAGGTGAGCTTGCAAATCACCAACAGGACACACAGAGCCGGACTGCCCACAGCCAGGCAGAATTAGAGACAACTCAGTTCCTTGCTGACATCAAACAGGACTGAAGTTAACTACCTGAGATCATGTGGTTATCACCGCCCAACAGATTGAACTTCAGAGCAGTTTGATCAAGAATACAACAAAGCACTGTCTCGTAGTAAGATTTTTTTTTTTTTAAATCTGCAACAAGTTAAACACAAAATGGCACTTGAATAAAAAATTTGGTGGTGCCCAGGAGCTATCCCCACTCAGACTGAGGACATTCATAACGCTGAAGCCAACGCAACAGGCAGCAAAGTAAATAAATGAAAGAAACAGAAAAACATCAGCACTGTTATCTACACCCCCACTTCAGCTGCCTGCAGCCAGGATCAGTGATACAGCAGCACGCTCAAGGCAGCATAAGCTGTTGGGATGCTTTTGCAGAAATACAGAAAAGCAAGCACCATTCTGATTTATAAACAGAAAAAAAAATACACTTCAGGCAAGTTTCTCAAATTGATAAGATCTTTTTACATGGTTTGTTAGGAGCAATCCACCATTCCTTAATCCAAGCTTCCTATCACTAGAATTTGTGGGCTTTAAAAGCAGTATGTGGAAGCAGACATCTTATAAACCTATTCTGGGGTTTTAAATTGTTTGTAGGTCATAGGCTGTTATACTGAAGCGTAAGAACTAAATTACATTCAAAATACAGCAGAGGAACAAAAACATATCGACCAAGTGCCATTCCTCCAGATATATTAAGGTTATGTAGCTGGCCATGCTTAGTAATGGCAACGTGAATGCATTGAAAGGGAAATAAAAGTCATCACTGAAATAACCACTTGTGCACTTAAGTGGAAGAAACTTTTGTGGGAAGCGTTTGGCTGTCCACACCTGCACTGAGCGTAGCTTACCAACGAGGACACCTTGAAGCTTACTGGAGACTCACACGGAGAAGAATCCATATCTCTACATAAACTCCAGAAAACCAGCTCTGCAAGAAGTTGTGTGCTTGGAAGGAGGGAAGGGGCAAACAGAAGGGGCAAACAGGTGAAATTCATGGTCAGCGCAGCCTTGGTAGAGCAGATGCTCACTGCTGACAGTGGATGTATAGACACACATTCCCTTTCCTCTTGCAGTATTTCTCCCAACCTTCCTCACCATCCTACATTGCCCACAATCATTTAGTGAAGGGTGTTTGATCTTTGAATTAATCCTGAATTTGTTTGGGTCCAAGAGCTACTTATACGTTGACCATTTTTGCTGTTAACATATGCAAAAAAAACACCATAACTGAAATATCAAGTACTTCGATGAACCACCTGCTGAAGACATACTGAGACATACTGGAAATTTGACTTATTTGCATCCTGGCTTCCTCCTCATACTCCAAGAATTGCCCAGTTGGAGGGTGCTCCAGATGGATAGAGAGCCCAGTTTAAAAGTCACCTCAGCCCATTCCCTCCACTAGGACAGACTGATGCTCAAACCTAACATGGAGGTCTCAGTTTAGGTTGCTCAAAAAAGCTCACATTATTTTACATACCTTCTTCCCCCCCTTAACACATCAGGAAACCACTCACTGAATTAGTTCATCTTCAGATTCTTAAAACAAAACCAGCAACATTAAGGACTTGCATTCCTGCATTCAAAATACTTCCAGTCAACTACATAAAAATAAAAAAAACTATTAAAGAGCAGCAAGTCTGAAGAATTGTACAACAAAAAGCACCCAGAAAGAACTCTTGCATGTTTTTTCTCTCCTTCCAAGCAACAACTGTCTCTTTGCTGGAGACATCATAAATTTGTTGCTTTTACTCTTTACCCTGTGCTGCATCCGGTGAAGGTGGCGACTCCAGCTCCTTTCTTGTTACTTTATTGAGAGGAACTCAATTAGTTTTATAAGCTTTATCATTTCTGGCTCTTAAAGTTTTCCTGTCCTCTGACAATAGCTCAAGTGCATTTTTGAATAACCCAGAGAAAGCTGGGCAAGCTGAAGTGAAGCACTGCCCTTGTTTGTGGGTACTAAATGCCTGCGTGCCAGCTGAGCCAGCACTGAGCTCATGCTCAGCATGTCTCAATTAGATCCACTTAATTATACTAGTAAGAAAATTCAGTTACATGCAGTTTGCAAGAGAACAGAAATATACAGCCTTTGTCTCAGACGCTTGTATCGTTATCCTGCTTGAAAACGCGCCGGGCTAACGTGGCTCCTGGCCAGAAGCTTCCCTTGAACCACACTCTTTTTGGCTCGAAGTGAATAATCAGGAGGTGGACAGAGTCCAGCATTTCTCAAGTAGCCTGCTCATCTTGCAGTAAAAGTAAATGACGGTAAGATCGCTGACCAGCATTCTTCAATAATTTGCCTGCCACTTAAATGAATGTGGATCAGGATCTCCCGGGTGCACCAGGCTGTATCCAACTGTGACCAGCTCCAGTCTCAGAACTACTGCGGAAACTTTGTGGCAGAAAGAAAAGCAGTGCTGCTTGATTGTTAATTATTTGTTAATTGATTGTTAATTGATTGTGTTATCATTAAAAGTCTTACACTAATCAGAGACTTTCAGAAAAATAAACATTCTAAATCAATATCTGAATTTCAGCAAAGCACTATACATTGCTTTAAAAAGACTACTTCAAGTTTGCATGGAAAGAATCATAGTGACTTGAAATCTAAATGAAACACTGAAAACAAAAAACAACAACAAACAAAACAATAAGCTGAAAGGATGCGTGGAACTGAGCAGAACAAGAGCTGGTATTGAATTCACTTTTCAGTAGAGACCTGAAAGATGCCGTCAGTCAACATGTGTAAACGTGTAGATAGTTATGAACTAGGAGGAATTGTCAATGCCATCTGACACCGGATGAACACCAAGATGCTGTTTTTATTACAAAATTGCCTGGATACTCAAAATGCATTTGAATGTTTGAGAAACCTATGAGTATACAAGGGAAGATCCATCTAAACCAGTCAATGTTGAAGTGTTGAAGGAGTCACGTGGGCTGCCTAGATCTAACAGCTACCTACCAAACGATCATCTGAAAACATTTACTTCATCTACTTCCCCTGCCAGAAATCTGCTTTCCACTGAAGTCAACAGAAGCTTGATTTCAATGGGTACAGAATCTTTTGTTCTATTCCTAACATACAACATTTGATTTCTAGAAACCAGAACTCCACCTTTCTAAAAACCATTCATACGAAAGGAACAATGGTACGTCATCTGTTTGAGCTGAAAAGGGTGGAATGTAACTGTCAACATGCAGTCACGAATTTTATAAGGAAAACAAAGTTAGAAAAAAAGAATTTGTTATGTAGTACTTTACAACATTTTTAACCAAAATAGCAAAAAGGCTGGTGTCTTAAGAATCCAAGCAACTTGAAGCAGTAAAGAAAATCGTCACCTTCCCTATGTCTTAGTAAGTCCATCTCAATCTCCTCTGACTTCACTGATGCCTCTATCCAATATTCCCATTTCTTACCCCTTCCCCTATTTTACCTCCATTGCTTGTCTTCCATAAGTTGTTCTCAACAGTCTGATGATGTTTTTAAATGCAAAATCAGATCAGATGACAGGGTTACAGGATGGTGAAAACACCTCTTTTCACTAAAGATAGGAGGAGATGTAGACAAATGTACTTTTCATGGTCCCAGATGACAAGAAAGTGATATTTTTATGAAAGGTCAAGGTGTTCAGGTACATGTAACTGAGATATGAGTGCAGAATGCTACAGATTGGCAGGAAGTAAGCCCTAAAGCAAGGAAAAATAGTTTTTGTTTGTTTCCATAGTTTGTTCAGAACCCCAAATCCAGAAAGATTTTCCTGCAGCTTTGGATGAAAGCATCAGTTGCTGGAAGAGATCTGAATATAAGGTCCAGGAAAACAAAAATCTCTACCTAAAGCTTGGAAAAAATCTGAAAAGCACCATGCATGAAATGTCTACTCAAAGAGTGAAAGAATATTTGAAGCAACGTTTAATAACTCTATTGCTAATAGAATATTATTTCAAAGTTAATAGTATTAGGCAATTGAATTTTTCATATCCTACAGTCAAAGTTTACCACTAGTCTCTAATCTCATGCTGTGCTAACAGCTATAGTAAATAGGGCAGTCACATATAATCTCAAAGACACTGTTCCAGTTATTCCACCTACAGTGTTAGACCTTTATTTACATACTAATCTATGTTCAGCAAATGAAAGTTACCTTTTATGCTCACAAGTCAAATATATTAATGCTTTTTAACTGCAAAACTGCAGAATTTATTTTTAGAGATGTCAGCAGGCAAAGTATTTCTAAACACTTCAGTAGGCAGCACAGCTTCACCTCTAATGTCTCCTGTGCTTGTCACTCCTCAGGAATAAAGAATATAAATATTTCAGAACACACTGCTACCTACTTTGTTAGTCTCTCATAATGAGTGTACTTGGGCAGTGCTCATCTAATGAAGCTGGGCCAGTGCTAGACTGCAGATCAGCAAAGGCTGAAGAATTCGGGGGCTCTTTATTCAGTCCATAGGGATGGCATTTGCACTACCAGGGACAACGGCACTAGACTAGGGCCCGTACCTAATCGATGCCATTAACCCTGGCCTACAGTTCAGAAGAATAAGCCACCACAAGAACAAGATACAAATCTTGAAAACTGGCCTCTGAGCGTGTTGAACTTCCATTTCTGCAAGTTCAGTTTTAGAGCCTGCTCCCACAGTGACAACAACAGACAAAAAGTGTCTTTTATCTCACGGCCATCGAGTCCCACCCACTATGCTGATATCAAAACTTCCCCAACCCTGGTTGAGAAATATTGCTCAAGATAAAACTATCCATGTGAAGTGATGATTTAGAAACAAAGGTTTCAGTTCAGGACTGTCACGTGGAATAGTGTCAGAACCAAGATACGCTGCTCTCACCATATCAAAAATAGTGGCAGGCATTTGCCAACATAAAGCATTTGAGATTTACCCATCTGAAGTCCAAGTGAAGCCTGGCAAGTTGTAAAACTATTACACCCTCCCACCTCTTTTTTCTTATAGTGCCCTTAGCACTGTACCAGGACTCAGGTAGGAGTGAAGGTTCATTACTGGCTCCAAAAGGAGCAACAGCTACCTCCTGCTTGCTAATAAACCTGCATAGACCCAGGTGTTCTGTGGGCTATTATCTCACCTACAGAAGAGTGAGGAGTGCCAGAGAACAGCTCTCAGAAAAAAAACTGGTTTCTGGCAGGGGGGAAAGAGGCAATACTCCCTGACACAACACAGGTTATTCTGAAGGCACAGGGAATAACATATAAACACAAGCTGCCTTAAAGAGCATGACAAGATAATACAAACAACAGCCAAAGACAAAGGTATGGCCACCCAATGACAGAAGTGTAACAGCTCTGTCTACTACAGAGCTGATTTAGTAGACAAAATTGAGAAAATGCCCTTTCCAAGCACCACTGAGCCTTCCTCCCATTTTTGTTCTTCCACATTTCCTGCAGCCAGCCCTTCTTACGACACTGCATCTTGTACACAACGCTCAAACAGGGAAAGCTTTCAGCACCCGGGTACCAGCACCTCCCTCAGCCTCTGTGGATGCTAACCACACAGGACCTTGGCACAATTTTAATTGCAATTAAAAGAAAAAAACATCTATGATATGATATCAAAAGGTTACATATCCAAATTAGATGAACCCATGCCAATATTACAAAACAAAGGAATAACAACGTGCCAGCAAGCGACAGAAGGACATAGGTACAACCACCAGGAACCAGTCCTCTGCAAAGGCTGCCAGAGCTGCAGCAAAAGCCAACGCTACCATCATACAGTATTTCCCTGTCCTCCAAGCCCAAATTCTGCAGAGTTGTACCTGCTGACTCCTTTCACAAGTATCTGCAGCTACATTACCTGCTTCCTTGGATTTACAATGAAGTTGCATAAACAAACAAACACAGGCAGGATTATAGCACTTGAGTTGTTGGCTTTTCCCTATTTCCCTTTTTCCCAGGGAGGCACCAAAGGGCAGATGCAGGCAGAAGTCTGGCAGTCAAGGCATTGTGCTGGATCCAAGGCCAGAACAGGAACCCAATGACCAACCACCAAGCACCCACCCCAGAGGCTGGGCAAAACAGCAGCCAGCCCCAGAAGCCAGTATTTAGTCTCCTGGGAGAGTAATAGTAGGCAGGTGGCCCAGCCTGCGCTCACGGCCAGCTGTGCTAAGCCAGCTGAACTCACTGAGGTTCCTGGTGGCCGGAGGACAGCCCTCTTGGGTGGCTGGGGGAGCACAGGTTAGCTTGAACTTCTTGACTGAAGGATCCTCTTGGAGTGCTTTGGGCTATGTGATACAGTGATAGACTGCCAAGAAAAGGAAGATGTGCACATACAGCGACTTCACTGATCTCACACAAAGTTATTAGATGAGTTAATCAAGGTACTGGCAAGTCTTGTACCAATGTGTCAGCCCTGCTAGCTTGACACATCATCTTCATAGAAAAATAAAGTGTTTTTTGTTTGTTTGTATTTTCTCCAAATGCTTCTTGTGTTATAAATGCTACTACACAATGGTTTGTACTGACTGATCCAGTATCACTCTGCACTATGTGTAGGACACTGATAATCAGTGCCTTCACCTTCACTGGTTGTGACATTCCCTGCAGCAGGAGACAGCACAAATAATGCTGGTGATCATTTGATCATTCACCAGTTGCTGTTTGCAGGTGGCGAGTACGCAACGAGTCTGCCATGAATCTGAAAAGACAGAAGTACAGGGCACTGAAATGCGTTGTCCTTTTAGCACAGCTGATAACGATAACTATTTGCTATTCGGCTGCAAAGTTGCCCAAAGGCTGCCTTGGACTGCAGTTTCTGTTTCTGAGATCCCAACCCAAGTCTCAGAAACCCCACTGGGTAGCCAAAGGCAAGAGAGAGAACTTAGAAATTCACTTTTTTTAGAGGAAAGGGCACAAAATAAATGGGCATATACAATGCCACGCTTACAGTGTCATTTTCCTCTGCAATTAAAAATAAAGAAACAATAGTATGACCACATTAACATTAATTTCCTCCAAAATTAGAGTGTGGAAAAGTTGGATTGCATAGATCTAAGTGAGAAAGCTCCCTTTCTGGATTGGAATAACACTGGAAACATTTGGCACAGCCTTTCACTGCCCTTTAAAGCATTTCTTTTGCTGCCCCTGCGTAGAAATCCTGCAGCAGCAGCCGGGTCTGGGGCCAGCAGCCGTGCCCAGGAGCGGCTCCTCTCTGCTGCTCTCCGCCAGCCATTGCGAGCATTTAGGGAAAGAGTTAAGCAGATGTCAGCCTCAAATTGCACAGCATGATAGTCTGAAGACTCTTCCTTGTCTTCACTGCAAACTGCTGGATGGTATTTGACGAGATAACGGATTAGCCCACTGCTGAGCCACAGCGTCCTTTTGGATGTCACATTTTTCAACAGGTAGCTCTGAAAAAATGCAGGACTGGAGAGGCTGGTAGAGCCTGTGAGTCTGTTGCAGCATTCACCATGCAAGAGGCCCGCATTTCTGTTTAATTTAGAATTAACTAGATTTCTAAAATATTCCTTGGGATATAAGAGGTGTCTTTGTTTAGGTTTGTGTTGGAATTTCAGTGCCTGCGAAAGCAAGAGTCTGAACTTTCTCCCCGTTTTCAGGATAAGCTGCTCATGGCATTTTACAGAAATCTTGGTTCCTCCTTGGCAACCTCCCCCAGCACCTGTGGGTTTTTTGGAGGCTTTTCCTGCCGAGGAGGGGATGTAGGAGGCCGGTGGGGGAGCGCACCCCCACAGTACCTTCAAGGACAGGCAGCTACGTGGCTGCTCAGCCCTGCAACCGCTGTGTCCTGGGCCTGCTGCTAACAACCCCTCTGTGTGTGTTAGGGGCACTCTAAATACTGAGATACATTCATGCCTGGTGAAAAGTGCTAATTTCTGTAGTTATACTAGGCATGAGTTTAAGTCACTATATCCCTTTAAAATTGGCCAATTGGGATTAGTTACAGGAATGCAGTTAAGCTCAGATATAATGCTTTAGTGAGACTAAAGCCACTGACGGATCGCATTTACAGCTAAGAAAAACAAACTTGCTAACCAGACACCAATCCAACAAACACAAACGTATAGCAATTGTTAGCTATTGGAACAGCACGCTTGCATTTGACACCTTAAACAATCTGGAAGATCAACATAATGATTACTCTAAAAGGGAAAAAAAAAAGAAAGAACATGTTGGAAACAGCTGTTAGGAAACAGGAAGGTTTTAAGCAGATGGTTAAAAGTGTCAGTCTGAGGCAAAATAGAGCTCTCCCTGCTGCTGAATGAAAATCTCCTTCCTGGTTATAGCCACCGTACCTGTGTGCCTGCCGCACTGGTCTCCGATCAGTACGGCCCGGTAGATGCGGGCTCACGGCACCTGTCCCCACGTCTGTCCCACAACACAGCGTGCAGCGCGGGGCTGGATCCTGCCGCCTCTCCCCAGCCCACGCCCCCAGCCCAGCTCCGCGGTGCGCGGCCAAGAGAGCTCCAGGGCAGGCCATCGGGGCACCTGGGTGCAGCAGCGCCGCCTCTGTGGGAGAAGTCCTGGCCCCCGTGAAGTTGACTGAGTTTTGACACTTGACTTCAGCCGGGCAAACGTGCCCTGGCCGGCCTTCTGTCCTCTAATCAGGCTGTGTCCTCCTGTTACACCGACTCAAAAGGGAGATTTCTCAGAAATAATTTTACTTTTAGGTACTGGAATACAGCAATTGCAAATGTTCAAAAACACTTCAATTAAAAAACAAATCATGCAGCCAGCTCTAACTTCATGGATACTGTTTTCACAGTCAGATTCCCGTGTCGGACTCACTGCTGTGAACTGCTACCGCTGCAGTCCTGCATGCATTCAGTAACGGAAGGCGGCTCTGGGAGTCTAAGAAGCCAGGCAAAAAAAGAAGTAAGTGAGATGAAAAAAGGACTTTCCAAAAACTGAGAAGCAAAAGCTGGTGTCAGAGATAGGCACGGGAGATTACCCTCTGACTTATCACAAACCGAAAGGCACTCCTGAGGCCAAAGTGAACGGAGAGGCCAAAGCCGCGGGTCGGCGCGTGGCTGCAGGGAGGGGAGTGAGCACAACGCACGGCGAGCAGCAGGGGACAAAGAGAAAAGATCGTGGGGCCAGCTCTGATCGGTTTAGATAAAAGCTGCTACTTCTTGCTTTCTCTGCATGGATGCAGTTAGCTGTGAGATTTCTCACAAAATACTGAATTTTGTCCAGCCCCAGTGCTGATGAAAACTCCGAGCAGTTGTCAAATTCTCTGCATATTTGGAGACAGCACAAGTCCCCTCCGTCTCCATGGGCAGGACAACAAAGCCTGCAGATCTGTTCCCCGCAGGCCCAGCGTGGAGCTGTCGGCACTGCACAGGCTATCGGAGACTTTGTCACCGCCAGCTGCAGCCCCCGGGCTCAGGGAATCTAACTGCTGCCTGGGGAAAGATCATCCTGCCTTCCGGGTGAAGAGGGGACACCTCGTGAGGACTACTAATTTCTTTACCACAGCTGAGGTCACAATTAAGTTTTTATGCAAAAATATTGATTTTTTGAAACGAGACACTATTGCTTTTCATTAGCTGTGAGAGATGGCTATGGCAGCCTGAGGGAATGCATTATTTACAACGTCAGAGCCAATGCAAAAATGAGAAAGGTGATAGCAGCCTTTATCTTCTTTCGACTTTGCTGGACTACGTGAACTGAGCAGCGTGCAACGAGCCCAAGGCCACTGGTAGACATCAGTGCACCACGCCGCCCACCCACTACATTAAGCTCATGCTCTTCCTACGTTAAGCATTTGTAGCCAGAGACACAGAACTTAAATTCACTCCTGTTCCCCGCAGTGGGCAGACGGGACGGCAGCCCCCTCCTCTCCTTCTGCTGCTCCCTCTGCTTCGCTACAGCCCACCAGCAGGATGGGGCAGTCGCTGGTTCATGGCAATTAACGGGCTAGCAGGCTCCAGCCAGCCTCCTCGCCCCTCCTTATGTTCACCTGAGTTTCCTCAGCTGATGACAAAAATGATTTCACATCACACAGTGGGGGTTTCATTTGGTTCCATGCATGCAAATGCCTTTCACCACGGCAGAAATGTAGCATGAAAATGCAAGCATTAAACGCTAATTTTTTGTGACTTGGGCAGCTTCAGGTTCAGGTCAATCAGGGTAGTATAACAATTCCTCCTGTGATCTGCTTTCAGCCAGATCCTGCCTGAAATTAAATATTAGATCTCCTCCTGGAGATTGCCTGCTAGCAGATTTCTTTACATAATACTCACAGCTTGCTTTCAAACGTGTGCTGCATAAATAGCTTAGGGAAAGGAAACAAACTCAAAGTCACACTTACAAATGATTGGAGCATGCTATTCAGTGTTTGCCAAATTTCCTCATCTTTCCACAGGAAAAAAAAAAAAAAAAAAGGTTTCCTGATGTCCTACAATCACAGCAAATTTTCTCCAGAGAAATCCCCAAGCTGACAATCAGCATTCCCAAAAAGGCACAGCCAAATAAACAAGAGACAGCTGGCAGAGGTGAGTGAACAACGCAGGCACAAAACATGTAGCTGCATTGGTCCTGGGGAAATGCCGGCGTATTTCTTACAGGCTGACTGCCTTCAACCTTCTCAGAAGGCAAATCTCCTGACGTAGCCATGCCCCAAATTTACAGAAGTAAGACACGCTATGGACAGGCAGCGTTTCTCAGTGAGATCTTCCTTGGCAGGATGTCCCCTGCGCGTCGCCCACAGGTTCCCACACCTTTCCCAGGACGTGCACGAGCTGCTGCTTGCCAGATGGCCATTGCCAGACTGGCCTGAATCCCCGGCAGGAGGAGACTTGCTGGATACAAGGTCGGGACAATTGTCGCTCAGGACCAAGCCGCCGAGGCAGTACCTGGTCCCTAGGCGCTGCCCTTTGGCTGCGAGGCTGCACGGACTGACTGTCATCACGCGAGCGCACAGCCAGGCCTCCTGGTCTTACCAGGACTGTCACCGTCAAGAGCTACACTCATGAAGCAAAGTCCGTGGTGCACATAGAAAAGACCATGTGGATACTTCCAGCAGTTACCTAAGGAGGCGGTGAGGAGTGCTGCCTGAGGAGCAGGCCGTGAGGTCGGTCGGTGCTCTGCGTCTGGCCTCGGGGGGCTGCGCAGCCTCTGCCTGGGCACGGACACCGACACCAAATGCAGGGCGGCCGAGCTGGGCTCCTTGATGAAAGAGTGCTCCAAACATCAGGAATGAAAGGTTCTTGTTTTGAATTTAGGGAGACTATTATTTTCGCTGTCACCACTAGCATCTTTGGGTATTTCAGGGAATCTATTGATGAAGACAAAGGAGGTGCACCTCAGGAGATACCAGCACTTACCACATTAGATACCATCAGAAGCTGTGTAAGAATAAAGGGTGGCAGGCATATCTACAAAGGAAATGGGTGCTGCATTTGTAGATTTTTCACAAAGAAATAACCCAGGAGCATATTGGTGCTTAGTGAGCAGAGGAGAGACATGTGATGGCCCTTCCTAAGATATTGTGACTATTTTTGTAGCTAAAATTCTTTGAAGATGTAGTTTATTATGGTGTGAGAGCACACAAATGTGCACTTTACAGTTTCATACAGCATCCTTTTCCTTTTACTGACTCAAACGTGATCATTTTTACAACCATGTTATACATGTGAATTTTGGGGGGTCAGTGTAGATGACAATGAAGTAACAGCTTGGGAATGTGTTTATTAGCCAATGTGAAACACCTCCTTTTACCTGTGGGCACACACTTTGCATATTCACAGGAGATGTAAGTTTATATTTACTCCACAATTACTATGACAGAGGTATTACAACTGTTAATGCAATATGATATATACTGTGTGCTTTGTGGTCTCAGCCAGCAGATCCTGGATACCAGTTTGCTTTTTACCTCAAAGAAATTCTACCAATACGGAAAAAATAAAAAAATAAAATAAAATAAAACAAAACAAAACAAAATAAAATAAAATAAAATAAAATAAAATAAAATAAAATATAATTTTACATAGGTTGTGGTGCTTTTCACAGGAAGGTTGTACTGTCCTTACCCTAACACGCTGACAAACACCAGTATTTGTGAGCACGTAACTTCAGGCGCAGGAGCAGTGCTGCTCTGTACAGTGACCTTTGTCAGACTATCTCAAACACTATCACTAGGCTGCCAGCTCCGAGGGCTCCTTTCGCTCATCTGCTCAGTTCCTTTACCCTTTGCATGGCTGAACCTGCTTGCAGAGATTTGCTTTCCTCACTGACAAGATCGGAAGCTCGCTAGTATTAACACCAGCTCAATGCAGACAGTGCGTGAAAGGAAGGAGAATGAGCCACCTCGGTGATGTTTGTTGATCATCACATCACCTTCCATAGTGCGGATACAATGTAACGATGCTACAACATCCCAGCCCTTTTGCTTTCAATACCTTCTTTGATCCCCCATCCCGAATTCCCTGGTGGATGCTAGTACAGAAATTCCTTCAGTCCTGGTGCTGGACACAATTTCTTTCCACCATGGAAATGTTGCTTACACGGTTTTCACGCACAGAAAATGTCACTGCTTGACTGTAATGCCGGTACAACTTCTGCCCGTGCAGGGCAGTGACAATGACACACTGGGGAGCTGCAGCATACAGGAGGACAAAAGTGAAAATACAGCTCCACTGCTGCAAAGTTGTCACTACGGTGTCTATGGTCACTAACAAGTCAGCGCAGCAATGCACCTCTGCCTAGCTCGTGTCTGCGCCCAGGAAACAGAATTTCTGTTGTGCTTCTCATGCACTTCTAATGGATGGTCACACAGCAACACCCACCTGTGTTCCAGCTGTACCCCTGGCTTGGGAAAACAAAAATAATAAAAAAGCACATTTTTTCCTACCTTAGTTCTAAAAAATAAAGAGCTAGGGTGAAAGTGTCTCTAGAATCCGACAGCAAGTAAACAAAAGCAACCAAATTAAATGTAGCATCTGCAATTCTAATTAAAAAGAACTTGCTAAAAGCACATATACAAGTGATTTCTTACAGGAAAAAAAATATTTAAAAAACTTTTTTTTACTCATGAAATAATATTAAATTACTTGGGGAAGCAACCATCTTCTAATAGATTGCATAGTTAGGACTTAAAGCAGATTGAAAGTGAAAATTATGCTAAAATCGTTGGGGAATGTAAATCCTTCTTTAATTGACGCTGCAGGAGCTGCCAGAAATAATTAATATGGCTATATTTAACTGCTCTGGCAGTGTTTCCCTTTCAGATGCAGCTCAGTTTTGCCAAAGCCCGCTCGATCTCAGGCAGCTCCGTGTTTGCAGCGCTGTCGGGAAGCAGCGGAGCTGTGCCAGGCGAGCTGCCTGCCTTTGGAAGCGCTGCGACCACCGCCTTGCCTAGGCACAAGGCACTGAGAGGTAAATCCTCTGCCGTAAGGGGCACGTTCATTCTGAAAACGGTGTTCAGGCAGCCTGAAAACTGGCGAGACCAGATTACACCAAACAATCAGGTTTTCCATTTTCTTTTGTGTTTTGGCGTGTGAGTTCTCTGCGGGTTCACATGTTCAGCTCAGGACGAAGCTGTGCTACCCCTGCCTCATGTGTGAGGTAGCTTGCTTTTGTGAAATGCAAACAGGCGAATGACCTTTTCAGATCAGACCGAAGGACCATCTAGCTCAATTTCCTGTCTCTTGCAATTGCTCGAGGGAAAGAGCATAAGAAACGAGTATAAACTTGTTATCTGCTAATTTCATTTTAACACTCTCCTCCCATTTCTTTCCCTGTGAGAACTTAGGGTGTCCAGAGTAATGCTGTTGTATTAAGAAATTGGAAACAAATTACTGAAAATGAAATAGAACCCAGGCAATCTAACCCAATGCCTTCTGCTGTAATAACTGGGTAAAAATAGCTGCCCATACCCGAATCTGCCAAGGATGCTATGTTCAGCTCTAGAGGTGCAATTAGTGCATTCCTAAATTTGAAGGTAAATCTAACTTCCAGTGGGAGACAGCAGAAATGACAGCCCAGGTGGCTCATCCACAGCTTCATTACGACAGTCCTGGCAAAATCTCAGCTCGAGCAGCAGATCCGAGGAGATGACCGCGCTGTCAGTCATGGCAGCAAGACCCAGCCTAGTGATGAGATCACTGACTGGTTTTGTTTTCTGCAACAGGAAAACATGACTCCAAAGCTCATCCCTGTTAGCTGGCGCCGCCAGCCCTGTCCCATGTACAACCTCAGCTTCTCCTTTTCTTACCATGTAATTAAAGGGAAAGAAAAAGAGCACAAGAGTGACCCATAAAAGCCCACGTAAGTGGCAGTTGACAAATAATTGCATTCACATTAATTACCAAGGTGTTTGCTGGCAAGAGAAAAAGCAGGGCGTTTTTGTTATTGTTGTAGCACCAGAAATAGTGCTATAGTATTTGGATTATGCATGCAACTGCAATTCAAGGTACAGTGAAGAAAATAAGTACTCTTAGCAAAGACTGTCGTGCATGAGGCAAGAAAATTTATATTTTGATCTGCGATGGGCGAAGAAAAAGCTGCAGCCATAAAGCTAACTGTATGAGCACCTACAGCAAGAGTTTTTTAAGATATTTTAGGATTGCCTGAGAAATGTTCTAAAATCCAGAACAAACTACCCCACTCAGAGAGAAAATTTGTTTTTGTGGTTAAGACGAAACTGGAAATTCAAGACACGTTTTAATTTCTAGTCTGCATGACATTGGAGTAATTTGATTCTGTATCCCAGTTCCTCACCTACAAAATAAGGCTGAAAATACTGCTTATTTTTTAAGACACTGCCTTTTAGATGATCAGATCACAGAGCAGCTATTCCATCTTACTCTGTATTAGGTTCAGCATTCAGAATAAAGATGCAATAATCTCAAATGGGCAGCCCATATTAAAAACTTACAATTGTATGGTAAGATTTTAATTTTAACCTAATTCTGTCTTCTCATGCATTACTTCAGCTGTATTGACTTAAAGGAAAGGCAATAATAGCATAAGACCTCTGTTTCATATACTGTAATAACCCTTGGAAGAAAAACTCACCAAAATTACAAGCTGTGAAAGCGAAAGAGAGCAAGAGCTCAAGTGTGATTGCAAAATTTGCACTGACACCAGCACCAGCTTCAACTCACCCTCTGCAGAGCTAAGCCCTTTGCTTTCAGTTGCTCAGTGAGCAGTTCCCACTGCCGTTCTTTCTCCCCATGCAGCACCTTGCTCATATGCCTCTTCCCTCAGACCCCCCATCACCTTGTGTACCCAAAGCCCTGCAGCAACGGATCGGGAGCCGACAGACAAGGGGCACACAGGAGGGAATGCAGCAGGGTCTGTAGGGAAGGGGAGCAGCTGCCCGACCCCCAGCTGAAGCACTGCTCTGCTGCCTGCCTCCCGTCAGGAGCGGAGACGCTCACGGGCCTTATCCTGCTCCATTCCACGCCGTCCTTCGACATGGATGTACCTCCCGGGAGAAGGGTGTCTGATCCCTTTGGAAGTGCTGCTCTAAACCCTATGTCCTCATGACTGGGAACTTGGCTGTCAGCCTGAAAATTTCAGGTTTCCATGCATTTGCGTGTTACTTTTCACGTTTCAAGCCGAGACCCCTCCAAACCATCACAACCTCTCCTTGGCCCTAGTGCTCCGCCTGCAGCGACAAGCCTCCGCGCCACGGGCAGCTTCTTACGCTCTGCCCCGGCACCGGTGGCCGTCCCTGCTCCAGCAGAGCCGTGTCCCTCGCCCGGCTGAGTCAGGAGGCAGCGGCTGCCCGTGTAAACCAGCCGCACTGGTTCCCCTCCCAGGCATGCTCCGTCGCGCCCCGCGCTCCAGTCAGGCTCGGTTTTGTTCTTCAGCTTCTGCCCACCGCAGCCCACGACCACGGCCCATCTCTCCAGGCCGGCTTTCTGCAGCTCTCCCTGTCAGGAACGCCCGGCTCCTCTACAGCAGGTTCTGCTGGCTAACCTTGGCTCTGATGAGGTGGCCAATGGCAACGTATGCCATATGATGGCCAGGGGCCTCTCTTTGCTCTGAAGCAGTCTCTGCTTCAGCCAGGGTTGAGTTGGAGTGGGCTGCTTGAAGTGCAGGCAATGGTTCCTGTTCCCACTCACAGTAACAGAAGGGCAGAAAATGTCTCCAAACTGATTTCAGTAGCTGACTACTGAAGTACCCTGTCATCTCCGTCTGTTAAATTCCCCACCAGCATCTTCTAAAGACAGTCCCGCTTCCACTTTTGCCTTAACTTGTCCGTTCAGAGCCCCAGACTGGATCTCAAACCCAGATTTCATATGTATGCAAAATATGCTAATCGGTTCATTAAAAAGAGAAACCACGAGGCCGGGAAGGCTAGCAACGCACGCTAAGTGATAATTCAGACAAACACTGCCTGCCTGTGATGATAAAGGACAACTGCATGGCAAAGGCAAACACATCCCAAATAGGCTGCGGTGCAATCTGTCTCCATACAGACCCATGAGTCATGCTGACTTGGAAAATACTTTATAAATGCTAGTAATGGCAGGCAATCATTTTAATTAGATATGACCTAATTAAAAAAGAATAGAGGCTTTTATAGTTTATACCTCCCCAGTGTGCACTAGGGATCCCCACTGTTTGGCAAACAGGAAAAATGTTTGTATTATTTAATAAGCATAATGCTATCAGCAGAGCTTTAATGTAGGATTTAATGCATACGCTCTGGCTCACCCCACAAAATGTCGATTGGTCAGCATGCAGGCTGGCTGCAAGAAGGTTACAGGAGTTCCACCTCTCTAAATGAGACCTCAGAATGTCTCGAAATGATAATGGACGCCTGAGGAACGGGCTAAACCCCTCTGGGTGTTCACTAGGCCATGTGTTGGAGGTGGGTAGATTCATTCAGATACTGTAAAACTAGCCTAAAGCTTCAAAGCAATGCCTCTGGTTGGTTGGCCTCTCTGCAGGCTTCAAATAATGGGGAGAGAGGAGAAGCGATGTCAGTGCTCACCCCGTACTTGCCACCTGCTACATCCTGCTCCCTGCAGCCCTTCCCTGTGGCACCAGCAGTGCCCAGGACGCTTCCAGCCCGTGTGGCTGCCAGCCCTCACCCACCACTGCCACGCTGGGGACTGCCACAGGCAGCAAACACCAGCACTCCGCAGCTGGGCCATCAGCAGCATAGGTCCCTTTCTCATTTTCATGTTGTTGTGTAATGCTCTGGCTCTGCTGGGAGAGGAAGCAAAAATACCACAAGAAAAAGCACTTCCTGTACTATTTCTGATCTAAGCAAATCCAGGAAATAATGGAAATTACAGTGATGCACAGGCTATCAAGTTTCTTGAGCTTATTTTGCATTTCTGTTATTTCCTGTGCTTTTCATGTGAATATTTGAAGTCATAAAGAAGTGATCACAATATATGATCACAAAAGCATTAAAGATGTAAAAGCTTCTCTTCTCCCTGCACATACTTAAAATACTAGCTCTGAGAGCAAGAACCTTTTGTGAGCAATTACCAGGCGTTGTGCTCGACACATCACCCCAGCTCAGCCTGCAACCTCTTGGCCCCAACGATGCTAGGGACTGATCTAAGCATAACCCCTGTTCCTGCTCAGGGGGTTCCTGTGACCTTGTCTCACAAAACAGCCAGGTGGTCTGCAGCATCTCCGCAAGAACCTGCTGCTTAGGTACAACCAAGATACCCCCAAGGACATAAAATACCCCTGCAGGCCTCCAGCACCCAGCTCTGCCACCACAGCGGCTCACCTGGTACCTGCAGCAGAGGAGGGGGGCCTTGAAGGAAAAGGGTGAGCTCGGTGCCAGGATGAAGTGGAAGTCAACTGCTGTGTTCATAGTCAGGGCTGCCCAACTCGGTGTCAGTGCTCCTGCTGAGAATGAGTGCTGCTTCCAGTGGTCCTGCATTGATCTGCCTCACTCAAGGTCACATTACGAGATCATTTACATTACAAAAATCAAGGTTTTAAAAAGTCATTGCTGAGAGTGACGCTTGATTTCTAAATTCAGAGTGCAGCTGGGCACATATCTGCATACGGAGACCCAATTGTTACTAGAGATAGCAGGGAATCTTCTGCCCGCTCCATAACTTCACACTGGAAATATGCCCCATAAAATTTCTGTCACTATCTCACTATCATAACTCCAAAGGACTCAAAAGCAAATGACTGTGCTTTCTTATCATTTTTGGCTTATTACAACCGAGTTGTTAGAAGTGAATCCTTTACCCTGAAGAGGAAAAAAGGGTTTTGCAATGGATTTCTTTCCAAGTATGTCGCCCAAATTTTGTCATTTCCTTCCTTCAGTGAAGCACACACATTCACCTACTTTTTAATAACAGAACATCAGATGATACTTAGTCATCTGTTGCTCAAGGCTCTGCACAGATGTCGTACAATGCGCACAGCAGCTCATCAGCATAATGCCAGGAACACCACCCCGCCACTGAAGTCGCTTCATGTCCTTTTCCTAATGGGCAGGTAGATTCCATGGGCACATCAATGTTCCACATCACTCCCTGCCGAGGTCCCAGTCACCTTTTAACATTCTTTTTGAAGCTCTGACGGTGCTCTCTGTGATGTGCCTGGACCTCTTTTTAAACCAGCATCCCACAGACGAAGCCCAGCAGGACGCCGATGTCGTGGGGGCAGGCAAAGCTGAAGGGCCCCAGCTCGCTCCTGGGCTGGCCGCGGCTGCCTGTGACAGACAGGGCAGCTTCCAAGGAGGGTGCAGGTGGTGGGATGGCTGGTGAAGGGGTTTGGACATGGATTTTTCTTCTCGCTTAGTGGAGCAGTGTGGAGAACAGCCTGACGGGCCTGGGAAGAAAAGTGAGAGGAGAGCTGTGACTGGGAGTGCAGAGGCAGGAGCTGATTTCTCTTCAAACACAATACTCAGCGTTCCCCAGGGCACGGATTAATGTGCAAGGATTTTTCTCAAACGCTGTTTTCTTCAGATTTTTCTTCAGACGCTCAGAAGCCCATCCCCTCAGGCAGGGCCTGTCAGGCCGGGGCCAGGCAGCTGAGCCCCACAGCCCGCCTCAGGAGGCCTCATGCTTGCGACCACCATAATGTGAGTACCCAAGCCGCACATCCCTCTGGTGTAGCCACGCTCAAGCCAAGTAAGGCCGAGCTTGCTGTTTTACACAGGCCCCCAGCATCTCCCTCCCAGGCTTCACCTGCCTCGGGTCTGTCTTAAATGGCCACAAGCTGCCCGCCCCTGCCCTCCTTTCCCTCCCAAGCCACCCATCTCTCCAGGGGCTCCCGGGGTCTCCCCCTGGTCCAGCCTGCCACACAGGGGGGCTCAGCCCCCTTTACAGGGGCCGTACATAGTGCTTGCAGGAGCGAGGCCTGCCCAGCAGCCTGCCCAGCCCCTCTGCCCCAACATGGTGCCGTCAAAGCAAGAATCGTCCTAAAACATGCTGGACTATTAAACTATTTAAAAAGTTTGTACACCTCAAAAAGTTGTTTAAATAATACATAAGTCTGCAATAGACGGTGTTTTTCTGAAATCTGCACTAACATACATACTTATGTATATACAAATGTATTTACACACCCTTTATATTCGTTTGTCCTCCTTTCAGTGTACCGTGGCTCTCTGTCAGGATCCTGTCAGCACTATAAAGCGTTGACTGCACGCGATGGCTGCTGGCTACGGCCACGCTGTTACAGAGTGCACGTGTCAAGTGTTGCACATTTCCTAACGTCAGCACCATTTGCCTAACACATGACAGGCAAATAGATGGATTTAGGCTTTCCTGCTGATCTTTTTTTTTTTTTTTTTCCAGAGAATGGAGGTATCTATTCCTGAATCTATTAAGAGAAATACAGACAAAGCATTAAGGTCACCGATTAAAAACAAAGGTGTTACTGCAAACCTACACATGGATTATATAAGGTTCTCACAACCTACCTTTACCAGGAAGCATTGTTTAGATGCTGCCACCACAGCTGTGCCTGGGGCAAAAATTCATTAAAGTTTCTTAATCTGGGCTACTTAGCCATCTTGAACTAGGCTAAGTGTTACTGTACTTTGCATTAAAATCAGTGAGATGACTTATGTGTGTAGCCGTGGAAGGAAGTGTGGCAGGTTTTGAATCCCAACGTTTGTGAGAATAAACAGACAAACATGTTCCCGCTCCCTATTTGTTATCACAGTGCGTTTTGCAATCCCTTGCTAGAATTATTCAGTGTATTTGGAGCTTCCTCATCACAGAAGTCTCTTTTGGCTCGGAAGGATCTTCAGCTTTGAATTTGGCATTAACCAGTCCCAACAGACCAAAGATTTGTGACAGCAGTTTTCTGGAGCCATTGGTGTCTGGAGACTCTCGTCTTGGTTTTTTTTGCCATTTCTGAGCAGGTTAATACGGCAGTACCATCAGGTTCTTCTGTCTGCATGACTGGATTAATGTGAATCTAGTTACATGCTTCAGACAATTTTTTTTTCTCATTTGTTTGCCTTGCAGCCCCATGTTGTTCATTTTCTGTCCTTATCTGTATGACAGTGCTCTGTACTAAAATTTATGTTAGAGTTACCATAAAACTAACCTGCTGTTTTGTATTCTTCTTTGCACATTTAACTGCTTCTTAAAAAAAAAAAAAAAAAGAAGCATACATCAGGCCCAATTTGCCTCTAACCAAAAAAGGCAATGTTTAAGCTTATAAATTATCCCATTTGAAAATGGGTAAAATTAGAGGAGAAATAGCTTATTATGTGGAGGGACAGAGGGAAGAATGAGATATATGCAGGTATTGAAATAAAATTGCGGGAGAGCACTTTAAGGTTGAAGTTACCACTTCTTTTCCTGTCATATGTCAGTGTTCTACAGAGATCTGTTGTATTTTAGGTTAGGCTGGATTATTTCATGTGAACATATTTTTATTCATGCTGCTGCTCAGAAAAATGGTTCCTGATGCCAAATTCAAAACTGAATTTATGAGTGCTGCCAATCGGAGCAAGGGCTGAGCATGGGTAGAAGGATATAATGTTATGGAAACAACGGAACAACTCAGAGAAAGCTGTCTGCAATTCTAGGAAAAGAAAACAGCTCTTCCATACAAACTCCATAAAAAGTCTTTCAGCTGGGAGAGATATGTATCTCTGTGCTGAACTGCTGCACCTGTCCAAGGGTTTCTGTGTATTGTCTGTTCCTAACAGTGTTGTAAAGCCTTTCCTTCAGAAGGATTTTTTTTTCCATGGTCTGAAATGCTGGAGATCTGTTAACACAACAGAAGGAAGGAGCTTAACCAATGTTTAATAGGGCCAGATGGGACAAGGAGGGAATTTTCCCAGTCCTGTAGGTTTCACAGAGATATTAATATTGCTAAGATTCTTGGTTTGTAAATCATCAAAAAGATAAAATTCTAACAAGAAGAGCTCTGTTGTTTTTGGGAAAAGAAAAAAAAAAGAAAAAAAAACCATTGTGCTGCAGTACAGACTCACTGAATCTGCCCCCTGAAGAATAGCTCAGTGTGCCGTGACATGTGGCTGCCAGATATGACCCAGTAACCGAGTAGGTACAATTATGTAAAATGTACCATAATTCTACAAAAAAACTTGGGGGAAGAAGAGCAATTGAGTTAATAAATACCTAAGTTCCCCAGAAGATGTACTATTGAAACATGGCTGTGGCTTTCACAGGAGGGCCTGAGAGAGGACTTCTAAAAAAGGAACCAGCCAGTTCCTCTGTGATAAAAATCCTTTTGCCTGAAGTAAATGGACAAGAAATCACACTGATAGAAAGGAAAAACAGGTCAGTTTTATCACAGCTACTTTATGCAGCTACTTTCTATGATGAACAGCATTTCTGGTGAAGCAATCTAATTCCTGTATAGTATATTATATATTCATATTCATTCATTTACTTCCTAAGATGAAAGAAGACCTGGGTGACTGTACTGGGTTTGATATAAAACTAATTAATGCATAATGCTCCAGTGTTGAATTTAGCAATGGTTTAACCACGTGACATTCATAACTGTTAAATGATTACGCCTAAGCATGTAACTAATAGCATTCTTTCTAGAGAAGCCCCAGAAAGCCTGTCATCAAAAATTTTAATGTACAAACCAATGGGATAAATGAAGAGAGGGAGGGAAAATAATTCAGAATGTATATTTTTATAAGTGAGAAACCTCAGAAGTATATTTCTGTCTGCTGCTCAGGAGGCCCATCCGTAAAGGCTGGCAAAGAGCTGGGATGGCTGTGGACAGCAAACGCTTTATCCAGAGTGAGCACAGCTTCCCTTCCTTCTTAGCAGCTGGCTCGGGGGAACTAAACTTAGCAGGCCTGAGGTGTAGGAAACCAGATAGCACGCTGGGTAGCTGGATAGGAAATACAGGGCTCAATGTGTTTGAGGTTAAGATTAAGCCCTAACTTCCTTTGGGTCTATTTTAAACGGTGGCAAATGATGGCATGCTTTCTTACAACAAAATGACAGATGATCAAAGGTCGAATATGATCTCTATGTCAAGCATTTGCACAGGGACCTTTCTTTGAGGGACTGGGCAGGAAGTATTTTAACATGGTGTCTCATACTTCCCCTCATCTGTGTTTGTTCAAAACATACCAGTAACCGGGTAAAGCTGGAGAGCTGGCTGCGAGTAATTGGCCAAACAGCATCTGCCTGTGGCAGAAGAAGCAGTTGATTTTGGACAGAGTGAAAAAAAAGATTACCACAACCTCAAGCATTGCAACTGTGAGGAAAACGACAAGGCAGCATTCGTCACGCTCACATTTTCAGATGCTACAGCTGGGGAAAAGAGACGGAAATGTGTCGAAGGCATGCTTACACATTCCCTGTTCTGGAGGTAGTCAGAAATCAAAGCAGAAAAAGAAAAAGAAAAAAAAAAAAAAAGGAAACTGCAGCAGGTATCAAAATGAAACTTTCCAACTGCGACTTTAACCAGTTTTTCTGCCTGGCAGTGGCAAACAGGATACAGGACTCACTGGGTCATACTGACTACAAATTGCACACTTGCTAAAATTGCTATTATTATGAATTACCTAGGTTTGTACTGAGGGGCACAGAGGGGGGCATTATGTTAGTGCAAGGCAGACAGACATGAAACAAAAAGATGCTCTTTGCCCTGGGATGCCATACCATGCCTAAACACTGCAGCCATGTCATCTGCCATAAGGCTCACTTCCTTCCCCTGCATTTTTTGTCCCTCTCCTCCTCTTACCTAGAAATCTGCAGGACAAAAACCTGTGTTTGAAAATTCCTTTTAACGCAATCTTTGGCCTTACCTCTGGCACAACTGCAACAGCTCACATCTCTGCAGCACCAGTCTCTGACCTGCCATCCCCCAGGCACCCACGTAGCTGCCCCTGCCAAGTATTTGTTCTGCTTCACTAGAGTACGGGAACATCTTGCTAAGGAAGATAACTGGGATCACTTCACTCCTCTGAAAATCCACACAAAAAAATAGCTATAGTAAGTGTTTTATTAAGCTGAAAAAAACAGCAATCTATTCAACCTAGGATTTTTGACACCACCTACTTTCATAAAAAGTGATATAATTTATAAGTGCAGCTGTGCAGGCTTGTATAAAACAGCATAAAGCCTGCTTCCATTGTGAGTTGACACTGGCTTCACAAAGCAAGGAGAAATTTGAAGCAGAGAACACTGAATATGTATTTGAACCAGAAAAGCATTTCCTGATGTTGAGTGAGCAGGAAATCAAGATAATTTTTTTTTTCAAGCCATTGTATTTGCTCTACACCAGGTCCTTTTGCTTCTAGCAGCACAGACCACTTCACTTTCTATCAGGATGCCAGCAGGTGCTGTGGGACTGCTGGTTGGAAGTGCAATTTTAAAATGTGCACTACGGTCTAAACAGAGGCAAACGTCCTCTTAAACTCCTCCTGGTTGCAGAGAAACACAGGTGCAATTTCCAGGTGAACTTCCTAGGCTTTGCGAGCTTTCCAAGTGTTTCTACGAACAATATTAGCCTGTAGCCATCTCGGAGCATGAGTGAATCTCTCTGCAGAACGCGGTTGGTGTGCCATGGTACAGAGGAAGTTAAATATGCTGCACCCATCTCCCCCTCGCCCAGCGCCCGGACGGTGTCACCAAGCTGCCACAACACAAGCAGGGGGAAGGAGCCTACAGCATGCGTGACAGCCACCAGAGAGAAACAGCTTGATTGGTACAAGGAAGATTTTTCACTGCTCTGAGGAGAAAAAAAAAAAAGCTCATCAGTGGCACAGCTGTTAGGGGAAAAAGATGGGAACAACCATACATAGATAGATATGAAAAGAGAACTTAGAACTGGACTAAAAGCTGAGATGCACAAAGCAAAGTTTTGGGGTTAGCGGCTGAAGTACCAAAAAGCTGGGATTGATGCAAATATCTAAAAGTGTTTCTTATGTGATGCAAAGCATCCTCACTGTCAGAAGAGCAGAGACAAAAAAAAAGTGTCATTTTGTGTTAAAGCAAAAATGTTCTGAAAGGCAAGATTCAGATTTTGTAAAAAAAAACAATTCATCTGTTGTTTTATTAGTGTAGGTCACTTTTAAAAGCAAAACGTGATTTTGGTAAATAATATTTGGTTGTTTTCATTTGAACTTTGAGTGTTTTTGAAATTCAACACACTGTTTAGAAAACACTAAAACATTTTCCAAATGTCCTAATTCCTCTTGTCTCTGGCTGAAAGCTTTTGCTAAATCCACGTTAAAATCATTTATAGTTCCAATCTCTGTCGCCTATTTTCTGGCAGAGCACCCAGCTCTAATGGGCAATTAACAAGTGCGAAATCGGGAAAATATCTCAACAAAACATTGAGCTCGGTTCTGAAACATCCTTCTCACATACATCAAAATGTGAAGCACGAGCAAGTTGGATAAAGGCAGACTGGCAGGTGACCAGAGTAAGATGACACAGGAGGAAATGAGAATCCTGTACATGGGGTGCACCTCCTCATCCCACAGCTTGACGTCTTCCTACGTCATGGCAGCTATTAACATTTCGGCACGTACTACAAGCCAGTATGAGCAATGAGGCCACAGGGAATAAAAGGCACAAATGTCTCTGCCGTCAGACTTAGAACCTCAGCAGAATACACGGACCGATCCTCTCAGCTGTGAAGGAGCCCCAAAGATGTGACCACATCTCAGAAAAAAGTAGATCGAGATCAAATGTTGTCACACTGAAAGGTGTGAAGGTCGTCAGAGCCAAATGCCTTACTCATTGTACCCTTTTTAGACTGACTGCCAGCAAAGAGGATCCCCCCCAGCAGGGTGTCCGTGGGTGGCAGAGAGCAGCCACCACTGGCTCTTCACCACCTCAGATGTGTGCAGCGTAGGGGACACGGAGAAGAAGACCTCTGGGTAGGAAGGGGTGCGGCCAAGCATGGGTCCCATAGCTTCCCAAATCTTCCTTGCGGGTCGTTAAGAGTGGCAGAATCGTCTCCAGAATAAGACTTACCACTTTGGGTACTCCGGCTTTGATTCAGCATTGAGTGAAATGGCAACATAAACAATTAACGTGATCCTGTAAATGCAGAGGCCAGGTACCGCATGTGTTTAAACAGGCCTGAGTGGAAGGCTCGGGATTTCCTTCTGACAGCGCCATTCTAAAGATAGGCCTGGCATGGATTTACGGGGGAGTTGTGGCCTCCCTCCTGATGGCGTCCCTATGCCTTGTGTGCCGGGACGTGAAGGCCTGCAGCGCTGCACAGCAGCCAGCCTTCAGCACCATAGCTAAAACCACCAACACAACGAACGAACAAACTTTATTTCTGAACAGCTACTAAAGTAATTGGAAAGGCTCCAGAGGATAAATGTGAAGGCTTTAATTCACACTGAGTCAGTGTGGCTGGAAGGATGAGCATAGGCAGGGAAGCACAGGACTTCTCTTGCCAACTCTGCCACTAAATCCACGCAAATCACTTAATCTTCCTATTTGGTTCCTCCTTTGCTAAAATGGGAATGTTAGTGTTTACTTACCTTCCAACTCACAGACATGTTGTGAGGATTAATTAGCTAATAACTGCTAAGTGCTTTGAAGATAGCGTTTTGCACAGGCACTTGTAAGTATTATTAACTAACATTAGGCTAATGATGCAGATAGAAGTGGCAATTTCCATCAGCTGTATCAAAGCAGAGCCCAGGATTCAGCCCTGAGATGCGTGCTAGCTACTGAAAAATTAACACCGTTATGAGAAAGACAAAAGAATAAATTAAATTAATTTCCACTGGTCCATTGGAACGCAGAAAAAAATACGCAGCTGCACTATTCCTGAGCAAGCAAAACCACAGCTCTATTAATAACTTAGGACCATATTCTGAAAGCTGTTGCTTTGCACCTTCATCAGTCATTTCCACCAATGTGCGAAGTGTTATGGTTGTGAGTCGGTCGCAATTTCCCCTCCTACAAATCGCCCTGCACCTGTGAGAGTGATGGCATGCCATTTAAGGCAAGCAAGAATCAGGCACAGCATGCATACATTGCATACTCACATTTTTAAAGCACTTGCTTGGAGTTCTTTAACTTCTGTGAAACTGGCTATGAAATCCAGACCGTTGTGATGCATCTGTACAAGCAGGCGGCTTTACAGCCAGGTAGCTATCCTGGTACAAAGGGAGGTGAGATACAGGTGGGCAGCGTGAGGCTTGTGATGGCTGGCTGCACTGGAACGACACACACCTCTGCCCTGCTACGATTCTGGCAAAGATAGATGGCAAAGACATAGCCTGGAAAGTTGAGACAGCAACTAAAATAACTTCAGAAGATGCTTCCTCGGAGCAGCTGTCCACATAGCTCTGCTGAGGAAGCCAGGTGCAGCCTCCAAGAGCCACCAGCAGCTTACGCCTCTGGACCTAAATCACCTGTTGCATATTAGAAAAGACTTCCCTAATTTTGATTGCAATTAATTCTTTTACTGATACTTGGAAACATGTACATAATGATATATATCTTTATCTTGATATTTGTACGATTCCAGGTGCACAAGGCAACGTTATCCCAACTCTCCTTTTTTCACTTCTCTGCCGGAGTTGGCAAACCTAGTTTTGGTTCTGTCTTAACTACTTGAGTGGTGGCAAAGGGTGGTAAATTCAAAATGATTTTAGGAGGAAAAGAAGGTGATTCTCTATAGGCTTCTGCTTTAGTAATCCTTCACACATCCACTGTGGTCCTGGCCAAAAATTTTAATTTCTCTCTATCATCTCAAAAGAGTGTTGTGCAAAATAAAGATTAAAGTAAGTCTTATGGGACAGAGAAACACAGAAGTGGAAAAAGATGAACAAAGAGAAGGATTCCTGTTCACTCCAAAAACCTGCAAAGCCCTTTTTTTTTCTTTTTGAGTGATGTATAAACACCTGACGCCCCAGTGCTGTGAGTGACTTACTGTCAGGCAAAGATGACCCGAGGCACCCCGGACTCCTGTGCACAGCAAACACAGACTCTGGGGCAGGCAGATGGGTAAAGAAGGAAAGCGCCCATCTCTGCTGCGCTTGTACAGCCCAGCTGGGAGGAAGGAGGCAGCAGTTCCTCTGCTCTCACTTCCAGATTGTAAAGCTTGGAGGCACGATGTGATTCTCAGAGGTACGGGTTTGTCCCTAGCAAAAGAAGTCTCACTTCTCCCATCGCCACATGAAGTTATTATCGTAAACGTACATATGGTAAATACCTCCAATGCCTACATCGCAACACAGGAAATGAGAGGTTGGCTTTCATGCTTCACTGTAAGGCTTAGAACTGTGGCTACTATTAAGGATGCTTGACCTTTTCACAGTCTTCTGATTATCAAGCACTGTTTTCAGATACTTACAACGTGACCAAACATTAATTATTTGAACTTAATTTCTATGTAACTGAACACTGGCTTTAGACTGGTCTATTTATGCAGACGTTCTTTTTTTTTTTCTTTTTGCCTTCTAAAAATAGCATGAAAAGAATTATTTTTCATATTAAAAATATATCAATTGTGATATATTTCTTCTTGAATTGTACTTATCAGACTCTCATTAGCTCAAGACTTTGTTTGCAAATACCGATGTAAATTATAAATACATGTGCAATTTGCATATTACACTTGAAAGGACAGAAAACTAAGTGTACAGAAAAAAGCCAACTACTTACTCCCAAGAGTAAAAAATATCCTGCCCCATGGACATGTTGTTGCTTAATCACTTTTCATATGGGTTTTATTGTTGCTGCTGAAATTACTGTCTATTTTTGGACACAAGGTGTTGGGCTAGAAATACCATAAATCTGAAATGCTAGTGTACTTTCCACTGTGTAGGATTCCTACCAATCAAATACATCGCCCACAGTTGCTTTTATCTCAAGCCAAGACTAGCAAGGGCAAAACACGGTCTTTTATTGACTTTAGAGCTTAGTCCATTAAATTTCCTGCCTCCAAAGCCAACCACAGGCTGATGGCACCATCCTGGATTTTATTTTGCAGTATTATGAGCCCAGCTTCCATACACAAGCAGCATAGCGGGGGCTGGGAACCTTCTCCAAGGCGAAGAGGCACATTACTCACCGGCTGCCTGACAACAGGGGTAATTGCTTTTTATTTTTTAAACATATGGTGACAGGCAGGCTTAGCTTGTGCAGAAGCTTCCGCAGAGCCTCTGGGGAAGAAGAGGAAAAATACTTCATGCTCTTTGCCAAGACATTTTAGATGCAAAGTGGGGCATCGGCAAACCTGAACACAGTGACTAAAATGCTCACAAGCCAGCCATGCAAACCAGGAAAACAAGCCGTCAGTGACAGAGTTTTCAACAACCAACAGAGAAGTAAGCAAATGCACTCAGTTGCAAATGGTACCTCTTCTTATTATACACGAACCAGAGATCTTATTTCTTAAAGGATGGAAACTCAAGGTTCTTCTCAGCGCAATTTCCAGTGCTTCAAACCCTGAGTTACTGAAGCCTCTCCTAGATTTTGCAGGAAAGGAACGTGCTCAGATTACTCTGTTGTTCACACAGAGCACAAGTGAGTAAATCCAGCACACTTAAATTATTTTGATCAGATCTGGCACAACTTCATGCAGTTCAAAAGAAGCTGCCGCAGCGTCCATAGGTCTGTAATAGTTCACTTCACAGTGTCCTGGGCTCAGAGATGCTGTGGACAAAGACAACACATACATCTCGTAATTCTTACTGGCATTATAACTGCTCCCAAGGCTGGGAGACAAACAACACAATTCCTGTTTGTGTTGTTCATGTTCTAAAGAAAGATAATCTCACTCTGGGGTCAAAGACATTTTTCAATTTTCTTGCATAGTTGATTTCAAATGTAAAAGTTAACTTGAAACACCTGACTAGAACAGATCAGAACACACTGTCTTTTCCCAGGGGAAAAAGAGAGTTGCAGCATCTACCCTGGGTAAGATCCAAAGTAACGTCAAAACGTCGTTGTATCTAGGGCAGTGGAAAAACATCCAGGCAGGATTCACGCCACCAGACAAAGAATTAGCACTGCAGACTGCCAAGAGCATGAGAGCAGGCTGATGGCAGAATCCCCGCTCGCTGCCGTAGCCCACATCCTCAGCAAGAGCAGAAACACGCCTTCCGACCCCAACCTGCCCTGCAGCCACTGCTGGATAAGGTGTCAGTGGCACCATTTACAGCTCGCTCATGACCGCTCCTCAGGGTGATGTGTGTGTTCTGTGGTTTTGGGGTTTTCTGAGGCAAGACTCTTTAAAGGCCAGATCTCAAAGTGAGACGAGAAGGACTGATCCTGCCTGCCCAACCCTCTGCGGAGTTTGTTGTAGAGTGACTAAGCACCACTCGAGTCCTAGATTCTGTAACTCTGAAGAATGGAGAGGGCAGTGAGGGACGAGGATGCTGATACACCTAATGAATTAAAGACTAAGAAAGGTAGTGCTATTGTCGTTGTCCCATGTAGTAGCCCATCTTGAACCTAATTACCGTGCTGCATTAAGAACATGTGATTGTGAAGAATGCAGACTAAAAAACAATAGAAGGACAGTCCTTAAATTTTAGTCAGCATTAGTCAGGAAATCCTCACCAAGTTCATTTTCTCTCTCCTGGCATAAGAAACATGGGTTCATAACAAATCAGTTCAGTCATGTAGCAGCTAAGCATTTGAAAAAATGAGAAGTGGATCTGCAGTACTACAGTGGTAGCTGTCTACAGCAACAGCACTAGATAAATGCAGAAGTTGTTATAACAGCTGTATCCAATTATGTAGGTACACAGTTCATTAATAAGTAAGATTGAATCATGTTATTAATCCTTGAAAACAAATTAGATGGATGTTTTTGTGATTACTGAGTCCACGTTTCGTTTCCTCTGGTTGTCAGCACTGCAATCTACTAGCTAAGAGCAGATCATTTGCATTGTCAGAGCTATTGTCCAGATGTCAAAAAATATATATTGTTATATACAAAGTAAGTTTAAAACCCGTGCATCCTTTAAACACATAGTATAACTTAATTTAAAATAATGGGATTTATTTACATTTTATTTTAGCTAGACTTCAAATGAAATGTTCTGTAAATGAGGAAGATACTCAAATGTTGAACATCTGCATCAACATGCTGAGTTTATTACGGAAGAGCTCACTGGAAATTAATGGGTACTAATCTTTTAATACTGTAGCTGATCCTTGGTCAACCTGTCACAAGAGCAAATTGCCATTCCCAGCTGTGCCATACTATAAGAGGATAAACATCAGAGTGGCTGGTCCTCAGGAACAACCTATTTCAAGTATATCTGCTCACTCTTTCGCAGCTAATCAGAGCAACGTTAATGGAAGAAAAGCTGCCAGAAGGGAATGGATGTGAAAATGAATGCAATTTAATGCTATAGTAAGGCAAAAAAAATTATGTAGTAAGACACTGAAATCTCAGAATTTAAAGGCTGGAGAATTGAGAGAACTGAGAAATGAATTCTTCCCAAGAATTCATTGCAGTAAGACTCAGGAACCTAAAACTCTGACAATCTGGGCATAGGTACATCAGAGACTCTGTTCTCTCTTGTTCAAGTAAAGCCACAGTGGAGCTCAGGGGCGTTACGTGCCTACATGCTCAAGTTGTTTCTGAAAAGGCCTCTCGGACTCCCACATCTGAGCTGACAGCACCAGTCAGAGCGTGACTACATACGTTCAGGAACCCAAATGTCTTTGGCTCTCACCAGCTGCTACACAAGCTAAACTCCCACTGAAACAAGTTGCACCCAGCACTTTTTTTCATGCTCACCAGACTTTTTATTCCACAGAAGCATTCTCTCTTTCAGTTTCTCCCAATTTTGTTTTCACTTGCGCTTACCCTGCCTTGTGCTTCCTTCACAATTTCAACATGACATCTCCAGGTCACAGCAGAGCAAGAGCCCTCTCTGTGCCCACAGAGAGCCTTGCCTAAAGAAAGACCGTCAGCTGATGTATACTCTCTAAGGTAGAAATAGCTATTTACTGTTTGCACGACACCTAAAGGCTGGGGACCTCTGATCTAGCTAAGGCCTTTCATCACTACTGCAGCAACAATGTTATGTAATGATTTCAAATTTACGTTTTTGCCTTCTGTTGCATATGCAAGAAAAGTATAGTCATGTTAATTAACACGACTGACACTTTTTTTTTGTCATTCCCATCTCATTCTAGGATGACAACATAGAGAAAAGTTCTCTGTCGATGATTTAAGATAAATTATGATACATCGTGTAAGCTAAACCATAACTGCAGAAAAACATTTTATTTCATATGCTATAAAATGGCCAATAACCTCCTTCACCTCCCAACACATTAGTGTTGGTGGATAAACAACTACATTTAAAGAAAGCTGTTTTGCTATTGCCTTTCCATTACTTACAGAAATATGGTCTAGGCAATTTTTAATAATGACAAACCCCAGCTTTTGGCTGAGACCTAGCTCTGCAGAGACCGTCCTGATGCTTCTGCAATCTAGCACCCAGCACATGCAGTTCTGGAGAAATTATCAGAGCAAGCTACTCCTCCTCAATCAACACCACCTGTGGCAGCACCCACTCCATGTTATGGGACAGGATTTGTCCCGTAACTTTGCTCCCTACCTTTTCCCTCCCTGTCCAAAACTTCTCAGCTGCATCTACCGAGTACTACCTGGGTTAGCCTGGCTCTCGAGCTACTTCTGCTAAGTGTTGATCATATTTCCCCAGTCTTGCTTACATGGTGGTATTACTTACGCTGTTGGTTGCCGCTAGAATTACTAACAGTGCAGACTGAAGGGAGCTGGGGGGAGAGAAGCTACTCAAAAGATGACTGATGAAAATTGGGAAGTGGTGTTAACCATGGAAAAAATGAGTGTATTTGAGAATCACTAATAAAACAGCTGAACTTAGTGATGCTTTCCATGGCTTATGCCAGACTAAATTTAAAAGCTGCAACCAAAGAACATTTCTCCTCATTAGCCCTACAGGCTCTTTCTTTGCCCAGCTACTCTGCCCAAAGGACTTTACTCCTCAGGATGGACCAGCACTGTATGAAGGTGTTGTTTTTGCTGCTTGTGTCTTTAACTCACCAGCCCCATCAACAATTACCCTCTCTCCACAGATGAGTTATCATCGATTCATCTTTGACTCTTCCTCCTACCTGGGGAATATTTGGCCAACCCTGGGAAAAGGGAGTCTAGTTTGAAAGCAGCCAAGTTACAAGATACTTACAGTAAGAGCCATGCAGCCAGCCCTCTATGTAAATGAAGACTATCTCCTGTCCTTCTGCTGATTATGTGCGAATCACCGGAACAGCCTTTCCAAAACCACAGAAACTCCTTCCGCTTCTTGCTGATTCTTCTCTCTGCGTGCAGGAGGAAGGATGGTCTTGTGGCTCACACAGAGACTTGGCTGTCAGCATGTGTGGGTTCTATTCCTGGTGGTCACTGACTTCTCTTGTGACTTTGGAAGAGTTACCTAACTTCTCCATCCACTGCAATGTCTGTCTGATATGCAGCTTAAGAACATAATTCAATGCTGTCCTTTAATGCAAATACCATTGGAAAACTTCATGGTTTGGGAAAGATGGGAAGTAGCATAAGGGTTCAACATTTTATTTCCCTCATGGCGGCATTATTTAGTGGCATTTTAGTTCTCTGCACCAAACAACATTTCCATCAGATGTGCTTTGCCTTTATCTCCGCATACAGTGTCACAACACAGACAGACAGCTATTTAAATGTACCTATTTTACATCGCCCAAGGGAGAAATGTGGCAAACAACCAAAGGAAGCAAGTCCGGAACCCACTTCTGCTTCACCTTCACAGTTAAGGTCATTTTCAAGAAGACAGCTAGTGACGTCACTCACGTCACTCACGTATTTCTTGTAAATCTACCTCCAGGCAACTGCTATCAGAGAAATTGTCCAGGTCAAATAATTACTGAAAGTTTTCAATGTCTGTATCATTTAGTTCTGACTTGAGATACCACCAGCACTGTGCATTGCAATGAGTGTCTGGCTAAGTGAGGTGATTTACATGGCCAGTGAAACAAAAGCTATGCTGGTATACACACCTTTACTCCTAATTACCAGTGATAATGCTGACTTAGAGAAAGCCAGCCCCTGTGCAGGACCTTTATGGTAGTGCTCAAGTGGAGAGCTGCCTGGAAAGACCATGCACAAGGAGGTAGTACACTAGCCACATTCTTTAAATATTTCCTGCAGGTTAGAAGCAATTGTTTTTAAGAAAGCCTGAATTCCACAGAAATTGACAGAGGCATCAGGGAGGCTTCAAGTGATAGTCTTCAAATCCCATGTATTAAATGTAAAGCTAAAAGCAGCTGCTATGTAAACAAGTATATAAATTTCTTCAACCTTGAGATTCAAGAAAAATAAAATACTGCTTTAAATAAATAACCAGGGTACCTTGAATTATAAACCTGTAATGAAATTCAGAGTTCCTGCTCACATCCTAACTCAACACAGCACACTTCACATGGCTCACCTGAACCTAGAGCTAGAAAAAAGCTAAGCCTGAGAGTTTTACTTACATGTTGTCTTTTTCTCCTTAACTCTGGTGCTGCATAGCTTAAGGGCTGCTATAACGATGCAAGAAGAGATGTCATTCCAATGAACTGCACAGACTTTTATCTGTATTGTATTGATCACCATTATCTATGATTTGCCATCAAGTTTCAAAAACACTTCATATTAAATTAAGCTACTGAGCACCGAATTACAGGCTTCTATTCACATTTTAATTTCTTAGATAGCAGCAAGGTGGAATTGCCATCTAAAATATTTTGCTGCCTTTTGTTTTTCAGAGCTTTCTACTAAAATGCTCCCAGATCCATTGCAGAGATTGTAATCCTAGTTTTACTCGTGGAGGTACCATTTAAAGCTTTTGATCTTGCAAGCCCTCTATGCACAATTACTTGGAAGTCCCATGTGCACTGCTAGCATGAGTATGCTGGGTGTGCCAAAAGGTTAATAGTTTTTGTGGTCCATACCACAGTCACTAAATATTGATGCAATTAGGGTTTATCTCCAAATAGACAACAAGCAACTCAATTCTGCTTCTCTGAGATTGTAACGCAGTTACAGCACTGTTTTGTTATTGTGCATTTTGTAAGTATTAGCAGGTGTACACACAGTTTTGTATTTTCTTTCACACTAGGACAGAAAAGGCCAGACAAACTCATGGCATTTGACTGAGAATACAGATTATATAAAAATTAATTTCTTCCTTACCCAAACTGGTACTAACAGCATTGTTTACAAGTTAATCAGTCCTTCCAATGAAAACTGTGGGATTCGAAATTTGCCCATTTTCCTGGCATCTCAAAAGAGTCAGCTCTGTACAGACAAATGAAAACTGTTCATGGGATCAGTCTGTTGATTTCCACTGTCTGTGCTCCCAGATGCTACAAGAGCAAATATGGAGTCTAAAAGAAAAAAATAGCTTTGAGAAATTATTTCAATGCAATAACATGAGCTATTCTTAGTAATGAAGGAGAAGATTTGTTTTCCTGATGTGATTTGAGATGTTACAGTGGCCTTCCCTTTATGGAGTGCAATCTGAAAGTCAGAACCCAGAGCACCTCCTTTTTCCCCCAGCTGCAGCAAATTCCCCTTCATTCCTTTTCATCAACACTTGTTTTTCTAAGATCCTCTTTCCAGAACATCACCTATTCTATGGAGAGCATGAATACAATGCTGTTATGAACATCTTTATCCCACCCAATCTGAAGGCTCATCAGTAGTGTCCCTAGGGATATACTTCGTTCTAACTCTTCATTCTCTGTTTTTATCATCTGATAAACTTCCCAGTACATTTCATAGACTTTCACTGCCATTTACTAATAAAATGAATTAACAGACAAAGTATTCATAATGTGATTGCAACTGAGTGTTAAGCTCCTCTTCTTGACCTCACCACTAGAGGAGACCCTACAAATTAGAAACTGGAAAATTATTGTGAACAGAAATGTACAAAAAATTCTTTATTTTACATTCAGATGAACAAAACTAAAAGGAAAACATTCTCCCTGCTACAAAGGTACAGTGTGGTCATAAGCATAAGCAAGAAAGGAGAAAGGCTTTTCAGCTAAATGCTTGTAAGGTGCACGACTGAATAACTAGATGTAATGAGTACATTTGAATACTCTGAGAACCTTGTGTTTTTTTGGTTTGGTTTGGTGTTGTTTTTTTGCTTTAAAATCTCAATAACTAAGAATCGCATTAATTAACACCTGAAGGAATATTCATACATTTTTCATACATAAAAATAATCTACATGCAGAAGCCATACAGACTGCCCTAAAGTGGCTCAATCTGAGTAGAGTGAGTCTTTGCAGAAAGGACTTTTCAACCCCTGGAATTGGCTGTATAGAGCACATGCAGTAGACACTGGAGGAAAAGGAGTTTTAGGTGGCTCAGGTTAAGATGCCTCATAAGGCCAGTGTCTACTGGAGGACAAAGACGTTGCTGAACATGTTCCACTTCAGCGCTCAAAATCTTTTTCAAAGGTCCCTAGTAACAGTTTCAAAACACAGCAAATCAAAATTGCTTTTTTTAACTAGAAAGGGAAAACATCTCACATGTTCTTAGGAAATAAGCTATTAGAAATTAACAGGAGATAAGCAACCTAACAACAAATATTGAAACCTCTGTATGTACACATACAATAGAAAGGCTGCTTCAATATCCCAGCTTTGTTATCTCCTGGCAGATGTTCATTTTCTGTCTTCTGAAATGAATGTTTTTTAATGTAAACATATAGAACTGTACAGAAAGAAAGCATAAAACCTTATTCAAAATGCCCCAAATCATTTTGCATCTCGTTATGTCTTCATTGCAGGGGTTTTTGTTTGTTTGTTTTGCTTTTTCTGTCTGGAGTTAAAGACCTGGCATATTTAGGTACCAAGATAAAACTGCCAACTCAGGTTCAACAACATGAGTTAAGAATTTAACTTTGAATACTATAAATCTCTAATTTTTGCCAGTTTTTTTTTTTAATAATTAACTGTTTAAAAACTTAATAAAAATTTAAACTTTTAATGAAGCTTCTTTGAGGCTGAATTATTAAAAAAAAAAAAGAAATATGCGATCCTTAAAAATGGTTAAAAGAAAAGAAAAAAGAAAAAAGCCCTCTGGCAGATCAACAGCTTTAAATGCCTAATAGACAAAAAGAAAATCACCTTACAAACTGTTTTGCTTATATTGTATCGGATTGATCATTAGCTCTGACCAATTTTCTGATGCTCTGGCCATTTTCGTTTAGCTTAAATAACAGAAATATCTAAGAGAAGACAGCCAGCTCTAGTTCTTCCATTCCTGTTAAGTGTCAAGTGTCTGAGACCAAGGAGACTGCTGCCTTCCTGTCCCCTCGGCAGCAGACTGACTGCTGAGAGAAAGGGCTTGCACATCTGCCTCCAAGTGACAAAACCAGACTTGGCGCCAGCCCGTCGGCCCTCCTCCATGCCCGCAAGATGGGCTACTTGCAGTTTTTCCTCCTTCATAGCTCTGTGAAAGATTTTGCTTCTGACTGTGACCTCAGATACGCAGTCACGACAGAAAGAACACGTAGCAGTTGGTGACTAAAAGCTTCTTAATGCATTCTGGGCACTTTTTCTACAAGTCCTTAAGGAAGAAACATGAAGAAAAATGCTAGGATCTAGGTTTTGCCACATTTGCCTGTTTGTATTCTTTCCTGATAGTTCTAAAGCCTTCACCAGAAATGAAGGCTGTATGTTGGCAAATATTTTCGTGTGAATTTGATGCTTCGATAATAGAGATCGATAGCCCTTATTGCCATGTCTAATCGGCCTGAAGTCTCCCTGAACCCCTCTAAGCAAGTTTCTTAACCAGTTCTTAACCAGAGAACACAGTGGTGATGGTGGAGAAGCAGCTCATGCTCCAGCCCCATTCCCTCTTGGGTCTTCTGCTGAGGCTCTCAACAGAGATATCTCTGTATAGCTTGGGACTGGGGGAACGCTTTTGATGCAACACCCTCCCCTCGGTGGTAACACACAAATTGGCTTCTCACAAACAGTTGAAAGCCATCAAGTACTGTTGGCTGAGCTTCACCAATGTTCAGGCACTGAGAATTTGAAAACCAAAGATTAATTATTTGGAGAGGAAAACGTACTGAGAGAACTTTCTCTGTTATGAAAAGCAGCTTCCAAACAAAAACACTGGAGTAAAGTCTTCACCTGTGGAAACCCCTAAGAACTACTGAAATATCTCTGTTGAGCTTCAGTCATTCCTTATGTAAGGCCTGTACTCAACAGTTGCATTATAAATTCCTTAAGTGTTTATATTTCACATACTAATAAGATATACTTGGAAGTTAAAGAAAAAGCCTGTAATTACAAGTTTCAAATAGTTCCACAGAGACACAACTTCTGGGGAAGAGATGCCTAGAGCACTGGCTTCCTACCACGCATCTTCCATGGCAAATACCAGCCCTTGAGAGAAAACCACATGAAAGTCAACTTCTACTACCTGGGAAACTTCCAGAACTTTTCCCATTTGGGATCTTAGATGCTATTTGAGTAATTTCTTATAGCACAATAGTAAATTTAAGGAGATGAACATTGAGAATTACTCAAAAGCAATTTAACTTTTTTAAATACTAACATTAACCAACAATTAAATATCAAATTATTTGCTGAAACCTCTTCACGAGAAGTTTCCATGACTGGCTGTGAACACAAGGCTTCAGCTTACAATGCTTATTTGCTCCTTTCCAGTTGTCTACGTACTTCATTAGTCTCCAGTTTGGGTACCTCAGGCATCCTACATGCTCAGACTCCAGCAGAAAACCAAAATAGATCCAAGATTGTCCTGATGCAATCTGCAGTTCAGCTGACTGCTAAAGGAGAGTTAGAAGTCTCTTTTCTTTGTCTATGGCTCTTTGAGTCCTAAGTGACCTACAGCAGTACAGGACTGCATGTGATACATGTTGCTGTAGATTTGATTTATGCTATTTTTAAACAGCATCTCAAGCAATAGGAATCCCCTGGGGAGATTTCTGCACCGTCAGGAAATTTTTCCTGACCTTCAGCCTCAGGTATCATTTGCTCGCTTCGATCCCATCCCCTGCTCGCCCCCCTCAGAGCTCAGAGGCAGCAGCCCCTGTGCTGGCGATTTGTGACCCAAAGAGCAGGGAAGGGGCGGCCTCTGCTGGGCGGTGTTAGGGCGGCCCCAAGGGAAAATCCACCTGGGCTGCAGCCGGGGCGCAGCACGACGACCTCCTGCTCCTCACCTGCTGTCCCAGGGCCGAGCGCACTTGCAGCAGGGGAGGCAGGGGTGCCAGTAACCACCAGTCTAAACGCTTCGGCGGTGTTGTGCTTTGCTTCGCTTTTGCTTTAGCAGCCGAGTACTACGGCAGCGCAGCGGGTTCGGGCTGTTCTCCTCGAGGGGTGTACGCAGCCCTAACTCGCACTAAGATCGCTGTAGAAGAGATGGAAATGCTGCTGCCAATTAAAAATAAACTAGAAGGAATGACTAAAAACAATAATCAAGCAGGAAGCCAAACTGCTTTTTCGCAGATGAAAGGCTCTCTTCAAGATTCCTGTGAATTTATCCCATTGGGCAACTTTGTCCACCAACCTATTTTAGAACGTGATTGCTTTCCTGGGTAACATCAGGGCTTTTTGTGCGCTGTACTATTACTATTATTTACCTTAAACACCGAACTAACAGAAAAACTCTGCAAATAAAGTTTGTGTTACTTTAACAAGTGCTATTGTAGGCCAAGCCCTTAATTTTTTATCAGAACAGCATCTGAATCACAGCACAACCTCAGGCTACACCGAACCATCACAGCAGGACGCTCCCAGGAAGCTCAGTGCCTTACAGACAAGAAAGGACAAGAAACAGAGATGCTGAGAAGTGACGTACGTAGGATCAGTAGCAGAACTGTCACGAAAGTCTCCATCTGCCAGCCTATCTGCAGGATCACACCGTTCCCTACCGAAATGTCATACTGTGGAAATGATGAGTGCCATTAGATTACAGTCCAGTGACTGCCTTGCGGCAAAGTATGGATGTCAGCTATCAGTCTGCTGGAACAAATGAGAACACTGAATAAATCTTCCTCTTTATCCCTTTTTCCCTAGGCTAGGGAAACCGCAGGAGTCTGGAAAAACAATAATCTAAAACTGGATACTCCTTATGGGACTAGTGAGCAGTATCTGATGTCTACATCAAAATAACTTCGAGAGGATGGCAGTGTCTATGGCTGATTTAGAGGTGCTCCTACCCTAGCTCAAATTCCCTGCAGAGAAGTGCAACACTGCACTTGCATCTTTTCCTGGGCTGCACAGAAGCCAATCTTCTGCCAAACTCTGGCTGACTGGTAAAAGCAAAATTAAGTATTTATGAGGCAGATGTATCGGATGTGTGCACTGCCACTCATTCATTAGCACAGACACTGCAGAGGGGACAGGTTACAATCAGAGGGCCTGTTATTGCTGCCACCCCAGAGGCAGAAGGCTTTGTGTGAGCAAACCAAGGAGTTTGGGGGAACCCAGTTTTCCACCCACATAGCACAACCCAACTTTCTGATTTTTCCTAATCCATAAGAGGAACATGATCTTGTTCATAACAAAAGTAGGCATTTGTGATGATGGAGTCAGAATTTGACATCTTTCTTCATCACCTGGTGTCAGGTTGCAATTACATCTCTCTTTCTTCCCTAGTGAATCCTTCGTAAAATCTGTCCAAGTAGTGAGAAGAAAGAAGCTACAAACTTGGAAAAGGAATTCTAAAACATTGCTCTTCCCTTTATACTGCAAGCAACCTCTGAGCTGACAGTAGAAACCTTTACAGCTGTGATCAACAAAATGTGAATGACTAGGTTTAGCATTTGTGGGACAAAGGTAACACTTTTTATGTGTCTAATTTCAGAAGGATGGCTTCAGAGATACAGCCCGGTTTGAGACAGTGATCTGTACCACCAAGATTACCACCAAGATTACCACCAAGAAATCCTGTTTGCAAACCAATTCCCATTACACCATCCCTGGGGTCACCCCCACCTCTGAACTTCCCCTTGTTTAGTCAGTTATTGCCAGGCCCAAACCATTTGAAAGGTTTGTGTAGCATTTTTATACAGGAACACTAGAAGCAGTAGGACGGACATGGACACCACAATAACCTGGTGAAACCATTTGGCCTGCAATTATTAGAGGTCACAAAAGATGAGCTCAGAGTGCTGACCTTAAAATCCATAGCTACGTATTACATTAACCTAGTAGGTGCCCAGCAAGAGCTGTGCAAACCTACATGACTCTGCACTAAAAGAGGTATTGATGCAATGGATGAAAAAAGGGATTAGACTCACTCGTGTGTTTGCAGATCTGTGGCCCTGCCTCACATCAGGAGTGTGGCACCTGTCACGCTGCACGGTGAGGGTGACTGGACAAACCAACTGGTGTAGCCTCAGCAAAGCATGCACAGGAGTATGCCTTTGGGGTGAATCTGAAATAAGACTGTACAGTACCATCAGGAAGCATTTGGATAATAAATTTTGCAGACATCTGAAAATGCACTAGGGCTTGCCTACAAAGGAAAGCTATACTGGCATACAAAAAGCCTTGAAGCTGAACTGATATCAGATATGGATACAATCTCACTGCGGACAACCCTCTTCCCATTTATTTCCTGTTTCTGTGAGAAGAATTTGAGCCACTGAGAAGAAAAACAGAAATATAAGAACATTAAGTATGAATCACAAATAATAAAAAGGCAAGAAAACAAGCGGCTCTGTACCAAAAGGTACTAAAAGTTGATAACATCAACTACATTTTTAAGGCTATTTACTACTAAACGCGTCATTAAAGAGCATAATACCATTCACCTGCATGATAATTAACCAACTAAATTATTATGTGGCCAGAAACTATGACTATAATTTAGAAATACATGAGCAAGAGATAGAACTCCACATAAGCAGATGGAATCAGTTCAGGCACTAAGACCAGCAGCTAAAGCAGATTATTGAGCTGCTACCAGGCTGCTCACAGGCATGTCACACCTGCAGAATCTGACAAAGCTTAAATTCTGAAAACACGCCTGACAGTCCTGAAAGATCTCAGCATGGCGTTAAGGTGCAATGTTACTGCATCAAGTCTCCTCGGCTTCTCCTGATGATGGTGCAGATGACAGTAACTCATGGTCTGGTCACACTACCAAGGGGCAGCCTGTCTTGCCCTGAAGCCTGGGCTAAAAAAGAAAATGGAAAACCCCCTGGGGATAATCAGAGAAGTAGGCAGAAGCAGAAGTTACAGAAAGTAAAAATTCCCTATCTGAGGTCAGCATAAGAGATCCAGAATGAAAGAAAACCTCCAAGCTGTAAGATTGCACTGGGTTCCTTCTCAAGAGGCCCAAAGGGACAAAACACACCTGCTCTGGGTTAGCCCAGCAGCTGAGAGGAAGATAAACAGCAACTCTTATAACTGTTTGTTCTTCCAGGTACCAAGGGTAGCAGATTCAAATGATTACACATTTGTATCTGGGAAAATCTCAGAATATGAAATATAGCAAAATGATTTTGAGATGGGCCTTCTCTGGGGAGCAGGTAGCCACCAAGCAGACCCCCTTTTCTCCAATAGATGATAAACAGAAAATCAAGAAGAAAATTGCGCTGAGTGGCCATCTTGCAACAGTGTCACTGCAGCAACTAGATTTTTTTCCTTCAGTTTAGACAATTAGAGGTCACATGCATACTCAAAAGAACAAAGAGAAATAGTCCAAGGATTGAACATGGAAGTCAAGGTGCTATGCATAAATGAACACAAAATTTGAGGCAGAGAGAAAAATTAAGCCTGTGCAAACCAGCCAGCTGCCATTGTACATGTACAGCCAGCTGTACATGCAAGAGTCTCAGAGTATCACAAATACAACATGAGCAATCTACGGAGCTTCCAGCACTCCAGAGAACCTGACAGAGTTCATTTAGATATGGGATTTGCTCTCCAGAGTAGACCCCATTGAAGGGGCAAGATGGAACGCATGATGATCATTAACTTGTCCCATAACTTCCAATATAATGATGAATGGACATTTGGTTCCACAGCAGGAAATGCACAAACCTAATTCCTGCAATGAAATATATTTAGAATATTAGATTGGGATTGGAGTTGTGGATAAGGAGTCATGAGGTGTGTCAAACACACAGGCTGTAGGGTAAACAGATGGGCATTTGTTAAGAAGCCCAAAAGGTGGAAATGAATAGCGCTGTGCCAGAGTGAGTTGGACTACGTCCAGACTTGCTTGGTTTGAAAGAACACAGCAACTGCATCACAAAACAAATCAGTGGCTGCACGTGGATGCTGTGGGAAAATTTAACAGCATGAGTCTGCAACGGGGGGGGAGTCAGGCTGGGTGTCAGGAAAAGGTTCTTCACTGAGAGGTGGTCAGGCACTGGGACGGGCTCCCAAGGCAGTGGTGACAGCCCTGAGCCTGGGGAAGTGCAAGAAGCGTTTGGACAATGCTCTCAGACATACAGTTTGATTTTTGGGTGGTCCTGTGCAGAGGCAGGAGGTGAACTCAGTGATCTTTGGGGGTCCCTTCCAATTCAAGATATTTTATGATTCTGTGAATTTGTAAAATTTAAGTGAGGAATTGTGAAAAACCTTCTACCTGCACTCAGTTAGATGGTGTTCTAACATTGTGAAATAGTTAACATAGCTCTCAGTGCAGATCTTGATATAATACTTACTTTGTAAGTATTGAAATAAAGAAGAGCATTTTTCACTTTTCTAACATAATCATGTAGTCTCGTACCCTTTTTTAGTCATATGCTGGTAGAGAACCTTTCCACTTCACAGCAGCAGATCTTACTGAGACACTGACATTTAAAAAGCATTTTATGAGAACAGAAAAAAAGCCCATCTTCTATTTCAAATGTCTTTGATTAGAAGTACTCATGCCAATTGATACAAGGTATGAATTCTAACTGTACCTTACCCTAAGCAGAGATGATTTTTCTTGTTTTTTTTGTAATTCACAGAAGCGTATGGCACCCACACATTATGTTAGTTCACACTAACATAATCACCACTAAAAAGATGGCTCAAATGGGTTTAACCTGATTATAAACTATTTTTCCCTTCGTTATAAATATAACTCCACGAAAATAATTCAGATGTTTTATCTAGAAAAGCCATTCTCCCTTTCAAATCAGTATTACAACACGCCAGTAGATGGCACTGCTCGAATTCAATCTGAATCTGCACAGTTTCCTCCAAACACTGCAAAGAAGAAGGGGCAGTTCAGGCTCACCAGGGAAAGAGTGGCTCATGCATGACACATATTAACAATGATTAAAAAACATGTGTTACTTGCTGTATAATAAGAGTGTTTCCATGTCAGTGCTCTAGCAAGAGCTAAACTATGGGTCAAATATGTTAGCAAAAAGCTTGGTGTAACATGACAGGTATACCCATTCAAGTGGTTTAATTTCTCAACAATGTTTTTGCCTCTACTACTGACATTATATAAGAGAACCTACTGGCTACTTCTCTTCGGTTTCATAGCTTCAGCTTGCATAAGAAACGTCTGCAGGGACAGTTATGTTAATTCAGAAGTGTTCAATTAAAAGGCTGTTCTGGAAACTGTTCCAGCAATTGCACAAACAAAATGCATGAACTTTGTGTAAAGAAAAGGCTTTATACATAACTGAAAATGTGTGTATACACAATCACTACATAGGTTTATATACATACATTACACATAGTAGATTCATTCCATCGTTAACTATTTGACAAAACAGACTCAGCCTAAGAACTTCAGTGTGCAATACTTATGCATTTACTTAGTTGACAGAACATGTTTACTCTGAACTGCACAAATATTATCCACATAATTTTCAACATATTTTCAGACACCAGAACTGCTCAGAATCTAGACATAATTTACAAAGCCAGATTGCCAATATACTAAAACCACTGTGTTCAATATCCACAGTTCTCACAAACTGCATTCTCCACAAAATACAATTTTGATGAGTATCTTGTTTTAATGTAGGCCTTAAAAGCCATCCCACGACCACTCATATATCATAAGGAAGCATAGGAAGCATTTGAAAAACACACGTTTAAGTTTATGAACCTGAACCTGCTATTAACTTATTCATGACACTACCTGATTTACATTCTCTTCATGCCTGTTTCTTCGACTGAAGGGGTAGTACCAAGCTGTACAGCAGTATTTCCACATGATCTGTACAGACCATCTTTGCATACATCTGTCTTGAAATACATTAAACACATAACAAATGGTAAGATACAAAAGCAATGTGATTTTTCAGAATGGTAGTAACTACAAACAGTTAAAAATAATGGTTGCAGATCTGTGCATGTAGTCATATGCATTGCAGATGTGAGATATTTCAAAAACCATCATATAAACATACATCGTGTAATACTGTACATATAACAGCTCCTGTACATCAAAAAGCATCATATCAGGACCAGTCACTGATAAAAAACTATAGAATTCAGTTGCCCAGTAGGTTAATTTCAAAGTAGCACTTTAAATACCACTGCTACATTCTGCAGAATGAATTTTCTTTTTTATGGGGATGGGTAGAACCATCTAACTCAGACATCTTGAGAGCACACCTTAACACCTCATCACTGTAAAAGACTGGTCGTCAAAAACCCAGCCTCTGCAGATAATTTCCAATTAATATCATTCTTGCGTCAAGTAGAACAGAATGTCAATTTTTTCATATAGTCAGGAATAGCACACAGAGCGTCTAGTTCTTCCACTACACAAAAGGAAGCTTCCAAACCTTACCTGTTACAAGAAGAATATTTGCAGAAGTCAAAGTTAAGAATAACCTCCCTTAACTTGTTTACAGTGATCTTTAACATGGGAAAGTATTGTGAAAAACTCATATGGAGTTGTCAAAGCTAGCTACTGAGCACACTTTTAGTATGATAGCTATGCTACGCATGTAGAGTAAATTAAGACAATTATCTTGAAAATGTTTTATATTGATCCTTTTACTAAAGAAGAAAGATTAACAAAGAAGATAAATATGAAGAACACAAACACGCTGGATTATCAAGAGCTCTGTCACGCAGGTAGCAGTTGTGTTAGATCGTCCAATGAGCAAGAAGAAAATATTGATCATTATTTGATCTTCCATTCATCAATGAAACAGTGTTTTAAGAGCATGACTATCAACTGTGAATATTTTTCTTAATCTCAAAGTAGGTTTTCATACATCAAATAATAGTGAGATATAGGCTAGTCTCTATAATACCGTTAGATAAATTACCTTTGACAATGAGTAGTATGCATGCAGTGCAATAAAGAAATGTCATCTGTCTGTTGGGCCATGAGAAAGATCAGCACACTCGAGCCAGATAAGGAAATGAACATTTATTAGAAACTGGTAGTTTATGAGCTAAAAAGGTAAACATTCATTTTTTAAGAGACAAAAAATATACAATTGAACACAGTCATCAAAGAGACACACAATGAAAAATGAAATTTGAAGAAGACTCCATTTTTCCATGTTTGAAAACATCAATGTAATTTTCAATATTCGTAATGGCACTTGCACACTATAAACAAAATGGACCAAGTCTAGAAGATACACACTTCTGAAGTCATCTCCATATCACACATGCAATACATTGGCTCATTGGTCACAGTCAGACAAAATGGTTGGGAAACAGAACTGATATCACAAATCCCATAAAAATACAAAAGATGTTGGCAAGACCAAGAAACATTCAGATCAGAAAGGCTTTGTACACATGGATGATGATTTTCATACATGAATTTTTATTTTTTTTTTTTAATGTGCAATATCGAAGGCTTCCCTAAATTGAAGGCCAAAAGACACAGCTAAAGCTGCTATTTTCTAAAATCTGATAAAACGTTTATAACATGAATCTTATGGAGTATCCTTATGGAGTTTCATATTGGTTTATGGAATATAAACTGCAACCATGGAAGCACAGATTTATATCTGACCTGCTGTCTGAAGAATATGGCCTAAAGGGGGCAGTTACCTGTGTGTTTGATTTCATGTGTGTGTGTGTGTATATATATATACACACATATATATGCAGCAGCTGTTCATGGGTGTTTAGTTTTGTGTGTACACACACAGACCCTCAAAGACCTTACAGGAATTTAGCATAGGAACAAAGTTCTTCCTGCAGTAATCCGCTTTCAGGAAGTGGTCTAAGAGAAGTGGCTTTTAGAAGGTCAAGTATAAAGATGATCTTAGTAAATTTGGGATTAAGACACCACACAAACTGCAGAAAGCAGAAAAAGTGTAACAAGAGAGTTGAGCAGTAATTGTTACTCTATCTCAATGTTGCCCGAAAGCAACTGAAATGTCACATCACCAGCCTCAAACCCACCGCCCATCTCCAAAAAAAGGAAGTCACTTGGGGATTGCTTATACATGGAATATACTACTTTCTACACTGACGAAATGCTGCTTTGGTTTTTGCGGAGGAACTGTCTCTCAATACTACCAAGCTCTCTGCATGTGCTTCATTTGCTTCATTAACATGAATCTGATGGGCACCTGAGATCCATGGTTCCATTTGGTCACTCAGACAAAATATTTCAGTATTTTATGACCCAAATTTCACAAAAACAGTCAGCATGCACAGGACACAGATAACTGTGAAGGAAAGCAGATTTATCTCACATGATGATCCTTTACATAATAATGTAATCCCTTACTGACTAAAAGCACACAGTGGACTGTAACCCTCAGAATAAGGGAAGAAATGGCGAATCCAAAGAAGCGTTTCTCTCCTCAAGGCAGTTATGATGAGCTCTGAGTTCTTGACTAATTTAGTCTATTTCTTCTAACACAGCCAATAAATAATTCATTATTAACTTAATACTGGATCCTCCACCCTATTTTTAAACAGTAACTTGCACTTGTATGGAAAAAAAATCCAGTAACTCAGTAGCTTTTTCTGTTTCTGTATATTATGATCCTAAAAAAACATACAACTGTAACCCAAAGCTTGTCACAATAGCATTTACAAGTGCAATGAAAATCAAGTCCAACTAAGCAAGATATGAAAAATCACTGATTGTATTACAAAAATACCATGTAAATCAAGTGAGGTATTCTAGATACTGTGGAACAACAATTTCTCAGGCTCTTAGACTTTAATTAAAAAGGTTAACTTGAAGATAAAGGTGGTGGGCTACACTTCAATGTGTTACTCCATTCCTTTCTGTATCTCAAGGTCATGTTTTTCAAAACTTAGATTAAATCTTCAGAAATAACAATAGTAAGTGCTTACTTCTAGAAGTGCAAAATGTTGCCTGTGAATTGCTTGAGTATAGGCAGCATGACAAAACAAAGTCACTTTCATCTGTTCATTATCGAGGCAGTACAAAGTTCTCCTACCTTTGGTTTCATCTGAGCCAAATACATAGTTAGAGAAGACAAATACAAGAAAAAAAGCCCATGAGTAAAATATGCATGATTTCCTGAAAATATAAACATATTATTGATTTAAAGATACAGGTTCTTGATTTTTTTTTCTCAATTCAGTGACATTAAAGTGCAATATAGGTTTAGAAATGTTATTTAGAAACGGTGAATTACAAATTAAGAAAGTTTTTCCCCTCTTGAGGGCAAAAATAGAAGTTGCAGCACCTCTCCACAAAGATCTGTCTCTAACTGTAAGAGGAGACTGAGAAATCATTTTTTTTCTGGTGTTTCCAACATTACAAACATCTCACCTTTTTCCTTCATTTCATGCTATTCCCAAATTCTGTTTCATTTTTTCGTATACAACGTAACTGATGCTGACAGCTGGAAGCACTTTCATAAAATTAGGGGCTATGCCCCGATAAAGTCCTTGGATTCCTTCTGTAGCAATAATTCTTTGAAAGAGACCGACCATGTTTAGCTGTGGAGCTCCTTCCACTGAGGCTAGAACAAGAAGATAGTGTTATACAACAGTTCTAGTAACATTAAAAATTCTTAAGTATTAAACACCTGGCTAGTGAGCCTATCAATTCCAGGGTCATCGATTAGAACTTCAATGCTCACAGTGAGATCTCTCTTTAATATCCAGACATTCGAGAGAGATCCATGCATCTAGATCCAACCGAAATGCACTGTCCACCTATATTCTTTTTGCTGCTATTATTAGTCTGTGCACAAACTTATCAAGCAATAATCTCCACTATGAAATTGTCTTCATGAAATTTACTCCAGAGCAAACATTGCTGTCAACCTTCACAGCATAGTCAAAGTACTTTTCATTTTGCCTCTAAAGTTTAGGAAACCTAACTGTTATGACAGAATTCTGAGACTATGGCAGGAGCTCTACATCTTGTATGGAATGTGGCTCTCCAAACACACAGAACACTGGTGTCTGTAACGTTACGTTTGAATCCAGTATGCTAAAGAACACTGATGGGCAACAGGGACAAACACCTACTGTTAAGATTTTTCCAGATAATCCTTGCTTTTTCAAGTATTTTTTTTCCCTGCCTCAATTATTATTCCTTTACTCCCACATTCCTGTTGCAGCCATCACAAATGGTACAATTTTGATCTGACCACACAAAATATTTTCGGTACAACCGGACTCACCTTGAGCCTGCATGCGTGTTCTGACAAGAGCGAGAGGGTAACTGGCTAGCTGCCCACATGTACTGGAAACAGTACCACATCCCAGCAATACAAAAACACCTGGGTTAGCAGAGCTTGATGCATAGTGTTCTAGCCACGTAGTCTTTAAGAGCTGTCAAGATATAAGATTAAATAGTAAGACGAGATATCTGCATTCAAGAAAGTAAATAAACGCATGTTTATTTATAAGACTTGTTATGGATTCAAACCAGAAAAGCATCAAACTCACTAAAAATACACTTGTAGGGCTGGTGTAAAGTGTACAGGTAAATACCTTCACACCCGGGAATGGACTTGAACCAGACTACAATAGCTAGTGCCTAGAAGAGAAATCCTTAAATATCCAGCCACAGCAACAGGCAGCAGCAGTGCCCATGCTCTAAACCAGTTAAGACTTTGGGAAAAGGGGTGGGAATGACCCAGCACTCCACAGGGTGTACCAAAAGCTCACACAGCTGGGTATGTTACTCCATGCAGAAGTACAGATGCTAACTGTAGGACAGAACTCCCATACTGCTTTGAAACATTCGCACAAGAAATTCTGCTGATTAGTATTACTGCAATATCCCAACAAGATTTGTCTAGACTAGAAAAAGTTTAGTCTATGCACATAAGTTACTTAACACATTTTGAAACAACTCTTTAGCACCTAAAGTAGATAAAAATATTTTAATTTGTGCTGATGGGTATAAGATGTGTCAGTTCATCTTTAAAGGAAACAGCAGTATTTCAAACTCCTCAGGAGAACTACACACCAGCCACAGAGAATTCTGGTGGCAGGAACAGATGCATACATAATACAAGTTACTATAATCCAATTACAAATCAGAGAAGATGGCAAAAAATGTGCAAAGCTGCAAAATACGTAACATACTATTCCTATCAGTCAGGTAAAAATCTGACTCAGGTTTGCTATATAAGGGGTACGTTCCAAGCCAACTGGGTCATTTAGTTACGCAAGAGTGTTGTATCACCCAAGTCTATACAATGCCTCCTTTTTAGCAGATTTCTTGTTTGATCCAGGGGAAGAAAGGAGCCCTGCATGCTAAATGAAACTTGCATGTAAGGACCCATCTGTACAGGCACTCCCTCCAGCAAGGGCAAAAAAGAAAAATCTTATAAGTTAAATCCAATGGAAATCCTCATTTATCTATTTCAAATTGATGGCAACTGCAATACTACAAGCATATCACAAATCTGACTAATACAGATCTGACTAAAGAATATTCACACTTTTCATAAAGTAACTAGTAAGAGCTTACATTCAGTGATTAAACTCACCTCATAAACAGCAAGGTCAATGCCAGCATAAGGAATTATTCCCAAAATGTTAGGAATATAGCCTTTGTAGAAGGCCTTTAAACCTTCTCTTTTCAAGATCTTCTTAGCACAGTCAAACATCCCAGAATATTGCCCAGTTTTACCCACAGCCAATCTGGTCTTCAAAACCTGAAAGGGAAAAAACAGTGGCCTTAATTACATACCTATTCATTACTGTAGTTTATAAATACAGAGAAACACAATGTATCTGTTGGAATTGCTTTGCATTTTGGTACTTCAGGTCTCCTTTGTTGTGGCTGCTGTTGAGGCCTGGCTAGCAGTTTCTTCAGATTTTATCATTAACGCATAATAGCACACACTAACATACACTAGATTACAACTTAGCCAAAAAAATGAAAATATGATGGAACATGGTTTTCTTAAGTTTCATTTTACCTTTATCTTCCTGATTAAAACAAGCAGATTTTAATCAATTTGAAGGCATCAGTGTAGACAATATCTAACATAAGCATTAGCCAAATAAAAAGTGAGAGCATTCACATACTAGCAGGTCTTACTTCTGATCTGGAAACAGCAAAGCACATTAAGAAAGTTTTTCAAAAGGCATGACCCTGTGAGAAGTACTTAAGGGATATAAAGATTGCTTTTCACTAATGAAACCCAACATTAGGTTAATAATAAAATGAGTCTATACAGCACTTTAGGACAAAGAAATAAAAAACAGTATGTAAAAGAAACCACAGATAGAATTTATGAGCAAGAATTTGGCCTACTTTAAAACCTCTTAGGACTGCCGCTTCCTCAGGAGTTTCCCGAGGCTTTGTTTTTTTTTTTTCTTTTGCTTAGAAGCACCCTAAAAAGCATTTCTAGGACAGTAGATGGGAATATTACCTGTAGAACAGTTCACTTCTCTATTGACCAGCCTATTCCTAGTGTTCAACCTAACATTTCAGTTAATGTAGCCATCTCTGTACTCAGGCTAGCTGTGACTCAGCAGCTCTGATGACAAGGATAGAGTTAAAAAAAAAAAAAAAAAAAAAAATGATCACTGCCAGCAATAAAAACAGGTAAGTTTTATTACAACTGACACCCTTCCTTATGGAAAAGTATGTAGGTTAGATTTTAAATTAATTCAAAATTTTGATGTTGATATTGGTTTAATGCCTGCCCCAACATACATTCCAGTTATTTGCACAAAAAGATATGTTCTAAGGAACAAGAAAATAAGGAAATACTTTCTACTTCTAATTAAAAAAGCAGGATGTGAAATAGCTACCCTACAGCAGTTCATATTTTAATCCTAATTAAATTGCAACATACATAGTACTACATACAAATATGTCCTACAGAGGAAAGACCATTTAATCCATCAAGCCTCAGCTGTAGCTGTTTTATTCTCCTTCCCAACTGATCTCCTAATCTGACCCAGCTCCCAATTACAATGCAACAACTTCCTACCTGTTACAGGGAAGATCGCTCCTTGCTTACATACATAGTGGGAAAGATTTAGGCCGAATTCAGAAACTGCCTTTAATGTGTACTTAATCTTAAATGCATTACAGGATTTCTTTTCCTGGACAAGGTTGCAAAGATACATTTAAACATTGCTCTATGGAGAGACATACTTGAATAGCAAATATCAAAAGGTGCAATCACACAAAATACAATAACCCAAGTTTCAGGCTCACATACAGAGGTAAATGACACCATCACCTGAATTCCCCATATATAAAGAAGTAAATTTAATTTAAAAAGGACATCCACATATACAAAAAAAATGAGAGGTATCAATTAGAACATAGCATATTCTGAAGTGTTTAGCACTGAAACTCTGAAAGGAAGTGCAAAGTAAAAATAAGTTAGGATATAGGAATTCCAATACTTTCAAGAGTAAAAATGCCAAACCAGACATTTGGCCGTCTCCAATGGAAGCAGATTTTCTGTTACTAACCTCCATGGGATAAATAGAAGTTTGTGCTGTTGCCCCAGCCAAAGAACCAGATACAAATCTTTCAACAGTGCCTAGATTTCCATCATCCTTAGTGAGTATCTTCTTATACTGTAAAGATAAAGTACATTAAATAAGTATCACATGCTTTTCAGTAGATGCAAGAGCTACCTCAAGAAGTAAGAGTACAGTACAAAACGTCTTTCCAAACTGCATTGTGTGTGTGTGTGTATTAACAGTTGTACTTACTAAACCAGCAAACTTAGCACTATGCTTGCTCCAACTCTGTTATCGGGTATTCACAAAAACACTAACATGCAATGATCCTTTACATTAGGTTAACTTGTTCACAGAGGCACCTAGAGAGTTTTACATATTGCTTCAATCAAGACAGATGCCATCATGCAAGAATGCACCATTATCAGCTCCCAAAAGGCTTGGCAAGATTAACAGTGTGCTCAAAGTTTCCCTATGGAATTCTGCCATTCAGTCTTGCGATACCCCAAAATTTACTTGACTTTTTGTTGGTTTGATTTCATAGTTGTACAAAAATGTACAATATGTTACTTGAGTATTATTTGAGGCAAGTCCTATAGATGAAAAACAAAGATCGGTTAGCTACACCGGAACTGGAGTTCATTTTCCAAAGTAAGATTAGGCCTTAACAGAGGTAAATATAACTCTGAAATCCAGGACAAGGGCACCTTATATAGAACCAAGATATTTGACTTAAACAGAATCTTGTACGAGTTCAGGGGTTTTGGTTGTTCTCACTATATATAAAGTTATAAAAATGGGAGGACAGTTAAAAAATAATGACAATTTATTTATACTGCTTTTAATATAATAGCAAAATCTGTGAAGTAAGTATTCTATTAACAGAAAAAATAGACTATTTGTAATTGGAAAGTCAGTCTAAATTGCTGTGGTAAAATCCCCACCCATAAGAACTCCTTCCTGTACAATACAATAGTGCAAATGACAAACAGTGAGAATTATATAGTATTTTATATACCATTATTTTCATTCCTGATTTAGCATCTTACCTGTTCATAAGCCCAGAACTTAATAGCTGTTTCAGGAGCTATTTTCACAACATTCACACCATTTCCCCTCCAGAGGGATCGGACACCACCTTCTTTCAACATTTGCTTAAAACCACTGGCTATATTCATTTTGTTTGACTTTGACCCATGGACCTAAAAAAAAAAAAAAAAAAAATCACAGTAAGGAACAGTGCTCTGATTAGGCTGTAAAACTCATCACCTAAGTAGCCTATCATTGCTTATAAGAACTAGCAAAATCACATTCACTATTGGAAATATTATATTAATTGCACAAGCAGTATAATACTTTGCTTATATTTTTGCCAATATCGCTGTGCAAAACTGTCTTATGGACACAAAGTACTGAAACTGTGGAACCACAGCTAGACCTCGAGAATTCAGATATTGTATTTGGCCATCATCTTTCTCTATCAACTTTCTAAAAACTGAAATGATACAATGGAGACTAATAAGAACTTAAATATTGCACCTACCTGCATCATCACTTTAAGGCGATCTAACGGTGCTGTACCTGTTCGAGAGACAGCACCAGCCACTCCTCCTGCTAATAGCTGCTTCCACCACTGCCCAGTCTTTTTCTCTTCCTCTGTGAACTCATCTGGAACAGTCAAACTATCTCCAATATCCAGCACCTATTAGAATCCAAAGCAAACAGGTTGAAAAAAAAAAAAACATCTTATTCTACCATCTCAATTTTATCAACAGTTCTAATTGCAAATTGGCCTAGAACCTGAGAATATGTAAATAAAAATGCCAGTACAAAATAAATAAAAAAAATAATTTACATTCTAAAATCAACTTGCTATGGATTGCTATTGTTATCCAGTTAACAGCATTTTTAAATACTTCTACCAAGCAATAACACCACAGACCCACCATTTCAAAGACTGCACCATCATCATTAAAAACTATGACAAATTTCCGTCTTGAGTATATCCCAAACAAAGACATCCTGTCATGATCTGTAAATCTCTTCAGCGAGCACTAATGCTTACATGTTGATTCTAACCTTTCACAGGACAGTCTTCTGGGATTAGTTTGGTAATCTCTTAAGGATGCTAACAAGAGATTTCACTCTCATGGTAAGTTATGAATAAATATGTGGGAATTTTCCCCTCACCCTGACATTTTAAAGTAACATTTTTATAGCTGATATATCAGAATATTAAATTCCCAGCAGCTGTTGTGTATTAGCTTACAAAATGATGAATTTGACTGCTTTACTAAGTCGCCTCTCATTATCAATTATTCTGAAATACATATTAATGACTTCTACTCAGCTATAAAAGTTTGACATTTCATTAACAGGTACATGTTTGTATGACTATTCAATGTGATCAGAGAAGAACATTCCACAGTCTTATGCCTTGGACAGCTTTATTGCTAAAGCCTGTAGTAATTTTATATATCTCTTAAAAGTAATCTTTGCTCTCCATGTAACTTATAACCATGACGAAAGAGAAAAATTGCACCTTAGATGATGCAAAGCCAGTATTATGCATAAATTAAGCCTATAAAGAAGCAAGAATGTTTTAATAACTGATAACAAGTACTGACCAGCAAGTATGTTAACTGACAAACTTTTTGTTTTAAACTATGGCTAATGTTGATTTCGGACACTACACCTTATTTATGCTGAGTTCCCTATCTGTTAAGTAGACTATTCTGTCTTGCTCACTTGAAATTTAAGAATTGCAGTATGCAGATTATGCATTTATCCACTGTACAAAGAAGGAAAGACCTAACCTTTCTGGATATTGAACATAAAATAGATTAATGAGAAAATCCTTTCATCTTTCTGACATTGTTTCCAAGCAAGGTGCCTTCAGTTACTCAACCACAAATGGAGTCATCAAAAGAACAATCAGAACCCTTAAAATATAGATTCAGGGTTCTTACAGATATTACACATACCTACCAGAGTTTAAACCTTATATCTACTTAGTCCTAAATGCAACTTTAACACAAAGTCTAAGAAATCAAAAGTTAAAGCTAAATTTAGGGGGGATTTGTAACGAAGACCACAGCTATCATAATACTTCTATGCCAACGTAGCTGTCTGCTCAGAAGAGTGACAGCAATTTTACAATTAAAAAAAAAAAAAAACAACTGTGAATGACAGCCAGACATGTGAAGTCTCACATCTGCTGTTATCTGAAGCAGCAGCTGTGCTACTGTGTGGCTGGATTTTGCTTGCTGTGATAACGGGGTCAAGTGATCTTCCAGTGTCGCAGTCAGAAGAGATGCCTAAACGTTTTCCTTGGGGGTAACTGAGGCTATTCTGTAGTATCAAAAAAAAAATAGTGGTAGAAAGCATATTATTACAGCAAAAGTATGCTTCACTAAACAAGCTGGGAGCAGGACTACCTTATCTCATAGCAGTGCTCCAAGGGTTTTCCCTCAGCGAACAGGGAGCTGACTCCCTGTTGTCAAGCATCTCTGAACTGAGTTTGTACAGTGTCAACTGCTCAAAACTTTCATGTCTCAAACTGAATTTTACTACAGAAATGCTGACTGATCCCTCAAGATATAAATGGTCTCACTATACTCAAATCTGTCTTTACCTAACATTATGAATTATTCCATAACTATGCGGTTTATCCTTTCATTTACAGGAAGGATATTAAGCAAACTCGATTATTATTGGCTTATTTACTATATTATTGCTTCTTAAAAGTCAGTGACTAAGGCGTTAAGAGCTCTGTTCAATAGTAACTTAAAATAATGACCTCCTTGTTGCTGTACACCCTGTCATTCTTCAATCAAATTCTATAACATAATAGATGTGAGAACATATAGCATAGAAAGCCATCAATAATGACACTTGCGATTTCATGGTAATGAAATCTACATGTGTTTCACCACATCAAAAGCACAGAAAATACAAATGTACTGTAATATGAAAAAAAAAAGATTGAATATTGTGGTTAGTATCTTTCTGTGGAGTATCTTCAAAGGAAGAAGAGGATTTCTTCCTAGGAAATACTGGCATTAAAATTTAAATGAAGAAAGAGTTATTCTTCTAAAGAAACTCAAATGATACTATCCCGCTTGTAAATGAGAGGGCATTAAGCAAAACGGAAAACCAAACAATCTTTTAAATGTATGAAATACAACAGTGAAGCTGTTATACTCAACACTGCAACTTATCACAGTAGAAATTAATTTAAGAGCTGCACTGAATTAAAAATAGAAGTTCAACTTACAGTGGAATGTTTCCAATATCGAATTATTTCCTCAATGTCTGTAGCAGGGTTAAACATAAAATGATCTCTCCACTCATTCCAGTCTACTGACATTGTCCCATCAGCATCAATACTAAAAGAAATTGAACCAAAACAGGTAAGGCAACAGCAGCAGTGTTGAGCGCGTGTTTGTTTTTAAATACTGGCCATCACAGTGATACCGTCTGTAGACTGGACATGGAGACTTAAAGGGTAAATCTGCCACTCTTTCAATATCATGTGTTTCTTATACAAGCGTATCTAACATTCTCCATTTAAAAATATAAAACACTTGATTCTATCAACAACATTTGCACAGAACTGAGGTATAAACATTCCCCTCCTATAACCAGATGCTAAAACAGTGGTCAGACTTTGTATAACCCAAGAATAGATGGAATATGCAAGAATTACTGTAGAGGTGCCACTGAAGTTACCAACAATCTTTCAAAGTTATAATCCCATTCAAATATTATGTTCTGTGAATTAGAAAATGTGTTTATGAAGAATACAAAGAAGATCAAAATATTTTAAGAAACGACAATTCCTGACCTTTGCAGGATCTTTTCCGCCTGTTTTTCTGAAATGTTTATACCCAGTATCTTGAGGGACTGGACAACTTCTGATGCTTCAATTTTTCCTTAAAACATTAAAAGAAAAATAATACATATTTAAAACATTGAACTTCATACACTTGCAGCTCATTGAATTAAATCATACCACCTACACAATAGCAAAGATGATTTAAATTTTAAACAGAGATGATGCATTTTTATTATGCACTATCAGGACCGAGCAAAGGTAAGTAAATTAAAATCATACAGCTAAATGAGATGCAAACATCCAGTAAGTTAATAGCTAATAGTTTAATAGATACATGGATAAACTATAAGGAAGTTCCTATCTGGAAAGCAAAGATCCCCAGATCAACCAACCTGGAAGATAATAAAAAGATGACTATAATAATTATTTCAATCTATAGCACACAATAACTACATTCCTATTAAAGGGATGAAGTAGAGGTTTCACACACAATTTTTGGTCTCCAGTTTAGACAAAGAATATAAATTAATTTTTAACACATAGTTTCTTCAAACAATGTTTCAACACACAAAATAAAGGCATACCATCATTGTTTTTGTCCAGGCTCTTAAACGCCAGTTTCATTTTCTTTTCATGATCTTTAAGATACTGCATAAATTCTTCAAAATCTAGCTGCCCATCCTGGTTAGTATCTCCAGCCTTAAAGATTTTCTGTTGAGAGAAAATTTAACATTTCGATTTTCCAAATTATAGAAACTCACAAAGTAAAAAAAAAAGCTCAGGCTTACGAAGTATAATATCAGTCACTTTGAGAGTCAAATCAGGAAGATACCTAAGCATACACTTCAGAACCATGTTTTGTTTCCAGCATTAAACACATTCTCAACAGTTTCATGAAGACAGAAAACTCTCAGCAGCAAAGATAGCTTTAAGAAAGCATTATTTATTATTCCTAAAACTTTTCTATTCAAAGATTTTAAGGTTTCTTACTAGCAATGAAAAGTTACACCTACAGGGACCAAGTTATTTGTGGAGGAGGGCTTGGTGGACATGACAAAATCACAAAAAAGAACAATTTTAGGCCTCCAACTTTCTAGCTGTACCTGGGTCGACAATATTCCAGTAAAATTAAATAGTTCTAACTGTCCTCTTCAGTCGAGTGCTCTGTCCTCATTATAAAGATAACGGTATAAATAGCAATTAACTATTTAAGTGTTGACCAAAAAGTACTAGGGTTTTACCTGACTAGCACTTCCACCCCTAAGCATTTGGGAAGGCAAGCCTAAGCCCTGACAAAAAACAAACAAACAAAACACACACACCACACATAAAACACTACACACCATATAAACACTCTACAACAAACCTGTAGCAAATAGAAATAGTTATCTTCCACTTATGCATGCATTTGCTAGTAACAGCCCTGCAGATCAGAAACGCCTACGTATAAAATTAACTATGAGTTGAATATGATAAATGATTGCCAGCACAGCAGGAAACAAGCCTGAAATACAGACAAGGGGTGTGGCACGACTGCCTGGGCATATACTTTCCCTTCATCAACAAAGCACCTGAAAAGTCCATCATCTTTGTGTGTGAAAACATACTTTATGAAAAAAGGGAAAATACAGCAACCCCTCAGAGCATCAGTCTGTAACCACTGAAGTAGGTCTTCAGAGGTAAAGCCCCAAGAATAGTGAAGCCGAGGATAGTAAGCTCCACAGGATTTACTAGCGGGGGCTTTAAGCCACAGCAACAGATACTCCGTAAAGAAAGCCCTGCAGAGACGGCAGCTGGGGTCACGAGAGGAAAGGCGCAGCAGCACTACCGCAACAGGCACCTCCCGTCCTCTCTCACACATCCAGTGTCCAGCAGGACACAAGGAAACAGGAGGCAAGGCCACCACAAAAGCCCTGCTCTAAACCAGAAGATTTACGGGATGTTATGCCCCATCTCATCACTTGGGCATTAGTTCCTGTGTTGTCACTGAGTATGTGAAATCCTAAGGGGCCAGGATACCGTACAAGCGCTGTATAAGGTACAAGAAACCTGAGAGTAGAATTTCTCCACTGAGTTGCTGCAAGTTTCTGAGCACTTCAGAGTATGCTTACAGCATATATTAAAAAGTCTTCAAAATACCTTCTGTTTTTCCAAATGCCTTGCACAGCTGTAGTTTCTGAATAAAGTAAGATTTGCATTGCTGTTCTAATTTGCAACATCTGTTTTTAAATAATTTTGTTTACTCCACTATAATCAGCTTAAGTCCTTAAAAGAACCAAGTCCAAGAAGACCTAGCCTACAAAAACTCAACATAAAGGAAGCTAAAAACTCTGGTGTACATGTTGTAGGTGTCTGAGAACTTTTGAAACCATCTAAATATATTTATATTGCCTCCTTTTTTTTCCTACTCCTCTACTAAAAAGAGTACTTTAACATTTAATCTTAAAAAAAAAAAAAATGAATTCCCGTTTAAAAAGGGGAGTATTAGGTGGTACTACACAGTGAAATACAAGGCAAATTATTTATCTCCCATAATACAGCAAGTTACGCACAGTAGAATACATGCAAGATACTGCATACTCAGATAAGTGATTTCAGCCTAGAAAAATATTTCTGCAGTACTGATCTTAATATGCTCTCAAGTCCAGCTTGCCAGTTCTACCAATAACTTGTCAACACAAATATACTCATAAATTCAGTTTTATCTCATGCCCTTGCCTTACCAAAAAAAAATAGTTTATGCTTACTCAAGTTTATGGATGCATTCCTGACTATGTCCTTCTAATAAGAAAATAAACAAAAAAAAATAGATTAATCATTCAAAAATAAATCCATTAAAAATGACTCTGGGCAGAAAGAGCCCCCAACTCCAAGAAAATGCCATCCCAGCCCCTCTTGTACTGCATACACAGCGCCGTGTACCACAGGACCCTTGTGCCTTGCTAGGCTCCCACAAGCAGCTGAGAAGGGGCAGTTTATGTGGCAGTCACACGCACACAGTTAATTCTAACCAACACAAATTGCTGCCATTCCCTGCTGCTATCTGAAGTACACAAAAATATAAAACAAGGAAAGCGTTGTTCTGGCTCACAGATACGACAAAATCTTAGCTAAATTCCAATTGCAAAACCTCCACTGCTAAGGATGATGTAAGCCAAAGAAAACAGAAATTCCTAGGAGGTTTAGAGAGCTGGCGATTAGTGTGTGTGAAGGGGGGCAGCTTTCCTTTTATCTGCCAAATAAGCAGATTTTACCCTGCAACAACTAGAAAAGGATGAGCACAAGCCCATTCTCCATTCCCTACTTTTGGTTTTCTAGTTATTTTCCGCACTTCAAGCCAGTGTCAACCACCCTCAGTGCAGCAGAACAAAGGAACAGGGAACAAAATGTATGCTGTACCTCAGCAGGCACGTGCCTATTTCCTCACACTACGAACCTAAAAGTTCATACAAACAAAAGCTTCTTACAGTACAAAAAATGCACTATTTACGTGGGTGTTAAAGCTTCAGATTAAAACCCCTAATTAGCCAATTTGTGGAACAAACAGGAATGCTCAAAGAGCTTGCCTTCCACTCGGTGGTCAGAAATTCCCTCATGGGAGGCTGTGTGTTGCACGGGCACAGCCAGTGGGCAGACGCTAGGTTGTGTGGGTAGCCTGACACCACCTCCCGGATGCAAACCGCCCATCCACAGCATCACGGAAAAACTCAGTCCAACAAGATCAGGGGGAGCAGGACCATGTCCGTCTGAGTCCTGAACATCTCCAAGGATGGAGGTTCCACAGCCTCCCCTCCCCAGGCAACCTATTCCAGTGGCTGATCACCCTCACTGAAGTTCAGCAAGGAACCAGACTCTGCTGTTCTGCATTTAATATGCTGCTAGATACCAGGATTTGCAGTTATAGCCACCTGTATTATCTGTATTATTGTGCCACTTCCTGGTTCACCAACTTCTCTGACGAAGAACTGGATGCCTTGTAACATGGGTGCGTTTACAACAATCGAGCAGGAACCAACCCAGCTGCCAGCCCTTGCACTGAAGTCCTGGGAAACAATACTGAGTGTGCCTGGCACCTAAAACCTGCCATTTGTTGTTACAGACTCACCGTGGAATCACTTCACCTTTAGGCAGGCCCTGCCCCAAAAGGAAATGGTTTATTTTTTCAAGGTGTGCCATTTCTTTTCTCATGCGAAAACTTTAACCCTGAGGCAATAAATATAACCCACCATACAATGAAACAGTGACCACAAAGAATTACAGAACTAAGACGACGATTTAGATTCTCTCTCCTGTTAACACTTAGGGCCCTCACACGTACGGACTAGAATACTCATGCTGACCTATTTGGTCATGACATTGCTGCCTTTTAAAAACAACTCTGTTACTTTTGTTTTCTGCTCTGTAGTTAGTTAATGCAGCTGCTTTTTAAGTCTTGCACAGCAATGCAACACCAATGTGAAAAGCCGAAACACAGAAAAAAAATATTTTACAATTTCTGTATTACATACAACACACTGCAGTGTTTAATTCCTACTCCTCTAGAAGTCCTCTGGCTGTATAAACCTAAGCCAGCAGGTCTGTTGACAAAAATCAGGAAAATTACGGACATGCTTTACATACTGAAGATACTAAGAGGATACTTTTAGATACTGAAGATACTAAAGATACTGAACACATATAAGCGTCCCAATGAGTTATTACATTACTCTGTGCTAAAGTTATGAACTTTAAAACATTCATAGCTACAGTGCAAAGAAAGAGAATGCAAGATAATACAAGTCTTAATGCTTTTACGTACACTTTTCTTTTTAATTCACAGTTCAATGTTTATGTTATGTGTTGCAATTATTTCTGTATTCTGTATAAGCCTTCCCATTCTTCTGGTTACAAAATTCAATTGTACGTGGAAGGTGGGGCTACTCAGTACAAATGATTGCCAATCATCTATTCTTTAGCTTGTTATTTCAGCTAATTAAAGCAATGTAAAGAGTACTTAACAGGAAGTGATCCATCAAGAAGTTACTGGGCATTTCTGGCTTCCTATCATGCTATCTACCTACAAGACACAATAAAAACAAACAGCAGGTAAAGACTCATAATTGGTGCAATTAGGAGTTCATTGTTCTGTAATCTAATAATAGAGCTCCAAAGGGCACAGTTACAAAAATCACACAGAAAATCCACCAGCACCAAGGTAAGAACAGCATGTCTTCGAACATTCAGAAAGTTCACATTTTCTTTCAAAACTTGATATTTATCTTACGTAGTTATCTCAACGGCAACCTTGCCATTCCCTTCTTCTCTTCTCTTCCTATTCTTTCCCCCTTTTGGAGCCAAAATAATTAGCGACAGTCATTCATATAACTCTGCATTCTACCATTATAAATTTGTGGACTGTACTCCTGCTGCAAGCCAAATTCAGCCACAGCTCAAACACATGCAACTCTGTTTACTGAACATGTATCCTACAATATTGAAAAATGATGGTGTTTTTTTCCTACCTATATATGCCAGGACTACAGAAGTTTAGGACACAATGATAACCCAAAACTCAGTAGTAAAGATTGTTTAAATCAGTCTCGTCATTCTGCATCAGTTGAGGGATAAATCCAAAACAAAGCGAAAAGGCTGAAAGTCCCAGGATGCGCCCACACATTACCCCAACCAATGAGCCCAAATAACACACAAGGGAGACTGCTGGTAAGTTTAAAAACACCTACACAATACTGCGTTGTGAGCAAAACAGTCGTTGGCACTACCTCTGAAGAACCCTCAGCTTACTGAAATGCTCCATTCTTATTTGTTCACTTCCTTCCCGCAGGATGCTACCAGCATTTAAACAGTACCCAAGCAGGTGACCTGTCAGACCCTGACATTACCTCCCACCCCCATACAGCAGACTTTTGCACTAAGAGATGTAGCTGTTCCATCAGCTACAGAGTAGCTTCCCCTTCCTGTTCTTTGCCCTGAGCACCTCTCTTCTCAGCACGACTGAAGGGCCAGCCACAGCCTTCCCATTGGTTCATTTCAGGTAACAATCTCTATAAAATGAGCCTAAAAAGGAAGAGATGCGAGCTGTGAGTGTGCTCTCCAGCATGCAGTGCAGAAGCCGCTCCCACAGGACCTGGATAAACTCTCAACTCACAACTATGAATTAGATTCCAAGAATCTGAAACAGCGTAAATGGGAGATGCAAACTATCCTCCCTTGCAACTTCATTCAGCATTCCTTGCAAGTTACGCTTCTTTTTTTCAAACTCTGAACATACTTGGTAGACTAACTTTTCTGACAAATAAGACTATTCTACTGCACAGGCATCCCTACCTTGCACACATCTTAGAAGATTTACCAGTGTACCATTGTCACCTGGGACACACTGCTGTCTCAAAGCAATGATTTAGCAAAGCATTTCAACATGTGGTTAAGAGATCTTCCAGGGTGGGCAGAGGGGTTCACATATTTGGTACCTAGCATTCTTGTATTTTGCACAACAAGAAGAATGAGTCATTCACTGTACCCTGTTCAGGGGAAAAAAAAAAAAAAAAAACTATCAAGTTAGTATTAGAAAAACAATTTTTTTCCCTCCTTGTATGCTTAAAGTGTTATGAAAATTAAATTAAATTCATCTTGCTATTTCATATGGATACTTGGTGACTACAGCATGCATCAGTTAAAAGCTTCTGAAGTTGTGCATGTTGAAATCAAATAACTTAAATGTTTGCTTACAACCGGACTCAGATATATTACTGAAGATGTTTATGGTATTTCACAATTAAGTCCCCATAATGAGACACATTTCTAACACCTCTTATGACCTGAAAAGCAAGGTTTAAAGTAACTAAGTAGTGCCATTTCTCAACAAACACGTGACATCTGTTTTTCGTAAAAGCAGAAGGTGTCTATCCACTCTAAACCTATAGTATTAGTTTTTGGCATACAACTAAGAAAAAAGTTTCATTTCACAAAAAAATGGCACTGAGAGACATAGAAGTGGAAAAGATTTCTGCTTCTACAGACTGAATCTTCATGTCACGTATGGTAATGATTTCTAAGTGTAGGTACTGTGTAGAAGCTGCTAATGCAACTGGCGCTTTTTTTATACATTCCTAACCAAAGTACAACGTAATGAAGAGGCTTCATTTAATTTGGTCTACTAGCCTTCTAATTTTGCCATATAAGGGAAGTTATCAAAAGTAAGAAGAGCGCAAATAACATAATAAAACAGTGGAGAAATATTAACAGCTATGTTTAGCTTAGTTACTAAACAAATATCTGTAAAGGGATATGCTTCTGGGCTAAAAACAGCTATAAGTTTCATGGTCTGAAGCACTACTAAGCTCAAGTTTTGAAGAGGCCAGAGAAAAGCTCAGCATTCACACCTGGTTCTGTTCTCACCTGTGGTCTCACACTACAATGCAGCACTGTAATACAACACAGGAATCTGGTCTGCTTGACAAAATTCTTAGTTCCTTTTATTTTAAATGCAGCAACACACTTCAAGTGTTCCAAGTATTTTTAACATAGCTGGCCTACAATTCTCATAAACACAGTTGACTACTCCAAGCAGATCGTACTCCGATTGCTGAGAATTTAGTCTCTTTGGGCCTTGTTTCCATTACATCACACTGTACCTTCACGTGAGTTATCTCATCACACTGTTTTATTTTCATTTAAAGCCTTATTGTAGCCAGGAATGACAAGACTTACGTCTAAATCTGACAGTCAGTCTAAATAAGAACATCATATTGTTTCCAGAATGTAGTTATTCATTTCAGTAACATCTTGCTGCTCTTAGCTCCGGGACTCAATGTATAAATAGTACCTGAATGTGAATGCTTGGCTGTTTCTACCACAAACTGAAGCGTGAAAGACGGAGTTTGCCTCCTGCAGGTTTACTGTAAGGATTGATTGCAACAGAAGGAAAGCGGGAATAAAAATAGTATAACCACTCACACCATTTATGGTACTCACATCTAAGAGACTCAGTGCATTTTGAAGACACAGGATGAGATCATTTGAGATCTGATCCCAGCATCTATTTTGTATCTCTACCAGACAACTCTGCTAATCAAAATTGACTGTACAATAGCTGTTAACGGGGCTTGTAGAGAGCCATTTGATACTGTCATCGCAATCAACTCCTTCTTTGTAGGTGCTAATATACGAAGTCAGGAATCTTTTATAAAGCTCTGCAAAGTTGTCCATTCCTAGCAAGCAATATACTCTAAAATATAAAACAGGAGTCATCCTGGCAGCCTCTAAGAAGTACACACTTTAGACTTTTTAGTGGCTTACTTTTCTGTCACACGCTTACAGGAGGCAGGTCAAGCAGACCAGAGTCAGAAGCTTCTGCCACTTTGCGCGATGAAGTCTTTCTATGGAGAAAAAGATTCTTCCCTCAAGAAGAACGTGACCTACTTCCAACACCACATCTATTTGATGTCTACAATATTACTTCACCTAGAAGAGTGTCTCATCACACATTAAGCATTAATAAAGCCATCAAGAAAATGGATGAAAGGTCAAACGAAAAGAGCATACTGTTGTCTACTACCCAAATGGATAGCAGCTTGCTAACTTCTAAACGCATGCGTGTTCCTTCCAGAAAGGGATTACATACTGTTTCAAGAGAAAAGAGGAAAGCAATATTAGTAGCACAAACACTAATTTCTAGTACTGTGAAGGTGATGACTGAGGATGACCCAAGTGACTTGGCAGTGAAAACACACAACACCCACCTGGTAGCCTACCAACAGTTAACCGGGGTGAGCAGCGCTCCCCTCCAGTACAGTGACCAAGACTGCCCAGCACGTCTATTTCACTACATGCGGGAGCATTTCTGGAAACCTAACCCCCACCTGCACCTAGGAACAAAAGAGTGCAAGGCCTGAAACCCTGACCCGGCCACTAGGAACTGAAGTCTACTCTTATTCAGCACATCCAAAGGTCTGCCCACACCCATAAAACCACTGAATCAGCAGTGCTGAATGTGTAGCCATGTTGTATATTTCCAGGTTTTATTTCCTTACTCATTAGTTGTTAGCAATTATAAGACTATTTCTGCCTCCACAAACACAAGGAGTACAATTGCATGCATAATTTTATTAATAAAATGCCTTTTTACCAAGTAGTAAAAAGATATTTTAGTGAATTAAACATCAGTTTAGAGCTTGAAGTGGAGCAAGTTGTAGAAGGCAGCTTCTAGCCTCAAGGAACAGTACAGGAAGCAGATTAGCTACGTAAAGACAGGAAAGAAACTGGAGGCAAGTCTTAATGGGGGTCTCATTCTAACAAGTCACTTCAAGTAAAAATCACGTGCATCGTTAAGTTTAAAACGGTGAACATATAAATGCTGCAGTACGCGGCAATAATTCTTCCACCCATCTCAGACATGCAGCATGACTCATGGCTTACTTTGTTTCCTCTGTGTTTCTCAGGCAACCAAGACAGCCAGTTTGGCTCCCCACTACATCCACGAAAGTGTAGCTTATCTCAACTGATTTCATGGTTTCACTTCCAGTTTATCCTGCAGCAATCGAGGCTTTGGCAGATACTTAGATCTGCACTTTGAATGGAAAATATCGTGCTGAATACAAGAAAAAATCATTTGAAATTTCACTTACAAGTTGTTCCAAAGTTAAGATATACACCGTGTCTCAGGGCTTTCAGTAAATTACGTTGGAAGACCATCCCCATTAATTGTCAGAAAACTGGGCACCTATTCCTCTGTTGTTCACTCTAGGTTAAAAACACACACTGTTATAGTCAAACTGGCACAACAGGTTTTCAACAACGCATCCACAATGCCTGAGTGAAGTCTGCAACTAGTGACATGACTGACAGCTCTCACGGGGAAGCAGACCAGACTGTCCCTCCTTTCCAGACCAAAGTCTGAGAACACAAGATACGCTTGTAAAGATGTTTGACCAGAAGCAATATTGAAGTGAATGCATGCTTAGGACTTTCATTTATACTCTCACAATAGCATCATTCAACTCCGGAGACCTGTTGGATACTTTTCCTTAAGTATATGAGACTGAGTTAAATATAAAGAGGTAAAATAGAGACCAAGTAATGAAGAAAGAAGAGGCCGCATCCCAGGATTAGCATATAGTCACTGACATTGAACGCCTTACCCAACACACCTGAACATTGCAGTCAAAATTTAGGTTGACTTTTCTGAACCTCTTTCCAAAGCTACGCAGTGCCTAATGCAGGCATGGCAGTGGAATGCTGATCAGTCGTCATATTGAAATAAAGAACAGCATTGTTAAAGTAGTAGCTCCAGCACAGACCTCCGCTGTACCTGTTCAGCCCAACTGCAGCTATGTCTGATTTTCAGAAGTGCAGGTAAAATACAAATTCTTCCATAAAACCTGGATGTCACGCCCGTGCCCTCTGAATGATGTACAAACACAAACAGTACATGCCTAAGTACAAATGCACACTGTTGTTAACACGAGTCCAATCTGTACGTCTTATGTGACTGCAGATACAACCTACTTTCTTTGCAAATCAATTGACATCTCAATGTGCCAGCTCTCAATTTACTAACCACAGACAAAGACAGTGTTACGACTTTTATAATTAACTGAGCCCACTGAAGACAACCTCACCAGCTTCCATAAGCAATACCTTTTAAAGAGATAAATGCTCAACCTAAAAGCTGCCTTTTCAGCACAATTTGCCTTATCACACAATTACTTACACCCATAGAATTGTGCATTAAATGATTTCATGTTCTGATCCTGAGGCATCAATGATGACAACTAGAAAACGGAAGTTTCTCTCCTAGGTACAGGTCAGATTTGCTAGTGTAACAGCACTTAGACACTCGATGACTCAAGTTTTACTGACTCAGGAGGCATCGCTCATAAAATAGGACAAAAGAATGCAACAGTCCAAGCGGATCCCTGCAGAACCCACAGCCCAGTGACAGCTGTCTGGTCTGTGGTCTGATGGCCGAAGTTACAGTGTGTTTTCACGCACAGGAGCCTCGCGATCGGACACTGCCTGTGCCATCCCACATCAGCGTGCTCACAGGAAGGCAGCTTCACGAGCTGGAGCTGACACTGCCGCCGGCTGCCACACGGACTGAAGCGCAGATTCGCTTCCCCGCTGCCCAAAATACACCTTCCCGAATTGCGACCTAGACCGTACAAAACACGGAGCGGCATCCAAAACCCGCGAGTCACCCGCCGTGCCGTGCCGGAGCGGAAACACAGTACCACACACCACGCAGCCAGAGCCCACGCGGCCGGGGGGCGGCCCGCGGCAGCAGCAGGCCGAGCCCCTCGGCAGCGGAGTCAGCGGCAGCACCCTTGGGTGCGGGGCGGCCCCGGGGCCCCCGGGCCCTGCCCGCTCCTACCTCCTCCGCCTCCTTGCCCAGGGGGATGCCCATGGCGCGGAGGCCGGTCTGCAGCTCGGCGATGTCCACCCGGCCGTCCTCGTTGAGGTCCAGCTTCTTGAAGAGGTTGGCGTAGCGCGACTCGCCCTCCCGGCCCCCATCGCAGGCGGCGGCGGGCAGCGCCAGGCGCAGGAGCTGGAGCATGGCGCGGTGCTGAGCGGGACGGGCGGCGGGGCACTCGCCGATCGGCTCCCGCAGGAGGGGCCGCGGTGCCACGGCCAACGCCTGGGGCCGCGCCCGTGGAGAGGAGGAGGGAAAGGGAAAGACGAGGGGGGAGCGCCGGGCCGGGCCGGGCCAGCATCACCGCCTCGCCCCCGGCGGGAGGCGCCACGAAATGGCCGCTCCCCCAGTCCCGCCCCGCGGGGCGGCCAGAGGCGGGCGGGCGCGGCCGTGCCTCCGCCGGCCCCGGAGAAAGGGGGGTGGTTCCGTTCGCGACGTGCCTCTTTTTCTTACGAATAGGAAATGTGTTTCTTCGTTACATAGTGGATTGGCTGTGCTCGATCGCACTGCTGCGAATTGACTGAGGGGATGTGCACTGTCGGAGTTGTATCAAGTTAAATAGTTCCCACCCAAGTGCAGAAATACCCATGGCATTGCACAAGACACTCGGAGATCTAATTCGGGTACTTTGGATCATCTCAGTCCCCAACACAGCTACAGTCAGGTCAGCACTGAAGCCAGATGAACAGTCGCTAGGATAATCTAGAGACCAACTGCCAGCCTTTCACAGAGCTTGGCTTGTTTAGCCCACTAGAACAAAGGCTAGAAGAGGAAACTCTTGCTTCATACATAAATCAGTAGCATAAACGTCAGAATGCAAAAGGAGCTACTTAAAGGGCACGGTTGGTATGAGAACAAATGGATGGAAAATTGTCAGCAAGAAGGCTGTTCATTTGAGAGCCCGTTGTCCGCACAGAGAGCTGCAGTGAACAACAAAGCAACTGAACCGAGTCTCGTTCTCGTGGTGCAATAGGCAGGCAGCGTACACCCAGGGCGAGTGTTTCAGCCTTACAGCATGAACTTAGTAGCCTTGCTCAGAAAGTAATCAATAAAGCTAATCTGGAATACTGTCTGACCATAGACTACTTATCGAGTTAGACACTATTGAATAAGTAACCTTGCATTTTTAAAAGCTATGATTGCGTTATAGGTTTATTGAATCAACAAAATTAGGTGGGAAAAGACCTCAGGGGGTATCTACTCCAACCTCCTGCTCAAAGCAAGCTCAGCCATGTAGTCGGCAGAGGTTGCTGAAGACTTGAAGCAGTCTTAAAAGCCTCTACGGATTGAGACTGCACAATCTCCTCAGGCAGCCTGCCCTACCACCTCTCTCTCCTCGTGGCTAAGACACTTCTCCCCTTTAACCCAGTATAAGCTTTTGTTTCATTTTGTGCCTGGTGTCTCATCTTCCCACCATATCCCACTGCCAAGATCCTGGACTCACATTTTTTTTTTCTAACATCTGTGTAGGTACTGGAGGGGCAGAGGCCTCCATATAGGCCCCCAGAAAACACATCTCTTGTACCAGCTGAAACAGCCCATGTTCTTCAGCCTCCCCTCACAGAAAATGCTCCAGCCTCTAAACACCCTAGCGACGCCCTACAGAACTCTCCAGTCTGTATCTTTTAGGTACTGGAGAGCCCCAAACCAACCCAGACTATCTAAATGCAGTGTAATTTGTGCTAAGTAGAGAGGGACCATTACTTCCCTTCTTCTGTTGATAAGAGCCTGGGACAATGCTGGCCTTGTTTTCTGCCAAGCCACGCTGCTGGCATGCTCCAGCTTGCTCTGTGCCAAGACCACAGGTCTTTCTCAGCAGGTCACTCCCCAGCCAGTCAGTCCCCCACCTCTATCACTGCAGAAGGTTATTCCTTCCCACACGCAGTACTTCACATTTATCTTTGTTGAATTTCCCAAATTTCAGAGCCATACATACAGATGTATATATGTACACACATACACAAATATTTATCTATTAATATAAAAATATTGTTTTAGTGGAAATACAAGTTTGTAGCTTGAGAACTTGCTATAATTTACCTGAAGTATGGATTAAAAGTAATGCCTGATAGGGGATGATTTATGCCACTTCTTACTTGAATTAAAAATCAAGACAGAGAACCTCATTGTGACACTTTGTTTTAAAAAGTACTTGGTAGCTGTCATTTGCACTTGTGAATGTTAGTGTCAGTAGTCCAAAACTAAAGGTAAAAGGTATACTTGTTCTTCCTGAAGCAAGATGAGCTAGTTTTGACAGATTTGACTTTCATAAATGGATCGTACATAGTTATAAGCACTATGTTGTGCATTATGCCATCAGCAGTTGTGTGGGAAAACAGGCCACAGAACAGATAAAGCTTGATGCTTCAGGAATTCATATTTGCCAACAGTTTCTGCTTTGACTTGCACACAGGGCAGAAGGTTGAAAGAACAGGTTGTATTTTATTGGCCCAACTGTTTATCTAAGATGTGAAACAAATATCAAACTTATTTCATGGACTGACTCCAGACTTGCACTGGTCTCCCTGAAAATGGAGTAAGCACATGTCTGTGCCAAATGTTTAAGTGCTGTGACTGTAGTATAACTAGACGATACCAATAAGAAAAGCAGGTAAAGGTCTCAAACTTTGTAGGTGGCAACAGATAAACTGTTAGCTCTGCGTCTGTGAGGAAGCCATTACCCTTGTTAAAAGATAGACACTTGTCAGGCTGAAGTGCCCTGCTGCAGGGATGTTCAAGATAGTGACCACAAATACAGTTCCACAACTCTGCTTCATTTACATCTCTAATAACCAGTAAATAAGTCTTCCCCATTATGAAGATAGCAATACCAAAATTATTAGTTCTTCTGCAGATGGTCTTGCATGACAGATTTGGAGACTGCATTATTTATTGAGGTCTTATTAAAAAAAGTTTGGCCATTTTTACCGTGCTTGAAGGAACTGCATAGCCACAGAGGACATCTGTGAATCAGGAGATATGTTTGCTGAGGATATGCATCAAAAACAAGATTTAAATATAATTCTGTAACAATTTTTTAAAAATTGTAACAAAAATTCTATTATATGACTACTTATATCAACACTGAATAGTATCAGAACATGAAAAACATCATATATACATTTTAGTAAAACAAGACCTTTTAATTAGTATATCAATACATTTCAAATTACATCAATACTACCCACTTAGGGGAAGTGCTATAAATATCACAGACCCTAAGAGGCTAGATACAGACAATATATTTTATTAATAGACTGAAAGAAAAGATAGTTCAGCTGAATTGCATGATTCAGTACCTACTCTAGATATAGCTCTTTCTGTGAAAGAGAAACACTTTATAATACCCTTAAAATTATGAAAATTGACTACTTCATGAGCCAAAAATCATTTCTGGCTTAACTCTAGGGACTGCTTTGAAGTAGAGTAATTTTTAATGAGATCATATCCATCTCTGCTACAATTGAGAAATGTGAGTACCTCCAGCAATTTTATTGCACCTGAAATAATTATCAGGATACATAGAATAAAATTAGAAAAGACCAAGGCAATACATATTTAAAGGAAAAAGTCAACGTTCAGGTTTTCTGTTGTTGTTTTGGGATAAAATAAATACCTGCTCTAATACATAGATTTAATTAGCTCAGCCTTATATTATCAACATAGATTTCATCAAAGTAAACATTTTGGAATCGTACTACCTTCTGACAACATGCAATGGTAAATTCAAATTCTATTATTGTTTTTCACATTTTTCTTAACTGTAATACAGAAGCATCTGTAAGTCAAATTGTTATCTGTCAGTGGAAGTTAAGCTAGAGATGCTTTAGCTGTGTTCTGACTTGAAAGGCACAGGTTTTCTTGTTACACATCATGATTTTGAAGGACACAGAACACCTTGTAGGACTGGGGCTGTTACCTGAGTTTCATTTACCATACAGCTTGAAACAGGCATACAACACTAAGGTAGCGATCATTCAGTAGATAAATCAGAGGAACTACTTATGTAGGTTAATACTAAATATGTTCAAACATATTTGGAGAACTGAGACTTCACATACATTTCTTAAATCTCTATGAGAAGCATCATGATTAGAGTTTACTTACCCACGCTACATGTAGCTCCCACTGAACCCACTTTTTAATTTAGTTTCAGACATCAAAATTAATCTACTCCATGGCCAAGATAGAGTATTTACAAGTGCTTGCCACTGGAAGTGCTAGTCTGGGTACAGGTGGTAGCCCAGACATTACATCGAATCAATACCATTAAGTCCCCTAAAGCCAAAGCAAGGGCATATTTAGTTTTTTCTTAATAATACTCTTCTCAGGAAAAAGTGATACAAGTCAGGAACAGGAGCGCCCAGCAGAAAAACAATGCTATGGAAGGCAAGTAGGTGAGCAGATAAACACAGGTCACATTACTATTTTGTCTCCAATGATGATATATACAATGATGCTTCAGAGGATTTTAAAAGCCCAGAGATATTGACATAACCTGCCCACAAAATCACTTGTGCATGAAGAAACACTTAATTCCTGACCTTTTGCAAGTGAAAATTTCTACTTGTAAGATAATACACAACACTGGAATTATTTATTTTATCTTGATATAACTATGGTATTTCAAAAAGTGTTTTTCCCTTGAAACTGAGTTTTATACCTGCTTGAGAAACATCCAGTTTGTTTAAAAATGTATGAAGCTCTCCCAAAATAAAATTCAGGGCTTTAAGTTTGCAGAAGCTTCACACCAATGACAATGCAGAATTCTTACATTACTCATAGTGTTTATCTTTCTTCAAAGAAGTCCTCTGCTATTTTGAGAATGTTTTGATTAAAGATCCTAAATATATTTAGAAACCCATGCATCTGACACCTTTGACTTTGACCAAAAAGGTTATATTTGATACAGAAGACTGAAAGTTATTACTTTCAGAATATACACATAACCTTTTTTTTGTTGGTGTAGTAAGGGGTATTTGAAAGTAAGGACTGTATTTAAATCAAAGCCTTCTAAAATAACTGAGCAACACCCCTTTAGTTTTAATAGGGATCATCTAAGGATAAAAAGCCACAGCAAGAGAAATCTTCCTCAAGGAAGCTCTTCTCTTAAAGGAAATATAACAAGGATTCAGTAACATACCTAGCAGGGCTAGAACCCACCCTGCAACACCTGACGAAGGAGAACAGGCATCAGCATCCACAGCAATTAGCTTTCAACAAGACACATCTGAGGTGATATCAGGAACATAACACAAGGCCAGGTCAAATACTGCTGATCATCCACCATCTAGTAATTATGGAATAGATCTACAGTGACAATACAAACCTAAGATCAAACTGAATCAGAGGCCACAACAGCATATAGGGGGAAAAAAACTAAAAAAACAAACCAGACCAAGCAATATCAGAGCTTACACAAAAACTGTTGCCCTGAAGCTGAGGTTAGGTCCCTGGGCAGGGTGTGGGTGAGGCTCCAGGTGTGGCTGGTCAGGGCCGGAACAGCTCACTGGTGTGCTTGGGGCCCTGACTGGGCATATAAACTCTCACACCGCCCTGGGAGTCTTGGATATATGCAGGGTCTGTTTGTAGTGGGGGCTGCTAATGTTATCTTGAGAGGGTCTTTGAAGGTTGTTCATCTATTTTTCATGTCTTTTAACTAAAGTTAAGTGTATTCAGAAAAGTTAAGCATAGTCAGACTTTATTTAAGGTATTACTTAATAGTTGTACCAATTGTATTTGTCAAATTTTCAGCAGGTTGTCCACCTGGTACCTAGCTTTCTTTTTTTCTAGTTCTTTTATATCTCAATATATTCATTTCTTAATAGTTCTTTATGTGCTTATTCTGTGTAACTTTCAAGCTAATTATGAAAACTTCTTCATTAATCTGAAACTCTTTTCTAAGAACTCTGGAGTTGTGTGTTTTGGAAAGAAGTGCTTTTCTGGTATTACTTCATGCTTAATGAACAGTACAAATTCATTCTCCGTAGATGTTGAAGCTCTTCTAGCTCATTTGAGAGCTAATGAATATGATTCATAAGGAATTGCCATAATGTGAGATCTTTAGGCTGTTGGAAACTATTAAAAAGACTTCCAGAATTATCTTAGAGTACATCACAGAAATATTCTTGAGGGGGGAATTCTTATGTCAAGGCCTAATATTTAGGTATTCTCTAAAATATGTCTTCACAGTAATTACTGGACATTACTAAACATCTGGGTGTTTTAGGGGTATCTTTACTACAAATAGAAACAGATAATGGGGTTGGAACTACTTTTTTCTTAAGTACTGTAATGCTCTGTATAAAAATGCTTTCTATGCTCAGGATATTGTAAAACAGAGAAAGTAAAATCATTTTTCTTCCACTCACTGCAGTCTGATTTTTTTTCCTCTTTACTGTTTTTCTTCTAAAATCATGCCACAGGACAGTTGTTGATATTTTGGTGTATTTAGCCATGCACATCACTTCTGACGTCTGCATTCACGGGGTATGTATTATATTGATCTAAACTTCGAAGTACTCTTCCTGACTGTAAGGCAGCAGTTATTTTCATGAACTTTCTGAAGATTTCAGATGCTCAGCATCACACACCGCATATAATCTTACAAGTTCCTTCTCTGTTCATGAGAAGGAATGCTTGGTTGTGGGCAGACTTGCTGCATGTAAGGGTCAGCTTATGCAACATTCTGTGAAGAGGAAACTGATGTGCTGGGAGAGGCTGCTCAAAGCTTGCTTTATGTTTTAGTCTTCCGGATCGGGCTGGTGAGACAAAGTTGTTCCTCGATGATCACGTGCTGAACTATTCATTATACAAAAAGTATTGTGTGCGTGCTGCTGTGATCATCTGTGTTGTAGCGTTGTTGCTAAGTGTAAACACAGATGTGCACACTGCTCTACAAGGCTATGACCATCTGTTCCTTGAATCAAAGTGGAGCCAAAACACCGCTGTAAACCACAAGCCGAACTGCAGTAAGAGCCCCCGAAAGGGGTTGAACGACAACAGAAGGATCCTGAAAGCGGAGCTGAAGTCCCGAGCTCTGCGGGGCTCAAGTCTCCCGCTACGCCCCGCGGGTTGTGGGGCTCGGGCCCCTCACGGCGCCGCGCCCCAGCCCCGGCCGAGCTCCCGTTACGGACCGCGGGGAGGCGGCGCCGGGGGCGGCCGGAGCGGGGCGGGTGGGCTGGGGGGAGGCGCCGGCTGCCATGTAAGCGGCCGCCAGGGGCTGAGGCGGGAGCGGAGCGGAGCCGAGCCCTGTCCCGTCCCGTCGCGGCGGTGCCGCCCTCGCTCGGGGTATGGGCGCGGAGCGGGGCGGGCGGCGCGGCGCGGAGCTGCCGCGGGGCGCTGAGCGCCCGTGGGGGCGGCCGCCGGGAGGCCCCCGGCCCGCGTCCTTCGCGATGCTGATGAAGAAGAAGAAGTTCAAGTTCCGCGTGGAGCTGGAGCTGGACGAGCTCTCCTCCGTGCCCTTCGTCAACGGCATCCTCTTCTGCAAGGTGCGGCTGCTGGACGGCGGCAGCTTCAGCGGGGAGTCCTCCCGGTAGGTGGCCCCGCTCCTGGGGGAGCCGCGTCCCGCCTCCGCCGCCCCCTTCCCCGGCTCCTCGGCTCCCCCGGCGGGGCCCCGCTGGCGGCCAAGGCGGCGCCCGGAGGGCCGGGGGCGGGCGTGAGGGGCGCTGTGAGGCGGCCGGGGCCGCTGCCCCGGGGCTTGTGGCGGCGCCGGGGCCGAGGCGGGTGCGGGCGGCAACGGCCGCAGGATAGAAGCCGCCGGCTGCCCGCCGCCCCAGGGCGGAACGCCGTGACACAGGCGTTAAGGCTCGTAAATACTGATACCAGCGGAGCGGGGTCCGGCAGCGGGGAGGTCGCTCGTGCCGGGGTGTCCTGAGCTGTGAGGCTCGCGGTGGTGTGGGTACAAGGAGGGCAAGGGGTTTCTTGCAGCCGGGACTGGAGCCGTGGCTGGCGGCTGTGCCTGCGAGCTGTGGCCTCAACGCTCTGTTGGGCTCGCTGCGCTTCGGCTTGTGGATCCTTACGTGGAGAATTAACATGAGAGATTTATGGAAAAGCAGTATCTTATTTCCTGTACATATTCAGGTCTTATGCTTTACTGACTTTGTTCGTGTTTAATGCTGCAGTGCAAACACAGCAGCAGACACAGGTGTCCTTTTTCCTTCTTCATGCATCAGCAATAGAGCTGTCATCTGCGGTGACTGGAGCGTCCGGACCTGCTGGTCTTGACGGCCAAGCCGAGTGCGGGTGGCTTCATTTTCCAGGTGTCAGGCAGAGGCAGACTCCTGGCAGTGGGAAGGGTGTGCTGTGATGTGCGGGACCATTGCCCAGCTCTCCACTGTGGGGAGAGAGTGGCCTTCCCATTACATTTATTGGTGCTGTATGGCTTATTATGTTACTCTAATGTTATTACTAGAAGGATTTACTGAAAAATGCCTCATGGAATTCCGGGAGTAGACAGAAATTAGTCACAAATCTATGACTATTCAGTTATTTTCTTATTAAAATAGATGCTGCTATTATAGAGCTCACTAAAGTATCTGCTTTTGATTTTGCAAATTGAATTAAAGAGAACAAAGAGCACCAAAACAGAACTAAAAACTCCTTATTTAACCATTCTAATATACTTGCATGTATAGTCAAATATTAATCTTTTCTCTTTATGGTTGGAGGGTCTTCAACTCAGTGGTGTTCTGTTCTCATTTCATGTCTCTTTTCCTTGTCATTCTTCTGAGCAACTTCATCATGAGTAACAGATGATGACAATCATGAGTTTAGGCACTGATGTGCCATTACTGTTCTAATGCAGCCCTTACTGCTTTGGAGTCACTTTCACAGGCTGAGTTGCATTTGCTGGACAGTCTCTTTCAAAGAAGTTGATTTTAGATGAGCTGATGTGAGCAATGTGTATGATATGTGTCTCTAAGAAGTGTCAGTGGAAGCATGACAGAAGCAGAAGAAATATTATCTTGGACTCAAGCTTTACAATCCTTCTGTTTTTCTTGGGGTATGGTTTCAAAATAAGAAGAGCAGAGAAACTTGCTGGTGTATCAAAATCCCTGTGAGTGTAACTGGTCTATTCTTGCTGGACTGAAAAGCGTCGAGGTATGTTTATAGAAAGGTATAGCATTCCTCTGCAGTGATCCTTCAATGCCAATTTAGGGAGTGCCTTTGCTCTTGGCTTAAGAATTAACAGATGGATTTTCACAGTGGTGATTCAGCAAAGGTCCGAATAAATAAGGATGAAAGTAAGTTAACAAGGGTGGCAGCATTTCAAAACTTGTCAGTTACAAACTTTTTTCTTAATTGCCGTCATCTTCTGCATGCATGCATTTATTCTAGTGTGAACTGGTGGTCATTTTCTGAAAGTAGAGATCTTTGAAGTGTCATAAAAAGCTTGAAAAACTTGATTGTGTTTCAAAACATAATATACATACTCATCTTAAAGTATTGTATAATACATGAAAAAACTGACCATATCTCCTTAATAGCTTTATTTTTGTTACTGAATGAGGTCTAGTATACTATAACTTTTGAGGGAGAAGTTATTAAGTTCTCCAGTTTGTATTGATACAAACATCAAAGTAGAAGTTACACCTGTGAATATTTTGAACAGAAAAGAATAGTATTCTAAGGTATAGACTTGGAGGAATACTACGCATATTCCTTAAGGCTAGTACAATGCAGACAAATATACTGGAATCATAGGCTGTCTGTAATTGACCTAAATAGACTGAAGAAATAATTGATAGGCCCCCTAAGGTAGATAAGTGCTCAGAGGCTGAATTATTTCACCACCAGCAAAAGGGAAGATGTGGATATGAGGAACTCTAAGACTTTTGGAAAGTAAACCATCTTATTTCTTAAGAGGGTGCTTTCAACACTGTACTGTACAAATTTAGGCTACAGTAGTTATAAGCCTGATAGTTACATTTTTTGCTTGGATTTCCCTACCACCACCCCCTGGCACGTAATACAAGTAATGGCTTTTTGTGTTCTTACGCTTGCAGTCTTCAGTTTGGTCATATTCCTCTTGCTCCGAGTTCTGCTTTCTGGTATTTTAGACTGCTGATGTTTCTCTCTTCATTCTGTTACAATACAGCATTCAACACAGTCAAAACTAAGAAGCTGATTATGATCTATATCTGTGTGACAAGAATAATTGATAGAGATGAGGGGGGAGGAGGCTGAAAACTAGCTTTTTTCATCAAAACATTTTATTCTCTGGCAAATTCCAGAGAAGTTCGCATACAACAAGCTTCTGAGTTCTGAGAGGCAGTCACAGAGCTCTTGCATTACTTGTGTGAATATGTTCTTATTCCTAACAGATACTGAGTAGAATAAGTAATTTTGTTCTGTAGAATTTGATTTCTTATCTTTCAGATAATAGGTGTTTCTTATTTCTAGTGATGCTTACCTGCTTCCTGCTCAACTGACTAAAACTACATTTGCTTTTTTGACTCTGGTAAGCACATCTTCTGCCTCACTGGACTCTTCAAATTGCTTTCTAATCATCATTTCCCTTCTTGCTGCTATTACGTTTGAAAGGGAGAACTTCTCCTGATACTAAGACAGCTTAAACAGTTTTCTGTTCTTAAACAAAAGTACTTGTTAGAATGATCTACCTGTCACATGGAACTACTGTCCCTCCCAGTCTCACCTTCCTGCACTATGTATGAATTCTGTTTGCAGTCTTCATACTTGGTAGTCGGCAGTGCTACTTCTAATAGTAGCACTATTAGATATAGTATTATCTATAGTATTATATATAATATAGTATTATATATATATAATATTATAGTATTAGATATAGTACTTCTAATAGTAGCACTGTTAGCACTATTCTAATAGTTCTGCAGCTGCAACCTGATTTGCCAATAGAGAAAATGTAACAAAGTAAGTTTTCAAAAGCTGTGAGGCAAGAAAGTGGTAGGCAAAAAAATCCGGGCTAGCAGTTTTGTAGTTGCTCTTTTCATATCCTGAAAATCCATTTAAAAGTTTGTCTCGGTTGCAAACAGGCTGTTAGTGAGAAGCTTTCAGGCCCTGTCACTCTCTGTCAGGGGAGGTAAGGTAAGAAGGGACCTTATGGGGAAGAAGGTAAGAAGAAGTTCTGTACACAAATTACAGGATGCATTTTTAAGTGTAGTTTCTTTGCATCTGTTAATGAAAGGCTGAAGAGGTGCAATAAAATGGGTTTAGATGAAAGATTTAGAGAACATGCTTGAGGAAGGTCACATGATGTGCAAGGATTGGCACGGATATTCCAGACAGAGCTGAAGGAGAAGCAAACAAGGCTGAAACATTAATGTCAGAGTTCATGGGGACAGGTGGAAGAATAACGATATAGAAACAAGAGGAATGAAAAAATCAAGTTCCTGAAATAGAAGGGCAGGAATTCAAAGCAGTATTAGAAAGAAAATAAAATCAGATTTGAGGAGGGATGTCTCTGGTCCATAGTAGCAGAGAATAAAATGTTTGTATTGATTACATTTTGCATGGAATTAATTGGTTAATACAGATGGAAACGGATCATCCCTGTGAGACGACTTACTGTAAAAACTGGTAAGAGATACAGCAACAGCTAACTTCTCAGGAAAAGGTTCCTGGAAATAGGTTTATGACAGACATCTACTAAAAGTGCCTGTTTATTAAAAAAAAGCATAACGTGTCCCTTGGTTTATGCAGGAGAATTTTTTCCCCAGCACAGGACACAGAGCACATTTTGCTGTGTTATGTTGCTGTCATAAACTTGCTATTTGCAAGCACTATAATGCTTGATTGCCTTCATATTTTAAGGACTATTTCTGTTACTTAGTGGAATAATTTAGGATGGAGGGGCCTGCTAGAGATCATGTAGGCCAACAGGACTAAGCTCAGATCAGGAATCTCAGCTTTGTCCAGTTGACTTCATGCAACCCGCAAGAATGGAGGTAAGTTTTTGTAAACAACCTGCACCTCGGGTTCACCACTGTCACTGCCCCTTGTCCTTTCTCTGCTCCCCACTGAGAAATGTCTTGCTCCATCTTCTCTCTAACTCAGTAGAGATGTCTGAAGACAGCAATTAAATCCATTTACATATTTTCTTGAGATTGTAAAAATCCAGTTCTCCCAATTTCTCCTCCTGCTTCAGCCCTGGTGCTCTGACTCCAGATCCTCACCTCATACTCCCAGGACTTGCCTCAGTTTATCATGTCTTTCACTCGAGGACCCCAAAGTGGATTCAGTGCTACAGATAAAGCTTTGCAAATGTTCAACAGAGGGAACAGTCACTTCTTTTGAACTGCTGGCTACAGTCTCACTAGTACAGTTTGCCCTTCACTTCACCAGTTCTCTTAGGTCTCTGCATTTGCTTGTAACCAGCAGTTTTTCGTAAGTAAAAATTAGCCGAGAGCAGCTCTGCTTCCATGTCATGATCAGTTTATACACATTTTATATGGAATACGTAATGTGAAATACTGCTAGTTAAAGATTTAACCTGGTTACTATGAGTAAAAATGTGAAATAGAAAGTGGTTAGTTTTGCTTGCAATAACAGCAAATTAAATGGGGAGTAGTGCACTATAAACAAGTGGAGCTCTTCCTGCAGAGCTTGCTGTTTGCTGGTTTGCTTAGTGCTGAAATTTGTGAAACATTAAGGAAACATTGAAGCTCTGTTTGTAAATGACTGGTTTTGTTTGTTTTTGCAGTGCTTAGGAAAAAAATGTTTTTGTTGGAGAGAATGCATCTTCTATGACTCAGGCATGGAGGAAACAGAATATTAAAGTAAACCTGTCTTCCTGAATATAGGAAATAAATTGGATTTGGAATGTGCATGGGCAGCATGTAGTCAACAGTTGTTCTGTATTAGATGCATAGAATGTATTTGAATAAAATTGGTCCTGGCGGAGTTGGTGATAGATCTTTTTTATTTCCTTTATAATACCTCTTGTGATTTTCTTATTTGTCTATTTGCATTTGCTTTTACTTCCGTTCCATCGAATTAATGGAAAGGCTTTTAGTTTAATTTGAAAGTAAAGGATTTCTCTGTTGCGTGATCTTGTTTATATTTTTGTGTATACAGTAGAGACATTAAATGAAAAATCATGAGTAAACCCTGTTGTTTGACACTGCAGCTGCATGGATCTAAACCAAACAAGAAGAGAGAACTGTACAGTAATTTTTTTTCAAGGATCTTAACCATATGATGTTTTGCTTTAAAGTGGACTAATTAGAAACAGACATTTGATTGCTCCAGGAGACAGCTGCATAGGTACCTCCATTTTTTCCTCAACAGTGAAACTTCACTAATTTGAAATAGAAGTAAATAAGGGGGAAGATCGTACAAGCGGGATGTCAGCATTCCTCTTTTGCATGCCAAGCCACTGTGTGTTCCCTTATACAAATGAGAGCTGTATCCAACAATACCTTCCTAATGCTGCAGATAGCCTAGGAAAGATCAAGTCTTAGTGTAACATACCTGAACCACTGAGGGCACTGGAAGTGTGGCTGATAAAACTGTTAAGATTATAGGCTAATGCCTTCTTCATTCCTGCCTCAGAAAAATGGGATGACCTTCTGTAAGTGCTTCGGCATTCTGCAGAAGAAACGTATGTTATATATATTTTATAGATGTATATATATATGAATATGATATTATTTACATTTTAAAAGACCTTCCATACTAAAACAGGGGAAACTTTCTATGTGTAAATGATAACGCAGTCTGGGAGGATGTATCTGAAAAGATTATGTGAGGAACTCATGGTATGCCTATGTCCTTGGACCTGTAAATGACTAAGCTTAGTATGCATGCCTAAGTTGACTATCAAGGCCCTGAAAGACCACCAGTAGAAACAAATGTGCATAGGTCAGGGATATTTACATACTTTAACGAGGGCCAGGAAATAGTGTGGATATGTTAGTTATTTCTTGGAAATCAAATGAATATGTTTTGATTGTATATAACCCCTGTAGCTTGAACAATTCGACACGCATACTAGGTGGAGTGATCCCCTGTGTGTCCAGCGCTGCAATTAAAGAATGCCTGCCTTCTAAAACTCCAAATTGAGTCGTAGAGATTTTCTTTGACTGACTTTTATGGTAACATAAGCACTATAAGGAATCAAGCTGATCAAGTCCATGTATATATAGACCTCGCTAGTGAGCCTTTGTCCTGTCCAGCCAGAGAGGGGAGCGGAACAAGGCTGTTGGTGCTATCTGTGTCTGGGATTTGTGGCTGGCTGTGTATATATGTGGTGTTTTCACGTACATACTGGGAATGCATCTTCTGTCTCACTACTGGTGGGACCTGGGATGTGGAGCTGTAGCAGCCTTGATCCAGCATAATATATTTTCTCCTGAAAGAAGCAAGCAAAACTTAAGTAATATTGGAAAAGTTGCACTAATTCAGAGATAACTCTTCCAAAGTCATTTTATTCACTGTACTTTGGACTGTCAATGCCCAGTCGCAAAAATTCTTGAAAGTCTAAAGCAAATATTTGCATAAAATCACCAGCTTTAAAAATAGTAATAAGTCAAAATAATATTCCTATTTACCTTGTGGACTGAAAAAGCCATTTTACAAAGTATTTAGAGTGAGGTTTGAGATAACTCATGTTTTGTACAAAAGCTGTAAGATGTCTAAACAACCCTTCCATTCCTTAATATAATGAAGACTACCTACTTAATTGATTCTGAAAGTATTTTTTGAGTTTCATATAAAATTTGCCTAATATAAAGCCTGAATGGCACCTTAAAACTAAAAACAAATGCCCCCAATTTCTTACTTCCTCGATGACCAATAATTCTAAAGTAATTGTGCTAGAAAAAGAATCCGTTTACCATGATCATTGCATATGGCTAAATGTTATAATTAGCTGTCTAGAATAATTAAAATAAAAACTTGGATAAACAAGTTTCTAATTAATGGAACACAATATTTTTCTAAATGTCCTAAAGAGTTTTAGCTTCTTTATTTCTAAGCCTTTCCTGCTTAAGCTTTCCCATTTGGCAAAAAGGAATTTTTCATGTGACACTTAAGGTCTTTAGAAGTGATTTATTTTTGCATTTGTGGCTATTTGCTGAAACAAGCTGTTATTCAGATCCTTTATCCATGTGGGAATGAACAAACAATTTGGTGATCATAAATGCTTCTAAAAAAAAAAAAAGCCTATCACTTGTTAAAAATTAGGATGAGATGATGATTGGATTAGGAATTGTTGCTTCTCTTATGTTGTTTGCTGCGTTGATTTTTCTCTTTTGTGGATGAGAAAATAGAAGACTAGTTCATTATTCTAAATGGGAATTGTGTACAGCACATAAAATACATACGGGAGAAGCCTTGTCTACAGCTGAAATCAGGCATTTCAAATCTAGTCAAAGTGGAAATGACCCTCTGAAGAGAAAAACAATTAGTTAAACTGATGGTTAGCTTAAACTATACTTTAGAATCAATTTATCTTAAAATATCTGCCTATCTTGCGTTATTCTTGGCTAGGTCTTACTCTAACAGTGTTTGTTCTTAAACTACAGCCTAGTACATATTTGAATGTATCTTAGTAACCAAGATGCATTTTGATTCATAAAACAACTGCTTTTGCTTTGCATGTGGTAAAGTGACTATGAGGCTCGTAGGAAACTGACTCATAACGGAAAGCTTTCTCCAGCGTGCCCCATAACATAGGCACAGTTGCCAAGAAGTTATGTCGGTTCATTTCCATAGTAACCAATCAATAAAACTATTTATTTTCTAAAGGCCTTGCATATGAACTAAGATTCTCAGAAATTTAGAAATTAAAGATAGAAATTAGAAATAAAGAAATTTATTTCCTTTCAGCATAAAGGGAACAACTTGCTGGTGCTTTTATTCACACAAAAAATACCTTTATTAAAATGTGACAATTTTTTTAATTGTATAATGAAATTAAAAGAAGAACAATTCACTTTTTGTGGTTGTTGTTGTTTCTGCACATTGTAGATAAATGTTTCAAAGACCTTGAAATGACAGCAATGACCATGTCCTTACTTGTATGATGAGCAGATACTAGGGGAAGTCATTTTCTGACCTTTATGGGTGACAGTGAGAGACTCAGCAAAAGTCTGCATTTCTTCTATTTACAAAAAAGACATTTGATTTTTTCTCCAGATATTATTTGATGCATAGTAATGTATAAATGCAGGTTCCCTGTGGCCATAGCTGACATGCCTTGATCTGAGACTAGAGATAGAATGGAGGAGGAGGTGAGGTCAAAGGATTGGCAAGAGTTCTTGCAAACTCAATACAAGTTTGCACAACTTTATGTGTTACAGTATTAATTAGATATTTCTGCTAGAATTTAATTTCAGGAATTCTTTGAAGTGCAGCACAACTGACAGCTACAAAAATCACTTATTTTAAGGAACCGCATTTTCAGTTATCCTCTTAATGTATAGGTTTTTAAATACAGTGTTGTGCTTAAACCAAGATTCTTACTCTGCGATGAAACAAAACAAAATCTGATTCTGGGATTTTGTGTCTGTGCATTTGTTTCTGTGGGGGAGGAATACTACCAGTGTGCCAAAATATCATGTTTTTTGTAAAAGAAGTCTTGACAAATGATATCACTAAGTTTACCTGCATTCAAGTTCACCTTCCCACTCAGTCTTTTTAGCTTAACAAATTCCCAAAAGTTTGGCTAATTACCATCAGGGTTAAGGACATGACCACATCTACTGTCTTTTACTATCAGTGGAGGCCTGTTGCTTCTAGTGCTCGCATGAGGACATGAGTATTGTTTCATATGAGTTTCTTAAATTCTTGAATGTACTGATAGTACTGTTCACAGAAGGACTAGAGTACTACAGTGAATTTAGTGACTTAAGATCTCTTCTCTATTTGAAGCAAAATATTGTAGCTAGGCAGCTCAGGAAAAAAGGCTTTTCACCTGCTTATAGTAGAACTGCTTCTGATCTGGTGGTATTTTTAAAAGACGAAGGCCTTTAATTTTTTCATTTTTAGGACAAGATCAAAATATTACTCAGAAAAAAATAGCTTCAAGAAAAATAGAAATAAATTCTAGAGACTTCATTTGTAAATTACTTTGAGTAAGCCTGGACCACTGTGATTGGCAGAAAACCAGACCATTCTCAGGAGTTGTGTTGTCTAGAGAGCACAGTGCATGAAACCTAAATATGCACATCCCAGATACCCACGCACTTGCATAGCTGTGTTCTGCCTGACAGTGGACATCTAGCTGACTGTTTGCTTTACCTGAGAGATGGGCAACTGTCACTGAAGTGCTACGATAGCAATTAAACCCTTCTAAGTGTAACAAATGTTAACAATTATCACACATCCCTTAAAGGTTGTATTTGACTTGGCTCCTTCTTGCTTGAGCCTGTTTCCAGTAGAGGATGTAGTAGCTATTTGTAATTTGCCTTTTTTGAATTCTGCTTTTATTCTGGATTTAAATAACTCATATACTGGCAGTTTGGATTTTTCTTTTCCCACAGCATAGACAAGTTTACAAGAGGAGACTTAATGGATAAAAGGTAGATCGTGGTATGTAGAACTTGTTCCTCTTAGGTCACATGCTTGAACGTGACTCAGCGTTGCATCATTTGAATCCGTTAGTCTGTTGTCGTAATTAAACTGACTCATTTTAGACAGGGTAGTTTGTTCCTACCTTAGCAAGTCATTGTGGATGTGAGTGCTGCAGCTGGCAGTCTCCCCAGCACAGCGAATAGGAGCCTTGTGAATCATTGTTTCTCCATAGGTGATAAACTCTGACTCCAGCCTATGGGGAACCAAAGAATTCTTCTGTGCTAAAGATGTCAGACTGGGTCTTCAATAATAAAGTGCTGTAGGAAGTTAATATAAAACACAGGAATATGTGCATTAGAAAAAAAAAAAAGTAAAAGAAGGACAGATTTGCTTTAATATGTGAAGACTGTACTTGAATGACTAGGGTGGTAGAAGAAATTATCAGATTCTCCACACTCCCAAGGTCTGTGTTTAGAAACATGGGACTAGAAAAGAGCTTTTTGATCATTGAGGCAGGTTCCCCAGAATCATAGTCCTTATATCGTGTTAATGACAAACTGGCCAACCTTTTCTTTACATACAGTAAGACTTCTTTGCTTCTATTTCTGTTATTTGAAAGCTGTTCTAGAAATTTGCTCTCTGGTTTGAGACCTTGTAATTTTCAGTTTTAAATGTTTTGATTATGCCTTATCTTGGCCCCAGCCACTTCTCATTTAGCTTAAAAAGTTAGTTGGTGTCTACCGTGTTTGAATCACTTACCATGTTTTTATTGTTTGTTTTTTTTTGTTTGTTTGTTGGTTTGTTTGTTTCGTTTTTTTGTTGTTGTTGTTTTTTCCTGATAAGATACAGGAGTCTTCTAGCTATTCTCCCTGCATGTGTTTATTTTGGAGTCTATTCGTTCTCAACTGGAGTTACCCTAACAGAAAAATGTGTGCCACTTGAGACTTTTATAATAACATTAATATAGCTGAAAGCATCCAACAGTTGCCTTTTTCTTAGCTAAGTCATTTTGCTGGCTTGTAATTCTCTTGTGATGAACAAATCCGTTCAGATATTAGTCATCTTATTTTGCTCTCAAAAGACAAATACCCAGAATGTAGTTGAAATTATTCTATGCCTCGAGTGCTTGACTTTGTATGTGATTATTGTACGTCTTCTCCTCTGAACTGGTGCAGGCCTCAAATTTATCTAGTTCTGCCTGTATTGAAACGTGATTTATCAAAGATGGTATCCCTGAGTACATTCCAAAGCTCAGCAGCTTGTAAGAGAGTGCCTGGGAGCTAATGTTCAGGAAGAAGGACTTCACATTCTCTGGAGGCAAACTGGAGAAATGACGATCTGAGTCATTTGCAAAAACACATGGCTGTTCATTTTTTTTCTCTAGGTTTAATGCTGTGTTCAGGTTTTGAAGCAGTTAATAGTCTTGCTACACAAAGAGAAGAGTGAAGGAGGGTTATTCAGGCTTTGGAACAGACTTTGCTTGAAGTGGCCACTTCACGAACAGAAGTGATTGTTTTTAAGCTATCCTATTGCATTTTATGGTCCTGAGCGCATATGCAACTGGCATTAAGCATATCTTCCCTATTTGCAGGGAGGTAGTACAGGCAAACTGTGTCCGCTGGAAGAAAAAGTTCCTATTTATGTGTAAAATCAGTGCCAGTGCCACAACAGGAATTCTGGACACTTGCATCTGCAGGGTGTCTGTACGGAAGGTAAGTAGCATTTTTTCTCTCCTCTGCTCTTCCCCTGCTCTTTCATCACTTGTTTTGATTGTATTTTTAGTCAGCTGATAAATTTCATAAAATCTATTTTAGCTACAACCATGTCAGGTATTTTAAAAACATTTACATAGTAATTCTGTTTATTACCTTATCTTGACTAATTCACGAGTTTTTACATTCTTATTGAAAAGAAGTTATTCCAGCAGGTCAGGTAAGGAAGCACTCATCGGTCTTCATAAAGTTAGCCCTTGATAGATACTGCTGGTATGCACGAGTAAACTTAGAAGCCTTGAACTGTGCTAAGTATCACAATTTTGTATGAAGCACTTCCTGCCCCTGGGGCTAGACTTTACAGGAGGCAAATGCTGGTCTGGCATCAGGCACTCACCTCTCCCCTGGTCCCCTCCTACAAGATGACAGTCTCCTGCTGGCCTGCACTGATTTAATACGAAGTTCTAAATGACCACAGTATAACCTAGCAAATGTGTGCCGAGCTATTTTAAAATTAAGATTATTATTTGGGGGTTGGACCCTGATCTTTTGAGGTCCCTTCCAACCCCTACAATTCTGTGATTCTGTGATTTGCTTTTCTTAAAAAAAAAAAAAAAGTTGTTATCTTTAATGGATGGCTTGCATAATTACTAGTATGTTTGTTTGTTTTTTTTTCCCCCTAGGAGTTAAAAGGAGGAAAGGCATATGCAAAGGTAAATTTAATGTATTTATACCCTTTTAAAGTAATTGCAGAATAGTACTGCTGTAACAGCCATAATTTCATTAGGTACATTATAGTGACACAGTGTTGTTTGAGCTCTTGATCAGTGTGTTTCGTAAGTTTAATATTATTGTATAACATTCTATCACTGGAATGTTTTTTTCTTTAAATTTAATATATAGAAAGGATTGATGAAAGTAAACCCTTTTGCATGTATTTACTTTTAAAAATACATAAATTTTCTTTTTTTTTTCCTGTCTTGCGACTATAATTTATAACTGAAGATAAAGCTATGCAGAATTTGATGCTCAGCATTTCTTTTCTGCTTTTTGCCTTGGGCCTCTCCCTTCAATGGGCATCATCTTACATTGGAGAGAAACTAGTGTTGAGTAGCACTCAATACTGTGCATGTAACAAGCGCCTGCATTTAGTAATATGATTACTACTAACTTGTCATTTTAACAGCTGGGCTTTGCAGATCTAAATCTAGCAGAGTTTGCTGGATCAGGAAATACCACTCGTCGCTGTTTACTAGAAGGTTATGATACCAAAAATACAAGACAGGATAACTCCATTCTCAAGGTAATTTTTCTTTTCTCATACTTAAACTAATAAAACAGAAAACAAGTGGTATGATTAAACATTTAATGAGATATAAAATGTATGTGCTGAACCTCTTTCTAGAGGGAAAACTAGTTAAAAGTGCAAACATTGGCTTTGCTTTTAGAGAATCATTAAAATCCATATACTCAACAATAGAGTTTGTCCTACTCTTGGATATAGAGCCGGAAAGCTGTAAAACAAAAGTGTTCAAAAAGTATTCCTACTCTGACAGGAATTGAAAAAGAGAATAGTGAAGTATAATAAAAAAGTAAATACATTCATATAAATGTAGCAATTATATCTTTAAGAGTGGGCAAATTCCTGTGCAGCTCTCCTACAAGTAACTCTCTTAATTGGTTTATTTATGTGTAAGCCAGCTTTATCACCTCCATGAATCCTGGAATGTGTAACAATTGTTAAGAACTGTTGAAAGAAACCCATCCTGCTGTTCTCCCTCATTAGTCCAATGAGATTAAAAAATGAAGTAAGCTGCATTTCATAAAACTGAAATTAATTACAGAATGTTGCAAGCAAATTAAAAAATTAAAAATTGTCCTGCTAAAACACTAGGATGAATTCCTCATACCACTGAGTATACTGTCTAAGCATATACTTTCTGGTTTCTTTAAGATAGTCATTGACTTTGTCCAGAAAACTTAAAACTAATGGCTTTGTCCCAGCCAACAAGCCTTCTCAATGCATTATTGTCCTATGGCATTATTTACATTTTGTGGGTTTATTTTATGTCTGATGTTTGCATGTACAGTTTGTGTGTGCTGGCAGTTTGCTAAACACTATTATCAAGCAAAGAACATATATCAGCATCCACTGTTTCAAACCAAATTCTGTTTGCTCATGAATCTTTTGGTTTCAAGGGAAAAACAAAAGAGACAGGAAATCTATCTAGCTATTAATAATTTTAAGATTCTTCTTGAACTACGTATCTTTTAGAGAATCCTTTAAGTGCATTAATGTTAGTCTACATGCTCTTTTTTTTTGCAAGCGTTTGCATGTGTACAAAGAACAAGAAGTATTTTTTTGCAGAAGTGTTTATTTGCATATATGATGTTTTTTTACTTTACTTAAATGTAAGATTTGTGGCAAATCTAACTTAGTGCCATGACTACGTATCACAGACTAATTCAATTTTTTTCTGTGTTTTGTTTTCTTGTTGTGTAGGTTTTAATCAACATGCAGCTAATGTCTGGAGACCCATGTTTTAAAATGTAAGTTTATAAAAAGCTGTTGGATAGTATTTTGTCATGAGTAAGTTTCTCAGTCCATGTTCAGAATTACGATTCTATTTTGCATACGTGAATATCTCCAATCTGACAACAGTATTTTATAAAAAAGGATAGTAGCTGAATAATGGCTAACATGGTAAAAATACCAGAAGTCTCACAGTTCTTCTTGCAGTTAAATACTCAGTATATTTTCAAGCAAAGGTACTAGCCTGTACATCTTCAATAATAATAATAATAAAAATAAAGAAACACTTAAGGGAAGTCACTCATACAGCAACCCTACATGAACATAGCCATGACCTAGTTACCCTGACCAATAGGAAATGAAGGACTCTTACATGGCATCTGTATTGTAAGAGATATTTTACAAGAACCTGAAAGCCGTTCATTCTAAGGACAGACTTGGAAAAATATATAGAATGCTTTCATGAATGCAGTGTCAAAAATTCCTCAATACTTGCTAAGATACTTAATGCCACTGCTTTTCCCTAACTTAGGATGTTGATAATCTTCCATCTCTTAAAACTGGTAAGCTGTCTTGATGGGCTTTTCAGTTTAATGCCAGTCTTTTCTAATTTCATGTAACAGTAGATGGCAATTGTGTCTATAACAGGTTTAAAACAACTTAGTTGTATTTTACTTGTCACAGGTGTTTGGGGGACGGGTTAATGAAATAATTCCTTCAAAATAAATTTGATCTTTTAAGTCCTACTTCAACTCGAATTTTTCTTCAGTTCATTTCATTGACTGCTATGTTGTTATACTGAAACTAGGAGATGAAATCAATTAAGTTGTGGAACTCCTCGCTACTACATTTCATGAATACTAAAACTCTAAGTTCAAGAAAGAATTAAGAGAAATTCCTGAATGAAAAATTATTGTGAGATATTAAATATAAAATATCACACAAGGCTCAGAAAATCCCTAAGCTACAGATGAGACATTGGAAGAATAATGAGGTGAATTACCATATGTGCCCCCTATTCTCTCAGTACCTGTTTGCTGCTGACAGAAACAGGATGTTTCAGTTATGAATTTATGTTCTGAGATAACATGCTTGTTCTCTTACTAGCACTTTCAAAAACAATCTAAGACAATTTGAAGTATTATATATAACATGGAAAGACCAGCTTAAGGAAAAGAAAAGCAATCTGGAAAAAATTGCTAGCTTCACTCTTATGTCAGTTTCATCTTTTTCAGTAGGTTCTCAACTTTAATCTATACTTCCAAACCTTATACTGGATCAAAAATGTCTTCTAAAGATATGGTTAGTGCTTACTAACTCTGTACAGACACACTTTTACTTCAGCAGGACATAGTTTTTGTTCAAAATACTCTTATAAACTGAATTTGAACTCATCTTTTATCAGATGAACATAGGCAATCAGTGTCCCTCTGAATAATAAAACAGAGTGGGATACCAGTCTCATACAGGTATATTACATAGCAATAAATATATACTGAAATCTGAAGTTTAAAAAAAAATAAAAAATGAAGCTGCAGCTCCAAGAAAAGCAGCACTGAACTCCTAACTTATTCTGAGGCACAAGTATGAAGTAATGTCTCAGCAGTTTTGAGATATATTCTGGTGTAATTAGGACAATTGAAAACTTTTCTATACCAGCTACAGACTTTGCATTACTGCTATGGCTGTATCCTTACCACTGTTTCTGAAGGGATCTGAGAATGTGGCCTGCACCAGTAAAGCTCAGATGATTCAGTGCAGGAATTCTTTGATACCCGCTTGCACCACTAAGGTGTCTTTCTCCTCTTCTTCTAACCTTTCAAAAAGAAGAGTAGAGCAGTGTGAAATCTTGTCCTGTGCTCACTGAACAACTAGTCAGATGGTACTATCTGAATCTGTTTGTTCAGGCAAAGGTTTTCTGTTTTGCTGGTTATTGAGTACCTCCTCATTTACTTTGAGTGAGACCTATTAACAAATATCTCACTCGTACACATAAACATTTTCTCAAAGCCAATTAACTAATAATTGGTCTTGTATACTCATGGAACAATGTATTTCTGTGCAGGTACTCATATAGATGAACTTAGTAACTAAATAGTTTTCTGCATCCCTAGGAAAAACTCTCTGATTGAAATTATTCAGTCTTGGCATTTTCTTCCAAACTGATGATATAACCATTTCCCAGAACACAAACTTTCAACACAAACAGAACAAATAATTTATCCAACACAGATGTTCTTCGTAGAAGGAAAAATAAGCCTTAAAACAGTTGCACAATCTAGAAGCAGCTACATATTTTATGAAGCCGTCAAGAAAGCTTGACATTTGATCTGGGGTGACATCCCTTAAAGCATTCAATTCTTGCTTTCAAAAGTATATTAGGCTTTTAAGTCATACAAGCATTTTATTTCCAGAAGTGCTTTTTCTGTCTTTCTCTCTTGCTTTCAAACTTAACGTAAGAGGAGACATGCTACTGTATATAAAGACAGCAGCTAATTTATGGAATATCCAATGTAAAAATGTCAACAAATACCCATTTGTATGCAGAGCAAGAGTATGGATCTCAAGGTCAAAATAACAAAGCATTAAAAAAACATAGGCAATGTCTTGAAATGCATTTTAGTTGTATTTGACTGTTTGCAAGTGCAGGTTACTTTCCCTTTTTCATTTCCTAAGTCTTTTGCACTAGCAAAACACAAACTTGAAAGGCTTATTCTTTTTAATAAAATATCTCTTTGGGTGTTGGTATAAATTGAAACAAGCACTTAAGCTGTATGAAAAGCTTTTTAGTAGTGATCCAAATTTAAATTATGTGGTATGTGATTTTTTTGATTTTTTTTTTTTTTAATTCACTGGCGTTGGAAGTTAGAGGGGAACACATGGAGATAGTAACAGAGGCCCCTCTGCTAGGAGGGGAGGGCTGTCAGCCTAGAGTCTGCTTGTATACTGCAACAGGGATGAAACAAAGCCAGGAGTACATCACAGTGCACAAGCCAAGTAGGAGAACTGTAGTTGTATATTTGGTTGCTTTCTTTCTTTTTTTGATTTACCATCTTGTCATGTATTCCATGAAGTATTGAGGTATACACATTCTTTACAGATAAATGATCCTGCAATTCACACTCAGAAAAAAAAGACAAAAAAACTTCAAAATTAACACATATCACTCCACCAATTATCAAAAGGCTTATCAATAAAAGAAAAACTCTTCCACAGATCCCCAGAAGCCTGAAGGACTGAGCAGAGGGATTCTGTAAAATGTCCTGAAGCTCAATAGCTAAAGCATTTTTTTTTTAAAGGGGGCTAGACAGCATGTTCTCAGAAAAAGGTTATGAGACGACTAACTTGAAGCGCAGTACAAATTATGTCTGTTTACTTGAAAAAAATATGCTGATCAATTTGGAGGAATCAGCAAAAACAGAGCAAATTCTAACCACCTTTTTCTTACAGGCCTCCTTCCACAGCAATGTCTATAGCAATTGCTGGAGAATCAGAATCTTTGCATGAAGACAGGAAAGGCAGAGAAAACTTAACAGTACATTTGGGTATAGCAGGTATAAAATAATGTTCTTAACTTCCTAATTCTTTTTTAACTGGCTTCATAGCTTCAAGGAGATACTTGAAATACTTCTAATCTTAAAAGGATGTCAGTTGTCTCACAAAGGGACCTTCTTTGGTTTATTTGCTGAGATACCCTCTCTTAAATAACAGCAGTAGAATCCCTCTTTTTTACTTTTTTAACAGAAAGACAGAAAGAAAATGGGCTTGGTGGCCTGTCTTCTTTTTAATATTTAAAATCATTCATTTTCTGTGTGACACATTTCTTTATTTGCTTTGGATTTGTGTTTCAACAGTACATTTAATTTGGCCCTTGATTTTCAATTTATGAATCAGGTCTTTAGGGATACACCTATCCCCAAATTTTCAATAGTGAAAGCTCTATACATTTTTTTAAATTGAAGTCGTTCATCTGAAATAATGTATGTATGTAAACAATATGAAAAAATAGTTACTATGAAAACACTGTACTAGGGGTTGATTTTTTCTAAACAACTTTCAGGCCCTTATATGGATTATTAATTTCCACCCTAAACAGCTTAATTCGACTTAACCACAGTTGTTTTCTGTACTTTCTATTAGAAAACACTTGACACGCTATTCTATTACGACAAGCATGGCAATCTCTTTAACATCCACAGTACAGACAAATCTAGAACTATACTTCTTAGAAAACAGTTTAACTCAATGCTACTCTCAATTTTATCGGAGCAGAACCATATTACTACATTTCTAATAGATTCTTCTTTTAAGAGAATGAATATTCCTTAATGCATAGTATTTTTTGAACAGTTGCATCTTTGACTAGGTTCATAGAAAAACAGTGTGAAATCACTAAATCCCTCTGGGGAATCTGACATTGGAGTCTAATCAAAATAACAGGCAAAGTGATAATAAGGTTGGCTTTAGGACCGTTGTCCGACTTGCATGTTTTGCAGATGTTTCATCAAAGAGTGCCTCAGTCCCAGACGAACTTGGTGCATGCGGACATTCCAGAACATCAAGCTATGCAAGTCAGCAGTCAAAACTGTCAGGTAGCTGTTAACCATTTCTTCATGAATTGTTGCATTTTATTAGCTTCCATACTTTTAGACTGTAGACAATAAGTATACCTCTATGTTTTTAAAAAATGGTGTGAACTTGAAGCCTTTTCCTAGGAGTTTCAGGTGTGGGAGGGGGTTGGGAGGAAAAGTAACATTTTTTCCTCTTAAAAGCATGATTGTAAATGATCTGTTCAAATGTGAGGCAACTTTTTCCCTGAGCTTTGCTGCTCCAATTAACGTATCTGAAAGATTTTTAACTTTTACATGCATAAAAATAAATGGCTTATGAATGGAGACTCAGCTCTGAAAGTTTAAGAGGAAGGAATGACACCAAGTTATTGTAATTGTTAGGAAACAAAGTTATTTAGAATAAAAAGAAAAGAGCATGTGCTAGAATACAAAAACCAAAATGGATTGTCTACTCGGTGTATGCATATATACTCACAAGGCTTTTGAAGTTCCTTTTCAAGAAGACAAAACACAAATTCTGCTTTGTAAAAGATAATTGATGACCGTGGCTGTCAACAACATATCTCATCTAGCTCTCCTGTGTTCTCCCAACAGGCTATAGCACATCTCACTCTAGGTCATCCAGTATGTCTGAACTGTGCCACAGGAGAAACACCTCAGAGAGTAGTACCTCAACAGGAATTGGAAGTATTCTAGGGCCCTGTGAAGAGATGGATCCAAAAGTAACTGAAACAAACATTGATACATCTATTAAAGATGCATCATCAGAAAAACTTTGCAGGTATGCTCAACTTGAAAGCCTTGCCTAGCAGAAGGAAAACAGAATTTACTATATCACTTCTAAGACCTCTAAATATATTTATTTTTGCAGACATCCTGTAAAACAAGACTCCGTGGAGTCACAGCTGAAGAGGGTTGATGCTACCAGAGTTGATGCTGATGATGTAGTTGAAAAAATACTCCAGAGTCAAGACTTCAGTTTAGACTCAAGTGCAGAAGGTATTGAGAGAAATAAGGAAGCTTAGGGAAAGTTGATGCACATTAAAGGCCTTAAGAAAACTGACTCTCTTCATAGTGCCTGTTGCTTGTAATTGTAAGGACTGTGCATATGCTTGATCCTGTTTCCCAGAAGTTGAAAAGACCCTTGTTGCGTGACTCCAGTAATTTTCCCAGTGAATTGCTTTTCTCAAAAAGATAACAGCAGGGACAAATCTACAAGGAAGTTAGGTCCTCCAACCTATAACCTGCAAAGTATCAGTTACAAAATTGGTAGATGTAAAATGTCAGTTTTAGAAATGAAGCTAATAAATTAATTGCCTTGCTTTCTAGAGGAAGGCTTAAGATTATTTGTGGGCCCTGGTGGAAGCACTTCTTTTGGAAGCCATCATCTACCTAACAGGTATGTAGCCTGAATGACTAATCAATGAGTAACACTAAACAGAAATGTATCTTACATAGCAATTATTCTGTGTATACATTTGTGATCTTTTCATCTTTCTATTCTTTATCATTCAAATGCACCAAAAGAACTAGATTGTCAGGCTGTGAAGCAGAACACAAAGGTTTGTTCTAAAATCAAACTGAAGTGCCAGCCGAAAACGCTGTAACTTTTGGAGGTCCTGAAGTCTTAGTTCCAAAGTTCTCAGTTATGAGCAATGTTTCAAACTTAACTTCTTTAACTTCTATTTTAATTGCAACTCATCTAATTTCTTACAAACACTTTCAGAGTTGGATCTGGAGCGTATGAGCAGGTGGTGATAAAACGCTAGACTAGAATGACTTGAACAGAAGTGGAGAACGTGGAACTCTGGCATTGACACTTTTCTTCAAGTTCACTCTCTTGCAAGAGCTGTGAAAGCCAAGATGAACTCAGTGTGAACTTCTTTTGGAAAAGTAATGGAATGCCTCCTGCTCATATAGCTAAACATTGCCTTGATACCATAGAAGATAAAGCTCTGTATATGTTGTGAAAGCACTTGGACTGTTTTTGTAAGCTGTATCTGATGTTAGTGAATTACTTTTCAAGTTGTTCCCTAACTTTTTAGAAACATGATTAAGTGGGTCCTATTTCAGTATTTCACCACAGAGGTCACATGTGGTCATGTGCTCCACAACTTCTTTTCTAAAGAAGTTCCAGAAAGCCTTAAACAGACCTGAAGAAACCAGTTAGCCTCAATTTTGACTGTACCTGTCACTGAAGTCTTAAAGAAGCTAACTCCTTCTATCCAGTCAAAAGTTAGTACCAGGTGAAGGTTATGGCTTCCACAGAACAACCCAACTATATTTTCAACATAACCAAAACCTTCTCATAAGGTTGCATTGGTGGAGGTGAAGTTTACATGCATTAAAAAAGACTCAATAGATCTAAACCAGCCCGTAATAGGTTGTGTTACTTGAAGTCTAGAGGCTTACGTACATCAAATATGATGGTTTTGTACAAGTAACAAAAGAAGCAGGATACCACATGAAAATGTGACACAGTAGTGTATTATCAAGAAAGCTGGCTGTGTCCCTAAGGATTGCTAACTCTGGAGTTCAAACGCTTCTTCCAACAGAAACTTGCTTCAGTAATGCACAAGCCTTGAGATTCAGAGGGATGGTACTGTTTACAAACCTTATCAATAGTTTACTACCACTTTGAACTTTTTATTGTAGCTTAACCCTTCCCAGTTAGTGTTTTGCTTGGGTTTTGAAGGTGCCTTGAGGGATAGGGGAGGTACAGGGATATTAAAATATTTACTAAACAACTTAAGCTTTAAAACTAGGTAAACATCTAAACTGCTACCAGTATAACTTATTAAGAGAAGCACTTTATTGTAGATGTATTCTGCACTCTGAAAAGGAATTACTGTGCAACAAATCTGTCTTCTGATGTTGAACACTTACTCCTTCGCTATCTGTCCACTGTTACATTAAGGTCAATGTACTGTATTTAAATTTGCACAAATAGCCATCTGCCTGCCAGACAGAAAAGATGAAAGATCTCTTAAAATTTTCATAGAGAATTATGAAAGAATCCATTTTTCAAGTAATGTGCTAGGTGACACATTTCAAATTCAGGCTTGGATCTGCTGTATTTTTAACTGCAAAATGCATGAGACCTGTATTTTGTTACAATTAATTGTATTGTTAATCAGTAAGGCTTAGATTAAATACAAATAAAAATTGCATGGCCATCTTAGAAAGCTTTAAATTCTTCCAAAATTGATGTTTGACATTCCTTTATTGAAGTATAAGTAAGCCTTATTTGTTTTCCATAAATCCAGAGTCGTTATTAAACTCTTATTTGTTAAGGAAATTATTTCTTAAATTTCTTAAGGAAATTTCAGAGTTTGAAGCTTGAGTAGTGTTACTAAGTATGAATGAATTGTTTCTCAGTTACGGTACTTCAACAGTTGTTTCCTACTGGAAACCATAATCTGTAAGCATTTTAATGGGTAAAAAGAATTAATGCAAAGATTCTATTTTAGCTGCTGTTAATAGAAGTGTGGTATTATCTATCCATTTCTTCACAGGAATTTTAAACAGAAAACAAATAACTATTAGTATAGTATCTGTCAGAGCATGAGTTTCCTTTTATATACTTATTTTGTACAAAAAATATCCTACTGCAAGCCAAAAGATGCATGAAATTTGAGTTATGTTGCTTTCAGTACTCCTAGACACTGCTACACTTTGACAAATCTGTTAAAACCAGTAGTAGTTAGATGGTAGTTTACTTAAGTTTACTAGGAAAAATAGGCATAGTAAGAAGAAATGGAAAAAAGCATTGTACAACAACTTACGTAGTTCTTAAAGAAATTTCCATAGCCTAGATTTGTATTTTGTGTTAAAATACACAGGTAACTGCCATAGATTAGGTGTTTTGTTTACTAGAAACTGCTATTTCTTGCCTAAGATCTTTTAAGTAAGAAGGAAGTTTACATGGAAATCAAGCTTTAAATAAAGCTGTGTTGTACCATTTTATTGTTCACACTTCAAGCTAAAACTCTTTATGTAGTGATTCTGTAATTGTGCATATTTTAAGTGGAACGTAACCTTCATACTTGGATGTATTTTCTTTTTTTTTGTAAACTGTGTTGTAAGAATATTGAACACATGTTGTGAACTGTTTGTGTTATGTTTTTAAACTGTATTTAATGTAAAAGTCTCAGATGCAATAAACTCATGTTGCAAGGAAAATGTGCCATTTACACACAGTTATTTTTTAAACTGGAAGGAAAATAATGAAAATAACGCTGTGCACCACTGTTTCATACACATATGTAGTATATCAAGACCCAATCATTATTGTAGTATGGGAAACAATTTTCCTTTTAAACAAAAAGAGATACAAAGCACCAGAACTACCCATGCTATCCCTCAACACTATGAATGCTGTCACTGAACACTTGGGTGCATTTTATGGACCTTCTGACATGATCTAACAACACAGAGGGAAAGATAAACATGGAAGAAAAATGACTTTCTAAAATTCTTTCTAATGTAAGTAGTTCTGCCTTCTCCCCAGCCAGCTGCTCATTCTTGCCTGCTCTCGTCTCCTACCTGTTGCACCAGTACAAGTTTCTGAAACAGCTTAGACAATGTAATTCCCTGTATCACCACACAGCAGGATCTGCCAATGAGAAGGGGAGAGACAGATATTCTTAATACATTTCTTAACATTTCTGTGGGGCAGGTTATTTTCACTGTGTTGCTTACCTATTAGAAACTAATAATCATTAAGTTACATTCCTCCCACCTTTTTTTTTTTTTTGAGTGAAGGAATCCATAAGCATGGTATCAAATAAAGCTTTGTCCAAGTTCAGAGTTGTACACACTGCTCTTCCACCAACTAAAACTGATCATACAGCTGTAAACATGGCCCTCATTTTTGGGGTTTGTTTTTTAATTGCCTTCTCTTATGATCTACTAATGTTTCCCCCGTATCTTCACTTAAATATACACTAGTGCCACTGCATTAGATTTTGGAATGTTCCCAGCAAATTGCTTGCATATATTACTGCGTAAAATGTGGTCAATTTGTGTATCAGGAAGAAAACGCAAAGGACTTTTGCATAAGAACTCTTCTGTCATTTCAGAAGCCTGTGTTCCTTCAACTCAATTTAAAGGGAAAAACAGGAACGTCCTAAAAACTACCCGAGTTACACATAACCTAACTGAATGATCCAAACCTCATTTATCAATATAATGGTAATGAGTGTGAAATAGAGCCTAATATCTTGGAAGCCCACCTGTGCTGGGACTGACACAGATCAGAAGTTTATTAGCTGTGAAAACTGTTTGAGAAAGGTTTGGGGAAATAGACACTTAGATGCCTCCAGGCTGTCAGACTTAGGCAACCATTCTGTTGAGCCCTTCTGGCCAAAATCAATGCTTATTAACTTGCTAAATAGTTCTTTTCTTTATATTCAGGATACTCCATTCTAATTTTTACCATCTTGGATTTTTTTTTTTTTTTGCGCGCTTTCTCCACTTCCCTGCTTTGGTTTTGATGCCACAATGCATTGAACACATCTTCTGGGTCTGAGCTCATTCTACTTTTAAGATTTCGCAACACTAAATTTGGCTATTTCATACAACGCCTTGGCCTTCTGATGTTCTTAATTCACTTTGACACCTAATTAAACACAAAATTGCTGAAGTAACTCAAATGGCTTTCACTGAGATTTTCTTCTGCCAGATCAGTAACAATTCCATCCCCACAGCCTTCAATAGTGCAGTATATAGAAATTTGCTTACCAACCTACCAACCCTCATTAAGAAAGTTTTATAAAAGAATAAATGCAAAAAAGTCAAAGCAGACCAAATTCTTCTCGGACCCAGCTTCCGCCTATACAGCAACTGGGCTTTCTAGGGAACTAAACGCAATTCCCAGAGCACTTTCACTTCTCTGTAAAGCCCAAAGTCAAAATTTTAACATAAAGCTATTTGATGCAAAGTATAAATGGAGCAAGCAGTTGTTATACTTGTTAATCTTTTTCTACAATTCCTGTGATAGTAATAGATAAATATTTCTTATATCAGAATGTTTTATCAAAATGTCAAGATCAGATCTACCTGGTTTGGATTTTAGTTTTGAACAAACTAAGGCTGATCTGTTTTGAGATGCGTGTGCCATCTTCTGGTAATATTGCCACATGCAACTTAAAAAAAAATCTACTCTTCATAAACTTCTTTTCAGCATCTTGATTCCAGACATCATAATTGACCTTGGTCGGTTTCATACTACAAGTTTAAATGTGAAGGCCTAATAACAGAAACATCAAGCTGATAAACAGAGAACTGTGCACAATGAGTTCTGTGAGAGGGCTTAACTGCTCCTGAAAAGACTATTAACTCAATCCTTTAAAGAAGGCTTTGATTAAAACTGATTTAAGCCAGTGGAAACCTGGAAAGCTGGCACACAAAATGATATTGCTTATTTCACTAAAAGGTAGCAGTCTCAATTAAAACGTATATATTCCAAATAGGTCTTCTGTATATGATATGTAATAGATTCTTCAGTTTCAGTACACATACGTGTACTAAGGAACACTGAACAGATATGGCCAAACATCTGTAATTTGACTTTAGGCTTTTGCGCAGGAAAGGAATAAGCAAGAATATAAGAGCTGATATTTGCCTGAACTATCATTAAAAAAAAAAAACAAACGAAAAAAACACCTCTACCCTTTTACAAAGAAGGAAGATAGAATTCATCAAGCCCTTACAAACTGGATTACTGTTTGTGTCCCTCAGTTCACCTAATCCATTTTCCAAACAGAGCTATGAAGACTTAGGGGTACGATGTTTGCAGAAGACAGATGTGTACTTGTATACGCTCTTGGCTGTTCACAAGACATCCCTGTAATTAGATGTTACCTGAATACAGCATTCAAAGCACCTATCATCCAAATCTGACAGGTCCTCTTGATTGATCCTCTAAATTGACCATACTACAAAGCACACTGAAGAAGTAATGTTTCGAGAAGAGACTACACGGGAAGAAGCTCCGTGGTACAAAAACCTAACTACACTAAAGCATATAGTGAATTGTGGAGATTTTCTCATAGCAAACCAGTGCTACTATGCCCACTCTCGAACAGCTATGCTTACTTTATAACATAGAAAGTATGGCAAGTTCATTTTCAAAAGTGAAACCATTCTAAATATTGTATACAAGATTAATTTTAATTAATTCTAATAAATACTTCTAACTAGTATATTACTTTTAATAATCCATGTCTATCTTTTGTGGGAGAACAATCTCCCACAAGGGAAAGTTTAAGTAAGCTTTTTTTTTTTTAATTATTCAGACAGAACACTATAAATAATTCTTTTTTCCTTGAAACACAGCCTGCTATAGACTACATACCACTTCTCAATTCCAAGAATTACAGTTGCCTTTTCCTTTTATGCCTAGTCTCTCACCTGGACCAACTCTTTAACAAACTCAAAAAAAATTGTAAGGTAGTATGCAACCATCCTCTCTAAGAAACAGTCACGGCTTACATATTTTATTTTTTTTTTATTTTCAGAAAGCTGTAAAAATCCTGTTTCAAAAACATCAATCAGTTCCAATAATACTAGCTTATTCCAAGGTGCCAATGATATTGTGAAAGATAAATGCAGCCTTTTAATAAACCATCTCTACGTGCATGAAAAGGCAGATTTTTTTCATAACTGGGTCCAGGTTGGCATTCACAATGATGGGGTTTTTATTTTTTCAAAAACAGAACAGTCAAAGATAGCAGTCTCAAATTACTGAAATTCAGCTTCTGGAAAGTTGCTAGATGCATATTATTTTCCCAACCAGCAGTTAACAAGAGACTGGATAAAGAAATAGGGCTAAATCTCCCTTTTTTGTCACCTTAAATTCAACGTCCTTGTACTTTTTTCCATTGTTGAATTTACTGACCTTTAAACTGGAATGTCACAGACATCTACCTAGAATAACATTTGGTTTTTACCAAGGCTGGGCATATGCTCATCTTGAAAAAGGCATTCATAAATTTTATTCTATTAAAAACAAAACAAAAAACAACCTTGCCCTAAATCTATGTCTGACACTATTATTCAGCATGACAACATAGTTCTGTGTTATCAACTGTCCTTGAAGCTAGCAAAAGATTACCAAGAAGAGTCTAGTCATGATAGCTTCAACATGGTAATGGCAAACACACAATTAATTTTTCTTCATGAAGTGAACTTTTTTAGCACCTGATACTCCACCTCAAAATCCCAAGTGTGATTATGAATCTTTGTCAGAACCATTCATCTATCACTAAGTGAGAGAGGTGCTGAGGGATACACAACTGGGAAGTTTAAGAATGATTTTGTGGTTATAGTTAGCATACAGAACATACCATTCTACAGCTACTAAAGTCAGTGCTTTCATTACTTTAATTTAACTTTAAATGAGAAACATGTGATCTAATTCTCTTCATTTTCATGTTCAGTATTGAGCACCACAGCAGAACCATCACTGCTCAGTGTGACCTTGCCAGTAATAAGCTCGCATAACTTCTCAAAGGTGCCACAAAGTCGATTCACTTTGGGAAAAGAAAATATTTTTCTTAGAGGTATATAAACCACACTTCCATTGGTAAGTGGCTCCACGCTTTTTTCAACAGCCAGTGTTTCAAGATCTTCTGAGAAACAGTTCACTGAACGTTGGAGTTGCAATTTTCTCTCAGTAGGATCATCATTATAGTTCTCCTGTTCTGACACTAAATGGTCCAGCAGACTTCGCTTAATGACATGTGCTGTGAACATAACTTCAGTGACCACTGCATTCTGCAGGTACTTCTCATCTTTAAGACTTGGATACACTGCTTTGAAGACCTTTACAACATGCAGGAACATACAAAACACTTATTACCACAGATTCAGATTTTAAACACTCGTCAAAAAGCTTCTAAAATGCAAACCACTTTGATTCAGTCCTTTTTCATTTTTGGACTTTAAACATTTTCAGGTACTGAAAAACTAGACAATATGACTTGATTTTATCTATCACAACTACAATGGTGATTAGAAAAGGTAATAAATTAAAAAATAAAAATCAGGCTTTAATCTGCGAGTTGTACTTTTAAATCAGGCCAGGTAAAGCCCTGCAATTCTTTAATTCTTTTTAATCACTCTCTTCACACGTTACTGATCATGAGGCTCTGGTGACAGTTCCACAGCTACTTAGGTTCTAAATTAATCTAGAAACTGGGACTGCAAATATGCCTTTTATTCTGTTTTCAGAGCAAACCATTACAAGTTTCTCTCAGATGCGGAGAATGCTAAAAAAACATTATGACATCAAAAATCGTTGAACATGTTTTATGTTCTATGTTAAGCTATACTCCAAGAAGTTAAAGAAACCTGGTAGACAACCTCATTCCCACTAGCTTACTAGTAACTGCTTTATACCAAAACACTACCAAACACTGCCACTGAAGTTGGAGTCTGTAACAATTTCTCGTTACTTTCTGATGAGATCTTGAACTGTTGATTTATTCCCACAAAATGGTTACACAACTACATAAAAATGTTGGATCTACACCAGTCCTAAGAGCACAGCAAGGGAACACAGAAGTGTGTCACTGAAACCAATGTCCCTCAGTCACAAAGAACTACGTGTATCTATCTAATCATAAAACAATCAGTCTAAAAAGGTCTTTTGTTGGTTCCAGTATTTTTTTGTTTGTTTGTTTTCTGAAAAACAGGTATACACAAACCTTTAACACAAAACTTCAAACCATTTAGTGCTAAAAAAAACAACAAAAAACAGGAAGATTTCCTGTGCACCGCTAGAGAATGGGGTACCTCGCGAGATCCTATGACTTCGCAAAAAGCCCAAACCAGTTACCTGAAAACCCTGAGGTCAGGGTGTAACAAACACTAGACAGTAAGGCCAACCACAGAAAACAGGTCTTGTCAATGCAAGTTCAGGAAAATGCCTTCCTTAAGTAATAAATTTGACAAGGCTATGCACTTCTTCAAAACATACACTTTTAGAAACACTTATTCATGCTTTTTATTTTGTACGCATCTGAAACAGTCTGTATCAGTGCCAACAGTCTTAACAGCCTTATGATAAAGTAAAAAGTGATTAGAGGAACAATTATAGTGTCAGAGTATACCTGTAAGAAAGGAGAATTTTCATTCTAAGGATAACAGTCCGGTAAAACAAGAATAATTATCCATATTGCTATTTAGCAAATAATTGAGAAGTTAAAGGCCTTCGTACAATTAGAAACACAAATCGTAGGCTCCGAGTTTTTTGAGGTGATTGGTGTGTGTTAATTGGAGCTAAGACCAGATAGCAACAGTAGACTATAGCAAGAACAGCTTCACCAGCAGGTCATAGGAAGTTTGATTCTATATTCCTCTTCCTAAAGGAAAAAAAGAATACTTACTGTTTTGTAAGCTGCTTCAGTGGGTTTCTTAGACTGTGCTGGTTCACTGGTTTGAGGATATTTTTTAACAAACACGGCTATTTGGGTACAAAACCCAACATCCTCCACTCCTGTTGGGGGGTTCCCTACACCAGTAAATTCCACTGAGTAATCATAGCGTTTAGCAGCATCTAAAGCCCTAAGAAAGAAAACATGTTTTGATCATACTACATATTCAGCTTTAATGCGATAAAGATGCATTCCCACAGATGAGAGAATACATGCCTGAAGATAAACACTATAAAAGCTTTTGCTGGATCAGAGCCTTAATCATATTTCTACCAGTCTGAATCATTCAGTATCAGAAACTTAGGCAACCAAAACTTACTGTTGTATCTTGTTCAACCCTCTCATGGTTGCATGTTTTGCATCAAGTCTTTCGTTGTGCAACAATACACTAAACCATCATTAACTTTATTAACACCATTCTTCTATTGAAATTTTTATTTTATAAATCTGCTCGCGTGCTATTACAGAAAGGCCCAGAGTAATTGAGTGCTTTGATTACACACCATACATAGCAGAACCCTTCTGTTTCCATGAAGATTTTCTACAGCAGGGTATTACTATGTGAGAGGGCTTATTTAGTACTTTACACTTGAAATGCATTAACTGTAACGATAATGTATAAAAAAGTTTAAATACTTTTTTGCAGAGCAGTTACAGTAAAAGCAAGCCAACTTATCATGAAACACAAAACCCAGAGAGCATACTATTTACAACAGCCAAGAAACATTTCACTAAATCAGTAGGTGTCAAACTCTGAGAGCAAGCCACATATACAAACCACTCTGAATCTATATTCCTCTTTCACGTTACTTAGCACTCAAAGTTGTCTGCATATGATTAGTAAACTCACCAACTTTGAAATTGTGCTCGGTCCCATTCAAATTTGTGGTCTTGATGCCTGAAAACTGTCACTCCTGGAAGCAAGGGGTTAAATTCAGAATTTGGAGTACTGATAACCACCATGGTTGGAGCCATGAAACCAAACACCACTTCAGGAAACTTCTCTAGCTCTGATTCTTCCAGGTGCTCTATCCTGCAAACATGTTTACGTATGTCCTTAAAAAAGACCCTACTGCATTTTAATTTTCTTAGCCAGTCAAATTAGAAAGAAAAAAAAAAGAAAAACACATAACCATTGCTTGTAATTTTAAACCTAGGTCTGCAACATTAGCACTGGTAGTGTGGCTGACTGACAACTTTAAGGTTTTTTTTTGTCTGAGTAGACCCCCTCTTGCATTATGTACTCTTTTACACATCTTTTGCCACAATGAGCTAGCACCACTTGAATTTCTTGGTTTGATCCAAGTCTTGTTTAGATTATGAACAAAATTCTTAAACCCTAATGAGTTCAGAAAAACACAGCACGTTGGCCTAATACTCACAATTCAATGCATGTTACCAAGTCAAAACCAAGCATGCAGGGATCTTCATGAGCAACTGAGCCGTGATGCAGTGTAACAGTTAGGGATCTTTCAGCTGGCTGCAAATAATCACCAGGAAGAGGATACAACCTATGCCTACAAAAGCATTAAAAACGTGATACCATACAAAGGACCTTAGGAGGAGATAAATTTTGCATGCAACTCTACGAGCAAATGCCCTACCTAGATATTTTGTAAATCTCCAAAAAGTTAAATATTTACAGAACAACAACAACAAGCATGTTTGATGACCATCTGCAATAGGACGGAAAGAGCAGAGGAATTAAGCCAGCAATTGTCCTTCAAGTTTACAAAAACTTGCACTATATTCTGTGCGCTTGCACTGAGAAGATACTGTAAATTCTGACAATAGCTCAACTCTAGAAACACAGTAAGTCTGTTTTAGACCTGCTTTACAGGATTTTGGGAGAAGTTATGAAGCAAGCATATTAACATATTTTTTTCAAATTAAAAAATTAGTAAAAAGAAGTAAAGTAAAATATATGTGCAAATTTAATTCTGAAATACTACATCAGAAAAAAATACAAATAAACATTAAACTTAATAAAAGGCTTATTTTCTTCATTCTTGGGAAAGAGTAAATGACAAGGTCAGCATCTAGATCATACATATTCATTGAAACCACATCAAGTTTTGAATTGAAAACAGCTTTCAAGAAAAAAACTTTGGTGTTCTTCACAAGTCTGCCCCATGCCTCAAGCATCATATAAACTTCAAGTTTTAGAGCTTTATAAGTCAAACACAAAACACTGAGCTAGCCTTCCTATTTCAAATGGGTGAACGAAAATGAAGGCACCACCACAGTGACCAGAAGTGTAACATGCCCATTTCAAAAAGATACGTTTTGCATACAATTATCTCATGTGTGAGCATAAACTGAATAACAGCTACACACAAGGTATTTGTACCTTTCCAAATAGTGTATTTCTTAGATGTACACACCTTCACAGCCACTCCATGAGCATAGCCTTCTGCTGCACTAGGGGATGTTAAAGCCCAGCAGTCCTCCCAGCAAATCTGACGCAGCCTGCATCATAACCAATTAGCAATGGATAGCTCTCCATTTGCGAAGCTGGTATTTCTGCATTTACCCTCATTTTGAAATTATTGACAATAAATTACGTATCTTGCCAGTAGGTCAAACCAAACATAAGCCTTAAAAAAACACAATGCAAAAGCTTACATTTTCTCTTTCATCACACTTGCACAGATATCTAGCCCAGCTAACACTTCAATACAATTGTAGGATTTCAGCATCCAGAGAAGTGTACAGTCCGCGCATCCTAAATCTGCCACCTGTAAATTAGATATTAGAAATATGGAGCACTTGCACATTAAATAATTTGAGGCTTTCATAAATAATTCTGTATTTATAATCAAAATATTTTAATGATAAAAAGTTTCACGATCCTAACTTCTAGCAGCCGTGACAAAGTTAAGAAAATGTTAAAAATAATGAGGATCTTACAAGATGCTTAAAGTGGGTTGACCTTTTGTTATTACAGCTATAAAACAAACACATGTACACCATTCGCTGACTCCAGAGAATGCCTTCCACATGAAGGCATAATATCATACTCCAGTGATTTGAGGGAGTAAGTATTAAAGCTGTAGGCTCACCAGCCCCAGGATAGCTTGGGGGAGGAACAGGAGTCATCAATTAGACTTTTAGGTGGAGAAAAGTTAGCCTTACATATTCCTACACTGTTAATGTCACTTCTCATCTGAAAGCAACTATGCTATGGGAATAATGTAAACCCAATACTGTTCGTTGACCTAAAAGCTTAAGAAAGTTTTTTAAAAAACAAAAACACTATGATGAAAGACACTTGAACCGAAGTCTTCCACATTAAATTACAACCAGAATGCTAACTACTCTCCAGGATAGGCTAAGACATTTTTCTTGTTCGTATTTCCCCTTTTCCCATCAACTAGCATTAATTATATTAATTCCTGATAAAACAAACAAACCAGATCATAAGATTTCTCTTAAAGCAGTTCGGTTTTAACAGCAGCTCCTCCAGTACTGTTGCTTGATAATTAGTCACCAGATTACCTAGTCATTTCCCACCTTTCTGAGATACTTAATATATTTTTTTCAAATTTATAATGCAAAAAGACAAAATATACCAACCTTCTTAGGTTTGTATTTTCCCACTAAGTCTTTAACAAACTGGTAACGTTGTTTGTACAGTGGTGGTGTGAATTTGATCACACCAGTACACTGTTCTTCTTGAAAGTTCTTATCCATCGTATTTTGGTAAGTCTAAAATAATAAATAAAAAAAAGTTTCTTAAGTACTCTATAATGCCAAAATACAGAATTTGCTGTCTTCAGTGGCAACAAATTCACAATTAAGCAGGGGAAGACCTGATCCCTGTTCTATTTAGAGAATGACAAAAAAAAGGGAATTAGCACAATTGGACTGTAGCTGCCCCATCCACGTATAGTGATGTGAATAACCTTTTTATAAGACAATCATATATTATATACATTTTTAAAAACGCAGGTTTCATAATTTATTGTGCTTCTCCATCCAGAACACGGACATCCTACATGGTGTTGACATGACTACAACATAAAATCTTCCTTAACTTTTCTATCAAGGACAGAAAAAAAAATTCTCGCTCAGGTCCGTGCCTCTTTGTCCCTGTTGTGGTTTAACCCGGATGGCAGCTAAACACCACACAGCCGTTCGCTCACCCTCCCCTCTCCCTCTCTGGGATGGGGGAGAGAAACGGGAAAGTGAAGCCTGTGAGTTGAGATAAAGACAGTTTATTAAGACAGGAATATAATAATAACAATAATAATAATAGTGATAATGATAATAGTATTAATAATAACAATGTGTACGAAACAAGTGATGCACAATGCAATTGCTCACCACCCGCTGACCGATGCCCAGCCTATACCCCAGCAGCCGGCCCCCCACCCCGGCCAGCCACCCCTATATATTGTTTAGCATGACCCCAGATGGTATGGAATACCCCTTTGGCCAGTTTGGGTCAGCTGTCCTGGGTCTGTCCCCTCCCAGCTCCTGCTGCACCCCCAGCCTGCTCGCTGGCAGGACAGAGCAAGAAGCCGAAAAGTCCTTGGCCTGGTGTAAACACTGCTCTGCAACAATTAAAACATCAGCATGTTATCGGCGCTCTTCTCATCCTAATCCAAAACATAGCACCCTACCAGCTACTAGGAGGAAAATTAACTCTGTCCTAACTGGAACCAGGACAGTCCCTCACCTATTACATGTTTTCTCTTACTATTCAGATGACTTTATATCCAGATCTCCGTATGCACAGCTCACTACAATTTGTGCAACGTAATAACCGGCAGGCAATACCTGGAATTACTCCAACGCTGAAGAGGGCCCGTTATGCTGGGCTTTAGCCTTTAGGTTTAGCATGGCCGTGACCTCGTTATTAGTGCCTGCATTTTATACGCAGTATAAAACGATTCAGCATGGCACTGGAGTCTTAACTCCAACTCTCCCATCTTCTACAAAGACCTCTGCTTTAGCACACGTGAACCCTACGCAAGGATTCACCCCACCAACCCCACAAACCCGGCCCAGGGCAGGCCGCTCCCTAAGGGCGGGGGGGCTCGGGCTCCCCTCAGCGCCCCCCGGGCAGCAGGCTGGGCCCAGGCTGCGGGCGCTCCCCGTGGAGGTGTAAAGGTCCCCGAACACGGCTGTGCATATGTCTGTTCGTCTACGCACTCAGCCTCCAGAGCAGCCGCCTTTACATGCTCGGGACCTCGGGGCGCCCCTTGGGCTCCCCTCGCCGCCCGCCCTCGGGCTCCGTCCCGAGCCGCCTCAGCGCCCGCCGCCCTCCCGCCGGCGCCTCGCCCTCCATCTTCTCCCCTAACGCCCACCTCCCGCAGGCGGCCCCCGGGGGCAGCAGGCGGCGCTGGCGCAGGAGGGAGCCCCCGTTCGCGGAGAGGGGACCGGGTGGAGCTCGTCCGTCAGGGAGCCGGCTGCGTGCGCGGCGAAGCCGAAGGCAGGCAGGGATTGTGTTCCCGCGGCGTTAACGAGCCTGCGGGGCCTTCCCCTAAGCCCAGGGTGGGGCTGCCTCCGACGGGGGGTCGGGGCTGGAGGCTGCGGCCTGGGGGAAGGAAGGGTCCTGCTGAGGTGTGCGTTCACCGCGTTTGGTAATTGTATTACAGCACAGTTCAGTGCTTCCCGTTACTAGAAATAGATATTCATATATAAATATATAGGTATTTGCCTCTGAGGACTTAACCTTGAACCTTGGCTAACGTCTTTAAGATTTGCAGGATTTGGCCTAGACCGAGCGTACATAGTTAGCAGCAAGTTACCTGGGGTAGTGAACGGCCGGGAAAGTCATGCAAGGATACTTGAGAAAGGATTGTCTTGACAGCTCTTAAGGGATCTCAAGTTAGTGGAAGGGGTCCCTTGGTTACCTTTGAGTAGCAGTAGTGGCCTCTTCATACTCACTTCTGGTGTGAGTAGCAGGTCTACAATTTTACAACTCCTTTCGTTATAACAGCTCAAGTGCTAACCACCGTATATGCAAGGCAGCCTGAGAGCTGGTAAGCCAAACAGAATTTGGATTGCAAAGAGGCTTTAAATAAGTGCTGCATTATTACCAATCTCTAATCATACAGAAAATTTACTTTAAAGGATATACAAAACCTGACCAGTCATTTTTTTGTAGGATTTTTCCTCCCAGAAGGCTTAAAGACCCATACAGCCAAAGCTGGCCAAGCATAGAAACACTTGCCTGGGCAGTAATTCCCATGAAATCCCTCTGATTAATCTAGTAAATTCATTTTACCTTTCAATTAAGTTTTGATTTTAGAAAACACACTGTAACAAGGACACGTGAGCAAGATGTGATAGGTTGATACTCAGAATGTCTGATAAAAGCTCTGTGTTTTATAACGCGTTTGCTCTTTTTGGCTGTTATTTAGCCTTGAACCATCATTTAGTATCTCCGTTTCAACTGTACCATCTATAAACTGTACATAATATTTTTCTACCTCAGAGAGAGATTATATAGTTCATTATTAGTCTTGTGTTGCCTGGCTTAAATATTCTATAGATTCTGTTATTTATAATAATACATTATGAATTTGTACAATTTTCTAATAGTACTCCAAAATGTACTGCTGTTTGTGAATCCTTCAAAATTATCAGAAAATAAATTCCAGCAAAATTATGTGGGTTATTCTTATGAAATTAATTCTATTTGTACTACAAAGAATGCAACAAATTATGTGGTTATAAATAAAGAAATGCATCTCACAGTAGAAATGCATTAATTAAGAAATCCTAAACTGCTGACATTTATTTAATGCACTTGGGATGAGAAAAACAACCGTGTACAGTTCCTGTACTTTCCCTTTAAAGTTGCAATACATATAATTAAATACAATAGCAAAAGGAAGCTAATGCAGTGCCGCTGCCAGAAGACACTAGTCCACACTGACATTTGACAGGAAAATCCACATATCAGTACTGTTTAATCTATCATTCAAGAGCTAACAATCATTCCACTCAAACCAAATTTAAGGATGTTTTATGACTAAGTATTACCGTCTTTTTTCTCAGCTTCAACTAACAGATCATGCCTGTTCCAGAAAAATTCTCAATTAATCTATGTGAATGAGAAGTGAGGTCTTACACACATCACCATCATCTTCCTTTTTTGTAATTACATGTAATTCCTTACTCTTTGCAAGTCAAAATCACTTTCTTGTTGATTTTTTCTTCTTTGGCTCTGATTCTGTATGAAGACCAGCTGGGATGCCTGAGGGAAGAAAATCTAATTTGAAGCAAATGGATTATAGGTTCCAGCTAAAGTTAAGCTTGCGGCATCACCACAAAAGAGGAACTGTATAAGAATTACAAAAATGATAACTTTTACAGAGGAAGAACATTGAGTTTTTGGAACATACTAAATATTCCAAGAGGAAAAGAAAAATATGTGAATAAACAATTGTGGTAATATAAATGATAACAAATGCAAGCTGTCTTGAAGTGATTATGCAAGAAAAATGAAGGACATGCTCAAAGAGCCAAGGCTATGCTAAACAAAAAAAAACCCCTCAGCTTCAAAGTAAAGTTACTACTCTTGTCTGCAGAATAAGATTACTTTATTGCTATGAAGATTCTATCTCAGAATTTATTTTTGTGATTAGTTCTTTTAATTTTGTAGAAGATTAAGTGGATGTTTACTGCAGAAGCAATGATGACGATGACAGTAGAGTCCTGCAATTGTTGGAAATTAGACGACATGGAGGAGCAGGCCGAAGGGCGGCTGGTGAAGTTATTCTTAGAAAACAGGAATGAAAAGTCTAGATAGCAGAGCAGGCAGTTTAGAGAAACTGTTAACTGCCGTGGTCTGATAATGCTTTTCTGCTATAGTATGAGCACTGCTCTAAGGTAGATTAAAAGACCAGAGTAATGAAGTACTGTTTCTCAGGTCTTGAATCTTCACTGTGTAATGAAGAGTGAAGGTAGCGTATTGCTATTTCCAGTGGTATTAATTTCCTGTTTTTTAAATTCAAAATCTAAATTGGTGTTAAATCGCAGAAGTGTAGAGAGGTGATTTCCATGGATGCTTCCATATCAACTTCTCCCTGCACTCATTTCCTGACAAGTTGAGCAACCTGGATCTCATGTCTGTGTGTACAACCCAGTTTGTTTTGTTCCACCATGCAGTTTGCAGTAACTTTGGTGGAATTTCAGTTTTGTTGCAGTCATTTGATGTTTGCAGTCTTTGCTGTTCTCCTAAATCTTGCATTGTCTCCCTTTTGTACTTAAGGTTAAAATATTAAACCCACAGATGTGACTAGGTGGTGGTAGGGTTTTTTTGCTTTTACAACAACATGCAATCAAAAAACTGTGGGAAACCCCAGAATAATAAGTTAAATATAACCTGAAAATTTAAGTTGAATTTGTCTCTCAGATATTCCAGGCAAAAGTGGAGAATTTTTTTGTTTCCTGTTACCGATTATCGTAAAAGAGGAACACGATTCCTAAACCCAGCCATTTTGCCCTCCCAGACGGTTAAATGGCCGTGACTGTCCCGGCTCTTCCCGCGGCGCTGGCACCACCTTCAGAGACAGACGGGCGCTTAGGCTCAGCGCCGAGGCGCAGCTCCGGGGCCTCGTGAGGCGGCGGGGCCCGCGCTCCCGGCCCGGCCCTCCCCTCCCCGCTCCCGCTCTCCTCGGGCCCCTCCCTCCGGCGCCGCCGCGCTGCCCCGCGGGGATTGGCGGGCTCGGCCCCGGAAGGCGCAGGCGTCACTTCCGCGGGGGCCGCCATCTTGTCGGCAGTCGGCGGAGGCAGCGCCCGGCCCGTCCCGTCGCGGCCGCCCCGCAGGCCCCGCGCCGCCGCCATGGCCAACAACAGCCCCGCCGTGGGCGCCGGCAACTGCCAGGGGCAGCAGGCGGCCCAGCACCAGCCCGGCGCCGTGCCCCCGGGCCAGCAGCAGCTGCAGAGCGGCGCCCCGAAGCCGGCGGCCTCCGGCAAGCAGGGCAACGTGCTGCCGCTGTGGGGCAACGAGAAGACCATGAACCTCAACCCCATGATCCTCACCAACATCCTCTCGTCGCCCTACTTCAAGGTGCAGCTCTACGAGCTGAAGACGTACCACGAGGTGGTGGACGAGATCTACTTCAAGGTGAGGGGGCTGCCGCGGGGGGAGGCTTCGGCGGCCCGGGGGGGCCCTCTCGGCGGCCTGCCTCGTCCCCTGCTCCTCGTCCTGCGGCAGGGGGGGCAGCAAGGCGCTTTTGTCGCGGACATGGGGAATCCAGGCTGTTGTCCTCTTGCTCTTCTAAAGGAGCTCTGTTTCCTGTACGAGTTGGGATTGCGGAGTTGTTCTGAAGAGGGCGGCCCCAGTCAGGGCGGAGGGGATGAAATGGCCGTCCGAGGTCTGCTGCCTCAGGCGCCGAGTCGAGAGGGGACCTGATCTCGCAGAAAGTACGGTCATGGTAGTAGGTGGTCTCAACAGGAGCTTGCATGTGGCCTTCTTTCTCAGTTAGATCAGGAATTCCCCACTAGCTCTGTTTCCAATCAAACCCGACTTCTTTACAGCGTTGCTCTTGGCATTAGGGTGGATGTGCTGGGAAAATAACCATCAGTGCACCCCTGTCTCAGTTCTTGTTTTGTTACCAGGATTGAATCAGTTTTGCAGCGAGGCTTCCATCAAGCCGCTCTCCCAGGTAGAGGTATGCATAATTAATGCTCATCAACACAGCCTCATTTTTGTTCTGATAATGAGAGCAAAACTTAAATAATTCAGGTTGCTGTCTTCAGTCAGCTGTATGTAGGATATTATGGGGATTTTCTTTGAGGTATGTTGATTCTGCTCAGTAATGTTACTGTGTCTCTAAACAGATTTCAGTTCTTTGAAAGAAAAAAAGGTATCCATTTAACCAAGGCAAGTCAAGTCACCATAATTGTGAAAAATAACTCCTTGGAAGTGTTTTGAGATTTTTGACATTGTTTGCATGCACTTATGAAGACAGTATATTTTTCCTCAGAATGACAACATACCTCTGATTGGACTTTGGCACTTTGAGTAGACTACTTAATTTTTTTTTAGTACTTTGAGTAACAGATTATAGAGGAAGCTTGTTAGTTAACTTAGCACTTGCTGCATATGAGATAAAAAATATATTTGTTCTGTTGGAATGTAAAACAGCAAAGTTTATTTTTGCAAATGAGGTCAAGAGCTCAAAATTGGTTTAAGACATTTGGAGAAAATTTGAGAACATAACATTTGTTACATGGATCTTTTCAGATGAAGTCAAAAACACTTGATGTGATCCACCTTCTTTATATTGGTAGGGCTCAACTGCAATAGTTCAGCTAGTTCTACTTGCTTGTCCTAGTGTTTCATTCCCTAAGTGGCTTCATCTTAAATTGGAGAAGAATTTGGATATATCATTAAATATTAATATATTAATCCCTTATAAATAAGATTTACTGAACGTGATAGTTATTTGACTCAAAAGTGCATGCTGAAGAGAACACTCAGACCCTGACTTACTCATACATAGTAGACATAAGGGAGAAAATGGCCCGATGGTTTAAGGTACTTAACTGATACTCAGAAGACTTCAGTTCTGCTTATATTTTCAGGTTCCTGAATCATGTTGAATAACTGATGGTCTCTCCCTTTTTTCTTCCTGTTTTTTTCTCCTTTTTTAATGAGCACAATATCCACTGTAGCACAAGTATTTTTAGGTGTATTTGTTTTAGGAACCAGAATAAATGGCTCACTTTAAAAAAAAAAAAAATAAAAATCAAACGTTGGGTGCTGGAGACGTAGGAAAAGAAGTTCAAAATTAACACAGACAGCTAGTGGTAGGATCCATTATTGAAAATACAGATTCTTTGTAGATACTTAAATTAATTCACATGTAGTTCCAGTTTTCTGTTTATCTGTTTTAGTTCTGTATCTGCAAAATGGGTGACTTCTTTCGTTATTCCTGATCTTATATCTTTGTGCTCTTCCTCAGCTTCATTTAATCTGTGTACTTCCAACAAGTTGAGCACATGCAGTAGTCTTTGAGGGATCAAGACTTGTGTAATCAAAACGTAACTGTAATTTAAGAAGGAAAAATCGGGAACTACTATTGTGATAGTGTCACACTTAATCCTTTTACAGGATATGGAAAGTACTTTTTAGTTTGAGGCAAAACCAAGTAATTTGAAGGGTATGCACTATTATTTATGTAGCATCTCTGAACTTCTTACATGATGCTAATAACATGGGAAGTTGTAGATTTCAAATTATGCAGTATTGGCATCTCTCATCTTTCCCATTTGGATAAGACAGCAGCTGTCAAAAACAGTTCAGCTTCCTTTGTCCATTAGTATCTCTAGGATTTCAAGTGATTGTGTGTGTACTTAGCTTTAATTTTTACTGTTAAACAACTGTAATATCTCAACTACAGTGCATCTTGGCCACACGCCTTTATCCCCAGTCTAGCATAACACAACTGTATGCTATGCACTTTTTTCCCGGGTTTTAAGTTGTGTTTAGGAAATCTCACTTGTTCATTAACACAGATGTTTCTTCTCTGAATTTCACTATTTCAAACATAGTTTGGGCAGTCTTATGATTCTTAACTTGACTCTTACTGTCATATTTAAGGAATGATGGCTAACTATGTTCTTGCACTCTAAATGCATCTCAAAAGAAGATTTGAATTGGGCAAACTTTATTCCTTATTATATAGGAAGCATTTTACCTAGGATTTTTCATTGCAGTCTTCAGGATCATTATCTACAGGATCATCATTGCAGTCTACAAGGAAAATAACATCAGCCTTTTAGATTAAAACACTATGTTGTAGGCATCTTCATTTTTTTCTAATTGTAGGTAATACTCAGAACAAATTTCTAGTTAAGCTCACTGCATAAATGAGATTTATGAATATGAGACTAGATTTTTGTCACCAGCAGGTATCACTGAACTTGAGACAGTTTAAATAAAGGTCATTTAGTCACCACTGAAAATAATAATATGTTTTAGTCATGGAGTATTTGAAACTGGAGTATAGAATAAGACACTTGCTTTGGTAACTTTGTTTTTACTTCATCCATGATTTGGGGGTATCGTTTTTTAATGTAATTTAAAAAGCCAGATGCTCTGCTTTAGTGACAGAGCAGACTTGGTTTTGAGTTTGTCTTCTAACAAGCTATTCAAGATTGATTTAGGAAACCCATTGTCTAAATTAGGTTTGTATAGGCAGCTAAACATTATGGAGGTTATAATTGTCACTTTCTTTCTTTCTTTCTTTTGTTCCCCCCACCCTTTCAGGTTACACATGTTGAACCATGGGAAAAGGGGAGTAGAAAAACAGCAGGCCAGACAGGAATGTGTGGAGGGGTAAGTAGAAGTACGTGCCTTCTTAAGTTTTTCTGTGTCTGGTAGAATACATTTCCCAAGCATAGCTGAAACTTCTTGTATGTTGCTTGTTGGCTAAGTCCCTACATGTACAAGGATTTATTACAAAGAGTTGATATATTCCCCTTGCTTCCAGAGGAGCTGAAACTGGAGGCAAGTAGTGTTACTTTTTTCACATAATTCTGTTTGTAGATTTAGAATTTATCCTGTATTAGTTATCATACGTTTGTAGATACCGGATAAAGATTTTGTGGCTTCCTGTGTCGTCACTTAACTTTTTTTTAAAGGTCCGTGGTGTTGGAACTGGAGGAATTGTGTCTACTGCCTTTTGTCTGCTCTACAAATTATTTACACTGAAGCTCACCCGTAAGCAAGTGATGGGCCTTATAACTCATACAGACTCTCCATATATTAGGGCTCTTGGATTTATGTATATTAGGTAAGTGTCAATACAGTCAGCTAATGACAAATTCACTATACAGAAAGCTGCATTAAAGTTTTTGCTTTCTTTTTGTACTTAAAGGTACACACAACCACCTACAGATCTATGGGACTGGTTTGAATCCTTTCTTGATGATGAAGAGGTATGTCGACAAGGGTAATAATTTGTTTTCTTTTGTTTCTTTTTGTATAACTACTTTAGGATTCAAGACTGTTTGATAAGTTTTGCTGTAGTTTGAATGCTGCAAATAATATTATGTTATTGTATTCTTTCATTAAATAATGCAGAAAGCAGATCAGAGCTGGGACCTGGGTCTTTTTGCTTGGATTTCCAAGATGTAATGGAATTTTCAATTGATGAGGATGTTTTTGTGTCAAGTACCATGATGCCATGCAAAACAGGTTTATTAAATCAGAATGCGGGCAGTAGGCTGAGTGTGGGTTCTGTACACTTTTTTCAAGACAAAATCATTATATTTAAACAAGGTATAGTAAGTACTGAGTGCTAAATTTCTTTCCTGTTTATTACTGGGACAGGGGGAGTTGGTATTCAGGTGAAGAGTGGAAAGAATGTAGTAGAAACCAACATTCACCTTAGAATAAGATGAAATTACCAAAAAATCTCTCTGGTAATTGCTTTTATGTTTTGGAATAAATGAAGGCAGCATTTCTGGGGAGGAGTAACAAAAAACTGCTGTGTTATGTGACGTTATTAACCTTACTGTCTTTGCTAAGGGGACACTAAAAAGCAACGTGAATTGATAACTTAAAAAATGCAGTAAAGAAGGTGGCATTATTATGCAGTAGGATAGGATAATGCCTTTAGCCCTATTTACTGTTCGGAGAAATGGACAAGGAACTTGTGGATGAGGTTTCAAGGTAGTCAGTCAGCTACGTAGTGTGGCGATTTGTATTTATTTAACAGGTTTAAAATTGCATCCCAGGTTTAGGAATTGGACAGGCAAAACCATTTGCCCTCTTCAGTGTGACAGTAGGCATCTATTTCAAGAAACTTCACATGTAGTTGCAAATGATATCGAAATACTTGCATTAAAATGTGTTAATTATACCTGTATCTGACTGCAATACAGTGTATTTAAACAGCTTCTGTCATGTTAAGTTTCAAAAACCATGTGCAAAGGTGGCAGTTATTTCAGGTAACTTTGTATTACTGTATGTTTATAACAAAATCAAAATAAATTTAAATCTTGATTGCATAGCTGTGATACCCTCCTTCTCCCCTAGGTGGAGCTAGTTATTATGAACTCTTCTCTGCAGTGCTGCGTTAAACTTTAACAGGAAGATTGGTTATCAGGACATACTTGTTTATTGTTGAAAACATCCCATTGGAATGCTGTTTTTTGGAATTAGTGTTTCTTTCCCAGCTGCTTTCGGTAGCATTGCATTATGTAGGAAAAGGTGCTTTGGGGCTGTTTTTCTTAAGTTTCTTACCCCTCCTGGTCAAACTTACAGGATGAAGCCAACTTATCTATAAAATTATTTAAACCTACAGGATTCTTTTTTTTCTAGTTCTTAAGTATATGGAAGCAGTTCATCTTTTCTCATGCTGCTGTGAAAAGGAAAAACTTCCCAGGGTTTCTTTCAAAATGCTTCTTATGTTTATTTTGTTTAACTGTACGTACTCTCCAGGTGCTACGTTTAACTCCTTTTTTTCTTCTTTAGATCTCTGCAGCGATTATATTTGGAAATACTGTATATCTGAACACTTAAATGTGTGTGAGTGCAAGCAGTTTTACATTTAGATTTTCTCTTCCTGTTTAGATAACAAATCTCACTTTCCTTGTGTGCTTGCACTATAGGTTTGGGACTGACAATAGCTGACTAACATGTCCTGAGCTGTGAGAGGGCATAGCAAGAAGGCCTTCATGCGGTAATGACCCTTTTCAGAGACAATGGTCATCATGGATTATGCGTTTCCAATTATTTGTTCATTTATTTATTTTTTTACATATTTCTAAATTAGAAACCTCACTGCTTCATGGCAGTTGGTTTGCTATTGCTTCCAATTTTGTTAGGATGCCATTTTGTACTACAGATTTTTCTATGATCATTTTTAGATAGGCGATGATGCATTTCTTAAATGATTTAGGCCACAGGGTTGGGTATGATGGTACGCAGTTGTGCATCCACAAAATGAAGTATTAAATGTAGTTTGAGAGGACTTCTCAACTTTGTGGCATTTATATAAAATACAAGATCACACCATGTAACCAGACTGCGTAAGGGGATTTTGTCTTAATCTCTTCGTTGACAGTCCCTTACCACCCAGATGGCTGCAGGATTAGTGTGTTCCTGCATGCATTTGTATTAAGTCCCAGGCCCTATCTGTAACATACTGTCAAATGCAAAGGGTACAGAGTTTGGAGTTTTCTAAGGAAATGTATTAGAATAAAAGACAAGTAAACTTTCATAATCATGAGACTTCAAGAGGGCAGTAATGTAGCAGCATTTTTTTTGAAAGTCAGTAAAGAATATTTTTGACCATCAGAATATTTCTTGTTTGTATTTTGTAGGACTTGGATGTGAAGGCAGGTGGGGGCTGTGTTATGACCATCGGGGAGATGCTTCGTTCCTTCCTCACTAAGCTGGAATGGTTTTCCACGTTGTTTCCAAGAATTCCTGTGCCAGTCCAGAAAACTATCGACCAACAAATTAAAAGCAGACCCAGAAAAATCAAGAAAGATGGCAAGGAGGGAATGGAAGAAATAGACCGGCATGTAGAACGTAGACGTTCAAGGTCATATGCATGTTATTTTGAAAATTAACGTTGAAATTTCAATATTGAATGACTTACTACCAGAAATGTCTTTTTTTCAATGAGATGAGTTTCAGGGCAGCAGCCCAAACTGTTTATGGATGCTAATGGATAAGATCAGATGATATTATAGTATTTGCGGGATACTTGGTATTTAAGATTAAATATAGGCCGTGTATGTGAAGTACAAAATGGAAAGTAAAGAGGTTCCCCCTGCATTTAAAAGTGTGTGTTTCTTACTGAATATCTTTTTTTTAAAGGTCTCCAAGGCGATCCATCAGTCCCAGGAGGTCTCCCAGAAGATCCAGAAGCAGAAGTCATCATCGGGAACCACATGGATCATCTAGCTTTGACAGAGAACTAGAAAGAGAGAGAGAACGGCAGAGATTAGAACGTGAAGCTAAGGAGAGAGAAAAAGAAAGGCGGAGATCTCGAAGTACTGATCGCACACTAGAACGGAGACGAAGCAGAAGCAGAGAACGGTACAGAAGCCGTAGTCGGAGTCGTGACAGGAAAGGAGATAGACGAGACAGGGACAGGGAACGAGAGAAAGAAAATGAACGCAGCCGGAAAAAAGAGAGAGATTATGACAAGGAGAGAGGTAGCGAGAGGGAAAAAGATAGCGATCGGTCTAGGGAAAGATCAAAAGAAAGGAGAAGTAAGGGTGATATAGAAGAGAGAAGACACAAGGATGACAAAGATGACAAGAAACACCGGGATGATAAGAGGGATTCCAAAAAAGAGAGAAAACATAGTAGAAGTCGAAGCCGGGAAAGAAAGCATAGGAGTAGAAGTCGAAGTAAGAATACAGGTAAGCGCAGCAGAAGCAGGAGCAAAGACAAATCAAGTAAACATAAAAGTGAAAGTAAAGAGAAATCAAATAAACGAAGTAGGAGCAGAAGCAGAGGAAGAACAGATAGTGTCGAGAAGTCCAAAAAACGAGACCACAGTCCCAGTAAAGAAAGATCTAGAAAGCGTAGTAGAAGCAAAGACCGTTCCCACAAACATGATCCCAGTGATAGCAAGGACCATTCGGACAAACACGATCGTCGAAGGAGCCAAAGTACAGAGCGAGAGAGCCAAGAAAAGCAACACAAAAACAAAGATGAGACTGTGTGAACTCTTTCAGAAGTGGATCACATTGAATCCTATAAATGTTTGATTAAATCCTGCTTATTTTTTTCTTAAATTTGAGATTGTGCAGTAGTTGATGAGCACTCTTCTCCAACCTCCCTCTAGGCTGCAGATTGTCATTTCCTATTTTGGGTAGGGAAGTGCCTTTGTAAACCCATTCAACACATTGACGGTTTCAAACCATTTGTTTAGTTTAATTCGTAATGCAGAGATTGTTCTTGCATTTTTATTGTTCAGATGTTTCTGAAATGTACAGTCTGTACATATGTCCTGAAAATGTTTTAATTCCTTTGGCATGGTTGCCATGTTGGTTAAATTTGTATGAGGCAATAAACTGCCACTAATTCTACTTGCATTTTGTAGACGTGGAATTATGGTTTGTATCCTGAAGTTAGCATGGCTGTGCTTTACATAATAGTATGGCTATTTTAGGGATGGATCTTGAATGTGTATTATAGCTGAGATATTTATGTGCATACAACATACATGGAGGGCTGCAGATTTAGAATAATGTTTATGTCCACTGTACCTGCTGTTTTCAAAAGCTTTTAAAATGTATTATGTTGTTGATCACCGCTGGTGTTAAACTGAGAGTGGACTTTGAAGGAGATAGTGGTTTTGATGCAAAGATTTTAGATTATGTTGGGGCTTGTTTAGTAATTCTTTAGAAAGGCTACCTCAAGCAGACACTGTAAAGGTTGATGGATGAGTACTGTAGCCATCTATGCATTCTGTTTGGAAAAAAAATCATGTAAGCTTCCAGTTTTTTTAAACAGTTTATCCATTTGTGGTCTTTTAATGTTTTTAATCAGCAGCTGCACTCTGTCATTTATGGTAATCTTGGGCTAATAAAGGCATTTAAGATGGGAAGAGGGAGGTAGGAGGAAGATCATTACAAAAGATTTCAGTTTCAAGCTTCCAAAGCATTTTTCTAAGTGTAAACATTTAAAATAAGAATTACCTGATAGCGTCCTTTTTTAAGTCATATTTTCTACAAATAGGAAGATTGCAGTTTGTGCTGAACGTTTCATCTGGCAGATTTTTTTTAAACAGTTTGTTAAAAGCAAAAACCAAAATGCATTATAGGGAAAAACAAAATCCATTTCATTAAAGTCCAGGTTTATTTGATAGATTATTCTGACTTGTATACTAAGTGAGGAGAACCATCTGGAATAAACTCTCAATTAATTCCTTTGTATTGGGTCTCAGCTTTTCCCTGCATGCTTATTGCCAGTTGAGAAGTGTTTGTGTTCCTCCATCTTTCATTTTAAACCAAGTGACACTTTATGAATACGGCCTCTTATGTAATAGGTACCTTATGTAGAATATGTAACTAACAAAGAAATGGAGTAGCCCAGGAAATGGGAAGAATGTGCAGGTGACTTAAGTTATGGTTCTGAAGTGACATGAAGGTAGGAATAAATTGATGTTTATGCCTTTTTTGCTTCTGTCTGATGCAGGTCATCTAGGTATAATATATTGAAATATTAATGTTTCTTTAGACCATTTTCCTGAGTATTCACTAACTTAATATCTATCTTACATCCTACTGTAGTAAAACAATTCTTATGTTGTCACTAATCCTCCACGAGGAGAAAAAACGACAAAAAGTGCTTGATTTCTAATAATACCATTCATTCTGTAGGAGTTAAGGAAGCAAAAATAACAAACTCAATTTTTTCTTCCTCTCTGCACTTAGTGCTTTGCAAGGAGTTAGTCTTTCTTTTGTCACCATGATCAGCAGTGTGAGAAATGTCGATAATGAGGTTGTTCAGGTGGTGTTATGTTTTTATCTGAATTGAAAATCTGAGCTTGAAACTAAGTGTATCCTTCAACAAGTTATTTCTTTGCAGTGTTCAAACTTGCGTTTAGTGGCAGAGGAGAAAAGCTATGTTGGCCATTCAAGAAATACCTTGACTAGTAGATGATTAGAACTAACTTTGCAGTCCACCAGAAGAGTCTGGAAGGATTTCTTCAAAACAATGAGGACAGCTTTGATGTGTATGGAACACCTTATTTGCCACTGGAGGGCTTGTAAGCTTTTAACCTTCAGCCTATGAGTTTCTGAAATAAGTATATTCTCTGGCAGAGCAGCTGTAAGGCAAGTGTTCATCATACCAGGGAAAATTAATTACTGATTTCCAGTTATGTCTTGAGTGCTTCTCTTTTTCCATTGCTGGGAGTTACGGTGAAGGATTGGTTTATTTGCAGACAAAATCCAGATACATGAGAAACTATCTCCTTAAAGTGGATAGAGCTGTCTCACTATAATAACAATAGTGAACGCTTTGATACAGCTTGTGCGAAGGCCAGCCCATGCTAGTGTTTCTTACAAATGCAATAATTTTGAGGACTTGGCCTTTTTTTAATAAATAGGACTTTTTGACTCTTGGACTTGATTTGATCCGTATAGTCTACTTGAGCTAGCAATGTAGTGGATAGCATGATATTTGTGACTGACCAAAATGCGTGAAAATCATTTAAACCAAGACACCTGTCTTAAGTTATTGGGATTTAGTATCTTAGAGCTCTTGGGTTTGGGTACAGGGACTCTTAATTCCTTTTTGTCTTTCTGATGACATTTTGTGTGACTGTCCTCGAAACCTGAAGGAACAGATCCAAACAACTTCCACAACAGCTCTGATCAGAAACAGTAAGATCTGTGGAGTGCTGATAGGTCTGATGTGGTGGCTAGCAGTACAAGCTGCAGCGCGCATTTGTCTCCTGGTTGTTGGAGAAAGTTCTGTAAAACTTCATCAGAGGTGTTGTGACAGTTCTCCTAGGAGGCATGGTCACAGAGCTTCTTTCTGACAAGAGCCTGTTCAATTACTCTGTTTTGAGGTTAAAGGTGCAACAAGTTTAGCACTGTGAATTTGAAGTTTCCACGTTTTGCCATGTGTCCATAGTGTTTGAACATATTGACACAGCTATGTGGTTATTCCTCTTGAAGCCTAATCTGTCATGGAAATTTCCTGTAGCTCCAAAGGTAAGTACTTATCTGGACTAATAATACTAATTTAAGAAATACGCTTCTACTTAATTATTTTTCTTTCCTTTTGAAGATATTACCTAATTAGCTGAACATCATTGCAGACATTAAGAGGAAGCAAATTGGCATCCTTTAAGTAAGGATGAAGGCTTTGTGACCCTAACGATTTATATCTATTGCCACATAACTATGCAGGGAAAGGGTGTAAATAAAAAATTACTTGTGCATATCTGACTTCTGAACACGTTAGGAATGGTATTTTGATTGTCTCTATATTGGAAAAAGTAATCTGAACGGCAGGGCTATACATCAGATTGCATTTTGTGGGAGTACTTGTGTTCATCTGTCTTTATATGTTGGTGAAATATTACTGAGCTTGTAGTTTTAGTATTTAAAGCTGAATATCACTCTAGACTCATAATAAAAACAGCATACAAAGCATCAGGAAATCTTAAGGGGAAGACTTTCACTGACTGCTACATGCTTGAGCACTTCCTTGATGGCTGCAAGTGCATGTTAGAGAACAAAAGTATCAGAATTCTTTACATGAAAGGAGGAAAGCTGTGGTCTAAATTTAAGATGATTCCAAAAGAAACTTACTGCCTTAGACTTCTGAAAATCCAGACGCTTATCAAATACTGTTGCAAAATGTAAGTTTTTATAACAGGAAAACTGAACAAAATAAACAAATTTAAACTGTTAAATAACGCAGGGCAATTTTAGGCCTTCTTTTCTGAAGAATGCCTTGATTGACAGTCAATGCAAATCATTTTCTAAGAAGCAGTGTGATTTCTTGTGACATCTACACTCAAGAGTCAGATTCCTATGAGATGGTTTCATGTAAGAGAGCAGAAGCTGTGACTGAGCCAGTACAACTGTGTTCTGCAAAGAAAGGAAACTTTTCACAACGCATGGCATTTATAACCTGAAAAGTGTTCCAAACAAATCTCTTGACTTTGGTAACCTTATTTCCATAATTTTCTGAAGACTGTTTTTGTAAAATATCTTTTAATAATTTTATGTATAACTGGAACTCTTGAACATGTTTTATCATATTTGCTACGTTGGCTGAAAAAGTAACCACAGTGGAGTATGAAAAAAGTTCTGCCTTAAAAAAAAAAAGCTAACAATGTTAGTAATAAATGGCATTTGTTAGTTAGCTACAAAGCAGAAAATGGATTGAAGAGGTTGTTGTTTACCCTCATGAGTCACCTCAAAATTGCAAAGAGGAAACTTACTCTTTTAATTAAAGTTAAATAGCATACTTAGATTGCCTCAAAATAGTTCTGAGAGCACCTAAACTGTTGCTTTTTTTTAAATAAGTTTTACGCTTTCTTTTGGCCTTCACTACTTCAGTGGTATATTAGGTCTAAAATGCACTTAGTAACCATTTTGGAACAGCTTTTACAACTGATTGCTTTACAGGGAAAATTACAGTTCAAGGTAACCAATATCTCTATCTACATTCAACTGCATTTAAAAAATGATCTCATCATTTAGGGCTGAAATTCAGTGTTCTGGATTAGATTTCAGGTAGAGCTAGCCGTTCAGTTTCCCTCCTCCCTGTCTTCAGCTGTGACTGTTGCAATTAAGCATAGATGTCATCTTTCCAGCTTCAGGGAAAGAGCAATAGGGAGGATGGTGTTAGCAACATCCTTAATATCCAAGATACCTCTTGGAGAGCAGCAGAGAGGAAGTTAACCTTGGGGAAGAAAAAAGCCAGCAGTGACTTCTCACCATCCTTTTGAGAACATCCTTGAGACAAGGACAGTAACTTGCCCAGAAAATGAGTACTTTGTGGAAGATTGAGTAGTTTTAGATGGGAGAAAGACATGGCAATTGAGTACTGGAGAGTAGCTTGATCTATTTGTCTTTGGTGGAGGGTTCCTCTGATGGGGTATTATAAAATCAGTAGAAAAGGCTTAAGGAAGCGAAAGATGGGTTACTGGAGGAGAGGACAAATGAGTGTTGATAGTAGGAGTGGTAAACATGATGGATTTTAACAAATAACTTTGATAGAATTAGTGAAGTTTATCCCTTCAATCCCAAAGATTTAAGCAGCTGAAAAAAAGCAAACAACATCCTAATCTTAGGACTCTTTGAACTTACCTCCCTGTCTGAACCAGAATTTCCATCTAGACATGTTCTGCATTGTTCTTTCCTCTATAAATCACTGTAACAGAATTCAGAAATTAAGATCATTTCAATTAGAGTAAAGCAACTGTCGAGGGAAGAGCTTTTGAAACTGTTTTCGGCATTTTGCATAGAGAAATGAAGCACAAGACTACTCTGAAACACTTGCAAAATAAGGTAGAATAGATTCAGTTAAGTCATAGCCAGAGTAGTGACCTAGTTTGATCTGTAATTGGATATGGCTGTGCTACAAAAGCCTGCCTTTTGTTATGTACTATTAGATAAACAGTAAATGTCATGTGACAGGGTAAAATGGCATGATGCTATAAAGGCAATAATGTAGGTAACAATTTTTTAAATAATGCATTATAAGACAGGGGTGAGACAACCCTGCATAACACTAAGCCTTAACTATCTAATATAACTTATTTGCAACTTATTTGGGGTCACAGTGTTAATAAGCTTTACAAACATCATGAATTTGGAATGAATGTGCTATGTGTTCTTACCCATTCCAACAGAGCTTCCAGAACACGTTACTGAAATGATATGAAAGTGGTATGGATGTTAAGATACCAGGTTGTAAACTGGAAAACAGTAGGCTGTAGAATGTAGTCCATGTTATTCAACGGTGCGTTTTCATCAGATAACTGTAGTTATAATAGTTTAAACTTATGTCCTGGGAAAGGAATCCCAAGGAAATTACTACAACTATTACTACTACAATTTTTATGTATAATACCTCCTATCCCCTTAGGAGTGGTTCATGAAAGTTCTTGATTTGTTTCTTTTTTTCTCCACAAACAAAAACAGTATAAAACAAATCAATTAAAATCCTCATTTACTTGCTTCTGTAGTCTAACCACTACTCTCCCAGCTGAAACTAACTTCTCTGCGTTCACTATGCAGAGAAATGATCCAGTTGAGAGGCATCTGTGTAGATAAGTGCTAGTGATCCTTATGCAAGAAATACATTGAAACAAACTTTTTTTGCATTAATCCCAAAATGCTCCTCTGAAGCTCCAGTCACAGATACTGCGCGATAGCACCCATAAAGGTTACTCTGGAGTCAACAATAGAATAGAAAAGTTCTGGTTTGTGCTGTCTTTACTCACATAACTTCTGATTACATTTTAACAATCTAGCATGTATTGACAAAAATATATTGTTCAATTAATTTAAATTTTACCTGAATATATTTTCTTAGGACAAAATGTAAGCTTTGGCTCCTTATCGGTAACTGGAGATACTACCGCTGTGTAGACATCCCCACAAGGTATCTCAGTGATATCACAGTAATTTCGCCCAGAGCTAGGAGTACAGGTGAAATTGCCTTTTGAACCACGTAAATCAGCATTGTAGCTCTTGGTTTCTGCAGAAGCTCGCCAGTACACCCGGATACCGTTACTGCTAATTCTGTATAGCTTCACTCCAGAAGGACAGCAAGCACCTAATAAGACATTCAATATATCAATAACCTTATTTGTAAACCCACAATATGTTATAGTGCATTTATACCACGTGACATTACTACTACACTAAATACCAGCATTTCAATGAGTAGTTAGCATTTAGCAGAAAGCCAGAATAATATCGAATAGGGAAGAAAATGTTCTATCAGACTCATATTATAGAGCAGGAATTCGGTACTTGTTCAATACACTGGAATATTGTTGCTCTTGCCTGTCTCATGGAGGCTCCAGGGCTACCTAGAAAGGCAAGGATCCTTTTGTGGACTCCAGATGTTAATTATGCTGTAGCATAATTAAATATTTGGTTCTGGAACATTGTTATTAAAACTTCTTTATATAGCCCCTGATAACAGTTATAAGAGCAGGGGTTGAATGATATGTAAAATTAATCCCAAGTGCATTTATGTAAAAGAGGGAACTGCAAGTGTATTAACTATTTGTTGAATTTCAGCTTCACCATTTGTATGAGAGGAACGCTATACCAAGTTTTATATTAGGTCTTCCAATTGCTTTTTTTATTTACATACTGGAAGAGTATCCTTGATACGTGCAACTGGCTGTCAAACCAGTTTCACTGATTGCTCTCAGTGATACTGTATAGTTGGTGCCACATGTGATGCATCCCAGGAGACAGTAGTTTAGAGGAGTGTGACACTTTGCCCATCCTTTTGAAGACTCCAGCATTGTTACATATGTCTGAGCACCCATCCCAGCAGACCAGCTGATGTTTGTTACAGACTGTGTCACTTGAGTCAGTGTCAGGTCGTTAGGGCAACAAGGAGCTTAAAAAGAAAAAAAAATAATTTCTGCTTTTTACCTGTAGAACTGAAATAATTCTGAGGCATTGCTACTACAGTATTACATGTTGAAGAGTGAAGGAATGAAAGCTTGCATACTTTTCAGGCAAATATTAGCATAGTGAAAAACAGTCTCAGGCTGTACCTATAGTTTGTTTAAGCAGGGTCCGTCTTTACCCGTCAAGTCATATGACTCAGTCTAGCTCTGTCTCTGTTTAAATTTTCCTTCTCTACAAAATAAAATGACTGTTAACAGACAAACTGCCTGCTAAAAATTGACACTGGCCTACATTTATCCCACAACTATGCCTGGGAATTATCTGGGCAAACAATATAGGACAAAACCGTGCTAACAAATTAATAGCAGGAAGGGTGGTAAGATGTGCTTTAATCTGTTCTTCAGACTGTCTCATTTGTTGGGGTGGACACCACCTTATTACCTCTCCTGGCAATGTTAGAAAACAAAATGTTGACAAGGAATTTATGCAATATATTAGTGGATGATATTACTATAGTTGTTAGCTGTGACAAATGATAACTGATTGCACTCACGTTTCTCAGTATCAGTTAAGTGCCTTTCTCTCTCTCACACACACAAACACGTTTAAGCAGAAGACATCCAGCAACAGAAAATATAATTTACATATGTGGTAATTAAAAAAAGTCAAAATATAAACAGAGTAGAAATATTTTAATGTCAAGATGCTAAATATTTTACAATTCCCACCTACCTGTCTCTAAAGGAACACTGTAGCTGGGTAAGCTCTGTCCAACCTGTGACCTTGCTATAGCACTAACAGAGAAAGCAGATCCACAGGGAAGATTAATTAGGGTACAGGAGTTTCCAGAGCTTGTGCAATGCCAAAGTCCAGCTTCTCCTCGTGCAGTTACGGTATATGTAGCTTCTTCATTGTTAGACTGCCAATGCACAGTGATTACAGAAAGAGCCTCCTTTGAGATATTTTTAATTTCAGGACTGCAGGGAGCTGAAAAGTTTCATATTAACAGTTATTAAACACTGTTTATGCATGCTAAATCAATTACACATGAAAATTACCTTCCAGTGAGAACTGACAAACTACTTTGGAAAAGTATGTAATCCTTAAAGAGTTACTTCTGGTAAGAATTTAGAACTTGTGAGAGAAATAGCAATGTAAGTATTTTGCATAGAAAAAGAGAGGTGAATTGTAAATCTGAGTTTCAAAAACTTGGAGCATTGAGTAGCTTTCAGTCCAACCCCTTTTAAGGTCCCCAATTACAATATATTTTTAAATATTTCCAGTAGGCTTTTTCATTTGGGTTAGTTACAGTAACTTAGCACTCCCTCTATTAATTCTTTTCATCCATTAATCATTGTAGCCTAATTATTTCTAAAGGAAAATAAGAAAGATCATAATACCTGTTGCCACGTATTTAGATGTGCATGATGTGTTGCTGCCCCTGGCCTCGCTGAATGAGTAAACAGTGATGTTGTAGAGGGTGTTGCAGCGCAGAGCAGACAAGGTGCAGGCCGTGGCGGTGTCGTTGCAGAGCACAGCACTGCTCCCCTCAGCAGCTTTTGTCTCGTACAGTTCAGCACCGCGGACAGGAGCCCAGGTCACCTCCACGGTGTCACTCGCCACCAGCACAGCATGGAAGTCACTGGGGCAGCAAGGTGCTGGGAGAGGCAAGAAAGAGGTGGAAACTTCAGCAGGAACAGTGACTGGGCATTAAACTGAACAGTGTTTTGTCATTTACCTCTGTGCTTCATATCTTAAATCTCCAGAAGTGTTTTATTTTGTGCAAACTGAATTCCAGACTTACTTTTTGAATTATTTCCATATCCCTCCTTTAATAGAGGGCGTTCTAATGTAACACACAGTATTTATATATACATACAATTATATATGTCCTTGATTTAAAATTCCAAGTAACTCTAGTAACATTAAAGTAACTTCAAGTAACATTAAAATTCTAAGTAACTCTAACAATGTTCTTCACATTTAACTGGTTATTTTTAGTTTTCCAAATACGAAAACCATCTCTAAAGAAGTTTAACGCTTTTGTACATCCTTCTCAAGGCAACAGAAAAAAATCCAGGACTAGAATTCAAATGTCATCCCAGGACTGTGTGTTGTTCATACGTTCCTGTCTAATGTTTGTAGAAGGTAAAGCTATCTTCAAGTATGTTGCATTTGACTAGTTAAGTTAAAATCAACTGCAAGGTGAAGTGGTTATTTTTCTCTGCCAACTTCTGTGTGTTTTGTCCCCAAATTGAATAAAAATAGTTCAAGTCATTATCTTCCAAAAAACAAAAACAAACAAAAAAGACCAGTCAGCTCTATCATAAATACAGTTAACGGATCCAAAATGAATTTGCAAGAATACATTAATACTTACCAGTGGTGTAATTGAATACATCGCCTAAAGGACTCTGCCCTGCCTTGTTGTATGCAAAGACACTAATGAAGTAGGTGAAACCGCAGTCTGATTGGAAATGGCATTGAGTATGTGAGGTGTTGCAGTGTACTTCCAAGCCATCATCACTCTTCACAAAAACCACATAATAATGGCCAAAACTGACACTGGACCATGATACCAACAAGTTGCCAGGTTCATCCTCTTCAATTGATATATTTCCTGGTGCACAAGGGACTGAAAAAAATAAAAATAAAAAGAAAGAAAAAGAATTTTCATCAGAATATTTTTAAGTTATACTTTATGGAAAAAAAAAAGTAAAATCGGGAATAGAGGAATATACAGAATTATTATACTCAGCCTGGACATTTAGCATTGTCTTGATCAAAAAGAGCAACTCATACCTCTTTACAGAGGATGCTACTTACATTTAGATGAAAAGTAGTATGATTTTTACAGAACAAAACAGATCTTACCTTCATCCCTTACATAATAGAGACCTGCTTAAGGAGCCCCCATGAAGAAAAAGAGACACTAGTCAGTATTTGAAAAGGAATTGGCACATTCTGTGCTCACGAATAGCAGTTTTGGATGAAAACGAGAGTAATATCTTGAATAGCTGTTGATATCTAGAAACCTTTATGTGAAAACACTTTATATACTGGTATGAAACTCACTGACTCTGTCTGACTTAGACGAGTCTTTTGCTCAGGTTTCGTTTCTGGTGTCACACCAAAATTTCACAATAAACTTCTAACTCCATGTTTGTTTGTTTGTTTGTTTGTTTGTTTCCTCACATAACATTTTTCTTTCCTCTCCTGGTTCAAAAAGTATAGCTTGCTGCTACTAGAACATAAATGATCTAATTGAAGCAACGTTGGTTGAGAAGATTACATCCCACAGCTTAAAAGTGTCTCTTGCTAAAGGCTTTCATCCCATTAGAACTACTTCTGAGTTGCTCACACGGGTGATCTCTAACTGATACAGTGAGAGGTCAGAATGAGACAAGTAACATTAAATAAATCAGTAAATAAAGTTCTGTCCTTAAGGTAGCACATAACAAAAATGGTTTAGGTCTTGCTTACTTGAGCCATTCATCTAACAGATCAGGAAGCATAAATCTGTGACATGGACGTGGTGCTAAGTAGCTGAGACCAGCAATCTTTTGTACTGACAAAGCTGCAACCTGCAAACAGCCTGTGACTATCTGAATTCAGTTTCATGGCACCATTTAGCTGGGAGTGGTTATTTGTTAACCTGCTTTCTAAGTTGCAACTAAATCTAGCCTACAGCAGTTCTCAGCCTAAGGCCAGTCCTCCATGCTATTTCCTCACAGACTTCTCCCGATCTATTTGGAACAGATCTGCTATTCCTTAGATTAGTTTTACACTCAGAAAATTGACTTTAGAACAAGTACTTCTGGTAGGAGGAAAATGCAGGCTTATTGTTTCAGCTAACAATATATACACTGATGTAAGTTTCTCACAGAAATTTGAAGAAAATTTAGGCTATTATCCCCTTAGTACAAATGTATATGGTGTAGTTCATATGCAAAGTTCAGAAGCAGAAACAACTATTTGAGAATCAGGAATTGTACTGGACTAGCATTTGAAGTTAAAGAAATGTATGTTAAAATGCCATAAGCTATGTAAGAATCAATGATTCACATACTAGTTTTTAAGCTTACTGCATCAGTAGGTTTACTGGATCCAGCATCATTATGTGCTGTGACAGAAACAGAATATTCAGATCCACACTGGAGTGACGGTACCACGCAGGAGGCAGACGATGTGTTACACTTTAGTTTCAGGAGTCCACTGGAGGCTGTCACACTGTAAGTTAGAGCTCCTTCTGCTGGCATCCAAGAAACAACAGCTCTTAAAGCACCGCTATTGAAAACTACTTGAACATCCACTGGTGCCTGAGGACCTATGGTATATCAATTGGGAATAATTGTAAGTACAACTTTGCGTATGGCCTACAGACATGAAGTTTTTCAGAACTTGCAAATGAAGTACAATTTTTTGTGGTGCACACCTCACCCTTGTTAATATTAAAGTTGCAACATAATTTTCTAAATAAATGATTCTATTTGTACGCTGACATAAAGCTTTCTGTTGAAATTCCTTGCCTTATTTGAACACTTGCTGTTCGCAGTTAGAAAAATCCCCCAAACAGTTTAAGCTTGTGTAATCCTTACCCAGGCCTGTAAATCTTCAGTGGTAGTTAATGGCATGTTTGCCTCAGTAATACTCATTAGACATAGCCACACCATCTGGTTTCCATGAAGTTTGAGATGGGCTAAGATTTACACGATATGAAAATCTACCCAATGTATCTTTGAAAAACATAACACAATCATACACACACAAACACTTCTTGGTATATCTTTTTTTTTTTAATGCTTACTTAGTTTTAGAAAATAAAATTTCTTACTTGTTCTTTGGTTGTATGTGAAATCATCTCCAGGAAGCCCATTGGCATTCCAGGCATATGCCTTGATAGTATAGAGAGTTCCTGGATCTAAATTTGTAAATACGAAGAAAGTATTGGTGGTGTTCTGCTTCAGCATTCTGCCCAAACCATCCGATCTCATCAGGGACACAGAGAATCCAGCTGCCATATACACAGCTTTCCAGCTCACTGCAATGGAGTCACAGCTCGGGGAACTAACAGACAGAACTGGAGCAGCCAGGACTGTTGAGAAAGAACATCAATTTAGCTTTCAGTTAGCTAGTAATACAGTTTAGAAGGTCCATATTACAGATGAATACACAGAATACAAAATCAACAAATTATTAAAACAATAACAACAACAAAAAGACAAATTAGTGCAAGATTGACAGAATAAATCAGGAAACTGATTTAGTAGATCCATTACGTAACAGGTTTTGTAAAGTGAAAGAAACTCTCATACAATGCATGAAAGCAGAGGGTGCAGAAGAATGAAAACCACTAAGATACTGTATTTCCCATCACCTAAGTTTTGCACTGTCTTATTATTTTGTACTTTGTTTTTTCATGTATTCTATTCTCTCAGGATGTGCCTTTCGTTAAAATAAAATCGGTATATTCATACAGACTCTATTAAAACTTCTTTACTAAACATTTAACTTAATGTCACAAAGCAAACCACCAAGTCAGACTCACGTCCTGCTCATTAAGTCAGACAGTCAAATTCTAGTCCTCAAAAACTGCAAGGAGAGTATGCTCAATACAATATAAAACACAAAATTATGATAAGTTGTACTGGTACTTTTCTGGGCTACACTGTTTCTTTTTTGTTCCGTATATATAAAAAATATATATTTAAGTTATACTATATATATATATTTAAGCTAGGATGCTTCCATGAGTGCTTTATAGTATAATATTAAAGAATTTGAAATAAAAATAAAGTCCACCTGTTTTTGCTTTTCTGGAAGGTGAAGGCTGGCTTTTTCCTCCTGCATTTATAGATCTGATAGTGATTCTGTATGAGGTGGCAGGTTTCAATCCCATAACTGTACCCGGTGAATTTGTGACTATAGTTTCAGTGCAGGTATCTCCATCTTGTGCAGACAGTAGATAACTAGTAGCTCCAGGTACCGCTCTCCATTCCACTGTGATACTGTTGCTAAGTTTTGAGTAAGCATGATCAATAACAGGTATGTCTGGAGCTAAAACAGAAATAACAATAGATGTGCTGACATTGGGGAACTCAGCCCTCTAAAACAGAGTGCTCTGAACATTGCACAAAGACTGATCAGAACAAATGGTCTACACTTTCTATTAATGTTTTAAATTTATTATTCAATTAAAAAAAGTTAAATAGTACAGTGTATTTACTTTTGTTTCAGGAAATAAAACAGATGTTTTTCAGTGCATGCAGTACAATGACTACTGAAAATTGTAATATTTGGGAACTCTTAGAAGACTCGCTGCTGGTATGACACACATTTGTCTTTCAAGCGTGAAAGACTCTGAATCGATTAGATTGATAGGTACTGTTTGGGAGGATGTGGCTTTCTAGGGTTTTCTTATTATACAGGTCTGCTTGTCTTTCCCACAGTTTCTCTGGACAACTTTTTCCAGTGTTTGACAACCCTCACAGTATAAAACCGTTTACTCCTCTTCATACGGAATTTGTGTCTGAATTTGTGCCCACTGTCTCTTGTCCTGTTATGGGTGCTACCGAGAAGTCTGGTTCCCTCGTTCTTTCCCATCAAGTAAGTATATACACATTGCTGAGATCCTCCCTGAGCCTTTTCTTCTCAAAGCTGAATGGTCACAACTCTTTCAGCCTCTCCTCATATGAAAGACGCTGCATACCTCAAAGACAAATGATCCTGCACTAGGTCTAAAACAAGTGTAAACGAACATTAACAAAACACGTGTAATTTTCAGGTATTCTAGATCATCTTCAATCTTCCAATGAAAATATTCTAGTACTCTTGAAATCACTATTGAAATGGCCACGTATTTGGGACATCAGTGTGCTCCTTGAGGCAAAATTACTTGTAGCAATGCAGCTAATTTGGGATTTCCGAGATCGCAGAAAATATTAGGCATGGGTATACAACCCTTGAGCATTATCTCTGCACTCTTAGACCCAAGCATTTTCTCATTTAGTTACAGTCATACATCCTCTTTTGCCCCCTCCTAAAAATGGTAACATATATTCTATATCATGATACCTATGGAACATTTGCAGGTGTGTCTTTCTCTGTCTTTGGGCAAATTGTCAGCTACCACACTATGATCTTATTGTTTCTTTTAATAAATTATCTTCATAAGCAACTCATTAAAAAATATGTGCAGGAAACCCTTATGCAAATCTAAGAGAGTTGCTTGCCCAAAGGTCAAGTAGACAATATATAGCATATGATTAATATCAGAAATAAATTATAGACCGTGAGTCATTAACATCCGTTCTCAGATAACTAATCTATCACTAGAGGGGTTTTATATTTATCAGGATAAACACTGCTACTTTTTAATTTTGATGCTTAATTTTTATTGTAACAATTCCTTTTATAATGAACATTCTACTATAAAAATAATGTCTATGTCTAAAAATTATGAGTTAAAAGTATTTTAAAAACAGAATTTCAACAGAATGTTTTCTCAATTACAGTTCAGTGGTGAGATGAAAAAGGAAATTGGTTTATGTAAATTTTTCACTATCCATCAATGACTTTATGCCACAAGTCCTTTTGCAAATGAAACAAAAATATAATTTATCAGCATCAGTACTGAAAAATATATCCAGCTTCACATCTGCACTTGTAATGTGAAGGTGGATGATTTGGAAAGCTGCAATCTGAGCGAGCTGTGTGTGGTAGCTTAGGGAAACATGCATGAAAAAAAGAAGAGCGGCAAATGAGCTAATCATGCTACTACTGAACTTGGTATGAGGACCAACAAAAGGCTTCAACAGGAATGGCAGCTATTCCCTACAGGTACAATAAACACCAGGGATGAAATTCCAGTGCTACAGAGGTCAATGGAAATCATATTTCATGTAGGTTCTCTTACTAACCTGTTGACTGCATAATCTGTGTTTCAGCCAGAATAATTCCATTCTTGTCAATGGCTTCTGCTTGTATAGCATAAACAGTATTGGGAATTAATGAAGTTAGCATGCCTGTAGATGTAACATCACTAAAATGAGCCAGTAAAGAATGGCCTACAGTATTCACAGCTGTAGCTGTGATTCTGTAGGAAAAGGCTCCTGAAACCTTGGGCCATCTGAGATAAATGCTTCTTGATGTCACATCATATATAGACATAGAGAAACCTAAAAAAGAAAGAAAGAAAGAAAAAAAAACCTACCACAGTCAGAAAAACATTTCAGTTAATCTACCTCTAGCAAGAAAATCAGTAAATCTAACTCTTGCTCTACCAAGGCTCTAACAGTTCAATATATGTAGAAACATGTACTATCACCCTTCTTAGAGAATGAATTGATTCTAAAAGCATTCCTTGCAGTCTTGCATTCCTCATATTTTAAACTAGTTAGCATGCATGCTTAAGGCACTAGGAGCTGTTGGCACAAAATGTGAGATTGTAGGAAGTATAAAATGCTGCAAAATATTAAAAACATTTAGTGCTTAGGAGATAATACCAATGTCATGGTATAAGCGGCCTGTGAGAATCTTTGTGCGAGTGCCCAACAGAACTGGGTCTCTTCAAAATGAGATTTCAAGTTTATAAATATATCAACACAGACTGTTTTTGAAACTCAATCAAACTTGAAAACATTTTTTTGTTTATGAAACTGTGAAAACTTACAGAATTTATTAGATATCAGAAACTTGTTTGTTCTCTTCGGACCCGTTCAAAAATAAGCATGCACAAACAAAATGCCATTTTGAAGATTTACCTGTGCTAGATGAAAAAACCTGAAAAGGAAGATGTAAAAAATTAGAAATACAAAGCGAAATATTTTACTTGGGAAATTAAAAAACTCCTGATAATATTAGTAACAGCTTAAAACATGACACTTTTTAGCACATCCTACTGATGTGATGTATTTGTTCCAATTCTTTAAGCACAGACAGTTTGCGCAACCAGTGAGATATGGTACAGATGTGCAGATTATATTACTTCATTTTCCTCTCTGAATCTGCCTGTTGATTTAGTGTTCACTTGCTGACAGACTTTGAAAGGACCCTAAAACACTATTTTATGTTTGACCCTTATTTTCAAAACCTAACCAGTCACTTGTAAATATTTGCATAAGGGTAACAGTAACAAAATATGAATGTGGAAGCGGGTGTCAGATAGTCTCTATCAAATAGCTTCTAGCTTTTAGTTTACTTTTACAAAGAGCACAGTATCATTCTAGAAAAATATTTTGAAAGAAAATTAGTTGCACTCACCATTTCTAGGCTGTTGAAAACCAGTCCAAGGAATACTAATGACTGACTTTTTGAACCGCACATCGTGACAGAACTTTGTCCCAGGCTTCACATTTGGATGAGTTCAAGCCGATGCCTGTGATGACTGGAAATATTTCACAGCACTGTGGCCACAGGTAGGTTTACTCGCGGGGACAAGGGCGGGCTGCCTTAGGTTGGGCCCTCCTCTGTGACAGGAAATGAGTCCCACACAGAATGGAACTTTTAGGCAGGCAGGTGTTTTTTGTTTGTTTGTTTTTTGTTTTTTTTTTTCCCTTCAAGATACAGTTTCTGTATTGAGTATACATGATACATGAAGTAATTAAGCTCAACACAAATTAGGAATTTGCTGTTCAGCTCACTGTTGCTATTTTTATCCACTTACAAGCGCCTTTTTTCTGTCTGGAATTAACCCCTCATCATATTTTGAGTGGAAAGATGTTGTACCAGCTTTATCGTCCCTCAGCCCTTGTGCTGTGCGAAGAGAAACAGATATTTCCTCAGTTTTTCTGACTCCTTCTGGGATTTTTTAACGACACGGCCTTCGCAACTTCAAGTTAAAACGTCATATCGCTGATTTTACGGGCTCGGAAAGGGGATCTTGTTGTGAACCGACAGGGCTGTGTCGGATTACTTTCTACAGAGAGTCTGGGGGGCGTTTTTACGGGGAAGCCCGGCAGAGGAGCTGTAGCTTGGGATTACAGAGAGGGCAGTGTCACGGCGGGCCGGGATCGCGGCTCACCGGGCCCGCACCCTGCTGAGGTGGAACTTTCCTCAGGGGCCGGGCTGCGGTCTCCGAGCTCCCCGTGCGCCAACCTCCCGCTCCCCCAGCGGGAACCGCCGTGCCTCACACCGGCCGCGGAGGGGCGGGCACGGCTCTCGCCGGCCAGGGCCGCCTCGGAAAGGGGCGCGGTGGGGCCGGGCTGGAGCAGCGGAAGGGAAGGAGGAGAAGGGAAGAAGGGCAGGGCAGGAGCTGCGCAGGGCCGGGATCGCGAACAAGATGGCGCCGGCGGTGCGGGGGCTGAAGAGTTTGGTGTGGCAGAGTGAGTGCGCGGCTCGCTGCAGCAGTGGGGGCTGCTGTCCCCTCGCTGCTGAGGGCACTACGCTACTACGGCTTTGGGATTACAGTTTTGCCTCGTTCCGAGGCTGGGTGGAACACAGATAGAGGCAGCCCTGCCTGCTCCCGGGGAGGTTAAGGAGAGTCAGCGCGTCAGGGGCTCCCGCTGGGGGGCTCCCGGCTTCGGGGGGGGCTCCCGCTCCCTCGGGGCTGCCGGGGGAACGGAGCTTTCTGTCAGTGAGCGGCAACGTGCGTCTGGCAGGTTTCGGAAGAAAAAATAAATACAAATTAAAAAAAAAAAACCGCCGGAGGTATTTTCATTAGTGAGCTGCAAGGTTTTATGGCCGTGCTCGGGAGCAGGTTCTGCCGGTATCGCTCACAAAAAGTGAAGCGGTGATTGCTTGGTGTTTTGCTGGAGGAGGAGGGCTAGGAGTACTTCAGGTAGCACGAAACTAACCTCCGGAGAAAAGCAAACAGCTGCCTCACGCCAAACTGAGTTGTATTGGGGCTGTTACTGGGCGGGCAGCTTAGGCAGCCTGGTGACCGACCGACTGTGGCTAAAATGGAAGGGCCTGTGCCTCAGTGTCTTCTGCTGCCACCTGCAAGCTCCTGGGGCTGGTCTCTGTCAGTGAATGAAGGAACAGAAAACGGGGAGAAAGAGGAAAGGTGCACGTTTTTGGAGTGCTCAGTGTTTAAATTACTGACATAAATACCCTAGATGCTGTAAATAGAGATATTTATTTAGCATTTGAGCTTCAAAAATCCCCTCTTTTGCTCCTTTCCTTCTCCTGGGTTGCTCCAAGTTATTTGTGCCTTTGACTGTGACATGACTGATTTTCTTCTGGTGGATACTGAGGTGTTTAGAGAAGAGTTGGGCCTTATAAGGAGGGAACCTGATCAAAGTGCTAGTGTGTTATCAGGGCGCACATGAACTTGGGAAAGTGGCATTGCTGGTGTGGACGAGACTGGAGGGGGGAAAAAAGATTAGCACTGCTTCACAGTTTAATAATAAAACATCTCCTAAAAGTAAAGTTTCCTTTGAATTGTTGTTAGATAGCTAGTTACTGTTGTCTTCTCAAGACCACAACAATTCTGAAATTGATGAACAAGTTTCAGGTGTTTTTAGTGAATTGGCATTTTGTTTATGGGTAATTCAAGGCCAGAAGCGGCAGCTTTGTAATATTTAAGCAAAATGTTTTTAAGGTTGGTTTGTCTGGAAATAATCCATCAGTGATGCTGACATTTCATGTGGCACCTTGTTAACAACGCATATCTTATTCCTGTTCTGTGAATAGGAAAAAAAGTTATAAAAAAAAAAAGTGTTTTATCTGTACTGTGGCATGGTGCTATTTAAGAGTCTTTGTTCCTTGGGAATGTATATTTCTGTAAGGTGCAATTTAAGACTGAATCTAAGCAGAAGTGTGTGGAAAAAACTTACCAAAGTTTACAGATAATAATAAAGAGGGAGGGAGATAAAAGGAAAGCTACTTGTATTTAGGAGACATTAGTTTTTGTGAATGGAATTAGAAAACTAACCAGATACACACACGGGTGCAGTGTCTGTAAATAAGGATATTTTACCCAAGAAATTCTGTCGTTAAAAACTTATAACAGTTTTAAAATGTGTTCTAGATTTGTATAGTAACATTTTAACCTAGCCATAGATATTTTTATGATTCAGCATTTTTTTTTTGCAGGTTTGTTTTCCCTTACGCTTGCTTCTGGTGAAAGCTGCGGTTGTAGTACTTTGAGGAAGTACAGTATGAATGGGTCATTGACTTTGCCAAGGCGTGGTCTGCTTTTTTGTTTGTTTTTGTTTGGCTTTTTTTGCCATATGGCGGTTTAGCAGTCTGATGATCTGCCCGGGTTGTGTCTAGTCTTTTACTTCTTGATCCTCTTAAGTAAAAGGAAAATGCCTTAAACTAATTTAATGTTTTTGGAGAAGCCAGAAGTGGAGAAGGTAGTTAAGTGTGAAACTTTTACAAGAACTAAGGAAATGACACCGTAGACAAGAATGGAGCACTACTTATGCATGGCCTTATGATTGTTTGTGTTGCCTTCAGAATACTTACTGGAGGCAAATGAGATGATTTTGAGATCCTGTAAACCAGTATAATTTCTTAGGTATTGCAGTTATTTGAGTAAAGTAGTTGCAGGTTGGGGATAAAATAAATAGCAGTTGGAAAATATGCTGTATCTGGGAAACTGGTAGCTTGGAATAATTTATTTATCTTTCACTGGGAGAAAGCTGAGTTTTTTTGGTTACAGAAATTAAGTTTGAGTAAGTTTGAGGCAACTGCTTTAAGCATTTGTATGTTTTGGGTTATTTTATAGGCAAATAAGTTAAAGCGTCGTAGGAAACAGTATACTTGAGATTTTGGATGGGACTCTGAGTCAAATTATTAAAAAGATCTCTGTAATGCTAAAGTCTAAGTCATCGGTAAGAGTGTTCTCAGAAAATACGAAGGCTAATGAATTTTGACGAAGCTAACGGCTTTTTTCTTATAACTTGTGTCAAAACCCAGAAGAAAATGGAAGAAATGTACAAAGTGTGAAAGGGACAGGAAAAAATGTTCCTGTATTACACAATGGCCTCGGGTATTAGTTTTGGGTATCTTAGGTATAGTATCATGCCAAAGGACCTTGAATGTAAATGAAGATGTTAATATTTACAAAAACTTAAGAAGTAGATGGACTTTGTTGTATGTGCAGCTACTATTCTGGAGCTCTTTGTGATTGTCTCACTTGGCAGGAATCACAAAATGTGTGCCGATTTTGTTAGTCTGTATTTTAGAACTCTGTTTCCCTTACTTTTATATTTGGACTTGGGAAAAAGGCCTGATGACAGCCATAGTTCTCAGCTTCATCTGAAATTCTGTTCTCTGGGAAGACTTCTTTATTGTTGTGTTTATAATATTGGCTCATCAATTCTCCACGTTTTCTGACTTGTAATTTGTAAATATTACTGCCGTGGTCAGATTTGCACTAGAGTGAGGACCGCGCTCTGGAAAGCTGCAGCTCATAGTTCTGGTGATCTTTAATGGCTGTGGGACATAACTAGATATTGACTCTTACTGCTGACTCCTGTACATGATTTATAATCGACATTTCTCCCAGAGTTGTCATAGCAGGAAAAGTTAATGGATACCTGTTTTAAGGTAACTTTTATTTCCTGATTAAACTGGTATTTTCTTAGTTTTTTTTCTGGAATTCCAGAGAAAGAGCAAGGACATGTGAAGTGTACACATATTGGAAAACAGGTCTAACTGTTTGTGAATGTGTTGATGTAACTACAATTTCTTAAAGAGTAGCTTAGATTTTCGCAGGTGTGCAATCTGTTTTATTGAACCAAACCGTTCCACTAAATAAGGAAAAAAAAGACAAAATGAAATATTTACGGGCCTATGACTGTTTAGACTGATTTTATGGAGATTCTTGGCATTAGCAGAAATTATTATTTTTTTAGAACAATTTGATTCTTCTAACTGGAGACATCTCTATTCCTTCTTACAGAGCTGAAATCATCAATATTTGATGACTGCAGGAAAGAGGATGAATGGAAGGTATAGTTTTGTATAAATATCATTTAACGGCTAACTTTTTTCTTAAAATTCTGTTTGCTTTCCAAATAATGGAATTTTAGTTCTGTTAAGTTAGGTCTGTGTAACACACAAATCAAAATGTAAGGGTTAGCAGAGGAAGAACAAATGGGTAGTTGTCTCAATTCTTTTTTTTTTTTTTGCGAAGTTTAGAAATTCTTCCTGTTTATCTTCACTTTTCTTCTGAATGACTTGCACTTTATTCAGTTCTCTAGAACTCCACGTTGCTGCCTTAATTGCAGTGGTGGCCAGGAGAAAATAATATTGCTGTGTGGTATGTGTGGAGCAGGATTCAACAGTATGAGACAGGCTTTGCTCCAGACTCCAGCTCCACCAATGTTTGCTGTTTTCAGTGATAACATCAACAGTAGTAAAAATAATAGGAAAGTACAGCCGAAATGGCCCTGAGAAAATAATCTGATTCAAGTGTTCCATTGTTTTCTGATCTGTAATTTCTATATATCTTTCAGAACAAGTATGACCTATTCCTCACTCCCTCTTGTCCCGTAGTCTGCTGACTGTTGCCTTGTTTTTCTGAATTACCTTTCAGCAGCTGCCCTCAAGCAGCCCACAGATTCCTGGGGTTCTGTAAATCACCTTTGGAAGGCACTTGACCATATTAGTCATCTAATTATTATTTGTCATTCTTGAAAGTTTTGTTTAAAGGATATATTAGAGAGAGCTCCCGATTGAAGGTTCTGCTTTTTCAGTACACGATGTATTCTTATGTCTATCTTTCCTTGTCTAATTAATGTTTTTTTGTTGTTGTAGTTTAAGCCAATTGTTACTGATCCTCTTATTTTCGGAAGAAATGCAAACAGACTGTTCTTTTTTTATTTGCAGCTGACTTTGTGTCTGAAATCCATTGTCATATTTTTTCTTCTTGGGACTAAAATTATGCCAATTAGTTTGACTGACTTCATTTTGATTTTTTTTAATGAAATCTTTCAAATTCACGTGTGCCTGAGCTGTAGAGAAGTGAAGACATGAGAAAGTACTTAAGCAGTGGTACAAAACACCAGGGAGGTCTTGCATTTTATTGTAAATGGCTCAGGATTGATGTAAGCACAGGAATACACAGAGATGGTCAGGAATGGTGAGAGAGCTTGATCACTTGATGAGTCTGAAAGGAAGGAGAGTTGGTTAGTTAAGGGAAATTATAAAAAATTTTAGAACTGGGCAGGTGGGGTGGGAGGAGAGAACAGCTGCTTAAGCTGTAAAACTGTTTTTAGAATAAGAACAGATACACCTAAGAAGGCCGTAGTGTAAATTAGGCAGAATTCAAGGCTTATGTCCAAGTGAAAGTTTTGAGACAAGGGGACAAGGTACCTAAGGTACAAAGGTACTTAAGATGCAGTTCATCTTCTGAAATGCTGTATGTAACATCCTTCTGATGTTATTGGAGATGAATTTCTTCCTCTTCCTACAGCTGCTATATACAGGTGGTGAAAGATACAGAATAAAGAAGTGGATTTCAGTGTCAAATTTTCATGGCAAGTTATTCAGGAAATAATATGGTTTTACTACAGCTGATTAATTTATCTAATTGATGTTTTATGTATTTAGATAATTCTTTTAGATGACTATACTACTAAATTACTGTCACTCTGCTGTAAGATGACTGATCTGCTGGCAGAGGGTATCACAGGTAAGCATAGTTCTTTTTAATATACACATTATTATGTCTTGATTTAAAAAAAGGAAGGAAAGAATGAAGTTGATGGTACCCTCACATAAAACTTTCTTTTTTCTTGTCTTCAACAGCTAAATTACCATGGGGTATTAGACTAGCAAACTGTGGCTTTTATTATAACCGATAGACAATAACAGAAAACTGATGAGGGGTGTTTGCAAGCAAGTGGATGTGATACAAGAATTTAAATTTGAGTTGTGCAGAAATATTTTGGCCTATTCTCAAAACAAGATAACTTTTACTGGAAAAAAAAAAAAACCAGGAAAAAATGCTTGAAACTAAGTGATATCAATGATCACTGTTCATGCTGCATATAGTTTTCTTCTAGGTAAAGTAATCAGGTTGTCACTTTTCCCAGTAGCTTGGAAGTAGTTTCTAGTGGATGTGTTTTTCTCACATATTCTGGAGTGTCTTTGATGTTCCTTGATGCTTGGTGTTTGCAGCTGTCAAAAGTGAATAAGAGAGGGATTGTGATAGATCTGGTATGCCTGCTTACATTAGGTTTCGTTTTTGTACACATTTTATGAAAGTATTTTTCCTCTAGTGAACAATTAAAAAACAAACAAACAAAACCCACAAAACAACAGATGTTTTTCCTACCATAAGCCACTTCTCAATTTTTTTTATTGGCCGTTCTGTAATGCTTTTTAGTATATCATTGTGCCAAACTTACTTTTGAAATTGAAACAGATATAAAAAACATCAGTAACTTAGTTTTTCGTTGCCTCTAGTTCTAGATTTTTAGAAACGCTTCTGTAAGAGAGCAATACTGAGAATTAGCTTTTTTTCACATAAGTAGCAAGATTGCTTAAAGAAGAGATTACATGATTAGGCTTTTAATTTATAACCTGAAGCTATGAAAATTTGCTCAGTGTTATCTTTTACAATGCGTTTACATGTTCCGAATATTCTGTATAACATGATTCTTTAGGAGGAATGATAGCAGAGCTGTATACACTGATTTTTTTGAATGTGTTTTGATCATAAGTACTACTTATCTGTCCTTTGTGAAAAAAAAATCAGTAAATATGCAGTCTGTTCATCAATATGAAGCCTTTCCTTTTCAGTGAATAGTGTTGAAAAGAACCTGTCTTTCCACATCTGACATTATTTATCCTGCTCTTTTCTCCCCCTCAAAATTACTGAGCATCATGAATCTCTCTGCATTCTTGATCTAGTGTATTGTACCACTGTGTACAGTAATGACTTTAATAAACAGAGAAAAGCAAGAGATGAATGAAACTGCTGATTACTTGAAAACATCTAATTTGTGCCTGCTATTATATTGAAACAGAATAAGTACACAGGAAAAGGGTGAACAAAAGACAATAGTGGATTAGAGTCCAAAATGTTGCCCTCCATGTATTCATTCTCCCTCTACTTCAATGTATTGGAAAAAGAATAATCTTGCTGAGGCAGATCTCTTTTAAGATATTTCATACTGGGCCCCATAGCTTGAGCATCTTTGTATTGCCCTAATTTTCTGTGTGAGGGCCAGCATTGTGTAGAATAGCCAGGAAAATTTAGATGTGAAACTTGAGTTGACACAAGGGTGCAGGCTGCAAAAGTCTTATGGTAATTTGTTCTATTTAACATAAATAAATAAATAAAAACAAGACTCTCTAGGCAAAAGATAGATGCTTGGCAGTAATTTTGAGGACAACATCATTAGTCTTAATTTTATTACCTCTATAGTAAAATATTTGTCTCTTTATTATGAAAGCATAAAGCTCTTAATTTCAAAAAGTAGTATTTTTTACTTTGTAGTGGTGGAGAACGTGTATAAAAACCGGGAGCCTGTTCCACACATGAAAGCAATATATTTCATAACTCCGACCAAAAAGGTGCGTATTTTTTTTAAAGAAAAAAAGTTCTGCAAAATCTTTCAGCCTGAAAAAGCAATCTTTTTTTCGAGTATTGATATACTGATTATGACTATGCAGTGTTTTTTTTATATTTGTGTGATGCTGCTCTGTGTGCTGCTTAACTTGCCCTAATGAGAAGGCAGTGCATTGTCACCACCCATTGAGTTGCAGGTGTGTAGCTTTTGATCAAGGGAGACAATGTTTCATTGTGTAGATTTTGGTAACCTCACTGACAGACACAATGCATCAAATAATGCAATGCACTAAACAATGGAATTCAAAGTGATGGCTCTAGTAAGAGATTACAGCTACTTCCTAAAACTTCATAAGAGGACAAATCGCAGCACTGTTACAGGTGAAAAATGATACAAGTATCCTACTTGGGTTCCCAAAGTAATCTTGGCAGAGGGGTATGGCAAATCAGTCAGGACTGACTTTCTGTAACTGTTTATTAATGTTCCTTTTGAATAATAATAAAAAAAATCTACTCAAGTATTTTATGCGGATTTGCAGCATTCTTAAGTTGGACTGGGTAACTAAAAGGGTAGGGGGAGAAGCTTTGGTACTTCAGGAAGGGCAAAACACTACAGTGATATTTTTCTTCCCCCACAAGTCTGTAGATGGACTTATTGATGACTTCATCAGCAGATCATCAAGCAGATACAAGGCAGCATATGTGTATTTCACTGACTGTAAGTAAGCTTTTATGTTGTAGTCTGACTTTGTTTTGTAAGTAAGTAAGCCTCTTGTCTGTCTTTTCTGTAGGTTAATGCATTAATATTTGGGTCCTGTTTCTCTAGAGAGGTTTTGAGACTCCAGTCATTAACCATCCTTTGGCTGCCAGAACTTGCTCATGATGCTATGGCAATGCTCAGTCATTCCACAAATAAAGTAAAACTATGTACTTCATATAAGTAAAACTATTTATAAACGCACGACGATTTGCTTTGTTGCAAGAATGATGTTTTATCGTTTTTTATTGTAGGTAGTTCCTACTCATGTAGGAGAGAAGGCTCACTCCTACGTGTGAGCCAGCATTTTTTGTGTGCAACTGAAAAGCGATTATGGTGCCTATGTAGGCCTTGCATGGGTGATGCAAGGCAGATACCAAATGCAAATATGATTAATGTGATTGTGCGTTCCTCCACTGTCACTGTCTGTGACTAAAATGGCATGGAGGGGGGGAAAAAGTAAAGAAACAAAATGTGCTGCTAAGTTGTGGCAGTTTCTGTAGGTGTTGTGGATGATGTCTGTGTGTCTGCTACTTTGGAGTTGCTTTGCCAGCTCAATCTAGCTCTTAGGGGAAAAAAAGCTCCTGAACCAAAACTCAAATGTAGTTCTTCGGCTGGGTTTTTGTTACTCCAAATCTCAACCATGTTTTGGCATTTGAATCATACCCTTTTACTCTATATCATGCGTAGCAATTTAGAGTGAAAGAAAAGACAGAATTTCTGTAGTGTTTCTTTAAGATTTGTCAGATTTCCATCATTAAAGTTGCGTTTGCAAACTACTCAAGCTTCTCAGGTGAAGTTCCGTCTCTGTTGAGTATTTCTGGGAAGATTGTTCTTTGTGTATGACAAGCCGCTCCTGTGGGTCTGCTTCTGTCTGGCTGTCACTGACAGGAGCTTAGTAAAGGCTGGTAATACTTGTCTCTGTTTTACACTCAAATCACTTTCAGATTTACAGAACCATTTATTTCAAGAATTAGTCTTGTTTCCAGCAGTTTTTAGGTGTTTCAGGTTGGTATCATTAGTTGCTTTTTCAAGGAACTGTATTTGCTCAGAGCAGTTACCAAATTCATAGCAACATCTCCCAGATTGTTTCATTTACTGCTGATGTAGCAGTTTTTGGTACTCCTGAAAAAATACTGCTGTGTATTCTCATGTTGCAAATGTGCAAGCTTTCAGTATGAGTATTTGCCAAAATTTCTCTGAGAGAGAGAAATACTTTCTATGGTCACTTTCAAGTCTATATAGTATTTGTCATCAAAATGTTGGTGGTTTTTAGTTCAGTTTCTAGACTGGGATCCAATGTAGCCTGTGAATTTGTTGGAACACGTGAGATCTGTAATTGAATGCTATATTTCTGTTTTTATACTTGATATCTATATAGTACTTCTTCCTTTAACCTTCTTTGTAGCATGGGAAATGTTTTCTCTCTCCTATATGGAAAAAAAAAAAGAAATTCTTGCTTTATTATAGTTGATATCCTTCACTGCTGTACACTACTAAAAATTATTATACAAACTCACCTGCCAAAAGCTAGTAAAAATGATCAGCAATGCGTCTTTAAAAAGAGATCTCACATACAAGATATTGGTTGTATGTTTTCTTTCACTACAGGAAGTTTTGGCAACTTTGTTATGTTACTGATAACTGGCTCTTAATTAGCATTGTTTTGAAAGGAGAATAATTGAACGGTGTGGTAAACTGATACATTCAGTGAAAGCCATGGGATCAGAACTCAACCTACAAAGAAGTCGTTCCAGAAGCAATAATTGCAAATACTCATTTTTGGAAAACAAAAAAAATAATGTTAGAGGTTTTTAAGGTTGTAAGTTGACTAAATGACTAAAGTAATTACTGGAGTATGCCCAAAAGATTTTTAGTGTAGTATCTTTTTTCCATAGTTTGTCCGGATAACCTCTTCAATAAAATGAAGTCTTCCTGCTCCAAATCAATAAGGAGATGCAAGGAGATCAACATTTCCTTCTTCCCATATGAGTCTCAGGTAAGTTCCATTCTTTATCTCGACAGCACTTAAGTCTGTGTGACTGTTGTTGATGTACTAGAAAATGATTACATAGAACGTACCTCTTCTATTCTTTTATTGACAAACTGTGAGACGGGTTACCATATGTTTTTCCAGAGCATTCCCATATTTTTCTGTTGAAAACAAATGCTCCTGTGCTGGAACAGCATTTACTGGTTGCGTTTGACCTCTTTGCAAGACTCAGAGTCATTTGTGGTAGAGAACCTTAGTAGAGAGGTCATACAAGGAATCTGTTCCTTAAGCGAAGGAAGGTATTCTTGTTTGTCTTGAAGCAGTACATTTTGGTATCTTGACAGACTTAGGTAGGTTGGTATGTAGGAATAGGTAAAATTCCAGAGCTAATTGCTCAGTGAAAACTAGAAATGGGAGAGCAAACTGATGAAGAAAACTGAAGGTGGGGAAAAACAAAACCAAACCCAGCGTCCCTAACAAAAAGGAGGGAAAAAAAATGAGAGCTCTTTTTTTTATTGATAAGGAGACATGGAAACCACCAACCATGGGGTAGATGCCGTGTGAAAGCGCACAATGAGTACTGTGTTGAGAAACAACTTGTTGCTAATGTATACCGTATAAGATAGGGAAAGCTGAAATGCGCTCTGATACTTGCTAATACAGTGAAACCCCTAAGCCCTGTCTGCTATTGGGAGTTGCAGAACTAACTGTAAATGATTTTTCAACAAATCTTTCCTGTATCTTTCAAATCTTATATGTCAAATGTAAGAACTCATGTATACTCAATAGCAGGTGAATATAGGAGAGGTTGCTGCCATCCACGATACAATTTCCTAATTTAAAGACATGCTCTTTTATTAATAATTTTTTAAAATTATTATTTAGTTTGAGAGGCTGTGGATTTGGTTGCTTTAATATTATTATTTATTACATAAACTACAGGCTTTACTAAAAAGTTATGTAATAGTTAACAGATGCTTTGGAAATGTATGATTTATGCCATTTTTTTTTTCTTGGTTGCGCTTTACCTAGGTATTTACTCTCAATGTCCCAGATGCATTCTACCGCTGTTATAGTCCAACTCTGGAAAAGACAAAGGATAAAGATGCTGTAATGGAAACAATGGCTGAACAAATTGTTACTCTGTGTGCCACACTAGAAGAGAATCCAGGAGTACGATGTAAAAGGTGGGGAAAAAATAGTGGTTTGTTTGTGTAGGTGATTTCACTTTTGGGACTTGCCACATAGTTTGATAATAGCTTGGAGCTGTAGAATTGTTTCTTTTATTGTGGTTTAATTGATTTTAATCCACAACTCTAATTACAGAACGGTAGGAATTCGTAAAGTGTATGCGAAACAGTGGATTCTTCCTTTGTGTGTATTCACATACTAGTGCTTATCTTATTATGTTTTGTTATGAATTGCTTGTATTTCATGTTTGGGCTATAGGATGATGCTAACATGCTGCCCTCCATTATGCAGAATGTCTAATCAGTCCTATAACAGAGATGCTGCTGTCGGAAGCTGTGTAGCTCCAGTTAAGATCAAGGAATTAATAAATTGCTGAGGCAGATGAGATTAGGAAAGACAATAATGCTTTTTCTGAATTTCTTCATAGTACAGAAATTGAGAATACTTCTGTTGAGCTTTGATAGAGAGGACAGGGTAGTAGCTTTGAAATCAAAGTAAGCATCTGAAATTACACTCAAGAATGGCATTCTAATATTCTTAATGAGAGTAATGAAGCAATAATTGCTTGACTGTGGTTGTGTTTTCTTGTTTTTCTTCTCTGTTCTCTTTTTCTTTTCCAAAATGATATGAAACTTTTTTGAGGTTTGACCACAGATTTATTCTTTGACCTTAAACTTAAATTTTTGGGAAAATTCATGATTGAAATATATGCGTCATGCATTGCAGTAAGGCATATCCGAGGTGTATTGGACCTGCTCCTAGTATTGGACCTACCCTAGTTTGTTGAACTGCATGTGTTGCATTTGCTTGTTGATTTGATATTCATCTGTAATAAGCTTCATGCACCAAAAATTTTAGGGTTTCTGCTTAGAGACTTCAGGGACTTGGTCTTGTGCTTTCCTGAATTGCAATATTCACTTCTAAAACTAGACTCAAGTTTCTTTTAATGGAAAAATGTAACTTTTATCTCTATCTCTTTGCTAGTTATAAAAGACTTCTGTGGTATATTGGAAGCAAAGACAAATAAGCGATTAAAAAAAAAAAAGTACATTCTTAGATTTCTTTTCCAGTTGTTAATTTAAATGTGTAGCTGCCTGAAAATTTAGCAGTGAGACTTTTCTCCTCATGATGTTTTGAAGAGTGTCTTAATGTCTACTATGAGCAGTGCTCTGCCTAGGCCACAGTACCATCTGGCTTTGCAGATGACTTGTTCCTTTGCATGTCTATACTTATCTGAAAAGCCTGGGGGTTGTGGGCATTGCTAGAAGTAATAATGTGCACTTCCTAGGTTGGGTTTTGCCTAAAACATTAGTCAAGCTGGCTGTAACATTTCTGTAAGAAAAATAATTTGGAAATTAAGCAAAGGTAATGGTGGGCTGTTTAAACAGTAGCTTCAGGCTCTTGACCAGGTGGTGGTTCTGGGCAAAAGTGTGCGTCTCCCACCTCTGAGAATTTTTGGTGCTGGGTAATAGGACAGCTTATGTTGATCTTCTGAGTGACACTGTTCCTACTGTCCGAAGTACCTGAAGCATGAAAAGAGTGGAATTATAATATCAGAGTGAAAACATAATGGAAATACTTAGAATGGTATACAGAAACTGCATGTAAAACCAGGGAATTGGTCTAAGGAGATCTTTGTTTTAAAGGTAGCATTTTAATGTTTTGATTAAGAAACTAAGCTACTTTCATTTCCTATTTTCCCAGCACGCCATCAGATAATGCCAGCAAACTTGCACACCTTGTTGAAAAACATCTTGAAGACTACTACAAAACTGATGAGAAAAGCCAAATAAAGGTAGAAAATGAACTAAAATGTTTGCTTTTTTTGCAAGTGCGCTTAAAAAAAAAAAAAAAAAAAAAAAAAAACAAAACTTTTTGGAGTATGTTTTGTAAATAGTTCTACAAAACCAGGTTTTATTCCTTTGTAAGTAAAGGCAACTAGTTGCCACTTAGCTGTTTGTATATAAGCCTCTTGGAAGAGGTAGCAACTTAAGTAAGTAAATACAATTTGTGTGTTATTGTACAAACTAGTTGTACGTGGAAAATTGGTCCTATGATGATATAGGGGATGATACAGACATGAAGGAAAGTTGATAACTTCTATGTTAATATCTTTCATAGGTCTGTGCGTAAAAGGGACTTCAATGCGTATGTGAAATGGCACCCTTTAAGGGCTCTTTTTCCACGGAGCCTTTCACATAAATAATGTTTCTGATCTATTGCTACATCATGGGCAGTAGCCTAAACACAAAAGTATGGGGTAAAGGATTTGACTTAGTGACATTCCACGCTGCTACAGAAATAAATGTACCAGATGCTACTGTACTAAAGCCCAAAATGGAACTTTGAGCTGAATGTTTGGAGGCCTTAGTGCAGATTTTTTTTTTATGTATTGCAGCACAGTATAGATAATCCACTCTGAAATAAAAGCAATGTACATATTTATGAATAGGTAATGAGAGGCCTTAAATCTTTTTTTTTTTTAAAGCATTTTTATTTTCTTTTGATTAGGTGAGGTGAATGTAATGCAGTGGTCCTAAGATCATTGCGTTAAGATTACTATTTAAAAGCATTGTGTTCCAATTATCATTTAAATATTTGTTTCTGTTTATGTTGATAAACATTTGGACCCTATTTTTTTCAGTTATGGAGAATTCCTCAAGCAATAGGATAGGTTTTTTCCAAGAATGTGTGCAGTGAAGTAATCTACTGTAAATAGATTTAAGATGCATTGATTTTGTACTGTGCATCTTATCTTTACATCTTTGTGATGGATTTCTAGGCTAAAACCCACTCACAATTAATAATAATTGATCGTGGCTTTGACCCAGTATCAACTGTACTTCATGAACTCACGTTCCAGGCAATGGCATACGATCTGCTACCAATTGAAAATGATACTTACAAGCAAGTACTTTTTCTTTTTAATCTAAACACTTTATTCATGATAATATATACAGAATTGTTGAGCTGAATTGCACTGTAGGTATTTTTAAGGTGCTTTTAATATGTAAGGGTTGCTTTAGTTATTAGTCTTTCCTCTTGAATTTGCAAATTTTTTTATTAACTTCCTCATTTAGTTGAGATTAGGTGGGGACTAATTAATGTTTTTGCTAAATTTGACTTTGACACATTATTTTTAGTTGTCTGCTTAAGTAATCTCTCTTTCTAATGTTTTCAACCTTTGTGCTAGACTTGTATCAAGGCATTGGTAGGGCACATTCAGATTCCTGGCTTCTGTTAAGATAAACAAGACCAGTAATAGGATAATAATTCTGGAGAAAAAGCTTTTTTTCTTTTTCCAGAAGACTTACTTTTATAGTTCTTAATTTAATTTGTGTAGTTGTTGTAAACTTACATGTTTCTACCTCAAATAGACAATTAGGTAAGCCGTGTTCAGTTTATATGCATTGTTTCATCACTAATTGGAATAATGACATTGTTTTGAGTATGGTACTTTGCTGTTGGATTGTTCTGACACCAAAGATTTTGGTAAGACTTTTCTTTTTGATGACTGCTTCTTGGAACAATGAGGCAATTTGACCTGATTTGCTATAGTCAAACAGGAATGCTCATTGGAAACACTGAGTATTTTCATATAACATAGAAGTTTGCAAATCTGAAATTTGTTGGGTATGGGAATATAGCAGAGTATGTTTTCTAAGTAGAGTCATGATCCAACTTTTACAATTAATCTTGTTTTTTCTATTTTTCTGCATTCTGGTTTCATACCTTATCTGTGAGTTTCTGTAACTGGAAGTGTTATATAGTAAGATTATTTTGTTACGTAGATTGATTTGTGTTGGTAGAAAAGTAATAGTTGAAAGTAATAGTCTGTAATGCTGTGAAGCATGTTACTTGTATGCGTGAAATAATTTGTCATGCCTTGTCTGTTCTGTGTGTGAATGGGACTTAATTTGGGGACTAAGATTCTTGATTTTTCCCTCAGAGTTACAGAATGTTTTATAGTAGGTACAAAAAGCTGTGCTTTGCAATATCCATGTGTATTATTTCACACACAATTTAAATTTGAAGCTGAAGGGAAATTTATTTTAGAAGCTGAAAAGAAGTTGAGGTGCATATAAATATATGGTTGAAACTGGGGTTGCTGTTGGTTTAATAGAATATCCAGAAGGAATTGCCCCTAAGAATCATTGTAAAATTCATCTCCTCCTTGCGTATTCTAAGATGTAATCTGTATAAAGCTTACATAAATTGCATTCTCTGTAAGACCATAGCTGGACTTGCAAATGAAAACCTGTGTACATTGCTGCTATTACCATGTATGTTCGTTAAACGATAACAATTAATAATCTAGCAAGTTATTAGAAAGAAGAGGAAAAAAAAAGGCAAAACAACCTGTCATTCAAATCCTCTTTTTGAAGGTACAAAACAGATGGACCGGCTGGGAAGGAAAAGGAAGCAATTCTGGAGGAAGATGATGAGCTCTGGGTGAAGATTCGGCACAAGCATATTGCAGATGTGATAGAGTATGTGAATCAGTTAACAAATTGTTAAATGCAAGTTATAAACGTTTCTTCGAGGGGTATATGTCTCACGAACTGTCAAGGAAGTAGGAGTATAGGGAGTAATAAAAATAGCTTATCATAGAGAAGGTCTTAAGATTTAAGAACTGTGACGCTGTTGCATTTCATTATTTATTTCATTATTTTTATGCAGGGAAATACCAAAACTGTTGAAAGAAGTTTCATCAAAAAAGAAAGCAACAGAAGGAAAAGTAAGTCATTCAGTGCTGTTTTTCCTGGTAATTGAATTTTCAGGTGATCAGATCTGTGTAATTCATGGATCTACTAGAGAAACCTAAATATACATGTACAAACCTATACCAATTGTGATGTTTGAAAAATGTAAAGCTGCAACAGGAGGGGAAATACCAGTGTCTAATACTGGGGGGAAAAAAATAAACTTCTATTGTTTCTTCACAGTTATCGTTATCCAGTTTGGCTCAATTGATGAAAAAGATGCCACACTATCGTAAAGAGATAACTAGGGTAAGGGGTATTTCATAAGTACAGCTCAGTGCTAAATAATCTATGCGCTATAATTGTGTTGTTGATGTTTAGATTTATTCACTCGTTATTGTGTTGAATGTGCTATATAACTTTTCTCCAATTTATGTTCAACTACTGTAAATTTTTGAGAAGAAAACTTGTTTCCAGGTGTTTCATTTAAATACATAAAAATGCTTAACTCTAAACTGTGTGTACTTTAAGGACTGAAGATATAAGAGTAATGTTCTAGAAAGTATTGGGGGGATCAATCTTTAAGTGAAGGATAAAATATGGACAATTCATGATGGTTCTGAATATTGGTGAAAGACCGAGTTTTGTAACCAATAAAAATGATTGCTCTGTTTAAAATAAAAAAACAAGCTATGAAAACGGATTTTTTTTCTTCTAGCAAGTTGTCCATCTTAACTTAGCAGAAGATTGCATGAGCAAGTTCAAGCCTAATATAGAAAGGCTTTGTAAAACTGAACAGGTATGTTTAAAACAAAAAAACAACCCCACAAAACTACTGCAAATGCAACTTTTTTGCTGGCAGGAATAGGTGCTTGATTTTAACTGACAAAGCTAGTCTCTTATGTTTTTTTTCTTTCTCTGCAGTCACTTTTTGAGGTAGTAATATTGGAACTAAGTGAGATATACAAGACTCTTACTCTGCCAATTAAAGAGTTGTTATTAGAGTTCTGTTTTTCTTTAAATTTGGCTGATCTGTATAAAGATAATCTTTGAATTTTCTTGATTCAAATCTCCTATGAAGTTGCCTTACTACTTCTGCTGAAGGAAGCCCTTTTTAAATGTCTGGGTAAAGCACCTGCTTAGGTGAGACATTGCAGTTGTACTACTAATCTCAAGTTCAACATTCATATTATTATGAATTCTAGGTAACTTGACAGGAGATGATAATATTTTTTGAATTAATATTCTATACCTCAAAACTGTTATAAAATATCTTTATTTTGCGGGGAGAGAGGAATACAACTGTTCTTATTGTAGCATGGATTGAGGCTAGCAGTTGAAATCTGACAGAGCTATTGTCCAAAGTAACAATACAACAAAGACTGTAGCTGCTTGTATTTGAGCTGTTGGTTTATCCCTCTTATACAAATGTCTTTGATCGTCTTATGAGAATTTGAATCTGTTTGCCTAAACTGTATTCTTGCAGCTTTTTCAAAGTCCATTGCAAACTGTATTCAAACAATATAAAATGTCTAAAAGCATTATATAGTATTACCACATCACTATTGAAATAGTTGTCTAAAATTTTTCATATGGAGTTTAAATGGATGCAGCTTTTTTTCTTGAAGCCTCTATTATCATAAAAATATATTTCAGAACAAACAAAACAGTTTTTCTTAAATGGGTACTCGCTGAAATGATTTACTTGGTTTTTACTTTAGGACTTGGCTCTTGGAACTGATGCAGAAGGTCAAAAAGTGAAAGACTCGATGAGAGTCCTCCTGCCAGTTCTGCTCAACAAAAGTCATGACAACTATGACAAAATTAGAGCTATTCTCCTGTATATCTTCAGCACAAATGGTATGTTAAGCTGCCCTGGTTTTTGTCTCGGTGCTATGGACTTCAACTCAAATTTTGTGAAAGAGTCCAGTATTTTAACTAACTCAAGCATATGTGTCAGTTGATGGTCAAATTTAAAAGAAGTCTATCCTCTGTAACTTCTCTTCCCTCAGATTAGTAGTAAAGATAGTGTTGATAAAGAAACAAGAGGTTCAATAGAAGCACAGATCCATACCCTGCTTTAGCATCATTCCTGTGCTTGAATGTTTGTAACAATTTTTCTCCTTTTCACACAGTGTTGAAGCTGTTAAGGGAACCTGTAAATGAAGTAAATGGGGGAGAATCTGTACTTAAAAAAAAGGAGGAAACTATCAAAATGTGGGTCTAAGGAATCTGTAACAATATTGAGTTCTGTTCTCAAAAATGGACTGTTAAACTTTTATGCTAAAATATAGGATTATGTTAAACTTATGTTAAATACACAGTAGTGTATTGGCCAACCAAATCAAAAGAAGAAAAAAATCCTGGACTAAACAATAACAGCTCAGAATGTGAGAGACAAAATTGGTCTCATTGCATTGACAAAGTCACGAAGTCACATGCTAACTAAGTCGTATATTTTTCTTATATCAAAGGAACTACCCAGGAGAACTTGGACAAGCTGATCCAGAATGTACAAATAGAAAGTGATAGTGATATGATAAGAAACTGGAAATACCTTGGTGTGCCTATTATCTCTTCAGTAAGTTTGTTCTTTTTTTTTTTTTTTTTTAAATTTCCTACCATCCAAGCACTTGTCTACAGCTCTTTCAGCAACTCTTAGCAGTATTAACCAGGTCCTTTTTTGGAAGGAGGCAATTACTAGGCATTCCTATTTTCATGATGTGTCTAGGAGGTAAATCCTTTAAACAATTAACTTGAATACTTCTCAAAGAGATGTCTATAATGTTCCCTTGTAACATCTTCAGATGGTGATGCTAGCTGGTTGGTTTTGGGAAGCACTAACTTATTCAGTTCCTTGCCTCTGAAAGGTGTGTTTTAGTGTATCCTGGATTCTACAGGTAATTATACCTGTGGAATGATTATCAATCATACGTGGTATCACCGTAATTGATGATAATTTCTTTAAAATTTCCTACTGATTTTTTTTTCTCCCACCTGCTGTGAACTGGGAATAAGTTTCAAAAAAACCCAAATGTACTGTATAATACATCTATGGTTTTGAAAATCTCTTCAGTCTGCTGTTCAGCAACATAAGCAAACAAGAAGGGACCGTTCTTCAGAAGAAACATTTCAACTCTCTAGGTGGACGCCTGTTATCAAAGATGTTATGGAGGTAATTTTGACCAAGTAATTATTTCATGGGTGCAGTGCAGGAATATATCCAAGTGTGCAACTGTATTCCATCTTTTGAAATTTTATAGTATTTTGATTTACTTCTATTAAATACTTCCGTTGGTAAAGCAATCAATTCTAGTCTGTTTATAATATAGGCAATTAGAGTGCTGTATGTTGTTAATTCTACTTACTGGAGGTTGGCTTAAGATTAAAGCAAACCAAAGTGAATGTCTTTTTTTTTTTTTAATTTGAGCTGCCTGTCCTGTCACTGGTAATATTTAGTGTATTCTAAAGATCTGGATATTACCTCCTTCGTTGTTTTTGTTTTCTTCTAATAGGTCTTCAAGCTGTAATGCAAATCTAAATTGCAGATTGGTAGAAGCCAGAAAATTTTACTTGGCAGAAGTTGCTGCGCTATTCTTAAATCTCCTCCTAAGCATCAGTCTGTCACTGATGTCAGATGGAATAGTGGGCTTACTGGATCTTTGGTCTGACTGAATGCACTCATTTTTAGAGTTTTCGTGACTTTGTTAATTCAGTAACTGGATGTGCCTTCAGGAGACCATGAATTCTCTTATATAGTCCTCTAGAGAAATGAGATAAGTTAGAGTAATTGCAGATGAAAAACTGCTAGTGATATCTGAGCAGTTAAATCAGTATCATTTTGAGAAAGAAAGCATGTGTACTCCCATTATTTCTGATGTACAGAAGTCTTGTAATTATTTTTAGTATTATGTGGTCTAGTGTTCTGGTATGCAAGAACACTGTTTTGGGGGTGCTGGTTGCTACTGGTTGTTCTAAGAAATTATATGTGCTGTCATTAAATGTCAGTTCGACTTTCTTACTGGAAGTTGAAACTTGTTGAGCTTTGGTTCTCCATGGTTGTTTAAAATGGGTTTTTGTTTTGCACTTCAGGATGCTATAGAAAACAAACTAGATTCAAAAGAGTGGCCCTATTGTTCCCAGTGTCCACCTACCTGGAATGGTTCAGGAGCAGTAAGGTAAACTGGTTAATATCTTGAGATACAATGTTCCTGTTTCTCAATATTTTTGTCACGTGAGTTGTAAAGCATTACAGAAGTGCACTTTCTAAGTGGTAAAATGATTTATACGTGGTTATGTAACGTTAAGGTGTAAAACCATAATTTTTAACTCACCTAAAACACCCTGAACTCGATTGTTAGTTTAGTAAATCTTCTTAGTCCTGCATGGCTGCTTGTGTAGAGTATCTCCTTTTTGCTTCTAATTTAGAAATAGCATTTCCATATTCCTAGAATGAGAAGCTTAAACCACTGAGCTTTTTAGTGTGAAGTAGCTTTAAGAATGTGTTATCAGTATACTGATAATTTGAATCTGCAATTAGTATATATGTTAGAAAAAGTATGTTTTATTTTTTCATCTTTCCTAGCTATGTGAATCTTACTTGATAACAGCTAAATATATCTATTTTTAGTTATATTCTATTCATGTATGGACAATAAAATACTTGAGATTTTAGCTTTTTCAAATGAACTCTTATGAAAGTTTTCCCTGTAATTGTTAGCGTGCAGAATGAAGCTTCTTCATAGAGAAGCTGTGTACAAGATTTTTGCTTTGTATTTATTTTCCCTTTTGATATCTGAATAGTTTCTATAATGTACTAACTTGCTTTCTTAGAAACTCTTTTAGTTATTAAATTTTTTTTGCTGTGTGAACTGCATGACAGAAGTGATTACTGCTCATTGTGTCATTTTTACCAAAAATTAATCCGTAAAACTGTATAAATGTCATCTTATGAAATATTTTGCAGTGCTCGCCAGAAACCTAAAGCTAGTTATCAAGATGAGCGAAAGAGTAGTGCAAGACTGATTGTATTTGTGATTGGAGGAATTACATATTCTGAGATGCGCAGTGCTTACGAAGTTTCTCAAGCCTACAAGTCTTGTGAAGTTATCATTGGTAAGCCTGTCCTGGGACCAGGGTGATACGCAGAGATTTACTTTAAACAAGAGTATGTAGTCTAAAGATGCGTTTCTGTAAAAACGTAAGCATCTTTTTCTTTTCCAAAGTTGATTCAGTAAACTAATACTACAGCCAATGTATCTTTTAAAACTAGATGTTTAAACTGAGAAGTTACTGCTGTGCTGAAAACTACAGAAGGATCATCATGAATTAAATCAGAGAAATGTATTATTAAAGTAGCCTGATGTATAGCAAAAAATATTAAATAGATCTATATTTCCCTGCATTACACTGTCTCCTCACAAACTCATGCATCTGCCTGTGCTTTACCTGCAGCTACAATTATTATTGTGGTTAATTTTGTAAGTAGTAGGAAAGCTGGTAGAATAGTGCAAAAGTAATCACTCCTTGTGGGAGGAAGGAGAAACAATTATTCCTTTTCTGTATTTTTTTAAAAGTTTTTTTCCAAGTGTAGCTAAGTCTGTTCTACAACATCTTGCAGTTCTTGTCATGTTTTTTTCAGAAAATTTAAACAAAACACACCATGCTTAATAGCATTTTCTCTAAAAATTAGTGATCTCCTTAATCTTCTTAGGATTCTGCAGTGTGTTTGTAAATGCATGAATCACTAGCAGGAGTAATACTCCCTCAGTTAATACCTAGAGGCAGCAAATGCTTTTTCTATTATCTGCTGTGTTCCAGATAATCATTTATTGCTATTTAAATTTAAGTGCTAAAACACTTGGGTATATGGTATATCAAAACAAAAATCCAAGGTTTAGAACCCTACCAGAGACCTGTATCCATCTGCAGTAGCAACTGTTGTCTGGGTGCGGGGTCATCTAAAGCATCCTAAATTGCATGAGATGCCTGTGTTTTGGCAACTAAACTTTAGGCCTGAGTGTCAGAAAGGATTTAATCCTATATACTGTCATTTAAATAAATAAGACTCTTCCCTAAAGCAGTAACAACCTTGATTCCGAGAACTAGAATCTGCCATTATTATTTTTTTTTCTTTTGGTTGCTGCTCTTGTTAGTGGTGATTGAGGTAGGTTTAACACCAGTGTTGAGCTGCAATTGGGAGACGAGGACAAGAGGAATGTGGTTTGACAAGGCTGTTTCTTCATCTAAGACTTGTTTACAAAACTGCATCTAGCGTAGGTCACTTCCGTTGTAATTTCTGGCACTAACTTCAGCATCATCTTCCTTTTTTTTATTTACAAGTGATTCTTGCAGCTTTGCATATAAACCTGCTTTCTGAGGGAAGGTGTTAACATTTCCATGCTGCCTACTGCAAGATGAAAACCTTACTCAATTTTGAATTGAGAATTCAAGGAATACTAGCCTGTACAGGTTGACACTGCTAAAACTCAAGGTTTGAGACAGCCCTAATCTTAAACGGTTAAGATTTTCCTTTATAACTGCAGGGTGACCCTTCAAGGCAGAAGTTATATCAGTCCATGAGAATCAGAGAAGTAACAGTAGTGTGCTCTTCAAGAACAGTATGGATTTTCTTTGCCGCTCCAAATTTGGAATTTGTTGTGAAAATTTTTAAAAAATGTTAGTTGGTAAAAGCTAACTTTCTCTAACCATTATTTGTATGGAGAACTGTTTGTGGTAATCCTTAATGCAGATGACTTCTTGATTTTTTTAGGATAAAGCCTCTCATTAACTCACCCTTTCACAGAACGGGCAGATTTCTTGCAGTTTGGGACAATTACAGAGTGAAAGGGGACTAGGTTCAAGGCTGTGTTTCAAACCAGACAGAGCAGGGACTTGAAACTGGTGTCCTAAGTAAGAGTACTAGGGATGTGGTCTTTGTCCTCCCCTCTTTGCTTCTCCACACTCTCCTGGTCCCAAAATACTTGTAGCCTTTGTTGAACTGGGGCAAGGGGCAGAGCAAGAAAGACAACGATTTTTTTCTGGTTGTCCACAGTGTGTGGAAGGAGGACACTTCCCTCTTAGGCCTTCCTAATCATGGCAGTTAGAGTTGTACATTATGTAACACATGAAAACATTTGGAACTGTTTTTCTGTGTGTGTAAATATATTTTTAATGACTGCAAAGCGTAACTATTAACTTCATCAGTCTGAAATTTGTTTGCTTTGTCAGGTTCTACACATATTTTGACACCTAGAAGACTACTGGATGAAGTAAAGAGCCTTAGTAAACCCAAGGATACGGTCTGCATTAAGGATGAATAGAAATGGTGATGTGTTAGGAAAGGACAAAACGTTCTCATACAACTGACTTTTGCAAATACTGTACTGGGATACTACGTGGACTAATGGAATGTCATGTATAATCTGAAGTTGCTGCTTTTTGGGGGGGAGTAGAAGGCAGAGAAAGGGGAAAAAGAATAACACGTTTCCTAGGTTGTATTTAGTATAGGCAGTGGTACACTGTAAGTGCCTTTTCAAAAGGGCATGTTCATCCCTAACAAGTTATGATAAAAATTATCATGATTATATATATACTCCAGTTGTTTTTGAAAACTGTGAAACCTTTCTATAATAGTTTATTTCTAAAAATCACTGAATTAAAGAATCTAGGTTCTGAGGTAAAGGCTTCAGAAGAAAGCTGTAAATACAAGTTTGTTTAAAAAAAAAATGTATATTTCATAAAAGTGCAATGTCTCTAACTTCTCTGTAAAATAATTTTAAATGCATGTCATTATGAAAAATGATTTTTTTCTTTTCTGGGTGGTTGTGGGTAAGGTAGAAATCCAGTCATGGACATATTGAGCACTTAATTTCAATAAATAACATCAGAGAAATGCTGTCAGTTGTGGACTGAAGTACACTTTAAGCATATACTTATCTCTAAAGCTTTCCAAAAAGTTTCCTACAGACTTGCTTATGATTGTGTCTACGTAGTGCGTCTGTTTTATAAATGGAGTTGCCTATAATAGTGTTCTGTGAGCTCCCATGTAATTTTCAAATTGTAAGCTTCAATTTTTTTTTTTGGAGGGGGAGGGTAAGATGAGAGAAAAAAAGAGGGGAAGCAGCCAAATCTTTGGCAGGGCTTAGTAATGAAAAGAAAAAAGCAAACCAAACAACAAAACCTGATGCATTCAATAAGTTCTTGTGGTTTTATTTTTGGTTACTTATTAAGAAAGAAATACATCAGTTTGTGATGAAGTGGATCAAATAAATTGTATTAATTCTGTAATACTGCTAATATTTAGATTTGTCTTAGTTATTTAAGTGTAAACTTTTATTAACCTTTTAAAGGGATAACATTGTGTTGATGTGCATTGATATGCTAGTATATTATATGTAGAATCTGAGAGAAATATCATAAAACGTGATTACTCAAGTTGTTTATTTACCTTTTTTACAAACTGTAAGGGTATTTGTTTTTTGGTTTGCAGAAATGTGTTTTCTTTTCCTTCTTTTTGCCCTCAGGTTAACTAGTAGGTTGAGAACATCTTTGTTAGGTAAGTTTGTTTGAAGTTGATTAGAAGGTGGCAAGAGGTCAAACATTTTTTTTTCCTTCCTTCAAAACAGTTTATAAATTATAAAAATAAATGATTTAAAAGCAATAAGTGCAGAATGTAATAACTGATATCAGTGTCCTATTTAAGGACTAAAATAATTAGGTCGTATGAAACCCATTGTATTGATACTTATGCATTGTATATGGTTGAAGAAATATCAACTTGAAATGTTGGACTATTTTCCCACAGTCGGCATTTAAACTTTCTTCAAGTGTTTGTTTTTTTGGGTTTAAATGCTATTAATAGCTCAGCGCTTCATAGCTGATAAATATGAGACTAAGAATTTGTGGCTTTGGAATCCATCATGCTCTTCTTCCAGAAGAAAAATAATAGATTAATTTTCTTGATGCACTGTATTTCTACATAATTTTTAAAATTCTGCAGCCTACATCATCAGCTGAAATCTCAAAAACAGATATATTGGACAAGGTAAGGCCATCACAGTGAAAGAACTGTTTAATTGTAACGGATACACAAGACAACAAATGGTGTTACTCGGTTATTGAGACATGAGGAGTATCTTAAAATTAAAGCGCTCTCAATGTGGCACACTCTAAAACCAAAATAATTACATACGTTAACAGCGATTTGGTATGCTAGCATGATGCTTACAGATGCAGAGGCTCACATGCTCAAGCAGCTGCAATGAAGTCTGAAGAGAAAATATATGTAATGAATGAGAGATTTATTCTGCTGTTTGGGGTAGGGGGAAAGCAAAAGTCAAAAAGCTAACCTTGCTTGTTTAAATCAATTTTTGTAATGCTACCTTAAGTGAATTCTTAGAGAAGGCAGCTGTAAGCAGGAATAGGTATTAGCAAATGTACCAAAAACTTCCAGTAGAATTAGTGATTTTTTTTCTAGTTCAGACAGCGAGTGTAAAGATGCAGAGTACCGGTATGCTCTCATTTAGTTTAGTATTGATGGTCACAGAACTGAAGCTAGCTGACTACCCAATCTTTGTATTCATTATTTTATGTTTGCAGACACGCTGATATTTCAGTATTAACCAGCAAAACAACACAGCATTTGAAACTGGATAATTAAAGATGTTTTCTTGCAATTTTAGCTAGATCTTCTGCAATTGCTTGTACCATTCGTTCTGTAGCTCTCTTCAAACTGTTTGCTGTCTGTATGGCATGATCTAGGGTAGAATTTAAAATCTGTTGGGGACAATAAAATACAGCCTTGTTGAGTACGATTGTTTCCATACGTATGAAATAGGAAGTGATGTCCAGTTAAGGTTCTGTGTAGCATTTTCAACAGGTCTACTCTAAAAGTACATTGACAAGTTTAAAACAAAAAATGTGGTAGACTACTCCAAGATTTGAGTGTAATAAATCATTATTTTAAATTAGCATGGAAAGTTTCAGCTACGGAACTGTTTTTTTAAACTCTCTCCTGTTCCATTATTATCCTCAAATGGATTAGACAAGCTTAAATGGTAATAACTGGTGTGCTAAGAAAGGGTATTTTAAACAGTTCCATGATGGTATGGACGTATGTTTTTAAAGATAATTATATGGCTTTTAATTTTCACTCTGAAGTCTTACATTTGCGTTGAAATCATTGGTATTTCTGTTTCTGATGTTGATTGCAGGTTTGTTTCGGGCAAGCTTCTTGACACTGACATTCCTAAATATTGATGCGATAGAACAACTTTATCATATATATTTGAAAAGGAGGATTCATCAACCTAAAAAAATTGTCTAAATATAAAGTATATAATAAAACATGCAAAGTTATTTTAAACTGTGAATTAGATATATGTACACCTTGATAACACATTTGCAAGTTAACTTTACAGCGAATAGAATCTTTCATTTACCTGTAAAAATACAGCCAATCATAATTTGTATTGCATCTGTACTGCAGTAAGACAGAAAACATTCCCCAGTTAAGAGTTAGGAAATCTCTCTAGCATCATTGTCTCAGCACTGTAACCTCTGAGTAGTCTGCCATTGATACTCAAGTGCAGCTACCGTACTTTCAGGCAATTACTGCTACTTAGTAATGCTGTCAAAAACTATGGTTGCAAAACTTGCCTTGGTTTATCTTGTCTGTGCTAACTATAGTTAAGAATCCATTCTATTCCTCAGACTCTGAGTGTAATTTAATGTTAACAAATTATTAAAAAAAAAAACAAAAAAACAACACCACACGTTACTTTATTAAGAGTATGTTTCCATTCACAGATCCCTAAAACAAGTCTGTAATACTTAATATGCAATTCTTTTTGCTACAGGAGTCCTAGTTCTGTCTTGTTTTTCGGAATAAATGTGTTAGCTAAAGAGGTCAGATACTGATTCGTTAAATTAGAAACACTGAAGAGCTACCCCAAGAGTTATTTACACTTGTGCTTACGGTAAATATATTAAAATTTTACTCATTAATTAAATTTCAAAGATAGTGTGCTCTGAAAAAGATAAAGCACTGCCCCTGCTTATGATAGTGCTGAATATTTTTCATGCTGGATCTTTATTAATGGTATTTTCTGTTGTACCACACACATTTATTACTACAACTTACCTTTCAGAAAGTCTGTTTACAAGTTCACGGGGCCGTTTATTTGTTTGAGCCTTCTGAGTGGAGATTCTCTTCTGTGCATAAGCTTAAGATATTGAGGCCATGTTTAAAACTGATAAATGTATTTTCTATATATTTAACATCTTTCTCCGTTTAGCATAAATTCAACTCAATGTCACTGCTGAATTAAAATTTGAATACATTATGATTTTTTTTGTAAATGAGGCCAAACTTTCCCTTTTGGGTTCCCTGTTGAATTTAGTTCTTCAACAAACGATGTATAGATTTGTATTTAATTTCGTACAGTGAAAGACTGCATGGAGAAAGTATCGAATCATCAGACTATCATAATCCTAATAATTATATAAATACCACTTTGATTTTTTTAGTCATAATACAGAGAAATAGCTAACTTATTAATTCAATTTTTCTGCCTGCAGTTTCTTTCTACAGTATAGAGTCCAAGATAATTGATTTAAAACCTAGATGTTCAATGTTTTTTAAAAAATAGGTATTCCCTAACTCTGCTGCATGACACACAATTTCAGTGCAGAGCTGGTATTTCCTTTCAATACTTGTTTGTGCTACATTCAGTGCCAGCTAGTACTGAAAAGGTTGGCGTGGTAATGCCCAATTTTAGTGTTCTTCCATGCGGCGCTGGAGATGCTCCTGTTTGAAGTGAAATACAGGACTCTTCAGAACTGGAGAAGGTTAAAGCTGTCGTGCATAAGGATTAAACCCAGGCAGGTGTGTAAAGGTTGGATTTGCTAATTTCACTTTGCAGGACCTATACCCATTTATGGGTTAGCTGTAGTGCTGTTTCTTATGCTAAGCTAAATTTTTCTTGGTACATGCGCAACATGACTTTTTGCTCCTTAAGATCTAGCCCACAATTTGAAATATTTCTGTAACAAACCATACTTACAGGTTGAACCAGAATTTTTATTTCTACACAGGGCGCAAGACTGAACAGACTGTTTGTAATTCCTGTGTTTGAGTTGATAACTGCTTTCTCTAGGGCATCTGAATATAAATCCTGAAAACAAAGACATGTTTAAAAAGTAGAATACTATAAGCAAGGATATTTTGTGTAGATTTTGGTATTTTTTTTGCAATCTTTTTACCTTTTTTCTCTTGCCGTAATCTTGTATTGAATGTTTTGTAACTTTCAGTCTCATGTTCCATCAGTTCCTCACTTTGTGAACCATAAGAATCACAGGCTGAGATGTCTTCTGAATCAGTGCCTAAAATCCCCAAAATATATATTAAAAATCTGAAATATTAGAAGTTTTGGCTTGTGTACCTAAACAATTATTGGGCTTTCAGCACTGTAATTTCTGAGCCCTTCACAGTCACTAACAATACTGCAGTTAGAATAAGTTCTTTTTCCTCCATTTTACAGGTGGGGATAGAGCTGTAAAGACTGGCTTTCAGCTTTAACCTGAAGCCTCAAATGCAGATGTTGTTGTTCCCAGTCCCAGAAGTGTCCTTACAAAACTAAACACACCCTCTCACTGTCCTTAGGTTTTTGTTCTGGAGGTTAAAATCACTTGTGAAAACAATGCAGCCCAAGAGGAACATCACAAAGAAGTTGGGAGGATATAGTATGGCGCTGCTTTAGTTATTGCACAAATCAGCATTAAGAATAATGGCCCCTGTGTGTTGTAATAAAGTGAAAGGACATCACGGAGAAGTCAAGGACAAAAGGTAGGCCCAAAGCATGAACAGCCCACATGCTGAGATTTCAAGCTAAATCTAATACAGCTCATGCTGCTCTTTTAGTTTGTCAGACATCCTCAGAGTATTCTACATTAGAAAGATAAAGTTAAGATGCCCTAAGAGAACGAAATGCTTACAGATGCCTAGTGAACCTCTAAGAACTGGAGTCTTAGATGACAGCTGATTTAATTAGTTCATTCACAGTAGCCTGTGTAGGCTCTGGTTTACATTTGGTGAAACTATTAGGAGCTGGACTGAGGAAGGAGAACAATTCCAGTCTGTCTCTATTCTGAATGGAAGAAAGATTAAGAAAACGTTCTTGATTTTCATGCAGAATAACAAAGTTAAATCCCAAAAATGAAAGTGGAAATCTTAGTGTGAAATGTTTTAATTACCAAATTTGTTTCAATATTTGGTTGTACCCAGACTTAAAACTTTTTTCTCGTATCTAAATGGCAATTCCTTTGTTGTAGGTTGTCTGTTGCCTCTTGGTCTGTCACTGACCAAGAGTGGATTTGATGTGGTCTCCTCAAAAGTCAACTGTGTTCTTACTGCCTTGTGCTGTGCTAAGCAGTAACATCTGTTGAAACTCCAAAACAAATTTCTCACTGCTTAGATGTGACAGGAATGCATTTCTTAACAAGATTGAATAGGAGGTATAAGTACAGGGTTCTGACCTTTGTATCGCATCGCTACTTACTCAGATTTGTATCTGATAAATCAGTTGGTTTTCTCTGAATGAAGATTGAACATACTCCAGTTTTCCTCTCCTGGATGTTTTTATTTCTTTGAGCATGGAAACAGAATGATATCTTAATTTTATCTTAATACCTGTATGAGTCTTATGAACATAAAATAAGGTCTGACCAGTTCTTAACTGAGAAGATATCAAATTTACTTATAGAAAGAACTGTCTCACTATTCTGAAAAGGTGGGAAGTAGAAGCTTAAATGAAGAATTAACCAATCACAAAATAATGACTTCTTGTCCAAGAATACAGTCTGTCAGAAAGACCTTGCCATATCAGAGCAGTTAAACATGCCTAAAAGTGAAGTAATAACTGTAGTTCTGAATAGCAATGTAGCATACAATGGTATACATTTACATATAAGTGTTTAAACATGCTATAACAATATTATCAATGGTAAAGACGATGTAGTTTTTTTAGTAACTTTGAGCTAAGTTAAGGTTTTAATTTTATGGCCTTTACGGAATTAGAGGAATATTTGGGATCTACCTTCTGACAGAACAAGATCAAAGATCCTTGTTTGCCATATTTGACATATGTATTCTCAACAGGGCATAAAGTATCCTCAAATTTATTTGGAAGTGTTTCCAGCCACTCATGAAAACAAGGATCAGAAGACTGAGTTATTTTTTCTTAAACGATAGAGAGGGGAAAAAATGAAGTTAGGTGAGTTTTACTAGATAAGCATTATCTATTCAGTAAAATAGTCTGAGAGGATTTTTCTCTTATGCTTGCATTCTTCTCCCAGCAAACTTAGAGTATTGTTGTAGTCTACACTGCATGTTATCATAAGATGTGACTTTGGATAGAGATTTAATTTGCCAAAACTTCAAACTCCCAGATAAGGCACGTAGAATTATTTTATCACGTTGACATTTCTGTAAATGAAACTCTACAGATTGGCCTTTACACTTGAACTATATGCAGCATTATCAATAATTAATCAATTAAAAATATTTTATAATAATCAATTAATAAAATATCAAATATCCCTCCAGGCCTACCAGATTTATTTTATGACAATGATAATTTCAAATATTTGTAGTTGCTGAATAGTTTGTAGTTACTTATTCAGAGTGCTATCATTTATCACTGAAGGGGCGGGGGGAGGTTGGCACAAAGCTGCCTCTTTTCATGCACTATTAAAATTTGTTCGTGGTATGTAAGTACCACAGGCCTTAAAGAAGCCCATCTCACTGGACCACTGTAATATGAACATATTCCTATCTTTAATGAAATTGATGGGAGTTTTGCCCTTTCTCCAGTAGTCTGCTGCATCGTGTACCTTATGTGATTAACTAGTAATACTCTTGAAAACAGGTCATCCTTGTATTTTATACGTATTAAATATTCAGTGTTCTGGGCAGAATCCAGTGTAGAGACAGACTGGTGCACATGCGTGTATCAGTTCATTTAGCTGTAGAAAAGTGTCTATGACTAGCCGAAACACAATACACTTACCCTTTCTTATTTTCTTCATCAGCGTTACATTTTTGACTTAACGTACCCTGAGTATGGAATCTAAGACCTTTTTCTTCTGGTGAAAGGAATCTCTGTAGCACCCAGAAAGCAAAACAAACTGACAGTATTGTTTATATTACTGCGTACTCATCAAACAGGATAAGTGTGAACAGTAGCATCGGGTGTACATTTTTTTTTGTATTGCTTTAGTTGCCATTAATTCTACAATTTCATCTATTACAACTGTAACTGTAAAGCAGACTGGACACCATAACAACACTTCTTAATCTGTGAAGTTGGGAGTGTGGGAAGTCTTACGTAGCTTTGAGAAGGATTAGCCTATATTCATTCACCTCTCTCATTGCCTCAAAATTAAAATAAATGTTGTAAGCAAGGAGTTGCCAGTAGATTTCTGCCTTCTGAACAAATAACAAAGGCAGGCCAGTAAACACAGCTAAATCTTTCCTAAGAGAAGTGAACTTGATCACAAATCTCAAAAGTTCGGATTTAATTTTTTCCTTTGGAAACCAATTCAGCAGTGTTATGATAGACTGTAGTATCTCAAAAGCTCAGCCATCACACTGTGCAATAAGGGGAAAAACGTTCCATAAATAATTTTAAAGCTGAATATGTTCATCTAAGTCAAAATGAATATGCAAACAGATCTCCTACCATTACACTGGAAGAGTGCTTGCTTGCTAGCAGATAACCTTTTCCCAGAGGCTCCATTTCTCTTCCAGAAGTTGATTCAGCTCTCTTTTGTAACCTGAATTGGTTAAGGAAAAAACATTTGTTTTACTTTCCTAATCTCATTGAGATGATTAACACGTATGAAATATTCTCTAAAAGGGTGGAGATGGTCTCTAGTGTCATTTCACAAAGTTTTGATGGTTAATTATATAAGTATCTGCATCCCTCACTTTTTTAATTAAAAAGTAATACAAATTCTTCTGTACCAGTATTGTATTTTTACTAGTGTTTCACATCCTGAATTAGTGTGGTTGCAATAAATTTTTATGCAGAGATATGATTACTGGTAATGGTTTGGCTTCAGGAAAGGTCTCAAAGTAGAAATGCCAGGCTGCAAGGAATTGTTGGGTGTTTAGAGTTCTCTAATAAGTGTTATCTGGGAATGTTCTACCTACTTTCAGATATTCTAGACATCCTGACTTTCTGTACTCAGCAAATAATTATGGAAAAAGTTTTAATAACTTCAATAGCTGTCAGTTTTACACTTACATGTGAGGACAGAGATTGCACTTTTCAGCTTCTAAAGAAATCAGATGATTTGTTTGTGGGATTACGTCACTTGTCTGAGTTGTATTTTCTCCCTTGCTGTTCTTTTGAAGAAATGTGGTTTCTTCTGGAGGATCGGTAGTGCTTGAAACTTCTGAGCTCTGTACAAAGTAACCATAGGATGGTAGTATATGGTCAGTGTATCACAAGTACATGACTTCTACCAGCCAGCATTTTCTGAATGCCTCTAGCTTGGGATTCAGAGAAGACTGGTTTCTAAAATAGTGACTATGAAAGCTCTCTTAATTTTCTGTTAGAATTAACAAAATTAATGAAGCTGATATTTCATGGGTAAAAAGATTTCTTTGAAGTGGCATGCTATCCAAAACTGTCATGCTTTACAAATATTAGAGGAAAACATACAACTGCACTGTTTTGAGATTTTCTTCAGTAAAACTGTAAAATGTAGTCTTTAAATGATAAAACTCATAATTACCTCCCAAAGAGGATTCAATGAATGGGCAGATTCATCAGAAATAAGTGAAGGAGCCAAGCTGTATTTGCCATCATCAGTTTGTTCTTGGATGTCTTCAAGCAGCATGCCAAGTCTAAATATTTCCCCTTCCACCTTTCTAAAACCGATCACAATACACAGCTAGTGAAACATGTATTTCTTACTGTGATAACCATATTTGGCATTGCATTAAATATTCGGGGGGGGGGGGGAAGAGAAATTAATGGAGTTCACTGAGTCTCTTTTAAGTACTTGAATTAATCCGTTAGCCTAATTATAACAGCAATATGTAAAGCTTGACATGAATTTTGGCCAAATCACTTCTAGCTTACTCCATGTAATATTAAGGTAATGTTTTCACCTCTGAAGAATATTAATGGATAAATGAAGTAATGGTTCTAAGACACTCAAAATATGGAAAATATACGGATGCAATACTTAGCACATATATTCTAACCTTTCAGGATCAAACTCTCCAACGTGGATAGACTTGTCCTTGTAGTTCTGCAGCTGTAAAACATGGTGCTCCTCTCTAGCAGTTAAGTAACTCCTTTCCAAGGCATCAAGGTATTTTTTCAATTGATTTAATGCCTTCACCAATGAGAAATAATTCAGTAGTAAATTACATTTTCATTAGTAAGTCACAGTAAGCATAGTTATGCCATTTGCAGTGATGTTGGTAAGAACTGGGCTACTGCTCTGAATTAGAACAGGACTGCATCTCATATGCCCACCCCGTACACTGTGCTGCTCAATTATGTACAAGTAAAATACTGAACTGACTTCAGAACTGATACTCTATGTGTCAAAACTCATAGCTTCTGTGGCAATTTAAGGCCTTTAACTGATAGGTTTGAATTGTAAATCCTTAAAAGAAATCTAATCTAGCCATGTACTGAACAATTTAATTTTTGCTTCTTAAACTCGATTTAAATCTGAGATTGATTAAAAATCTTTTTTTTAAATGTCTATTTGAGGAAAATATTGAATATCTTGCCAGAAAATTTTAAGTCTATAGACAATTCAAGAACATTTCTGATTATTGAAAATATATTAATTTACCAGGTAATTGTCTTGTGAAAGGGATGTCTCGTGGGTCATATGTTTAGTGAAATCTTCCACCTTCAAGAGAAAATACTAGACTTTTATATTGGATTTTAAAAATGAGCATTCCAAATGGGTATACAATTTGAGCATCAATGCAAAATAGATATGGAAACAGAGCTCTTTATTACTTTAATTTTCAGTTGATCTGTCTGTTCTTTTAGTATTTGAGACATCTTTTCTCCTTGTTTTAGTTCTGGCAGTATATTAGAAGGACTTAGACACTGTACTTGTACTGTACCAGCTGCTGGAAATGCTGATACCATTGTCCCATGTGGTAATCCTATATAAAACAAGAGAAGATCAGTTAGAATTTATGCCAAAAACTTCTGCCCAAAAGTACTATCAAATTGCATTAAATGAGTCATTTGCATAGTTACTGCAATTTTATTTACTTGGATCAGGCAAATCTTGTGTAGCCTGTGTATTGTTAGGAACACGTGCTGTAAAGACTTCAGAAGATGTCCCAGCGCCTCCTGAGTAAACAACGAACCTTGGACTTGCAAAATCCGACCGAGGCAGTATCTGTTAAAATGACAACTTCCGTTAGAGAAACGGAATATGTAGAGAAACAGGGTATAGAACACTCAGGGACATTTAACTAAAGAATTCAGAAATACATAGTACAAGTTGTTAATGAGATGCTTATTATAACTGCACCACATAATTTGCTGTGTTTTCAGTATGGATAATATCTCACTGCATAAATGCTGGATTGATATATATATATATAAATATATAAATACTTTAACTCAATGTCAGGGAAAATCTATGTTCAGAGAACTTGTGTAAACGGGTAGTACAATATAAAATACAACAGTTTGGGGGAATATTCATATTCTTAGAGATAAGAGAATGAATTAATAATTGCCTAATGGTAGGATGATTTGCAATCACAAATAATACTTCAGTGCATCATTAACTGTTTGGACATGAAAGCTCTGTAGAAATTTGGTCCCACAAAACCGTGAAAGCAATTATTGACAGAAGAGAGATACACTTGCTGATAGCTATGGAATGCTTTTGTGAATTAGTCATGTTATATTTTACTTGACACAGAATCTTTTTTTTTTTATGGTAAACATCACTCTTGACAAGTATTAACAATGTTTTAAAGCATCTTAATTACCTTGAGCTGTTGAAACAATTCTGGAATGCTCATCTCTTCTTGATTCTCTACTTCAACAGAATGAAAAGAGTTATTTTCTAGAATGTTGTCCACTGTTACTGATTGACTGAGCAAAATAGGGAAGGATTTTGTTCGTTCGACTGTAGGAACTGATTTAATATTTTCACTTATTTTTGGCATTTTTAGTTCTGAAGTAACTTTAGAGAAGTCAGGAAGGCAATGGTGAATTTCACTTTGGCCATGTATGAGCCTATGAGATGAAACGGTTTTCTTAAACAGTTCTCTGTGTTCCTTTGTGTTGTGAGAGAGGTGTGTGTCTTCATACTTGTTACTCAGCTGTGAATTGTCATGTCTGCACCCGCAGTTAACAGTAGAAGAAATAGATCTCTTTAAAACAAATTTATTTCCATTTAGCACACGTGGATTTTTCCCACCCATGTGTGCATCCTCATGCTTTTCTAAATAATACCCTTCCAATTCCATTGCCCATTGTTCAGGTGTTAAAGAGCCTTTGCCATGTTTGTAAGCCTCAGGTTTGTTCGTAGTTTCACCAACACTTTCCGTGTAGGACGTCTCTGGTATGGTCTCACACTCAATTAGCTGGCACGTGTTTAGTAACTCTCCTTCAGAAAAATGACGCAAGAGGACATTGGATATCTTTGAGTTAGTTAGATGTTCCTTGCCATCTGCTTTACCAAAACCCCTGTCTGACACTTCTTTCTTAAAGGAAGGTTCACTTGCAGGCATTTCAGCCGAAATTCCAGCTGTTGGGGTGGTAGCTGTGTGATAATCCCTGACGCCTTCAGGTTGGGGATGAGTTTCATACCTTGCTGCTGCTGCTTTGTTGTTATCTTCAGAACAGGATAAACTCAAAATATGAGAAATGTTTTCTATGCGGTCATGCAGATCCTCTGAATTACTGTTGTATTTACAGGTTAGTCCTTCGTCTCCATCGTAAGGCAAGTCATCCTGCTCCCCGGCAGTAGAGCCTGTAGTGGGGCTGAGTTTATTGACGAGGGAGCTGCGCGCCTGCGTTCTCATCTGCTCTGTGACAGTCTCCATCTCCCCCCTCTTTGCCCTATGAATACCATCTCCTCTCTGATGCTGGGGTAGAGCTTTTATGTATTGCATGCATAAAAAGCTGTAAGGGGGCAGTAGTAGGAATTTATGTAGATGTCAGTACAGTTGAGAATAGGATTTACCTCCCTCTGTCTTAAACGTCCTCCAGTTTTATTTATGTTGTAAACCTGGTGCAGGTTTTCAGAACTGTACCCCTTGACGTTTACAACCCTACCCCTTATTCCGCACTTACTGTAGGGTAAAAACAGAGCCAACTAAGAGAAGAAAGAGAGTGATGGAAAGTGATGGAAAAGAACAGAGGCAAGTGCTGAAAGCGGTGGGGAGAGGAGAATGGAGCTCAGCGCCAGGCACCTGCCCTTGCTTCTCCGCCCCCGGTGCTGTCGCAAGCTGCAGGAGCTGCTCACGGCGGTACAGCTGCTGCTGGGCCCTGCGGAACCGCCGCCCGCAGGGAAGCCCCGCGCGGCCGTCCCAGGCTCCGTGCCCGCGCCCCGTTACCGCTCCCCGCTCCCCTCCCTCCCCCCGGCCCCGCCCCCTGCCCCAGGGGGCGTGGCCTCCCGCCGCCCCGCCCCTCGCCGCTCCCGTTGGCCCCCGCGCGGGGCCCCGCCTCCCGCCGGCCGTTGGGGCCGCGGCCGCGCGCCCATTGGCGGGTTCGAAGCGCGGCTGCGCGGGGGCGGGGGCGGCCGCGCGCTCCCCTCAGCCGCCGCCGTCGCTGTGGAGACGGGCGGGGGCGCGCGGGGGGGCCGCGGCCTGCGGCGGCGCCCGGCTCAGGTGAGGTGAGGGGAGGGGAGGTGGGGGCGGGAAGGGCCGGGCCGGGCCCCTCGCGTTCGTGGCGGGGGCTGCGGGCTGAGCCCCGGCCCGGAGGGGCCTGCGCGGCCTCGGGGCGCTGGCGGGGCCGGGCTGCGCGCGGTGCTGCGGCAGGAGCGCTGCGGTGCCCGCTGCTGGGGCTGAGTAACGCCAAGGGCGTCGGGGGCGGCCCTGGCCGCTCAGATGGCTTCTTTGCTTTCCTTTGTGCGTGCTGAGGCGCCTACGGACAGACCCCGGCGCTTTGCTCCCTCGGAGGCGAACGGGTCGGCCTCCTGAGGGGCGAGTGCTGGGTGAAAGCGCCGCGAAAGCAGCCGGCCTGTTTCTTCTGAGGCGTTGTACGGGAGAGCTGCGTGGTTTTGACAGCGAGCGTTATCTCTCACACCGTGACGGCGTGAAAATCTCCTCCGATTTGCCTAGGACCCCTCCTAACGCCGCTCCTCAGCCGTCTCTCGCCACCAGCTGACAGCAGGCCCGTTTACCCCACCGGCGTTCTGCACGTCCCGGTGTGCAGGATGGCTCGGGGAGCAGCTGGGCTCCCCACCAGCTGGGAGAAGCTTTAATAAGAAATAAACAAAAAAGCAACTGCTATCTGTCAGTAATTTTAATTATTGAGCATACAGATGAGTTTTTTTTTGTCTGACAATTTTTTCAGGATTCTTTTGGTTTTGCTTACCACCGGGTCATTTTTAGCTTCTGGTCTTCCACTTTTTTAATTTAACAGCAAAGATATTTGTACTTTTTTCTTTCTCTCATTCATAGTTTTTGTAGCTGTTGTGCGGTCAATTTCACTTTCCACATTCATGCCCAGATCTGGTAACTATGGTTTTGGTTTTAGTAGTCTCTAGTGTTAACATCTTAATGAAATTGTTTGTGTTTAAGGAGTAAGCGCTGATCTTAGGGCTTTCAGAAAGATTAACCTGCTAGGGCTGTTACTTGTCCCTTGAATGAAAGAATAGAAAGCTACCAGGTGAAGAAAAAAGCCTGTAACTTTCATTTAGGCATCTAATAACAAGTCAGCTAGGCAAATGATTACATCAAAAAAGTAAGTAAGTAGAGTAAGTAAAACAGTGTAAAATACAGGAAAAAAAGTAGAAAAACTGGTAAGAGATGGTCTGAAACATACATAGTGTTGAACAGATGATTAACATCAAGTTGCCTCCTAGGACTTGAATCTGTTTGAAAATTAGGGATCCTGTTCAGATCATAAAACTTTTGTGTAATTTGAACCTTCTACTGATAAGAAGGAGAAACGTTCACGCAGCAGAGTTATGGGGAAGAAAATTACGGGGAAGAAAATTGTACGTGACCTACCTAAGCCTCTCTAAATCTTCTTTTATTTCTTTGAACCACGTTTTTTTCCTACCATTGTCCTGCTGTTCAGAATATTGTTCCAGGCAAGCAACACTTTGGAGGCTGTATCTTACCTGGCAATCGTTGGCTGTTACTGGACAGCATACAGTGTTGTGACTAAGAGTATCTGTGTGACAATGTGGAAATATAGTTACACAAATCCGTTGGCAACAGTGGCAAAATGGAGGCCAGTTCAACATCTGTCACACAGACTGAAAAAATGGATTTGAACAGCTTCTAAAGAGACTTGCACCTGCATCCCAAATGTTAGGATAAATATGCAAAGCAATTTGCAACTTGGCACCTCAACAAAGATTTTTTCTTTAAATCTGCATAAGTGTTGTGCCATAAATAAACAGTACCTGTATCTATAAAAAGCAAACGGTAGGAAAAACAACACGTGCTCTTCTTTCTGTGCTGTGTGTTCATCTCCACTTAGGCTGTAACTGCATGTTGTTCAGCTGTAGGCTCAGAAGTGAGAGGAACGTTAACACTTGCTGTTTGTACTTGCGAACTAGGGGACACAGGTGATGCACCACACGATGCTGTTGGCAGTAAGCTATCAGGGATCATTTCAGTTGTGTAACACAGCTTCTATAAGAGCTACATCTGCTCCTTGCAGGATAAACTCTTGCTGGGGTGGTAATTAGTTCTTTAAGCTGAATGCTTGCTTAATCTCTGAATGAGCACGACATAGAAGTGATATATCACTTCTATTCCTTCACCTGTATGTGCTAGTGTGTTTTATTGCTCGTGATTCTAAAGATAGACATTTTTTTTTGATTTATCAGATCTTAAGATTGATTTTCTCCTCTCTTTGCAAGGTGCTTGTGCAGTCTCAGTCTGTTTTCTTTCTTTACTTCCCAGGATCTCTTATTAACAGATGTTATAGGCCAAGAAGGAGCTGAGCTAAGTGGAACACTTTGTTGGAAAGATTTGCAATAAACATGCTCCATCAGCTTAAGCACAATATTTACAACATTTTATATTGAACTTTTCCCATCTGGTGTTCTTTTGCATCTTACAACGTGCTCCATTTACCAAAGTGAAGGTATTTGAGTAAACGCCTGGCTGGCTGAGAAAGAGAGACCTCATCATTTGCATGATGAGCTTGTCCCTAACAAGCAGAAGGAGTGAGATTCAAATTTAAGATCAGGTCTCGGTTACAAAACTCTTACCGATTTTGTGGTAATGTGATTTAAAACTTATGGGAGAAGAAGAAAAAGATCACAAGATACTATTTTCTTGTGAATCGTCATTGAAGGCTGGTGTGGCATTTAAGTGCTTGAAAACTGTGAATCTTATCTTCTGTTGTGGGATGCTTGGAAAGAAGGTTGCTGGCAGCACAGTATTTTTCAGTCTGGAAATGACAATGTGTAAAAACTTAGAACTCGTTATTCCAATAAAAAATAAAAATAAAGGAATCCTAATAACTTGATGTATCAAATATGTAAAAAAAAAAAAAAATTCAGATTTTGCTCTTTTTTAATGCACAGAGGATGTTACTCTAGCGTCTTGCATCTGAAATCTTAATCTTACTGCATTTAGAATGAGTTCCTGGTTGCCTGATTAGATTTATTATACGGATATTAGTTACATTGTGCTGCAGGCACTTTGTGCACTCTTTCTTTCGTATTTTGTCTTGGTGTGGGACTGCCTTACTTCAGAGTTTAAATGGATGGCTTACATGAACTATTTGCAGAACTGTCCTTATAATAAAAATGCTTGTGGTTATGTGCGTGAGCTACACCCGGTTCTTTAGCTTGCACACTAGACAGCAATTACATACATGAAGTAGCAAGCTGATTTTCAGCTAAATATTAATTATTTTCAAAGGGGTTATTCCATTCTGAGAGCTGTTCTGTGAGAGAGGTGCTGAGAAGTCCACCTTTGCATCCCTGCACTTGGATATTTCATGTACTCAGGTATCAGTCTGCTATCACGTGCATTTGCTGCTGCTTTGTGTTACTCCATGTAGTGGAAGTCTATGTGATAGTTTTCTGTTTGTTTTTGTCAAAAGTACATGCTTAGCCTGTAAGTCAGGATACGGCCTGCATCGTTGCCAGATGCCTGAAGTACTTCTCTTTACAAACCTGTAGGACCGAGTACTGCCTGACAGGGCACCTCCTCATGTGCTGGAGTTAATGGAGCTGCCCTGGAACTGTGACAGTACTCTGATGAACATGCTAGCAATGAGGATATGTGGGGTTTTGCCACTTATGTGTTGCATCATTCTCCTAAGTTTCTGGCATTTCTTTCTGCTCTTAATTAATGATTCCATTATAGGGAATGTATTTACGCTTCAGTCTGATTGCTGGGTGAAAATAGGGCATTTAGTGTTGAGCAGAGCTCCCAGATTCTTGCCAGATATTTGCAAGTTCCTTAATTGAAAGTTTTTTTTTTTTCTCCTCCTTCAGTTTCTTGTATGATGTACTTTTCTCTTGTTGCAAAGCATGTATGCAGTTTTTATTTATGGCTTGGGTGTTTTGTGTGGAAGGAAAAGAAAATAACCCTTAAGAATGCGGGCGAGTTTCCTTCTGACTCATAGTAGGAAGATGCTTCTGGAATCAGTTATCATGGTTGTTGGGAATAGTTTTTTAATGATCTGGCAGAAATAACTTGGGTCATTAAGACTCTGCTTGTGTTTTAGGCTGATAATTGTGAGTAATGTTGAAAATAATGCTAGGCAATGCTAACTTGTTAAAGGAGACATTTGCACAACCCTTTAACGGCAGAGAGAAAAAATGAACAAAACGCATACGTAGAGTTTAAAAGGCTTGCCATATTGAAGACCTTTAGCATTAAGGCCCCAAACTCTGCTCAACTAGGTACTCCACAGGCATGAAAGAAAAAAATCCTACTCCTAATCTACAGAATAAGTGGAAAATATATACAGATAACAGTAGAGGGCATGCAGAAATGCTCCTACATGTTTGTTTGCCTTTACCATGATATTGTATAAGGCAGGCTGTCTACGCTGTTAGGTCAAAAAGAGCCATGAGTGGAGGGAGACTGAAGAGGACTGAGTGCACATGAAAGGGCACCGAAGCAACGAGCTTTCGCTAACCTTGTTTAGAACCCGCCATGCAGCAAGGCCAATTGGGTTTAGGTAACCAAAGAACATAAAAATTAGATCAAGCCTTTTTAGAAACAGGGCGATAAATTAATTATCTCCACTGTTACCATGCGTGTCATAATGCAGCACTGTGTTAGCAGTTGGGGAACAGATGTTGGTGCTGGAGCTGCGCTCTCTAGCATTGAATTCAAGTCCATGCTGTCATTTTCAGCTGTGGATGCAGCGAGATCCTCACTGCTTTGTGAGCAAGATTGGTCTCAAATATACTCACCACCTGTTAGTTTTTTTTTGGTTGGTTTGTTTGTGTATTTTTTTAGTGTTTTAAGACTTAGAAGGGCTCTTACTGCCAGGTTTGTTTTAGGATTGTCTACAGTATTCGGTAATGTGACTTGGTTTCATAGGGCCCGATACTTGTAAGTCAGCATGGCAAGTATAATTGGGGCGGAGGAGGAAGCATCTGAACGAAGCACATTGTTTACTGGTATTAATTTATTTACAGCTTGTCTGGTGTGTCTGATAGCATTGGATGTGCTAGGCTGGGTCTTGTCCGTGCTCCGCAGTAATTACAAGCTCTGCAGAATGGGCTTTGTTGGACTAGCACCTAGGTGGGGTGTCTGGGGTGGTTGTTTACGAACCTCCGCTTTCCTGTGCGGTCCTTTAGATGCAGCCCGCTCGTGTCTGACAGGAGCGGCACTCAGGCTGGAGCGCTGCTCGTCTCGCATGCTTCTAAGCCAGTCCTTTCACAGAAGCCCCGTGGTTTATTCTGAGGCTGTCTGCTCCATGTGGAAATCCAGCTGGAGAAAGAAGCCAGTATTTCAGAGCAGGTATTGCTGCACGGCATAGTTTACCCTGAATAAAACCTCAAATTCACTTCATCAGTGAACGTGGTTTCTATTTGCTGTTAGCTTCTCAGCTGGTGAGCTTGTGTCAAAAGTGGTGCAGAGAGGAGTATAAAATTCAGCTTCCAAGAGTAACCACCACGCTGGTCATCTTCTTACAGCGTTCCTCATATCTGCCTGGCCCACTCGCACCACTTGTATCCCGCTGTGCTTAAGGTTTGAAAAACCTAACCCGTGTCCCAACATGTCGCACGGTTATTTTAAGGTTTGTTCAGAGGGGAATGTTTATTACTGCACAAATGCTATGGACCGTGCTGTTTTCTGTGCAAATACAATATTAAACTTGATATAGATTTTTTTGGGGGGCTTATTTGTGTTAGCTCAGGTGATTTTTAAAAATATCCTTGGACATCACTGAAGACTGAAATTTTGGTTTGTCTAGTTCTGATTGTGGTTTTGGTGTTCCTAGTCTTACTATTTATGTTTATATGCTGTTTTATAATTTCAGCATCTGGAGTCAAGCTAGTCTCTGTATTTCGGTAACACAGTTGTCACTACATTTTTTTGTTGCTTAGTCTCTTTTTCTCCATAAGGGCTGCAAAACTCTTCTTTATTTTCAAGTAATCCATTGCAACTTTTTTTTTTTTTTTCCCACCCATGCTGTAGCCTGTCTCTGAAAGGAAATTCAAACTTAGTTCAACATTGGAAAATTTGCCTTAATCTTGAAACAGCAAACCTCTGTAGCTAGTTTATATAAGGAAATAGAATTTGTGTGATTGGACTGCCTCAATCTGTACTTTCCCCTGGTAACTTGTATCTCTCAGCCGGTGATGACTTCATTTGGCAGATGCTCCTTCGCTATAGCTTTGTGAAAATAGCAGATGGATAGAGAAGGCATGACTCCTTGCCTCCTTTAGGGAAAGGCAGGCAGAAACGAACTGTGAAATTCTCCGTTACTCAGCCCCTGGGTGACCAGCCAGGAGCCGTGTAACTGTAGGTGAGCACGGAAATGTCTTCGCATTGTCTGACAGCTCCGCAAGGGAAGGTATGGGCTCAGGGAGACGGTGGGGTGAGGGAAGGAGCCAATGAAGCTGCAGGAATTTACTGAGGTAAGGAAACGCAGGGGAAAAAGTCATCTCCCTCTGCATCTACCTTGTGATTACCCGTTGATGCAGAGAGAGCTTTTTACTAATGGTTTAATTTAGAGATCCTTTACCTGTTTGTTGACAGGATGGATAAGCCTATATGGCTCACCGTTTTCTTCTAATAAGAGTGCATATTTTGTCAATTGGGGGTATAAACTCTCTGCCACTTCGCCTAATATCTGCCTTGCTGTATTTGATTTTTTTGTTTGTTTGGTGTCTTGCTGTTGTGTAATTGTGAACACTAGTTAATTTTCCACTTCTCAAGGCTGTGCTTTTCTCACCCATTTTAAAATGGCAAAAGGGGCAAGGACTTCCTGCATTTGTTAGCTGGAATAGTAAAATTGGGCATTTTCCAGCTGTACGTGCAACTACAATATGGTGGTTGTGCTTGCGTGAAAGGCAACTCTTTTAGGTGTACATTAATTTTTCATTGCTTCAAGTTGTGGAGAGAATAAATTTAAAGCTTTTGCTTCACACTAATACAGAGTTTTCCTAGTAATCACAAGTGCTTTTCTCGTGCTGTATGAAGTTTTAATTAAAAACACAAGTTTAGGAGAAACTCTGTCTCACTGTGAGATATGCAGATACGGTAGAACTTTTCCCAGCTTCCCCGAACTCCTGAGGCTGTGCTGCTGAAGTACGGCGCCCTCGGAGGCGCTGATCTCCAGCTCTGGAGGGCTGGATTACAGAGATGATCTGTGAAGTCACCGTGCTTCAACTGAAAGAGCCAGGCTCAGTTTGCTGAAGTGTGATCCTCCAAGGCCAGCTTACACCTGAGATCGTGTCTGCAAAAGGCTTCATTGATACCTGCCTCCTTAATTTTTAATCTGTCACTCTAATTAATGTGCTTTGTTTTCTGATTACCTGTTGGCGTGGTTGATACAAATTATTAATTACCATTACAGAGCAAATGGACAAACAAATTGCCACAGCCATTATTTCATGAGCCCTGCCAGTTGCCCAAGCACACACTTGTTGGTCTGTGGCACACAGTCATGTACATGAGGGTGTCCATCTCCGAACAAACTTTCAATTCCCTGCTATTGCCGAGCACCAAGACCGCTCATGGGTGACTTACAGCTATCTCCTGGTGTGAGTGCTTCGGACAAACTTCCAGAGGGTGAATAGCAGTAACGCAGTCTTCCCAGGATGTGGGCTGTAATGGTATTAAAATGTATGCGTCACACTTTGTAATTGCAAAAATATGCCCACACCCACTTGTTGATGGCAAATAATTCTGCTGCAGAGCATGGAAGGGCAAAGTTGTTTGACTGGAAGGAGGATGGGCTGTCTGAAGGATGCTGTTGAGGAGGAGGAGGATGGGAAGCACAAATCTTCATTCCTCGTACTTGATAAAGCTCATGAGAGGAAAAGCACTGCCTGCACTGACAGTTATAGACGGATGCATTTTCTTCTGGTGACAGCTTTAAATCTAAGTTCTGCTCTTACTTTGTGACATCTCCGCCATCTCTTGATGAAATATGCGTTTGTGAGTTACACAACTCTACATTTACTTGCAAAGGAAGGTAACATTAATGCTGAGCAATAAATATGTCAACTCTTTTACTAAAAATATACTTTAAAGTGGGTAAACTTTTTGAATATTTTTTTTTTTTTGTAAATTGTTTTCCCTGCCAGCCTAAACACGTCTGACTTCTGAGTACTGGCTGCTGCAATCCCTTTGAAGCCGAGTTTGGAACTCATATGACAATGTTGCAGCATTTTGGAATGTGAAGCCAGTGAAAAAAAAAAAGCAAAACAAAAAGTCCCTTTTGAGGGAGGAGGGGAAGGGGAATAGGGCTTAAACATCTGCTGGCTTCTGTGCTCGTCATGTTCAAGGCAGGATGAGCTCCAGAACAGCTCATCTCTAGGTGGGATTGTGTCAGCCTGTTCTGACTCTGGGGAAGCTGCATGGTTTCAACAGGACTGTTTACATGTGAAGCAGTTTGTGATTTGTTTCCTATTATGCCTTTCATTCTGCAGCTTTCATCCTTTAAGCCCTTTACTTGGAATTGCATGAGGCCAAGAAATACTAACAAAGACAAATGACTCAAAGTTTCCAGCAGAAAAGAGCACGTTTTTCGTTAAACCTTCCTGCTTTCTTGCTTGCCTACAAGAATTGTTGTGTATATGTGGCAGGTTTTGGCTCTGGTGTTAGCTTTAAGTTGTCGATTGACGCTTCCTGCTTGGTAGGAGTAGTGCTCTGCTTCTGCATCAGCTGCAAATGGTTATGAGTTATTAACTGAATGTGAGACTTCAAGCCAAGCATCTTGTGTTCCCTTTGCAGAAACGCAGCTGAATGGAACTAAAAGGGCCACAGATGCAAGAACTTGAACACGTTTCTGAAAGTGTAAGATGTGTCTGGCAGTGACTTCCTTACCTTAGTAACAAAGAAGAGTATTTCAACAGGAGCTTAGGATACCTTTACTCCAACTTATTAATGTACTAACTGGAATGGTGTTCTGACAACAGTTCTCCACAGCAGAGTACATACCTGCTGCAGAACAGTAGTACTTGCTCTGCTGATAATGCAACTCAATGGAGGAAAGTAATGTGTTGATAAGCATGCGTGAAGATCGCTCCTTTCATGTGCGATACAGGTAAGACAACTAATTTCAGTATGGATGCTTTAGTACTGCTAATGATAGAAAACTAAACAAGTAGCTTGGTGTTTATGTTATCAGTATTAATGAAACTGAAAGCTAAAACGACAACTTTGCTTTTCTTGATTTTTGAGTTAGAAAAATTCACTTTTGCTGCATAGCAGATTATACAGGCATAATTACAGGATTGCCTAATGCTGGAGCTGTGTGCAGCTACAGAATAATGCATGAGTGTTTGTACCTCATTGTCTTTCTGCCTGGAGTTGTGACAGAATGATACGAGGTGTGATCCCTGCCTGGTAATACGTGCTCTCTCTCCTTTTAGCTTTTGGACTGCCTGTGCAAATGGTTGAGTTCTGTCTGCTAATGTCCTCTGTACCTGTCCCCTTGTTGCTCCTATGAATGATGACTTTTTAGGTGCACTGTCATGTAGAGCAGTGTTTTCCCTGCCTATAATAGTTATGCTTGATAGATAAAAACTGCTGTGATACTTTGGACTAAAACAGTGCTATTACTGCAAGTCAAGAGGATGTGCCATTTCCCTCTGAGAGCTTTTATCATTTTTCTTCTGGAATCCCCTTTACAGACGTGGGATAACGTGCTAGCGTTGCAGCCTCGCTCTAATGAACCAGAACAACAGAAACATTGTGTAGTGCGGCGTGTTTGGCTGGCTGGTGTTTGGGAGGGTAAATCTTGCAGCTCATTCAGTAGGAAGGGACACGGGAACACTGGAATGATTGTTCTGAACACAAATGGGAAGCGTGATTCTTGTTGTACGTTCCCCCACCCTCTCCCCAGTCAGCCTTGCTTGGGGGCTTTTTCCTTGCTGACAGGAAAAAACACTACCCTTACCTGTAAAACAGCACATGCTGTGGCGTAAAATTAATGCTGGAAAACAGGGAGGTGCTTTGAGAACATTCTCATACAGCTGTTGTGACAGTGTTGGATTGCTGATAGGTTGGTCTTCCTTTCACAGAAGTGCAGTATTGGTTCTGGTCAGCAGTGCACTCAACAGGAAGAGCTTTTTCATGGTCAATATGGAAAGAAATAGGCAAACGTAATTTACTTTCTGCTCTCTTTATTTTGCTAAAAGCTTGATATAGTGGCTTCGACTACAGGAATCCTTGAGTGTCTGAGCATGGTATTTCTGCTGTGCTCAGTGTTTCTAGGGTGGAGCTAGCTGGTGCCCCTGCTCATCCCCAGACAACCCCAGAAGACCCTGCTCTCCAGTTAAAGCAGGGGCTGCTCAGGTTACCACTGTGGAAGTAAATCGATGAAGAAAGCGGTATGGCCAGTTGCCTGTTTCAAATTGACAAGCCAAAAATAACTTCTAAAAATGTGGCAAGTACAGCCAAGGCAAAATGTCCCACAGCTTTATTCTGTATTTCAGTCCAGGCTTGAATGGTACTAATTGACAACAAAAATATCCATGGCCTTATTAAACGTTTCTGTAAGAACTGTAATCTGATGAACATTGGAAAAATTTAAAAGGATTACTCCTCGGTGGTTTTTAAAATATTAAACTTCCCTAAGAGGAAACTGCAAATTAATTCAGTATAGAAATCAGATTTTTATGATACTTTAATACCTATAATTTCAAAAGATTTGTTTTGTTTGTAGTTTAAAATTTAATCCAGGAAAAAAACGTCATGGCTTACTGGGGGGATGTTTATCAGTGTGTGGTTTTTTTGTTTGTTTTTGTTTTTTTACATCCCAGGCTCATTTGGTTCTCACACTGCTTTTTCTTTCCTACTGGTCTTGTAGTGGAACTGACTTTAAAAGAAACTGGTGGCCCACTCCTAAGGGAAAGGTTTGCTCTGGGTCAGTTTCTTCCTGGGCGAGTTGTTTCTTTCCCCTCACTGCAGGTATCTGACCCATGGTAAACTTAGAGCTGACTTGAGCAGCTATGAAAGTGGCGGAAAGAAACTATTCTTTGTTCTAACGTAGTTTATAAGAATCATAGATTAATGACTGAAAATAAAATGCTGATGTTAATAAATGTGACTAATAAGTGATCTGTAGAGTAAATATTTGCAGAACTAATTTGTCTTGGCCTGCTGAGTCCATACACCACAAAAATTTAGAACTTTTTGAAGAGTTTGACTAAGCACAGTGCTCCAGTGGGCATGCAGTTAGGTTGTTTGGAGTGGTCAGTGCGATATGCTTCTGCAGTGTGCATCGAAACCAAGAACAGGGGCAGGAGTGGGGAACAGCGTGGGATCTTTAGGATAGGATTCTGTGGCAGTAGCAGTTTTATGCCTCTGAATTAGAGAGAGGAATTTTTTTGTTTCTGTGTATCCATGTGTCTCACAGCATAGTCACGTGGCAGCTCCCCCCAATAGCAAAAATGTTCAGAAATGCTCTTAGTGGGGATTGAATGGGGTAAAACTACGTTAGTAGTGTTTAGAGACTGTAATAATCAATGTAATCTTCTTGCTGTCTTCTGTTGTCTTATTTCTTACCAGTTTTCTTTCTTTTTTTTTTTTTTAAGATGAGAACCAAGATCAGGAAAAAAAACACACACACACACAAAAGAAAAAAAAAAAAAGAAAGCATAAGGGAGCCAGGCAAGATGAAGAGCTTAGAGGGAGAGATAAGGATGAGGTAGTTTTACAAATGAGAAATTATTCAGGAGATGCCAGCCTTTCAGAGAACAGGTCGAGGCAACTATAAGCAGAATAACAAAGTGAAGCCCTGTAAGAGTATTTCCACAGTAATATCTGGAAGAACCTTATCCTGTTTAGCAGGAACAGAATTTCATTAGAAGTACCCAGATGAATGGGTCTTGTTCTCCTCTTGTCTCTGCGGGCTCAATGTATCTTTTGTTTAGCCATTCAGTATTGAATAAATAAGTAATTCAATTCAGCCCCTAGGAACAGAGAAAGTAATTTTATATTCTCCGTGTAACTATTTAATGACTTCCTAAAACATTGATAACCTGGCCCTGTTTAGTCTGCTGACATGCTATTCAGCCATTGGAAGTGATGGTTAAAGCAGCCTCTGAGAACAAGAGATGACAGGGTTTTGACTGTAGGATTATGTACCTCTTTTTAAAATGTTGCATGATTTTCCTAACAGTCTTTCAAGGACTGAAAAAAAAAAAACCAAACCACCACCTTTTCTGAGTCCATTTTTGTACTTTATGAAGAAGAAACCTTTGTGCTCTTAAGTGGTAAAAAAACAAACAAACAAACAAACAAAAAAAAACAAATAATTCCAAAGCTTTTATGTAGTGTGAATAAAATATTTATATTGGGTGCAGGCAACTGTAATAAGATTAAAATAAATATTTCATTTTCTCTGTTCATTCCTTTTAATAGCTTACTTAGACTTTGAAACTGTAGAAGGTCAGTAAGAACAGATCCAGATGGATGTATAGCTTTAGTTTGTTGTACAGGTTCTAGCTACCTGTTAATACAGCCTTTCTAGAGTTGTTCTCAATAGTAATATTACATTTTGAGTTCTTTTTTACCCAAGCAATTACTAATTCTTATTCTCATTTACTTCCTGTAATTCTGGTTGAGTTGATGCACTGTAAGAACAGCTGATACTCATCAGCCTGGGTTATAAGACTTGGCTTCATAGCTATTTAGGTTCTGTATGAAACCAAAACCAACCACATCTTTCATTTGTGTAAGTTATATTAAGTCTGGGCTGCAGAGTCAGAAGATTGTTTCAAGTTCCATGCCAAAGTGGTAATGCTGCCTAATGCTGCCTTGGCATTTGGCTGTCTTTGGAATGACGTGAAATTACTTGACTGGAGAGGTACCTGAAAAATTCCTGCTTCATAGTGTTCTCTGATACTATCTTTGTACCATTTTAGTCCATGCCTTTTCTTAATTGATTCGATGACTGTTGCATCACAAATTGCAAATCAAAACATGATTTTTTTTTAAATGAGCCAAATTCCCTTACGGAACTGAGTCTGGTACAGCATTGTGACTATTACGCCATATGCACGTTTTACTGAAAGCTCTAATGTAATCCCTTCAAGCTAAAAATCACAGGAAATGAATGTGATTGTATAATGTTCTAAATCTTTGCACTGAGGAGAGCCATATTTCCTAGCCATCACTTTAATTGGACGTGTCAGTTAACATGAGGTGCCCGTAGAGAACCTCTTTGGATAGGATTAAGATTACCCAATGAAGTGTTTTAAATCTTAAACCTTTAGTTGCTGATGGTGTAACATGCTGTACTTAATCATTTCTGCCTTGTTCTGTCTCACACTCAGCACATGCACAATGTAATGAAAACCAGGTTGTTTGTTCTCGCAAACAGCAATGCTTTAACTTCTCTGAGAAGTTTCTAAACCTACAAATACTGCATGTGTTATGGATATCCAACCTGAGAAGTTGGGCCTGGGAAGAACTTCATGCTTGAGTTCTTGTTTGCTGTCTGCATCTTTACCAACTGCCACGCATACAGTATTTTTAATTGCAAAAGTTAAATATGTCTGTCATCTCACTGTGCTTAAGTTGTGGAATGTCGAAGACCAGCAGGTATGGTACTATTTTGTGTTAGTAGCCTGTTTTGCTTACAATCCAAATTCTTCTAGTTCTCTTGGAAACTCAGGATTTTTCAAAAATACTTCCTTCTTACTCAGACTTCAGTAGAATGTTGTGTAGCCTGTTTTTTTCTGATTTAGACAAACAAAGAAATGTAAACATCGCGGGTCTGTTACATACTGCATTTCTGTATCTTGACGAAACAGCTGTCTTCTGGTGTTGCCATTAAAATAGCTGTCGGAGTAGTGAGCATTTGTGATTGTTGCTATTACTGATCTTGCATATGAAGGAAAACTGTTTTAGGGCTAGAATTACAGAAGATTTATTCTTAAAACTAGGTAAATATCAAATAATGATATAACAAAGATACATTAAATCATGCAAAATGTTCTGTTCTGGACTGCAGGCCAAAACAACCAAAACAGTCCATCTTGAAGAAAAATGCAAAACATACAAATTTACAAGGCTGATGTCCAACATTTTCTGGCAATATAAGTGCACACTTTTAAAACACTTAGAGGATGTCTTACTGATTTTCTTTTCAAAAAAATCTTCTAGAAAGTAGAACGGTGGCATTTATGTGAGCTTTTTAAAGTGCATACAGCCTGAAAAAGCTAGAGAACCATATTGCTTCAAGACTAGACCCTGAGGTTGTCTTCTTCATCTTCTTCCTCCCTACCTCCCTCACATCTGAGAACTGGAAAGTAGGAAGTGTTCATGTATATTCATTAACACTTAATAAAATTTTGCCTTTTTGCCTTTTGTACACCAAAATTCACAACAGCATAAATGCATATGGATGTGTTTTGGTAGCCACTGTTTTCTGTAAGAGCTTCTTTATTCATTGTTCAAAATGTAATTTGCAAATTAATTAGTACCTTCTTCTTGCACTATTTTATACCTGTATGATCACACCATTATTTGCTGATAATAATCAAAAATATTCCAATGGCTTCTGAAATTACGGCTGCTCAGTTAAGTAACTGGAATTGATGTACATTTTGTTAATTAGATCTACTTTTTTCTTCACACTGTGGAATTTTCCTAACAGTGACACTAGGAAATGAAGTGCCAAGTAGCGCTTAGCTACATAGGAAACAACTTGAGGAAAAGTAGTCATGATCTTTGATACACAGGAATATTGAACTTGGAAGATTTTTGTTGTTTGTTTTTTAAGACATTTTGCATGTAACTGTGTTATCTACCTAAAAATCAATTCCACTTTTTTTTGGGAAGGAAGAGGTGGAAAGCAGAAAGCAATTGCCGTTTGTCTTCTGTAAATACTGTCACATCCATTTGTACCTCTGCTTTGCTGTTACAACACTTATTTTCTTGATTGTTCTGTGTCCATAAGCCTACTGATAAAAAGCTAATACTATACAACATTTGTCAAAATCAGCATTTGCCAGTAGTCACATCAGTTTGAGGTCATTGTTCTGACATTGCCTAGGCGGTAAATACTCTGCATTTTAGAACCCTACAGGTGCTACGTATGGATGAAGCAGTCTTTGGATTTTCTCCCCAAGACATAAAAAATTAAATATAAATATATAGTTGAAGCCATTTGTTCTGCTGTTATGTAGAACAAATATTTGCTTATCACTACTGAAGTGCCAAGTTAGATTTCAGCCTTCGCTTCATAGCATCATTGATATTAGAGTATCAAGCTCATTGCTTTGTACTGTGGTGCTGACTTCCTGTCCTGAACAAATAGAGAGCCTTTGAGTAAAATACATCTCTTCAGAACTTAGGTTATTGGACAGAGTACTGCATGCAGAATAACAGTTTTCTCTTTTTACTTAAATTGTGCAGGATGGAGGCTTCCTGCCTAGAGCTGGCTTTGGAAGGTGAGCGCCTGTGTAAAGCCGGAGACTGCCGAGCGGGTGTGTCTTTTTTTGAAGCAGCTGTTCAAGTGGGAACTGAAGATTTAAAAACACTCAGTGCTATTTACAGCCAGTTGGGCAATGCCTATTTCTACTTGCATGAATATGCAAAGGCCTTGGAATACCATCACCATGATTTAACTCTTGCAAGGTAATCTTACGTCTTTAACCATGTTCTCTGTTTGATCCCGTTCTTGTAGTGATGAGCAGTTGGCTGTTTATTTGCCTACCAAAACCTGCTATTAACAGTAGATAATGAGTGAAGGAGGTGAGGGCAGAGGGCTGGGGAGTCTGGGAAGTAACTTGATTGCCCTTTAACCTGGGAGCTAATGCTCAGCCTAGTACCGTAATCCTAGTACTAACTGAGGCCTCACCAGGTTGTGGATAATTAAGTAGCTTCTTTAAATCCACCCTTTCCTGTTTCTAAAATTCAGTCTTTCTGGCCGTCTTGTTTAATAGACAGAGCTCATTCATGTTTCTCTATGTAAAACTCACAGTATAATCCTGTGAAGTCTAAAACTACTATGCATTTCATACACTATTTATGCATCTGACTTTTATTTAGTGCGGATCCAATAAAAGACACAAGCACCTGATGTAGAATTTAACCACAATTTAGGCAAAAATCTGTTCTCCCCACCCCCTTTTTCTGTTCAAGTGCTGTAAGCAGAGAGGTACCTAAATTCACTAAGCGTCCTTGTGGAAACCTGTTTTTTCTGTTGTTTTTCCCCAAGTATCTGAGACTGAGTGGCTCAAGTGCCCATCTTCTGCCTTAGTCGTATTTAGAAGCTAGAAATTTAATATTTCCTCTGAGTTTTCTGGGAGACTGGTAGGTCGGATATATAATGTAAGAATGATAGTCAAGTCAAATGCAGAAACAGTTAAAACTTTTTGTAATCCTGGGACAGTCTTTCTGCATAATCATTAAGAATTGTATCCATGTTCTCTCCCTAGGAGAAGTGATGTCTTTTTTTCTTTTTTGATTTACAGTAGGTAGATCAATACCGCAAACAGCACCAACAAAATCAGATGTTTCTGTAACCACAGAGTGAACTATATTTATGTGAATGCATTTTAGATATAAAATGAACTGAATACACACACAATTTTCTTTCAATAAATTCTTTGGATTGTCTGCCACGCATTGATCATCTCCTTGGTTTCAAATTGCACACTGTTTACTGGGTGCTTTTCTGCTGCAATTTTAGGACAATTGGAGATCTACTGGGAGAAGCTAAAGCTAGTGGGAATCTGGGCAATACCTTGAAGGTACTTGGAAACTTTGAAGAAGCTATTGTTTGTTGTCAAAGACATCTGGATATTTCCAGAGAACTTAATGATAAGGTAAGGATTGCTTAGGAATCTGGAAATAAACTCTGAATAAATAGTGGTGAACCTTGTTGTATTGGTAATGAGTGTGCCACCTTTCAGAGGGAATTAAATATTGCATATTCAAATATTCCTTCCTGACTATAAGAATCTGTCAGATGGCTATTTGCACCTAGAAGTCTACAGTATCCAGATCCTCAAATATTTTTTAAGTTTAGTTTTTAATGATAATTGGCCTCAACAATTATTATGTATCTTACACCTCAAAAGGGAATAATATGCAAAACAATTTGATTGAGGAATGTGACTGGGTGGGGAGTAACTTGGGCAATGAGAGCATGTGTTGACAAGTAGCTACCAAACCTCTTCTCCCTTCTGTGGATTGTTCTAATTGCTATTGTGACACAAGACTTTGAAGCATCCTTTTAATACCTTACTTTGTTTTTGCTTTAGGTTGGAGAAGCTAGAGCACTGTATAATCTGGGAAATGTTTATCACTCTAAAGGAAAAAATGTAGCTTGTGCTGGGACTTATGATCCAGGGGAACTTCCAGATGATGTGAAAAATGCTTTACAAAAAGCTGCAGATTATTATGAGTAAGTAGCAGCTTTAAATGTTGGTGATTGAGAGGATATGATTGATCATCTGGCTTGTTAAAATATTGAGAGGTTTGTGGTATCATGAACTAATGCACCTGTGATTTTTTTTTTCCCCTTTAAACTGGAGAGTACATTATTTTTTGTTAAGCTGTCATTTTTAGCGTACCTCTTACTACCTGGCGTGTCCTTTCTCTATGTTAGAATTCAGCATAACTCTTAGAACCAGACTGAGACGTATACTGCATATAATGTAGCTGTTTCGCTAGAGATGAGTATGCCAGCGTAAGAATGCAGTTAAGCTGGATATCGCACAGAAAATGTTTCCTACTCAGTGGAAAACTTGTGTAGCATAAGGGCTATTAAAATAGGACAAGGTAGAATAATCTACTTTTATTTAAATGGGAAAAAGATTTTTTGTTTAAGTGATTATGAAAAACACATAACTTAAAAGTCACTAGTCTTCCTCTTGTCCTCACTTCCCCCAAAACAGAGAGAACCTGACGATAGTAACAGAGCTGGGTGATAGAGCAGCACAAGGACGTGCCTTTGGAAATCTGGGAAACACACACTACCTTCTGGGCAACTTCAGGAGTGCAGTTTTAGCTCATGAACAGGTACTGCAATGTGCTAGTAAACAATTTTGTTTGTTCTTGTAAAATATCGCCGGTTGCTACAGATTTTATATACATGTAGTTTTTTGGATATTGTCACAAGCTTTTTAATGCAAGCTTTAGATCTTAAGGGCACAGCCTCAAGTCCAGACTGTTCTTTTCAAGCATTGTTGGTCTAAAGAATAGATAGCGTGGAAAATCTATGAACATGCGTTTTTGTATGCAAATATACGCTATGAAGTACAAAATGGAGTAATTAATGCAATTCTTTCACATTTTTAAGCGTCTCCTAATTGCTAAAGAATTTGGTGATAGATCAGCAGAAAGAAGAGCGTACAGCAATCTTGGAAATGCCTACATATTCCTGGGAGAATTTGAAACTGCTTCTGAATACTACAAGTTAGTTGACTGCTTATAAATACAGTTCATACCTCTTCTTGTACAGTTCATTTCTGTTGTGCCTAGTACTTCAGCTCACTGTAGAATAGCCATCTCTTCAAAATATACTTAGGGAAGAGCTGCATTTGTTTAGCAAAAAAAAAAAAAAAAGGCAACAAAAACACAACAACCAACCGCCCAACGTTTCTCCCTACTTACTTAACTATTCAGGTTATTTTAAGGGAGATGCAGTGCTAATCTTTCAATGTTTCGTTGCTTTAAATATATTCTCAGCACAGTAGACACCTTTCTGTTGAGACACATTTATTCAGCTTTACTCTAGAAACAAGCATCTCTGTCTTAGCAAGTTCTGGAATGGTCTCAGTAAGTGTAATACACTCGAGATGGGTACCTGTCCTAGGTACACTCATTAGCTGGGGTTGGTGGTGCGTATCAACATGGTTTTACACATTTAGTCCATGTTTGTAATCAAGATCTTTTCCTTCTTAAGATTTTGCAAGATAGTAGTTTGTTAGCAGCTAATTTACAAGTTGTCCTAATTTGTTTAACTTGTGCAACTGATTTTTAGTTGTGCAAATATACTTTTCAAAGCTTCAGTGATTTTTTGACGTAACTGACTTTTTTTTTTCAGGAGGACATTACAGCTGGCTCGACAGCTTAAAGATAGAGCTGTGGAAGCACAGGCCTGCTACAGCCTTGGAAACACATACACTTTGCTTCAAGACTATGAAAAAGCAATTGATTATCACTTGAAACACCTTGTGATTGCTCAGGAATTAAATGATAAGTAAGCCCTAAGAGATTGTTTCATGTATATGACACTTAAACCAAATCCTGTTACCTCTAACTCCGCTGTCGTTGTTTTATAAATGACATCTGAATTAATGTGAATTCCCTACAACTTTCAAATGGAGAGAAAAAATGCTGGTGAAAGGATTGTGGCTAATGAATCTGAGATGAAAGAGGGATTGATGAATGATGTCTCTGAATCTTCTTATGTTTGTGTCATCTTTGTAAAATAAGCATTTTTTTTCCCATGATGTGATTATAATAATTTTGCATACCTTCATAAGAATACATCTTCTACTTTTCCACAAATGAAGACAATAGTAAGGAGTGGGGAAGGGAGAATAATCCAGTAGTAAATAATGCTTATTTTAAAATAATAACTATAATGACTTCCACAGCTTTTTTGTAATATTGGGTACAGTTACTTTTTTTTTTTTTTTATTACAACTCATAAATGCACTTTTTCTAATTCAGGAAGCAAAATTTGTGAAAAACTATAAGGTATGCAATCTGAGGCAAAGAAAGGAAGTTATAAAATGTTCCATGCCTCTAAAACTGAAAAGAGTGATTTAAATGTTTGCTGTAAATTTAAAAATTCAAGTTTTGATGAATTTGTTTGTATTTATGCTTATGCCAGATCACAGTCCTTTAATTACAATACTTAGCGTGGTGGTGGTGGTGGAATGGTTTCTGAAGATAGTCTTAATTGTTCCTGGCACAGTAATCTGGTAATATCACACAAACCCGACCCCTAGTGTTCAGCGAGTATTAGGAGACAGCCTTGAAGATGTTTCTCTTCTGCAGAATTGGTGAAGGAAGAGCATGCTGGAGTTTGGGGAACGCGTACACGGCTCTGGGAAATCACGACCAGGCTATGCATTTTGCTGAGAGGCACTTGGAGATTTCTAGAGAGGTATGATGTTCACGCTTACGTACACTGGTTGCCTGGTTTTTGCTCTCACTTAACACAGTAATGTTACAGAGGTGTGTCTGTACATGTGATTTTTGAATAATGGAAAGGATATTGAATAATTTCTGAGATAGTTTATTCAAAGTTATGTCAGCCATATGTCACTGCAGTTGCAGCCTTAGTTCTAGTGTCACCTCCAGTAATGTCAGCGTGGGATCCAAGTTATTAGCCTAGCAGAGGTTATTTTAGGCTTTGGTTTGAACCTTTTAGTTTTTGTGTACTTCATGAAAAAGGTGGTCTCGGTTTTCAGCGAGGAAAACCTTTTTCTCTCAGAAGTCTGGGGGGACAATGTTTGTATTTACATATATATATATATATCTTTCTTTACAGTAAGAACTGCTTATTTTATTTGGTTTGCAGGTAGGAGATAGAAGTGGAGAGCTCACTGCTAGACTTAATCTCTCAGATCTTCAAATGGTTCTTGGATTAAGCTACAGCACAAACAACTCCATGATGTCAGAAAGCCATGTGGTAGATAACAATTTGAATGGTATGTGCTTTTTTCCGAATACTTTCTAACAGTAAACTTCAAAATGAATCTGTTATTTGCACTGTTTTCTGACTAGAGATGCTTTATATTTTTTCCCTCCAGAAAAAAAAAAGTTGTTTTTGCAGTATGGGACCCCCTCACCTCCTGCTTTTTTGATGGCTTTCTGTTGTGAATCACAGGTTAATGCCTAGTTTCTTCATATGATGCATCACCCTTAGTTTCTAATTGTTCCTGGGTTTTGTGTTTTCTTTTTTTTCTTTTTTTTTTTTTTTAATGTGGGAGATTTGTCTACTAGCTGCAAAATTATGTCATTCTTTTTTTCTTCCAATCGTTTTTGGAACATGGGGTTAGAGTTAAAGCTGGTTCATTTGATGTTCCTGATTGAATTTAAGGTCCTTGGCTCTTCTCCATGGCCTGTGAAAGCAGCTTACATACCTTAGATGGGTGTGGTTTTTAAGGCTGCTTTTACTAGTGATTAATTATTCTGTGCTGAGTTTTGGAACTCAGAACTGCTGTATCTTGGACATTTGATGAAAATTGCCACAGCTTTGAAGGTGACACAATAAGTCATAATGATAACAAGATGAACTTTTTTTCTTTCTTGAAGGTACCAGACCCAGAGTAGGACGCCGTCACAGCATGGAGAACATGGAACTTATGAAATTAACACCAGAAAAGGTTGGCAATTTTCTTCTTTTTGTTCTGCTGGTTAGACAGCAACAAAATCTAAAGGCTTCTGTAAGGGTTTAATATTCAAAATTATGCATGTAGTGTGCACCAAAGGAATTCCTTTCATCTCCTTTTTAAAAGTGTTTTGAGGTTGATGCAGAAAGTGATTCAGTGTAAAATTCCAAAGTTTTAGCTCAGCTGCTCTGAACAGTTTTCCTTTGGCTGCAATCAATTTACTTCAAATACACGTAGTGTGTTTCACTAATAAATACACTAAAATATTTAATGTGGATTTTTATTATCAACTAGTAACATAGTATTGCAGCTTATTTCTTATAAAGTTTTTTTTTTTCAAGATACTCATGTGGTAGGTTTCAAAAACTCTTTCCATAAATGTCTTCGATATATGGAACATATGACACTAGCGTTATGGTTTGACTGCACAGGGATACCATCTGCTTGGAGGTGGAGTGTGTGTTGATCTTTAATAAGCTTTAGAAGTCATTTCATGGGGGTAGGCAGTATTGCTGAAAGATTTGTGATTGTGTTCACACTTTCTGATGTAGGATCAGGATTAAAGGTTTTCTTTTTTTGTGCAGATATTACAGAAGTTTGTTAGTTCTGGATGAAATGATCATTTTTATAGATTAAAATATTTATTTTAAGAGAATTTAGGGGAATTCTCTTTTATGAAAATTCTTTCAGGTTGATAAAGCTATCCATTCTGTTATTCAGTGAAATTAGATAGCTATTCCTGTTTACTCTTGTGCTGGCATTTCTCCCTTCTTCTCCAATCTTCACTGGGAAATCTGTGCATGTAAAGGACTATATAGAAAGCTGATTAAATATCTAGGTTTGTTTTGCCTTAGGGATTTGTTTTGCACTCATGCTTTGTAAAAGTTATTAGTATTATAAGAATGTCATGTTTTGAGTTGACATGAACTAGAGTTCCTGCACTGCAGTCAGCAAGGAAAATTTCAGCAAGTTTGATTAAATGCACCACTTGACCATATTTTGGTCAATAACAGTACTAACCTGCTTCAGGTAATGAGATTATCAATAACCACACGTCAAGTAAATAGAACTAAAAACTAACTTTTTCTGTCCTAGTGGTTGAATAAAATAAATATTGTAAAGCTGCTTCATTTTGATGAGGAAAAGAAGAACTGAATAAGAGGTAACCGTAAGGGATCAAGATTAGGAAGCTTAGTTTCATGAGTCTTGTTTTTTTTTTTTAGGTTCAGAACTGGAACAGTGAGATTCTTGCTAAACAGAAACCACTCGTTGCCAAACCTTCAGCAAAACTGCATTTTGTAAATCGACTAAAAGGCAAAAAGTACAAAACCAGCACCGCTTCCAAAGTTTTGCAGGATTCCAGTAATTCTATTGATCATCGTCTTCCCAACTCTCAGAGGGTAGGTATGGAGAGCTGTGGAGATGACAGCCTTTACTTATCTCGGTTTGTCCAAAATTATGAAAAACACATTCCTGCAGATGCCCATTTCACTTTTACTTGTTTACCTGATTTAAACACTGTGGCTCTGTAAACTGATGCGATAATCTGGCACTCTACATCTGTCTCCTGGGTGGTAACAGCTTTAAGCTTTTTCTACTGTTGAAAGTTTTTTTCCTGGTGGATTTTCTCAAGTTACAGGTCAGCTTGCACATACGTTTTATATCTAGAGTTTCTCCCAGACCCTGCTTTTCCTAACTTAAAGAAAAACATAGCTTTTCTGATTCAGATACAGGAAGATATTTGACATATTTTTTTAGGTTATTGCACTCTTCACAGAAATCAGTTTAAGAAAATAAAAAGTCATTGGATCTTGGTAAGAGCAAAGAGCTTTTGACCACAAACCTAAGGAGCAAATGGATATTGTTCATTGTTGTTCTTCTTGTTTTCTCTTTCATGGGCATATATTTGGGTTGTTGGTTGATTAATGGCTGAGGAGGAATTACTCCATTTGTACTGATAAGAGCACTATTTCATTATGTTTCAGAGAACAAAATGTTTCTAATAGATTTATCTTCCAGAAGCGTTTGCCATAATATTAACATTTATTATTAGGCTAAATCGCTGTCTATAGAAGTGGATGACTAAAAAAATTAGCTTACTGGATTTCAGTTATCAAACACACTACTGGAATGAAACTGCCACGCAGTTGTCCTGGTTTTAGGTACTTCTGAGTTCAAAGTACCTCTATTTTTTCTCTCCTCTCCAGAGAAACAGTCGCGAGACAATGGCAGATGAAGGGTTCTTTGATCTGCTGAGTCGATTCCAGAGTAACAGGATGGATGATCAGAGATGCTACTTCCAGGAGAAGAACAGATTCTCAGCTGCTTCAGTAGCAACATCCTCTACTCCACCTAAAACATTAAGAAAATGTAAGTTTTAAAAACAAAACCTGTAGCTTTTAGTTCCTGTCAAATGACATCCTAAAAATGTATTTGAATGAAAGGGTGCTTACTTCTGGGCTCATTTGTTTTTCTTCTTCCTCCCCCAGCCTTTTCTACTTCTGTAGTCTCACCCCACACGGATGAATTTCTAGACTTACTTGCCAGCTCCCAGAGCCGCCGCCTAGATGACCAGCGCGCTAGCTTCAGTAACCTACCTGGCCTTCGTCTTAATCAGCACAACAGTCAGTCAGTCCTGGGGCACTTGATGGCAAGTAACAACAGAGAACTAGATGATGACTTCTTTGATATATTGATAAAATGCCAGGTAAGATTCTGAGTCTTTCGGGGTTTGATTTGTGCAGCCTAAATATTTAGTGTCTTCAACTAAGCCTCTGTGCTTCTCATGTGTTTTAAGATACAAACTGATTTGGTGGGTAAGAATGTAAATACATACACATACGTACATAAATATATACACACACACATATATATACACATACATATTATATATATCTAATATATATTTATATAATCTGATGAAGTATCTATTTTAGCAACTTGCCTATTTACTTTTTTGAGTCAAGCAAAGAATCTAGAAATTAGTATGGTAAATTTTGTCTCTTTATGCACTATGTGTAGCAAATACGTAATACGCCTGGACTGTGCTCATTCAGAAAAGAATGGAAAACTTTAATCTTGTCATCCAGTACTGATTTTACTGCTTTATGCACAAACGAGTTGCTTATTTTGAGACTTTTATCTCAAAGACAACTCTAGTCAAGGACATGATTGCAGTCCGCAGCCAGACCTTGTAAAATCTGACCAGGAGCTGACAACCGTGTGAAACGAACACGGAAACAAGCTCAGACATTCTATGCAAACTGCTCTGTAACATCAGTACATTTAAATCACAGTCTGAGTTTGAAGGAAACCTCTTCTCTCTAAATATTGCTTATCCAACTCTTACTACAGTGTAGCTATTTTTATTCCCTTTATAGTGAAAGGCAGGAAGACAACTGTAAAAACCATACTATTGTAATAGAAGCGCCAAGAAAAGGGTAACAATCCTAGGCTAAAGAGCAATGCTGGTATGTCAGAAGGCAACCATGTTTTTGCTCATATGAGACTAGAACTAGTAGAACTAACACAAATTCTTCTGGCAAAAGATACTTGAATTATGTTCTGCAATAGGAACAAGAACTAAATTGGGGGTTGTATTTTCTGATACAGTTGGAGGCACCATGTTAGCTACACTTACAATTTTAAATTAGTAATTTCATTTGAGAACGGCTAAGGCCTAGTTAGCTACTTGCACCAAAGCTTAAACTATTAAAGCCATGTAATAGCTTTAAATCTGGGAAAAACAAACATTCAATCATTTTTCATTTATATTGTTCGCTTATTGAGACATACATTTTCCTGTAAATATGCAGCTTTATTGCCTGGTCTGTCTACAGGGCTCCAGGCTGGATGATCAAAGATGTGCTCCTCCATCATCTGCAAAAGGACCAACTGTACCAGATGAGGACTTTTTCAGCCTGATTTTGCGAGCACAAGCTAAGAGAATGGATGAGCAAAGAGTCCACTTACCCTCTGCTATAAAAGGACCAAGTTCTAGCTGAGGAAATTAACAGGCTCGTACTGTACACTAGCATCTTAGGAATCAATTATGTTTGTTGGAAAACATAAATGCCTTTTTACAAAAGACTATAATTAGTAGTTTTGTCTCCTTTCTAATCATTTCTGTATAATAGCAGCATCACGCTCGTGACCAGTAGTTGGAGTTGCCACTGTTCTTTATATTGGCAGCTACTTTTAGCAGTGTCTGAGATACTGATTACTGTATCTCCCGCTTAACTGCTCTAGTCTATGAACATTAACATCATTTTTTTTCTGCCATCAAGGTATTCTCAGTGCTGATGTGCGGACTCTCCCACATCTAGTGTTAAGACCTAAGTGTATACGCTCTTTTTAAAGAAAACTTGATTTTTTTTTCTGATTTGTACCTCCCTGGAAAACAGTCCCATTTTCTTTTATAATTTTTTAAAAAAATAAAAGTAATTGTGAAATAGCTTGAGTACTTAGTCTGTCTTTGCTTCTTCCAAACTTTCTACAATCATGATTATTTACAAAAGAAAAAAGTATTTCAAAACCTAGTTTTACTCCTCTTTGAAACAAAAATATTATTTTAAAAATATGCTGGGTTTATTTTGGCAATATTTAATTGACTTAAATATAAAACTACACTGAATAATGTATGAAACAATCAGACTATTTTAAAGATATACTTGTATCTAAGTATATTTATATATTAACTTATTTAGTATATGTATATATTTATAATAGTATATTTATTTAACAGCTATCAATGCTGTTCTATAGATTGTGGTACATTTTCACCACCACTAGTGTTCTACAGGGGTGGGAGGTATTTGGCATGGGCTACCATGGACATCAGGTAATTCCTCCTCTAAATCAATTTTAAGCATTACAAACAACAGACATATGTATGCTGCTTATTACTTGACCCGAACTACTTCTCCTGAAAAGACCATGCGCTGTGCTGGGGATTTCTTGAGAAAAGCTGTTCTAAGTGTTAGTGCTCACCTGTGACGGCCACCTGGACTGCCCTGGTGTAGTACAGGGCTCTGGAGAACCCTGAGGTCTCTGTGCTGTTTTAAGTGCGTGACTTCAGTTGAAAGTCATTGATTTAATGGCTAAGGTGGCAAACTGCTTACTTTGGTCATTTATAAACAAAGTGTTCTCCATTTTTAATTCAAGTATTATACCCATGGAGAAGAATTGACAGTTACCTTTAGCATCAGAGTAAAATGGCATTTTAAGACTAATGAAGTAGACTTAACTGTTAAAAGTTTTACAGACATGCTATTGTAGCTTTCTAAGCCCTGAAAAATTGACGTCTACTGAAACAAATTTTTTTTTTTCTTCTAAGGAGAAATGCCAGAACATTGCTCCAAAATCAGGTGTACGATCATTTTAGTGAGCTCATCTTTGGTACTTGTACTTCAGTGCTTCTTATTCCTTGTTCAGCTTTGAACATCCCTAAAGCAAACTGATGCAACATTAGTTTCTCACACTTCTGCCCTTGATTTCAAGATGTCCCAGAACTGAGCTGATTAATTGCAATTCTAACTACTGAAAACTGATTTTAAAGACTATAAAACAATTGTAGTCCTTCCTGAGACTTCTATTTTAGCTGCAATTAGTCTTACATGAATTATGTGACTATCAGCAACTTTCTTCAAGCTGTTTTCCAATTATCTGATTAGGGTTATGTTTGCTAATCACAGAGTATCGGTGCTTTCCTACCACAGAATACCTACTATTTCTTGAAACTTGTGCCACAAACTTGATTTCTAACAAGCCAGCCACCTGCACAAAGCTGTTCTCTTAGCTACTTGACATTGTTTTATCCTACTTAAAAGCACATTTATTTCCAGTTCCAGTAGTATGGTACACAATCTCAATTTTTAACCCCTGCCTCACAGCTGTGCTTACCACTGCTCTGACCAACAGTGAGTTCTCATCATTACGGAGCTCTCATTTAGAACTAAAACGTTTCTGAACTAGAGCAGAGCTAGTTAAGTATGGGACAATTAAAGATCAGACAAAACTTACAGCAGAGGTTGCGGGTTCCTCAGTCTCCTCCTTCCTGTGAGTCGCACGTACTGCCCTTTTTCTTCTCTTCAAGTGGACCCCCTGTGGAACTTGTTCCTTCGAGGTTTTTATTAAGATCGCAGTTTTCTCCAGTCTCTTGTTCTGCTTTGCCTGGCTGCTGTTTCTGCTGTTCCAGTGCAGGTTCTTCAGTAACATTTGTAGCTGGGGCAGTTTCTACTCTACAGACTTCAGACTCAGTGTGCAATGTCTTCTGTAAAAATTAATAATAAGCTATTAATCAACCAACCCAAACTGATGGGGTCCATTCCTTCAAGTGCCTCTCAGCTCAAGGGCAGAACTCCCCCACATCTCCTAACTTTTAAGTATGATTGACAGGTATCTTGGAATCTTTTTTTTCCCCTTGGGGAAACAGCACATGGAAATGAGCACAATCTAGAGTACAAATCTGTTTTAAATTTTCTGTAATTCCAAGGAAAGTCCATTGGGCTTTTTTTCCCCCTTCCATGAGTAATCTATATTCCTGAGGCTGACATAAGTACTGTCATACAGTTATAAGTACATAAGATCCCTCAAAACAAGTTATTTAAGTCTCTACTACCAAATATTTTAATTAAGTGGTTTCCTGACACAGTTAACCATCACATAGTATTTTTCCAGAACAAAGTATGCCCAAAACAACCTATACCACATTGTTCTATAGGGGAACAGGCACCTCTCCTCACAAGGCTTGGGTAAGCGTGTTGTTTAACCACATTCTAGCACACGGCACAGAAATCTAGCAAACTTAATCCCAGCTCAAAGACTAACATACACCAGGGTCTGTTTTTTGAGACTCTTCTACTTGCGTGTCTGGCTCACTGCTTGCATGCAACATGTCAGGGATTCTGCTGCCATTTCCAGGTCTCAGCTGAGCATCTCCTCTGTCATAAGGTCCTCTATAAATGTAAGGAATCTTCTGTGAATAACGGCCATCTGATGTACTCCCATCATATCGCCTAAAGTCTATTTTCTCCTGTTGACTGTCAGGTGGAGGAAGCGTCCTCCTCTGAGAAGATGTTAAATATCTTATCACAGGCACGGATGATCCTGCACCATAGCAGAAAGCCTGGGGGTGGAAAAACAAAAACAAAACTGCAAACATTTGTTTCACACAGAATTCAAAGTCACAAACCTGATCAGCACTGAAAGAAAAGCTTGGATGACCAGAATGGCTGCGATAAAATTCAGGCTCTCTGCAGTCTGACCACACTGCAGGAGCTGCCAGGTTGTAACCTGTCTTTGGTGCTAGAAGGAAGGTGCTGAAGGCTCTAACTCAATGCGTTATGTACAAAATGCCAATTAGATGCATCACTGTGTAATGATACTTAACAAAAGGGAACATAATTTCAAATAAACTGTCAGAGTCTAGGATTGTAAGCAGTTTAATGCTATTTTATCCTCCTTGCGCAATGGGAAAGTGATGCAATTTCAATACAAACTTATTTTAATAGCTAAACCAACTGTACTTATAAAGAGTACAGTCTAGGAAAAAAATCCCTTGTAGAAATAATTTCATCTGTGCTATGAACTCTGTTTATCAGTACAAATAAGCAATAATTAATAACATATAACAATACTTCCATATAAATAAGTTTAGTATATAAAAACAAATGTGAGCTTTTAAATTTAAGAAATGCATACAAACCAGGACAGCCAGAGCCATTATAATTAGCACTGGAATCTGCAGGAGCAGTGGTATCTCCTTCATAAGCGCCTTGATGAATTCACCAATGCCTTGTCCCACGTGCTTCAAAGGCTCAGTTACAAAGTTGGTGAAAGTAATAGCCAATGCCTACAGAAACACAACCCAAAAAATAACATTGTCACTGCTGACAAACAATCGTACACAGTCGCTTTGGGTCTGGCATGTACCTTTGTTGGTGGAACCAGCAGAACAGGATTCACTAGTAGTGTTTCATAGTACTTCTGGCAGGGATCATCCTGCAACGTCCACATACTTCTGAGCCATTCTGTATTCAAAGCAGAGACACATTTTTACTACTTTTTAAAAAACACATTTTATGACATTGTCGTAATACAGACAGTAGCATTTCAACTACTTATGGAAATCTTCTAGATATGGTTCAAAGCCCAGATTTATTTTTTTTAACAATCTGAAATTAGCTTGGCAGTATAGCTTATCCAGTCACAGGGATGCAGGGAAGCAAGGAAGGAAAGAGAAGAATCTAAGGTTTTCCCATGTTTAGTCAAGGAAGTTCTCTTTATTGGAAGAATTTAGAGCCTAGAAGCCACAGAAGAAGAAGAAGAAGCACGGCCTGTGGAAACTCTTGTTATCTGGCAGATTTTGTCCATAAGCACTGAAACGTAAGTAATGTTGAGTGTTACCACTTACCTGCCAGGCTGCAAGTATGCAGAAGAATGTTTGTGCATCTGGTATATTCAAGAGAACTTCTTAGATCTAAGCAGAAAGTCTTACTCCTTAAGACAACTTTAAGTAATTTATGACACCAGTGTTTGTTTCTGTAGTTTGAATTCAGGGCAGTCATACCAAAAACCACCAAAATTTGACATAAATGAAGCAATCACAGCCATTACGTTGCAAGAAAAGACCACAACAGACACTTATTAGGAGTTGCTATCATTAATCTACCTGCTGTACCACTGGATAGTAAATAATGGCTATCAAAAAATTCAGCCATCTCTGTATAATAACGAAAGTAGAGTAAGAAATTCGTTGCAAGACTGAATTTCTGAACTCTGTTGTATTCACATGCCTGAAAGATAGAAAAAAAATCTTTAATTCTGCTGTTCTATCTTTGATGACCTGCACTGAATGGCACTGGGGGTGGGGGAGCTGGTGAAACACTCATGGGCCAAGTTTTAAAAGAAAAGAAGTAACCCCAGGACAGGACCTAAGAACATTTTTGCCGTCGGCTCTCCTTCAAAGGCCTAGCAAGGGAAGTCTTGTGAAATGGAAAAATGGTAAAACCACATAATCACGTATTGCTCAAGAACATTCAGTGTACTTACAATTTATGAAGACACTAGAATATTTTGGGTACAATTACTGAGTATTTTGTGATTTTAAAAACTATTACAAAACAATGAAACAAATATTTACCAATAAGGCTGTCCCTCCAGTCCAATTTCTCAGCACAGACATTATCAAACTGCTCCATTTTGGCAATTTCTGCTTGGTGCTGCGCGAAGGCCAGCTGCAGGAGAATCAGAAATATTTGTAAAAAATAGAGAGAGAGATGCCATCATCTGTAAAAACTTTTAAGATTCATTGCACATCTGAAAAAGCAACATTCCACGAGCCAAACCCAGTTTGAAGTTTCTTTGCAGGGACAAAACTAATTTTCAAAAGGCACTGACTGCTTCCACCACAAACCTTCCTGCTGTCAGCAGCACAACCCCTGGGACAGCTGCAGTCCACAAGAGCTTTGCAGCCCCCGGGCCAGTGCCTGCGCTGAGACCCATCCCCGCGGCACTGCAGAGCGCGCAGGCCGGGTGCAGGGGCACCCAGACCCCAAAACCCCTCCGCAGCAGCCAGCACGGAGCCACCTGCGCAGAACGCCCGCCTCCGCGCAGCACCACGCCATGTACCTGCTTTTAGCGGGCATGGGATAGTTACCTGGTAAGTCTATTAAAAAATTTGCTTCCTAAACCAAGCTAGATTCTAAGTACTTCCTGGGAATGGATAAAAACCTCCCAAGCTGGCTACCTCTGATTTATTCTCCAAACGGAGACTGAATTATCAAAACAGTAAACTTCAGTGTTCAAAGATGTAAATCCAGGGCAAAAGCAATCTGACATCACACTTCCTTAAGTATTTCTGGATTCCAAACAGAGACAGCTGCTACAAAATTACTTATTAAAACTACAGTTTCTCTTTATGTTCTCTTTAATTTTTTAAATTGTGCCATTAACATAAACACCCGTAGTGATTATAATTTTGCCTGACAGTCTGCAGCTGATAATCAAGTAGAAGTAGTTAAGGCAAATCATCAGCTGAAAAATTCTGTCATTATTCAATGACTCAAACCAAGTCCTTCGCACAGCGATCCATTCCTGTTCACGAACCATCCTACTCCCTGGCACCTCACCCGCTCTGCAGTTCTGACGACAGGACGTGTCCTAGGTTTTGTGGCCGGGCTATGACCTAGTAGGTCAAGTTCCTCCCGTTAAAACCAATACCACTGTACAGCCGGCTACTTTATCACCATGCGTTAAGCATTTGTCTCTGTCTATCACCTGTTAAATACAGTTTCAGGTGGGGAATCTTTGGTAAGCAAAAAAAACTCAGTACTTTCTCATAAGACTTCTACCAAGCTGCTTTAGACATCGTTTGTGTCACGGAACAGAGCTCCTTGCCCACGCAGTGAAATCACCATTCTACTGCGTTGTGAATTTTGTGCACCTTTGTGGCAGGATAAAAATCGGCAGGGTTTCTTTTGCTCTTTAAGCCTAACGCACCTGTCAACATACAAAACACAGCCTTTCATCCCTTCTTTTATTTTGCAGTCAACTAAATAACCTTAACTCCCTCACAACTGTCAGGTTTTAAGCCTAAAAGCCATTTAGGTTTCAAAACAACTTACTTTATATAAGTAAACCCAGTTCCATGCAAAACTGATGAGAAAACTTATTAATAAAACACGTTTCAGCTGAACAAACCAATGAATACGTGTCCACAGCTCCGTAGCTATTAAAATCACAGTGCACACTAAGCACGAGAGTATCTGAAATAGAAGATAGGAAAGAATTATGATCCAGATTTTCCAAGCTTACAATCAGGACATCTGAAAAAAACTGCCAGCTTTCATTTTTACCAGCACCATTCACACAGAAACAGTTAGGAAACTTCTTGTTTTCATAGCATATCTGTTGCAGCACAAAACAGAAAAGTGTCATGGTATTACTACCAGTTGTTCCTATCACAGCCTTACCTTTCTATTGCTCTTTTTTTCCTTATGATATTTTGTTATTTCTTCCTTATGACACGTATCACATTAATTATCATCGTTTAAAATTACAAAATTGATACAATCCAACACTTGCGTGTTGAAGTGCATGCTATGAACCACTGAACCACTGCAGCCAACAGCGGCAGTTTGGTTAAGAGGCCAAGTTGCAGTTTAAGTACCAGCAGCAGGACTTCAGGGAAGCACTTTACAGCCTTTTCCCATCTGAGGACTCCTAAGAGCAAAGTTACAATGTGGACCACTTGCTTTTTTATTTGGCCTCTATGAACTACCTGAAAACTAGACAAGCTTATTCTCAGTTTAACATTTTCTAATTCCATTTAGAGAATATGACGTTTTCACACAGTCACACTCTCCTCTCCAGCACTAGACGAATTTTTTCTACTCAATTCACAACTCTAACCTATAAAATCTAAGACATCAAATATATACTTGTTTCAACAGAAAAGTAATCCAGCTCCTGCAGGAGCCAACAGCTACAGCATCTATTTGAACAAGAGGCAAATCTGGAAAACGAGCAACCTGTGCATTTTAAATGTTAGTGATGAGAAACTAGTCTAAGGAATCACACAACCACACAACTCAGATATAAAAGCAAGAAAAAAAAACGAGTACCAGAAAAAAAAATTGCAATTCTACAAAAAGAAAATCAGACCACAGAAAAAAAAAAGTTTTATTCTTACTTTAACTGACTATATCACCTCTACCTTCAGCAGCCAAGAAGCAAGAGCGACTCACTGTACGTACGATGGAAGGAGCTGATTTTCAGGTGGAGTTAAGACAGTATTATTCATTGGCTAGACTTGCACAAAGAAACTGGAGAAAACAGTAATTAAAAAAAAAAAAATATATATATATATATATATATATATCACCTTTCTTCTCTTACCATAAACATATTACATAAATCAATTCCAAAAGTGTCTTCAAAGCTCCAATGCCAAGCTTTACCATCATGGTGCTTAAAATTGATCAAAATATCACTAAGGGCATCATCCACAGCCCCTGACTGCCACGTTTCCTCATTGAGAAACTTGAGGATTTCCAAATACGTCTGTTTTGTAAGGATGATCTCAGCATCGTAATGCACACGGTCCATGTCTTCCTCAGGCTGAATTAAAAGCAAAGCAAAATGATGGTCAGAAGTTGTCTATTGGGAAATACATGGATATATGAAAAACTGTATCGCTATGCAAAATCCTGATTACAGACCCTCGTCCTATACCAGCCCCTTTTTGTGGTAGACTGCAGGATGAAGACATGGGACAGGGAGCCCACTATAGCTCTATCATACTTTTGTTCATTCACCTCACCCCTACAAATCATGAACTCAACTGTTTTGTTCTCTTTTAATTCTACTGCAAAAAAAAAAAATGTAGTGTTATTAAATTTTACAATTGCTTCTCATTAACAGGTATTAATGACTAATGCATTATGTGTGCCACTGGGCTCGATCATGCCTGGGTAATACAGACAGAAGCTATTAAGCACGGAAATAAGAAATCTTACATTGCTAAGTATAATGTTCTTTTTAAAAATATTATTTTTGCTAATTGCTAAAAATTTATCCTATCTCTGAACAGAAAAAGAAATATTTCCAAAGACAATGTAATGAATAAAATAATAAGGTGATTCTTATACGCAGACTCTAGAAGCTACTACTCCTAAATGGGTAGTGTGGTAAGTCTAAAACTAAGGCATAAAAACAAATGAACAAACGAGATCAGGCTCTTTTCAGTTTAACAACCACTGACATGAACTGGAGGGGGTATTTCTGTAGCTGCACCCCAGCAACAGATACTTGGATACACATTCTGAATTCACAATCTTCCCTCAGGTGCTTTACAGATAAAGTGGCAACTGAGCAAACACCAGTAATTCTAACAGCAATACCGAATGCACATACTTGTATCATCTTTTTCTTTAAATTAAAACGAAGGGAACTGAATTGTAAAGTATGAGAGAATAATTAATCAATACTTGTTAACTATGAAAAACAAAGGAAGTGGTAATATGAATTCAAATTCATTTTAAAGCAATATTCAAATACTTACAAGGCCAAGTTTTCCAGCTTCATTTAGAATCTTATTCAAGTATCGCTTAAAAATATAAAAGCTCCGGCTTTCCCGTGATTTGGCATTCCTCTTCTCGCATTCTGCAATCTACAATGTAAAGATGCTTTTACTCATTTGTTGCTCAAACCAGCTTGTTTGTAGGAGATAAAAAAATACTACCAACACATTACACCCACAATTAATGGAAGCGCATTAGTTTGGCAATAATCCCATGATTAGCACCCCAGGTAAAAATCATATCCAGTTGCTAAGGCGTAAGTTTCCATTCTGCTGCTGCTTTCCATGGCTTTGGCCTGTAGTAGAGGTTTCAGCTCTGGTGATAACATGGTTTGAATACCAACCTCAGTAAGATGAGAAAAACTTAAGATCTGGATCTCCTTAATTTTTAAGTTTGTATCCAAACATACTAAGTCAAACAGTATTAAAATTACATTTCACACTGGGTCTCCAAATGGATGAGGGAAGCAGGTCTTGGTAGCTACACAAGCATGTCTGCATCCTTCTGAGCTCAGGGGAAGAAGCAAAGTGGGGCACTTATAGGACTTCCGAGAGCTGCCACCATCACGCACTATGGTTGGCCACAAGTGCGCTCTTTACACCCACAGCCCACCCCTTAAAATCTTACAGAACTGAACAGCTCAAACAAAGGGTCAGGTTTCCTGGGTTTTGGCAGCATGGAGTAACACCACCACCACCACGGTTAAACTGTCAGCGTCGAACAGCACACAACTCCTCCTGACTTCTGTTACACCTCAGAATGTTTTAGGTGACAGACCTTGGTAGGCTGACCAGCAATTTGGAATTAAGTTCAAATCACTTTTAATTTTTCCTTTAAAGTTACATGAAGAAGTTCCCCCTATATAACCCATGATCTCTCTCAAACCGTGCCAGCAATTCACCTGCTCTATGCTATCCAGTGCCTCTGCATTGTCAGAAAGCACAAACTAGAAAAGACCAGAAAATATTCTGAAGTTCCGACACAAACCTTCTGTTGCAAGGAATCCACTTCCCTGAAGCAACTTGGTAACTTCTCAGTGTTGACTGCATCCACTGTCTTATCCTCAGAATCATAATAGTTTACCTAAAATTACAAAAGAAGAAAAATTTGTCAATATGCCACGTTACACTCTTATGGTCAGCCCACTTTAAAAAAAGCAAAGGGGCTAAAAACAGTGTTGGTCTTTTCTGCATGTACTCCCTCAGCTATATTCCGCTGCCTCTCTGCTGTTGTTTTAGGCTCCATCTGGAGTGACAATTACTTTATGCTTATCTAAATGCATGCTGCCATCAAAAGGAGAGGTCATGCCCTTTCCTCCCCCACCTGCCCTTTCCCCTCCTCAGAGTGTTGGTGATCACATGAGCCCACGGAGCATCAGATTAGATATCTGACTGGCTAAAAACTGACTCAGCAAGCGCACACACCATTTTCAGCCAGATGAAATTCCCGGCCCAGCTGGCCACGCAGCCCGACTGGAAGTAAACACAAAGCTACGTTCCTTGTTGCATGCCCTAACCTTCCTGTTCCCTCTTTGCCCTGAAAGAACATCCCATTTTCTCTGGCTGTTGCTCAGCTGCAGTCTTAGCAGTGCTTCTTCTACATGATTTGGTATGCACCTTGAGGAAAGTCTCCAAAAGGAAGCACAACATCACAGAATTAAGTGACCTCACTAGAACACATCACCTGATAAGAAGTTTTAGTTTGGCTGCGTAGCCTGCCTGCCTAAAACCTCTCACTGTAGAGCAGAAAACTAAAATCTAACTGTACAGCAGAAAATAAATTCTTAAAGGATTATTCCAAAGCAGTCATATTTCTCCCTTTTTTCATGGGAGACAGTAGCAGAACTCCGAATATTTCTGATGCAGGTAGAAGCAGTTGGGCAGCAAAGTTAAAGACTCCAAAGCTTGCTGCTCAACTTTACAAACGCTAATGACTACCAGCTGCAACTGAGGTAGGTGCAGGCTGAGGGGGAACTCTGTGGAGACGAATAACGTAGTCGGTATTTTTTAAGCTCCATAAAACTAAGTTCTGAAACATTAAAATGGTATTACTCAAGACTGCAAAGCCAAACTTTAAAACTGAAGAATGACAAGATCAAGGGTGCCTGTACAACCAACTGTGGCTTACAGTGCCTTGTGTGCACATGTATCATAGACAAATAATATGCATCCCATGATATATACATACAGCCCTCCCAATGCAAGACAACTGGATACAATTCACTTTCTCAAAGTTATCTGTTCATGTCTCACCTTCTCCAGATTCACGACATACTAGCTGTACAGTACTCAGCCCTGGTTCTCATCTTCCTTCTAAAGATTCCAACGCCCAGCACTATAAAACTTTATACAACTTACAAAGCGTTAGAGGACTTTATTCCTGTATTGCTGGGGAACCAGGTAATTCAAGTCAAATGTAACCATTAACTTCAGATCTTCCAACTTTTATTGACTAAACCCTTCCAGATATTTAACACTGTACTTCAGAGACCATCAAGAGCTGCTTAACCCCGTACTTCTCAGAGAAACAACTGCAGAGCCACGACCTGCACAGATCAGTTGACCACCACCTGTACGGAACTAAAGAGCGTACTTTCTGCGACTTGATCAGTGCATAACTGAAATTATTAGTAAAAGGCCCTAAGCTACATAACTACAGTATGTCAGTTGCTACTTTTTTCTTTCAATTTTACTACTAGGCATGCAATTGTTTTCTGTTTATGGATTAGGATATAACTTTACAAGGTGATACAAACATAATTCTATTATTTATAATTATATATTACTAAATATATAGTCTGTTGTTATAAATAGCGTCTACTATTATACGATTCTGTTGAACTCCACAACTTAAGGGCAATCTTTCCACAGGCCGCGGCTGAAGGAGTACCTAGGAGGGACAGCTATCTGTCCCTCCACCCAGGCGTTTCCCCCGCACCTTGTAGGGCCTCCTCATGGCTCCGGCCGCCGCATCGTAGTTGAGCATGTCGGTGGGGTCGATCCACTCCTCGTCGGGCGCCGCCCCGGCGCGGGGCAGCACGGCCGCGCACAGCACCACGGCGAGCAGCATCCCGGGCCCGGCAGGCGTTATGTCGCGGCGAACACGGCCCCGCACCGCCACACCAGCGCCCCCCGAGCGCCGTTAAAAACCGAACCGCACCGCACCGCGTCCCCGCTCCGCCGCCGCCTCCCCGCGGGCCGCGCCCAGGCCCCGGCGCCTTCCCCTCAGCCGGGCCCCGCCGCAGCCCCGCAGCCCCGGGGCCCGGCCCAGCCGCAGGCCGCGCTCCTCGGCGGGCTGCCGGCAGCTACCCCGGCCCGCCCCGCTCCGCCTCAGCGCCGCCCTCGCGAGGCCCAGCGGCCCAGGCCCCGCCGCCTCCTCCCCGGGCCCGGCCCCGCCCCGGGGCCCGGCCCCGCCCCGAGGCCCGGCCGCGGCCCTGAGGCCCCGGGCGGCGCTGCCCGCCCCAGCGCGGCCATGGCGGCGGCTGAAGGAGCAACGGGCATCTGAGAGAAAGAACGCCGCTGTCTGTGATGTCGGCAACTGCTGGCAGCAGAGACAGCAAAACGTGTACCCCCCCCCCCCCCCCAAGTTATAATGAGGCTAAAAATCAAGTACAGCCACCCGAGGCAGGCACAGCTGGATGGCACATGATGTAGAAATGCTTAGTGACTTTCGAGTACAGGGGTTTTAGTCCAAATTATCATTATTTTTTTTAATCATCTACAATTCCAGACATACATACAGGAAGAAAGATTTCCCTTTCTTGTTTGGGTATTCAGAACTGTTCTCTTCGGCAAAGCCAAGCAATAAACACAGGCAAGGGGGAGGAGCTCTCTCACCCAATAACAATTCAGCTTCACAACAGAAGCCTAGCACTTATAACAACGCTAAGACACACGTTGTAATAACACTCACTCAAGAAAGGCAGCATTTAACAAGAGGTGCTACTTAATAACAGCCTGTCGGCTATGTCCACAGATAGGCACACAGCCGGAGGCACAGATTAGTTCGATTAAGGTCCTAATGCTAAGGAAAACATGACTTCTATGTATCAAATTACCAAGCTCTTACCTCTACTGTACTATTACTTACCACGCTGCAAAGTGAGATACTTGAAAATCGTATCGAACATCCAAAGCCTTTTATAATTCAAATCATACAACAGATCTTGATGTATAGTTCAGGTATCAGAGCAGCACGGAGGAATTATAGAACAGTCTAAAACAACAAATGAGATAGCTGCAGGTGTTGGAGGTCTTTATTGAGATTATAGCACAGATACACTTCTATATTTACCTTTCCACTTTTATACGATAGTTAAAATTGCTTGCTACAGTGCACATATAATTTAGTAATTAAGAGAATCCAAAACTTAACTGTTCAAATAAATAAATAACCTAATGTTTAAGGTTTAAATTTAAAAAGTAAAAGAAACTGTACAATATGAAAAATATAACAATACATAAACATTAGAATCTAAAGTTCTGTAGAAATAGAACTGTAATTTCCCCTACATAAACAGTGCAAGAAATAAAATTCAAATAAGCTTCTGACCTGGGAATTTAAATGACTTAATTCTTAAATTACCATGCAGACATAGCATTTTAAGCCATGCTGGTTTCTATTATAGTGTTAATGGTATCCCTTTTACTTTGAAAACTGATAGCCATTAAGCTCACTGTGACAACTGCTGCCAATCCACTCTTTTCTACAGTACATTATACACAGAGGTATTCTGTTGCATTCAAAAAGTAAAATATTGTATGTTTCTACAGCAAAAAAAAAAAACGAAACAAAAAAACCACAATATTTTACTTTCCCCCCCCTCCAACATGTTAGCTTGTTGAAAACAATGTCATGTAGTAAAAACGGCAACATTTCCCCCAGTTTAGATGAAGAGAAAGAAAAGACCCACACTATACTATGGACCATAATCAAGATGCGGTTACTGCCTAGTCACCTTTAAAGTTCAGAGTTTATTACTAAAAAAGTTGAAACCATGGAGATGTTAAAAAGTTTGACCTCTCGTGGAGAAGTGATGAATACAATAAATCTGAAAGAACAGTGGAAGTAATTTATCTTTTATGTGCATGTGGAACTAGTTTGATATTAACTTGAAGTTTTGTTCAATTTAAGTTTCTATATAAAATTCTCTTTGAGGCAAAGACCAAGGAATGCAATTAATACCAAACTGTAAACACATCATTCATGTTACTCAGAGTGCACATCGACAACAAAGGAGTTCTTCTCAGACTTTGGCAACAAGACTACAATAGGTCACAGCAGCATAAGTTCACATGGAAGACTGAAAGCACTGCAAAAGAATATACTAAAAACACCAAGACCTCCGAGAAACCAGAAAAATCCGTGACAAGTGCCTTTCCTCTTTATAAGACACTTTCCTACTCAACTGCTGCTCTCTGAATGCCTATTTATTATTACTTGGTTTTTACAGTTCTGTAGTCTCAGGTCTCTGTGCTTTAGCTGCATAGGTTGCTTTTAGCTGCACTCTAGCCATTGTAGGTCCAAAGGGTTACAGTTCTGTCTGCAGACGAAGACAAGAAGGAAAGATCTTGCGTATGCCATCTGCATTGAATAACTTTGTCCTTGTGCTCTCCTACCACCATAAGAGGAAGCTGCTTCGTGAGGTCCCCTACAGCAGAGGAACAGAAATCATTAGTCATTCCATGAACTTACATCTTAGCTCTTTTTTGTGTGTGCGTGTTTTTGTTTAATAAAACTTACATATATACCTCACCTTGTGAAGCAAAGTTGAACTCTCGACACACACACATAATTTAGCAGTCCAGGAAAAACAAGTTCATAGGAAAAGGGAATATATCAGATATATCTCAACTCTTCACAGTAAGCATAAGAATCTTTTTTTTTTAAGAGTCAATTTTCTAAATGCTGTCTGAAAGCAAAGGCCAACTCATCAAGCAACAGCATTAGTTTTACCATTATCAGCCTCCCGCCCCTCCTCAACACAATCACATTTATACACACTTCAAACGCTTCAAGCTTCTTTTTTTCCCCTTTTAAACAAAAACCCTATCTTTTGAGTGAAATTCTTACAACCTCAATATTAAAACCATCAAATTCAAAGTTAACCTTACATCTTTTGTAGCATGTTACCTTGCAAGTCTGTCACCTTTATTTTCATATCATATGATCCCGTGAGCAAGTAGTGAGCCCCTGGAGAGAAGCGCACAGAGCGAACATCACTGGCATGAGGATGATAGCTCTGAACCATTCGTCCTCCTCGAATATCATACAACATACAACTAGAGTCCTCTTGTCCCGTAGCCAGGAGACGACCGCTAGGATCTACAGCTACAGAAGCTACAGCACTTCCTACAGGAGAAAAACAAACCCCCCCGAATTCATGTACATTTATGCAACTGTATGTTCTTGCTTAAAAGAAAAGCTACCATATAAAAATACCAAATGCCAGCCTTCCTTTTCTTCTGAAACAGCTATGCATCTTTTGTTCTGATGTGTTTGGGAGTACCCTGTCTGATAGTCACAAGGCAAGAAAGTAGCTAATTTTTGAAAGGATGTTATTTTATTTATTGATTTTTAAGGGAAAAAACACACAGATAAAAGAAAATTGGTGAGGATGTCCTTAAGGGCATCTCCATTCTGTGATATATTAAAAAAAAAAAAAAAAAAGGAAACACCCCACACCTTACATTCACTCTACACTACTTAGATGTCCTTAAAATAAGTTTTTATGCAAAAATGATCAGAGGCATGATAGCAAATCTTACCTGTTCCATGAAATGTAGTTCCCACAACACGAACACAACTTGGCACTCTCAGATCCCAGAATCTTACAGTCTTGTCTTGGGATCCAGATGCAATCATCCAACCACTCCATGTATAAAGTGCTAAAATATGACCTATGAACAAGAAGATTTCTTAATTTGATTAAACAATGTTAATCAAATAATGAAATACTGCAGTTCTGATTATATTTCTGTATTCAGAGATTAAACAGTCCCATGGAAAACCTGCAAGTTGCATGGTCTAAAATACCAACAGTATAAGGCAATAGCCAGCTTTGCACCTTCTCTGGAGTGAAGCACGCACTTTCCATTAAATTAACAGCCAGTATATTTAAACGCACCTAACCAGAGTCACCCATAAACAAAGAAAACAAAACAAAACAAATACTCCAAATCCCCAAACAGAAAAACAGCTGGAGCAGTCTGGGGAGGACCAAAGTCTTGCTAGAAAGAAAAAGACAAATAAAATCTTTTGAAAACAAACATTATTTGAATATAATACAGACTTCGGAAGTGCCAGAGAGAAGCAGCAACATACCAGTGTGACCACTTAGAGCATGCAGACCTTGCCCTCGCTGACAATCTGTAGTGTAAATATTACAGTCCCCTGCTCCAGCACTTATTAAAATAGCACCACCACTTTCTGGGCCTTCCATAAAAGCAAGATCTCTGATTGTCCCATCATGCATGCTGAATTCCAAATCTGGTCCTAATAAAAATAAATAAAAAATAATAAAAAAACAAGATGAGGCATACTTTGTTTAGCACAGTTAGCGCTACAATCTTTAAAGCAGTTGCAGTGATGATGAAGCGCATTTCAGACAAGGGTGGCATACTACCTACTATAAACACTGCGCACTTTCTGCAGAATATCCCATTTGAGTTACGAGTGTTCAAATAAAATCTTCAATAATCTTATTTACACCAAGTGTTGCTTGAGCTTCCTACAGTTCTTAAAGCATACCAAACTGTATCTCTATAGCTAATCCCAGGCAACGTTATACAGTAAAATCATTTCTTTTTGTAATCTGTGGTGAAGTAACAGAACTAAGAAGGCTTCCTCTGCCAGGGGGAAAGGATCATTAAGAACACTGAGTCACACAGGACAAGTCACCCTGAGGTCAAAATAAAGAGGAGCCATATTCAGGGTATTGATTAGAAGGGCCAGGCATAGAAAACAGTATTTGCAGGAAAGAAATATTGGACTTTTTAAGATGGGGAAGACGATGACAGAGATAGGTAAGGAAAAGCAGAGCTTGAATTCCTACTGACAATCAAGAACTAAAATTGAGTAAGAATATTTACTTGTTTACCCATATCTGAAAAAAAAAAAAAAAACACTTTACGAGAACACAGCACAATAGCACAGAATCTTCCAAACCAAGAAAAAAAATGCCTGAAATCAAAAAAAGCACAGAACACCCAAACTAAAATAAAGCCCAAACAATAATCCCCACTCCCAACACCTCTGGGGCTATTTGCTGAACAAAGACTACAGGAATGGTGAATGGGAAAAGGGGCTAAATTAATTCAAGTATTGGAGTAAGAATAACAAAACAAACACATACGTACTTGAACAGTCTTGCCAAATATTGGACAAATAAGCAAAAATAAATTCTTTAAACTATACACAGACCTGTGGCATTACAAGTTTCAGCATTAAAAGGTAGTACTTTCACATATTTATCATTAGAGCCAGTAGCCAGCAACTGTCCACAGGGACTCCATGCTACACAGTAGATTGATCCTTTATGATGCTTGTTTCTTTTGAAGCGAACTACAGGTTGTTTAGGAGTATTATAAGCACTGCAAAAGAAAATAAAGTATGTTTTCTTTTTATTTGTAAGGAAAGTTGTGCACTCTAAAACAAAAATACTTTTTCCTTTTGTTTTGGACAACATGACATAGGTAAGACTGTTAGCATTGAAACAAATGCATAGGATCTAAGTCAAAGTAAAACAATCTTCTCCATTCTGTTTTCTCATTTTTTCCTCTTTCTTCCATTGTGTTTGTGATTAGACATGTAAAAGAACTTCCATGATCCCTTCATCTATAGAGGGCTGATAGAGATAAAAATATAGAAATTGTAGCTACATATGAATGAATGAATCCTTATCCCCAGGCTCCTAAATTGGTAAGATTTTTCTAACAAGAGACAAAGGCTACAGAATCAACTGAATGTTTCCCAATAGTTAGAAAAGTAAGGTGTGTGAGAGGAGACTAATTAGTCAATAATGAAGCATCTGTCCTACTGAGAGAGTTTTGCACTTTTTACCAATCAAGGAGAGGTTATCTGGGCTTCAAGCCCAGCAAGCCAGCTTGCACTGAGTATCAGAAAAATCACCTTTTTTTTTGTTGTTGTTGTTTGTTTCATATTTTGCCAATAAGTATTTTGGACTTAAACTTCAAAGGCTACTTTACTAATTATGTTTTAGAGGGGGGAAAAAAATAATCTGATTACTTACTGAACACTTTAGAAGCCTGACCACAAATCCTAAACTGAAAGATCTCCCATATAAAAAGTCACTGTGCATACTTGTAGCTCTCTCAAATTATGAAGTTTTAGGCGTATGTTTTCCCCCTCTGGTCCAAGAAAATAATGTAACTACAGTAGTGACAAGATGACTATCAAGATGGCAGTATTTTCTTCCAGGTGAAAAAAGGCCACATACACACATCCCTCAATTAAAAATAAGGGTTTTGAGGGGAAACGAGAAAAAAGAAAAACTAACAGAGAAGACTAGGTAGACAGTAAACCACAAAGAACCCTTTTCTTTTCAAGGAGCTGAAGTATCAGGAAAACAGTATTTATAATAACAGAGACTCATAGACACGCTCTAACTTTGCTGTAACAGCTGGATTTGTTGGTTTCTCCACTGTCAAGTCTGTCCTTCTGCTAAAAACTCCATCTCATAAAACCCATCTTCTGCTTGCTTAGGCTGACACATGCTTTCTTCTCCCACTTTTACAACCAGAGTATTGAAAGCAGAAGCCATCAGAGTAAACAGAGAGGCCCAACCACAAGTGCAAAAAACCACTTTTACACGGTAAAGCTGTAGTACTGCAGCAAAGCATTTAACATAACAGAACAAAAACTAGCCCACTAATATACAAATTCTTCAGTAGATTCTTTTTATTTTTGCTTGTCAGTTCAGGTCTTAAAAGAAAACATTTCACTATGACAACCAAATAAAGGTATGAAACATACAGATAGTAGTAGCTACAGGAAAAAAGTGCAAGGACACAGGAAAATAAATAACTATTCAATCTTTCTTACCTTGGGTCAATTACTTCTGGGTAGGCACACACTCTCAAAGTTTTAGAGTTGGAGCCAACAGCATATAAACTCCCACTGGGATGAAAGGCTACAGCTCTGACAGCTTGTGTGTCTTCTAGAGTATTAATGCAAATGAACTGCTTTTTTGATTTGTCATCCTGTGTAGAACGATCACAGTCAAATTAGGCTCTACAATATCAAACTGGACATTTAAGCGCACTCGACTGATATAATAGTTATAAATTATTCTAAAAAAACAAGTATTAAAAAGCAGCAGCACCAGACTAAACTGAGGGATTTGTAAAACAATGTCTATTCCTGGTCACGGAATTGCACTCTTCAAAAGTTCTTTAGCTCAACTCCCTGTGAAGCTGACATTAGATGAACATTCCTTAGTTTCCCTCCAGGCTACCAACAACTCTCCTTAACAGCCTATCTCAGAAGCCTGATATTACACTTTATTTCTGTGTGAACATATTTGATCTGGGTGAAACTTGTAAGGAGAGCAAAGGTACATTTTTAATGAAAACAGTCCAGGTCAAACAATTTATAAAACAGATATAATACTAAGCATAAGAACCACCTTTTCCACCATGCAGTTAACACTTAAAACAATTTAATAATTCAACTTATGCAAAACTTTATTACATCGTCCTCCAGAAGGCTTCATCACCACCTTTCTAATGTTTTGGTGTCATTTATGTGATGCAGAAACTTTGGAATGTCCTCACTGCAAAGTTATTTCCCTAAAGTTGGGCCATACTGAGTTGAGTCCAATGATCATAATTTTAACCTGGAGAACACAAAGTAATCACCTATTACGCCGCTGTCAATTATTATAGCAACAGCAGTTCGTGCAGTAAGTATTCTTGCAATGCTACTGAGCAAGCTGTCAGCATCTAGAACTTCAAATTTGAAAGTATTGACTCTGTTGCCCTACATTCCCAAGAAGCAGGACAGAAATCATTAAGTTCTTCAATTTCTATACAAAGTAGCTTCCTTCATAAGGAGGAGAGATTACAGCTTTGGGGCTATCTAAAAAGCAGAGGAAATAACAAGTACTTGATTACCAATAAGCAGTTTATGTAATTCCTGTGTATCCTAATTGTTTCACCAACAGAAGTAGTATTAGTTCGATAGCTATTTGCTGATTCAATCAGCAAATCATGTTACTGGATCAACGAATAAACTCTGTAGTAGTATTTAGGGACAGACTCAGAAGAGACAAATGCAAGGACAGTCAAATGAAAGCTGTAATCAGGAGCAGCTTTATTATTTACAGTGAACATAAGGTACAATAGATTAAAAAACAATTGAGTTACCGCTCAGTGTTCTTTTTGCCACATTTTAACACCTGACATCTAGAATACTGTGTCCAGTGCTGGGGTCCACTAAAACAACTAAGGGACTGGAGTCTCTGTTACACATGGAGAAGCTGAAAAAGCTAGGACTGTTTGCCCTTGAGAGAGAGGCTTGAAGGGGGCTGGTGGGGCAGATCTTGTCTGTGAATACTCCTCCTGTCCAGTATTTATAAAGATAGAGCAAGGCTCTCTGCAGCGGTATCCACTGAAGGACAAGAGGCAATAGACAGAAATTGAAATGCAGGAGGTTCAATTTAAACATTTCTGTTGTTTTAAATACAATACTGTAAGGGTGGTCAGGTGGTCAAACATGGATGCAGGCTGCCCACAGAGGCTGGGGAGTCTCCATCCTCAGAGATGCTCAGAATCCAACTGGAACAGGCCCTGAGCAACCTGCTGTAGTTGAATCTTGAGTAGTTGGTTTGGATTCAGTCTCCAGAGGCCCCTTCCAACCAATAGTTCTGTGATTCTCCAAGTACTACATCAGCCAAAATTCAGTGTAAACTTCTATTAACACTGACAGGATGTTGCATACTCAGGATAAAACACTGAATCTTATGAAAACACACTGCAAGAGACAGTAAGGAAACTCACCTCATCACCTCTTGTCCTACTTAGATTCCCTGAAGAGTCGTCCAACTGTGGCTGAGTGACAGCATGTTCTGATGCACTGTTTTGATTTGGTGAAGAATTTGAATTCATAACAACAACAAAAAACAAACAAGAGGAGGAATAGATTTGTTTATAAATATTTTTGGACTGAAGTTACAATAACTCATACTGAGAACTATATTTTATGTGGACTAGTGTTACGCATGTCTGATTCTTTATCATTAAACTATTGTTTCTGCAAGATGTTGCCATTTTTTGCAGGTACTCCAGGCATTGAATAAGTCAAAGGAAGTTAGAAAAAAACAACAAGATTTTTGTTTTCATTCCATAACATACATGCACTTGGAAAAACGTTTCTTTCTTTCAGGTCAGTGGTACCTTTACTTAAGGCTGGATGGGGCCTTGGCCAACCTGATCTAGTGGGTGGCATCCCTGCCTCTGACAGGGGGGTTGGGGTTAGATGATCTTTAAGGTCCCTTCCAACCCGAGCCATTCTATGATTAAGGGAAGAAATCCAATTCTCGCTCTGTCCTGCCTCTCATTCTTTTTAACTAGCATTTCATAAGAGGAAAAAGCCAACAACCAACCTTTTCATGAAAAAGCTTTCAGAAGCTTAGCAGAAATACAAAATAAACAAGAACTATACAAATAAGATGGAATAAGAAGAAATTAAAAATAAGCACACAACAAACGGCAAATAACCACTATTTCTTGTATGTTAAAACATTGATTTTATCATCAGTATAGAAATACCTAGGTAACAACAGCCATTAACTATATACCCCTAATTCAATGACAAATTAATGTGATAACAAAACCAATGGCTCTTCCCTCCTAAAATAGGGGGATTTCCAGTCCTAAGCAGTCTCAAATAACTTACGTTTGATTCCCCTGCACAGGCGACTCTTCAGGAAAGGGTATTTGATTAGCTGATCCACGTTTTCGAGGAGTGCTTGTGTTAACATTTTGGCCATCAGCTGTTAACCTCTGAGAAGCATCTGAAGGTGGTGATGTAAAGTTACTTGCTGGGTTAGTAGATGCATTCCCTCTGCTCCCATTACATTGCTGGCTAAGTGTTTGCACATCATTTCCAAGACTGTCCATACCTATATTTAATTCTCCTAGCTTCTGGATAGATCTAATATTAAAAAAGAAAAGGGGGGAGGGGAAGGGAGGAGACCAAACCAGGTTATTATGAGAACTTGACAAGGCATAGGAGTGGGTGAAGAAGGAAGTTAACAGACATCCCCAACCTGTTGAGAAACTGCTCGGTAAGATTCTGTTGCTGGTCAGCTCCATCTTCTTGGTTTACACCTCCTTCCAACAACATTTGCTGGTACAACTGACGTTGTTGCTCCTTCTGTTCTAAGTGCTGCTGGTAACGTAGTCTTTGCCTGTAATATTCTTGAAACTGCTCTGTTGAATCACGAAGCTTGAAAGAAGTTAGAATTACCAATGAGAATTAAATAGTTACAGTAGTTAACCTAAATACTTACTCTCTGGTTCACTACTTCACCACATGCATCACAAAGCCATCAGATTGTCCTCTGAAGAACAATGCTTTCATTTTTCCCTAAAACCAGATACAATTTACTTATTAAAAGATGGAAATCACTGTCTTTCTGTACTGTTGAAGTAATTCTGCCTTTGTGCCTTATTCAGGAAAAGACTGCTCTTATCCATAAAGCTCCCAAAGTAGTAATTAGTATCAGAACAAATAAGTAATACAGAGCTGAAAATAAAAGGAAAAAATAGAAGTTGGAAAGCAACGTAAGCTACTTTCCAATTTCCAAGTAATATTTCCAATGTAATTTTTGTATTTTCTGTTGTGTTGACACCTCTCTGCTATCAATCTGCACAGCAGATTTACATCTGCCATTTATCAACATCAAAATAAGATGCAGCACTTCTGGACAAAACAAATAAGTGCTTCCTTTTTCATGATCTCTTCCCATTTATGTACTATCTTCCGTGTCACCGACTGCCAGCTCCTCAGGACTCTCTGCCATCTGCACTCTCTGATCCTCACTTTCTCCCTCTGTCACCAGTTCCAAATGCTACCATCACAACCAGATGAGAACAAGCTGAAAATGAAAAATGGAACACACGGGAAACCGAAAGAACTTCAGTCCAAGGCCAAAAGTATCAACAACCGTGCCATGTGTTTTCCCAAGAACACAAATCTAACACAATTTTTACCAACTAAAGGGAAAAAAAAAAGTAGTATAAGAAAAAAAAACGTTTCTTGCTTGAAGAGAAATGACATCTTTGTCATCTAGTGATTTCCTATCGCTGCTGCATTTGTAAAATGTTTACCACATTGGGTTTCCAAAGATCAAAATTGGGCAATTGTCCTCAGACGTTTAACAAGCATTCTAAATATTTCTAATACGTAAGCTGTTTCTTGGTCACTGGGTTATCATCCTTTTAAGGAACAGGTATATTCTGGCCAATACCTTTGCATGATTGACACTTGTTTGTTGCAATTGGATCCGATCCTTGGACTGTTTAGTCTGAGTAATAATACAATAACAATATATAAGATAAATTATATAAAGATATAATAATAATGATCTAACACCTAAACCTAAAATTTGTTGCCCACATGTTCTTTTGTATAAACCCTGCCTTCTAAATCAATCTTTCCACGAACAATACAAAAATAAAAAATAACGAAAATAAACTTAACAATTTCTTTCTCACATATAGCACTAAGATGTAGAAAACAAAACAAGAAGCAATTGGACTGGTGTTACATTCTTTTATACTTGTGTATAATAGTCTGGCCAACATATTCACCTACAGTATAGCATCTCCTGTCTTCATTCTCTCGTAGAGATCTTCCGCCGGTTTTCTGCTATTTGAAGTCTGCTCTGTCACAGTTCTAGTTACAGCTCTTTCCTCTCCCCCTTATTCCCAATCCCACATACACAATGCTGTTGCAGTGGAGAAGTTATGCAGTCAAGTCCTTGTGTTTGAAGGACTTTGGTAATCCTCCCATAGCCCCATTGCCTCACTCAAGCATCCAGAGTCTACAAGAGAATAACCTTGTGAAGACTGGACTGGTTTTCAGTGCCATATAGATGTCACAAGCCAAGACAAGAGTTTACTTAAGAAAATCAAACTGGAGTCTACAAACCAAACAAACCGCATAGTTGATGTTATTTCAGCACTCAAACATTTAGCACAAATATTCAGATGACGTAATTCATCCTTACTGAAATAAGAGGTGGATAGTTAAAACTGTGGAAAGGAAACAGAATAGGTAACTGTTCTCATTACTTTCTACTGAACTGCTATTTTCCTTTCTCCACATTGCTGTTAAGGGAAAAAAAAAGTCAAGGCACAAGGCCTTCAAAAGAATATTTTTTATTTATTTATTTATTTTCAAAAAAGGTTATGCTATTGAATTCTGAATGGCAAAGATACATTTACTAGGGAATTATTTGATCTTCACCACTCTGTGTTCTAGACAGGAAATGACATTAGGTGGCCTGTGAAACTTGCTATTAACACCAAATTTGCAGACTACATGCCAGATTCATGACTAAAACACTAGAAGGATTCTTAACCATGGTTAAACTAATGTTGCTGGCTTTGAGTACTGCAAAGTCTTTTTTTTAAGATACAGGCAATATTTTAGCAACACTGATGCAAGAATGCACACTCATCAGGTGAATTATAGACTAAAGTGATGGCAGAACTTCATATAATGGAAAAAAAGAAATTTCTTGGAGATGTAATATTGTATTTTCACTTGTTAAAATCTTATAAAAACAAGATTTAAAACAATCCATTGTCATACATGAAGTTCTCAACATAAAAAGCAAATAATTATGAATGTATCAGAACATAGCGCAAAGGGCCTCATTATTTTTAAATAAACAACCACTACCTCATTTTTCTCTTGTTTGGCAGATCCCTGACTCTGTGCTCCATTAACTGGTTCATTTTCTGGAACAGAACTCTGGCACAAAGTCTCACTGTTGATGGGATGCTGTGGCTCCACGGGAGTATCACTTCTTGTGGCAACATAGAAAAGAAGAAAAGCATAAATGAGAAAAAATGTGAGTAGGAAATCCCCTGGTAAGAAAGATAATATTCTAGAGTAAAAACTGATAACATCAAAGCGCGCAACCTACTTAAATCATAAAACAGAAGATACGGCTTCAGAAAAAAATGCTACTTGCAACAGATTGCACTAAAAAGAACCCACACCCAAACAACAACAACTAACAAAAAGCAGAGAGGCATTGTGATGTACCAACATTTTCCTACACACCTTAGCATCATGCGATATTGAAGTCCTCTATTTTCTATCCTTACACATTAATTATATACCTTTAAACTAACCATGTGACTAGTGCTTTCTAGAGGGTATTAGTTTTAATACTAATCTACCAATCGATTAATACTAATCTACTGCTACCAATCTAAATTTAAGCTATGCTTAACATTCATCAGATTGAACGATCCTGAAAGTGTTATTTAGGAACAAGTTTGTATGAAATTGGCTATCCTTGTGTTATATAAGTATTTCCCATGGAACACCTTCCAAAATGCTTTAGCAAGCAGTAAGTGCTCATAACACATTAGAATCCTTGGATTCCCAACTCCAGTTTTGTCAACTTACAAAGTCCTATTTACTCAGTGACTTGGAGCAAAGCTCTTTAAGGTTATTCTGAACTCTTTGGTTATCTCTGTATGCTAACAAAAGTTATTTAACTGACTAAAAGACAAGTAACTGCTTGCCAAATACAATTTACAAAATTAATACCATATTTCTTCCATACCCAAAAGGATGCAGGGGCTAGATATTGAGAAAGCTTAGCTTTCCAGCTTATACCCTCATAAATATTGCCACTTAAGTTGGATACGCAATCCAGAGTTGGATTTTTCCAGAAAAACACAATGCTGTCTTGAAAGCTATCTAGGGTCATTCTGAACTTCAAGAGATTCACTGAAGAAAAAAAAAATGTTAAGATCTATCAACTTCATTTAACATCATATCACATTCAAATGCCTATACAAAGGGTTTTCAGAAGATTGCAGTTAGTTACTGCATTTATACAAACCTTTTAGAAAGGAACAGAATTACTGATGAAAATAAAGGCCAAGCAAAAACATAAGTGTTTAACTGACAAGTACTATTTCTCCTTGTTACCAAGACTCTTCTCTCAAAAGGGTAGAAAGTAGAAAAGCAAAGATGTTATTTCGTTATTTCTTAACAAAGAAGTCAACTTTGCAGTCTACACTGCATTAAACAAAGTTATTATAGGTTATGATAGCAATAAACGTTAAGTACCTCTAAGTCCAATACGAAAAAAAATCAAGTCCATCAGGATTTCAAGTTTCTGTATATCTAAACTGTAAGGAAGTCCAGCTAGAAACCAAAAGGCTCATGACCAAATATGAAAATCTACTTTTAATCATAAAACCGTCAGAGAGAAAAACTCTAGTCTACGGTTTTACTTATAAGAGAAGTTAAAAAATTATTTCAAAGTTACAATTATGTTCAAAAATACAACATGTGTAAGAATCTAGTAATGTAATGTGAGCCAAGGTAAAAAATAAAACTACAGTTGCACTTACCGCTCAGGTGACTCTTCAAAAATACTGTGACACTCAGTATTCTCAAGCATGAGACTTCGGCTGAGATTCTGTACTCCTGGGTAATGGAAATTAGCAAAGGAGTGCGACATTGGAGAAGTTTTGGTCCCAAGGTCTGTGACTCTCTTATCATGATTTGTTAATCCACATGACAGCCCATCTAAGGCAGGGTTTAAGGAACGGGTCATGTAAGCATCAGCAGACTGAGGCCGTCTCATTGGGGATGATGGATATGGAGAAAGCTTGCTGATAAGAGGTGTCAAAAGATCAGCATATGCAGCTTTTGTAGGCTTGAGGAGTTTATCAACATGAATATTAAGCATCTTTTGTTCAAAAGCACAGGAAAAAACAGTAGCTGGCAGATTTTGCAGCCATGACAATAAGCTAAGGTCCAAGTCATCACACCCATTACCGCACAAGAGATCAATGCCCAGCAATACTTCACTTTCTGTAATTTCTTCTCCCGTTGCTTTACTCTGACAGAATTCCACACAACATTCATAAAGCAATCCCTTCATTACAAGCTGAAATAAACGATTGTTACTTGCTTTGAAACCAGCTTCACTCAGTTTCCTATCAGCAGGAATAAACTCTGCCACCATTACACAAGCTTCTTCAAAGCAGTGCACACGGGCTGTGCTGGGATTCCAGTCTTTGAATTCTGCATGGTTGGTCAAGCGAGGCAATGTGAGCAGCAAGCAGAGTTTACTGTAGTCTTCCTTAGAGGGACAGTATTCTTCCAACGCATGTAGGCACTGCACAGCCTCTCGCATTGTGAATTCCAGCTACAGAAATATTGAGGTGAACAGTAGTTGGTAGTACGTATGTTTCCACAGTCAGTTGAAGAAGAACAAGGAGTAGCGGAATTTCTCCACTATCATTCCTCTATTACTATTACTGTCTATATTTAAGGAAAATAGCATGTAATATAGAGACCGAAATTGCTGGTGCAAATGTAGTTACAACAGAGTCAAATTCCTGGATGTTTTGGCTTTCTGAAATCCCCCCCAGCCCCACTGCCAGTCTCATTGCCTACAGATCTATGGAACTTTCATGTCACTGCAGGTTTTAGAGGCTTAACATTTTAAGCCAGCAGCTAAATAGCTTCAATTTTATTGTAGCACAGAAGGTTAATTCCACTCACAGGGTCAACTGAATTTCTTTTTTCTCTTTGTGTGCATGTGAAAAGCTATTGGCGTAAATTCCGTAAAGCTGCATACTTCTCTAGTTTTCAGTGAGTAGCAACTGTAGGTTGTGTTTTATATCACGGTTTTCTGTTCTCCAATCATAAAAATGTAAAAAACAAAACAAAGTTCAATAAGTTAATCCCTGAAGATAAGACCTCCAAATGAATACGTGGCTTTAGTAGAAAGCTTGTTGAAGCTAAAAGCCAAAAAACATGCTAAGTACACGTAACTTAGTATTTTTAGCTACAAAGATTTTAAGTATGTATTAAAAAAATCCTATCCATGTTCCCTAGCACATTCTCAATACACCAGCCTTTTATCCACAATATGTCAACACATTTGTTAGCATTCAGCACAAAAATAAAGAACATAAATCTGACTTATTTTTCCCTGTGCTGTTATCTAATAATCGTGAAAAGATAGACTGATTAGTGCAGAAGCACACATTCCCTTTGCAACAATAAAGACTGACTTTAAGCTTTCTCTATACTGTCAAGACTCTAAAGTTTAACATATGTGTAATGGGACAGAGAATTAAAGTTAATCTAGTTTGGATAACAAAACCAGTCATCCTAAAACTACTATAATCCTTTAGTTTGATAACTTTTTATGTTAGAAATCTGTTATTCTGTGTTATCAACAGAAATGATACACTAATAATCTTTACAATCTGCATGCCTTTTCTGTCAGTGTGCGTTGTCACTCATGTCTCTTTCTATACTAAGAACCTAAATTCACAACTACTGCTGTTTGCACATTTAACTAAATCAGTCCTTTGTGACCACATCTGCTCCTTTCAAAGAAACAACGTCCTTTCTCTCTAAAAGCAACAGAAATTAAGTTTAAGATTAATTGAAACTAGAACCTTTCATTTGGACCTGACTCTGACAATAAATTTCCCTGATTCTCAAGCTTGCTTCAGAGTACTTCTGAAAAGAAGCACTGTACTTTAGCATAATGGCCTAAAGTAAACTTCAAGATCAGGACCACAAAGATGACATGTGGTCACTGATCTATACTGCTAAGTTTCAAGCAACCCTTGCATATGAAATTCTATTTGAGACCTGGCAATCACATTCATTTCCAAAGGACAATTTTTTTTTTGTTATCTATGAAACCATTTGGTAATAGATAGAATTTGTGTATTAAGTGTGGGAGTTTTCATTTTGCTTTTAATTACAATATCTCAATAAGCTTTTTGCCAACAAAAAAAAAATCCCAAATCAAAGAGAAATCTTACATGCTGAGGCTCATCTTCTGCTGACATTGCATTGTTTACACATAAGGCTTCCAAGAACTTCTGCTTCATTATAATGTAACGAAATCTGCAGGTAAGAAGTGAAATGCAGTGAAACACCATACATCTCGATCAAGTAGGTCAATATTCTCTTAGAGATGAGCAGGGTATTTTACAGCTACTTTTTGAGGTAGGCATAGAAATTGCAGTGACAAGGAACTCTGATCAAAGTTCAACAAATTGGTAACCTAAAAGTTTTAGCAGATTTTTTTTCTTCTATTATTGCTTTCAAAAACAACACAATAAAAATAATTGAAGGGTCACAAGTAAAATAAGTATAGCAAGCATACTCCTTTCTTAAACAGAAATGTGACAGCTCAGCCAACTATAAAACAGTAGTACATGCAGTACCGCATTCCTAAAGTATACAGGAAAACTCATTACACATTATTTGCACATATTTTTCACAGTTTAAGTTAAAAAACAAAATCACAAAAACGTGAACTCTAACATACATTCTATTTTACCTTTTCTTGTCGAATTTTTCCATACATTCAAGAGGCTGAATAAATTGAAGAACCTCATCCCATTGACCGTCAAGAATCAACTGTCTAGTAAAAGAAAAAAGTTACTGCTTTAATTTCACTGGACAAGTACAGCTTTCTTCTAAGCAATCAGCTCATTTAATATCACGAGTTGTATATTTAAATGACAAATGAATATTTAAGCATACAACAGATGATCAACCTGTTTGGAAAAATTAATGCTTTGTACAGATGCTAAGATGACAGACGCCATAAGTGCAAAATCCAAGTCCTTTCTCACTATTTTGTACAAGATAATTGAATATTTTTAAAATTCTTGCTTGAAGGGTATAAATGAAATACATTTATTCAATTAAGACATCCTGAAGAATGAAAGTGGACTTATAATTGTATAAATACTGCTGGACCTATTTTATACAAAGAGGGGCAAGCCTCCAGTATTAGGAATGTAAAAGGAAAAGCTTGGAAATAACTACGTCAGCAAAAGAACTTCAACTCCAAGACCAGTGTGCTAGACTGCACAGGTGGATTCATTTTGTTCCTTCACATCCTCATAATGCACAGAGTTCTCTGTAAAATGTCCAGTTCTAGAAGGAAAGGCTGTATTTCTCATTAGATGTATACTGAAATAAGAATGAAACAAAGTATTAATAATTGCAATCCTTCTCTAATTCTGCTTTCATTTTATTCCAATACATGTAATTATTTCATCAAAAGGGAAGCCACATGAGAAAAAATGTTAAAAATATTTCTATTACCAAACAAGTTAAGAACAGTTGGATAAATAGTTTTCTTATGCTTCCAGAAAAGTTTTTTAAACACCTTTGGCATGAAAAGGAAGACTGCAATGCTGAAGACCTACTGTGCATTTACAATAACTACTTTTAATAATTTAGAGGGTGATATCATGAATGGGAAATCACACAAAGTTTCATGCCTTGATGACCTCAGGCACCCCTTTCATATTGCTAACTATAAGAGAAACCTAGGTATTGTTTCAAAATACAGATATTTTTTAAGAGAAAAGCTTTGGATATCACTATACTCATCCCAGAGCATAGGGCTAGAACACTAAAAATACTCTATTTATATTAGAAGCCAATAAACTACATGCTCAGTTCATGTGACATGGTAAGCAGGTAACAACAGATCACTGCTGCTAACAGAAGATCTTGTTCTCCTGTTTACTTCTGCTTGCGTACTTTTTCTGACTTAGCCTGTGCTGACACCGGCACTTGTTAAGACCCTTTCCTACTTTAATTCACTAGCACGCCAGAAAAATAACCAAGGTCAAAATAAATGAACACATGAATGAACGAAAAAGACAAACAAATGTAACTCTAAAGCCTTTGTTGATGCTTAGTCAGTTACTTCAAGTGGCTTATAGAAAGACTTCATTAACTTCAGAGCTGGAACTCAACAGGGCTGGACCACACAATTGGAATCAGGAAGAAGCAGAATAAGGTGAGACCTCCTATTTAGCGGCATGGGGCTGCGCATGGAATCACAGTCCCACTGTATGCTTTCATGTATGTGGTATTTAAGAACTGGAGAAAGAAGTCCTACCTTAGAAAAAGCATGTCATCTGAAAACAGGCCATTAATGACCCCACTTTCTTTCTCAAGTGCCAGCATACTGATATGAAGTTTCCTGGAGTTCAGAAAGTCTAGAATTAGTTTGATTATTTCAGCTTCTTTAACGTTCACCGTTTCTTCAGCCGTCATGATGGCAGCCTAAAAGGAAAGAGAAGAGACGATTTTAGCCATGATCAATATCTTATTTTATGCTTGTTTAACAAATGGTGGCTACCATTTTTTTTTCTGTCTAGTCTTAAAGGGCATAATATCGGAGCATTACAAAAATAAAATCCAATTTCCTAATCTTGTTTATTTAAGAGGTTTATTATGTAGCCACAGTTAAGATTAACACTGCATCTTTGTATTTCTGTCCTATGCATATAGGTCCAGAGAAATAGATCTACAGAGAACTCAATCCTACCACAGTGTGGAAGTATTGCTGTTAGCGAGTATACAGTATGTAAAATTTTATTTAACTATTTGCATTTCAGAAGATAACCTCAAAGAACACAAAACAAGTCAGTTATGTCACTATCTAGATAATCTTACACATAAACTTAAATGCTTCTAATACATACAAAAAGCAAAGCCCACTAAAAGGAAGTCTCTTCACCCCCTTTTTTGAAGCTGTAAATGGCAATTACACCAAAGCTTTCTATTCTTCCTTTGTAAGGACATCTACTTCTGTCTGCATGCTTTAGGAAGAATCTAAGTCTGCAAACCCAAGACATCCCAAGCCCATTTAACAAGTGCCATTCACTCCCCTGTCCCCAGGTGCTGGCTCCTGGCCTCTCCTTAGCACAGGACGGGGCTGGCTTTGGCTCGGTGCTCCCAGGGGCGCTGCCGGCAGCAGAAAGGGCACGGGCAGGCTGAGGGCTGGCAGCCAGCTCCTTTAAAGCTGCCATGGGATCACCCCCCAGCACCAAGGCTGGGTATCGTGCCCATGCTCCTTTGCCACACATTCCTCCAAGGATATGGAAGTTGTAGCAGGCACTTCTCTCAGGAAACCCAAAATAAACTGTGCTGCTGGCTAAGTCTTGTCATGGTTTCTTAGGCCTAACTTGGGAGTATAAACTGTTCAACTTTTTTTTTTTTTTTTAACATAAAGACTTTATAGCTGCACAGCAGATCAACTTGGTTGATCTGAGGAAAAACTATCTGGAGTTTAAGGAGAAACTCTGTAACACAGTCAAGTCACACAGCATTGCCCCATGGGGAGTTCTTCCAAAAGACTCAACAGCCTGGTGGCTACCTGGGTACAGCTTCCCACCCAGCAGGGCTCAGCTGACATCCAGGTTCCTGCAGAAAGAAAAACGCTCCCCTGCTTTCTGCCCATGTCCCTGACACTTCGCACCAAGCTGGGCATACGCTAAAGGCCGGTGGGTTTGCCCTGCAGGCACGGGGCTCTAACGCTGACAGGAACCCGCACAGCTGCGCTTCATGGCAGAAGCAAAGCATCCAAGCAACTTAAATTGATTATGAGCGCGCACAAAAGAAGAGAAGCTGGTATCTATGATGAACCCCCAGCAGGAAGCATTATTCCCAGAAACAAGGATAGTAGAATGAAAGTGATAAAGAAAATGAAAAAAGGGAGATTACCACACAGAGCAAAATGTCCGCAGTAAGAAGTTGCAGTTACTCTAATTACTACCTCTTTTAAGTTAAAAGTCAAGATAAAAACACTGCTAAATTCCTTCATACAACTACTTACTTATGTGAAAATCTAGCGAGCAAGAGGCTGAACAACACCTGACGGTAATGCAGCTCCCAAGACAAGCTGAAAGGTGGCCATGCTGCCTCCAGACTACCTTGGGCCTGGAAATCCTGAGTCTGTAAGCTAGATACCTATCTCATATTTGAAGACACACAGAAACTGGTAACAAGAAGTCAAAGAACAGATATAATAAGTTTGAATAATTCAGATAAGAGACTTCAAGTATTACATGGTAATTCATTAATTAACAGAGACAAAGGAAAGAGAAACACTCCAGTGAAACCTCTCACTGTTCCTCACAAACCAGGACTACTGAACTTTACGAGACACAAAAAGTGAGGCATTAATAGGATTTTTTCCATCTTCCTCACAGTTATATGCCAACTTTGTTCCAAGAAGGTTTTTGCATGAACTTTTGACTAGGAAAGCATTTGATTATAGCAGCACAGTTTATTTTGGAACAACAGAGACCTAATTGTGCCAGATGAAATGGCCTAACTTCTTTTTTAAAATGGCTGTGTTTAATTCTTATTTTAGTCACAGAAGACTCCAATCACCAGGCATTTTGACAGGTCTCATGGAAGACTCACCCAGAGACCACGTGCCCACTCCTGGCTAGTAAAGTCAAAAGAAAAAAAAAAAAAACAAAACATCTGGCATGCAGCATGCTTTTCTGCAGGAAAGAAAACAGACAGACAACACACAAACCTAAAGCCAGCACTTGTAGAAAGATGCTTTTTCCTTATGTTTTAGCACTGTTTCCATTTCCCCTTTTTGGCAACTGCATAGGGATTTTTGTTCCCAGAGAAAAAAATCAATTCCATTCTTATAGACTGGAGAAGAAATCAACACAAATCCAACGAGCAGTTTAGCATTAACATCTTAATTCCCCACCTAGTGTATTTGCATTTCACTTTTATTATGCTTTATTGCATTGGTGGTTTTCATGTAACTTACATGAGCTTCCTTGCCAAACAACAAAGTAAAACCTAGGCAAAGCTGCACTGAGAGTCGCCATAAGAAAACCACTAGAATAATTCACACTAATATTCCCTTTGAAGAAAGGAACAAGTCCAGCTCTCTCTCCAACTATATCCATTGAACTCAAATCTGAATAGGAAGCCACCCTACACAGCTTCAAAATGATCTTGAATTATTCATATAGACTGTTGATGGAAAAATGTGCATAACACTCAGTACTTTGCTTAAGAGTACAACTACATTAAGTAAAATTTAACATTTGCAAGAAGTAGTTAGCTTCCATTTTCCATTAGAGTTTTAACAGGACTGGTTTGTCCTGAACGTAGACCCTTTTGCCAAGTTCCAAAACTTACGTTCTTTTGCTTTATTTATATCATCCACATAAATTGGATAATGGATGATCAGCACCCTCTATTTTATAGGTCTAAGTAATGACACTCTTGAGGTCCTGCTAAGAAAAATGAAATAAATAGATTGGATGCTGAACTTCTGAAGACTATTTGAAATACACTAATAAGCTCTTAAATTAGAGATATTATGAAAATAACTAGCACGCATTTGATGTCAGAGCAACACTCCTATTGACAGACAGCTAGAAAATGGTAAACCTACTAGAGAAGGTTTCCACTTAATTGAGGGTTTTTTTAGACTGATGAGCCCAGGCTTCTCTGCATTATGCTGTCAAAATAGTAAGCAGCACTGTAACACCATGATGAGATCATAAATATACATAGGTTTACACATGACACTATGAAATAAATCAGTTATTCTGACATTCGGTGGGGTGTGTATGTGTTAATAAATAAATAAATAAAAGGAACAGCAGGGAAACGCAAAATAAGAGCTCAAGCTGCATCCCAGTCCATCCCACTGCATTGCTTTCTGCCAGCCCATATGGCATGTAGCATCACAATCCGATCAGCTCAAGCACTAATACTCAAGAACAACTGAAGCGCAGCACTAGCTTGAGATATAAATGAAGATAAGTGTGTATTAAAGCTTAAAATTTCAGGTGCCTTCTACTGACAGGGTTTTTGCTACAACCTTTTTTTCTTACCCGATCTTTTCACAACTTTTCCACACTCCTGTCCCCTATAGTTCTGTACTTCGACATGTTTTCCTCCTAAATAAACCTGCATCACAAAAAACAACTAAAAAAACCCAAACTTTCCTGCCACTAACCTGACACACCTTTTGTCTAGCTTCAGTGGACAAGATGTCCTTTGGAACGTCATCCATCTACTCGTATATTTTGTAGAGAGGAATTTCATTCTTGTTCTATTCTTACGTATGTTCTAAGAACACACCAACAGCAAGAATCTTCTCATGCTGTTATAAGCATAGGAAAATAATTCTTTTAAAAAATTAAGTAGGCCTGCAAACACAGTATTTTGGGAAAATGCTTATAAACTGTAAATGATTTTTAGATAGTCTTTAAGGTACATTTTCTAGAAGAAATTGAAAATACATATGTATTCACACGACAGAAAATAACAGTAAGGTTTAATATTCTGAAATAAAAATGAATTACAAAATTCTAAAATAATTGTTATTCCAACATCTTAATTGTCTAAAGTAGACCACTTGCCAACAGTATACACTATGCATTCACAGAAGTAGGCAAGGAATTTCAGAACTTCTTCCTTGTATTTCTGGGTAGTTAGAGATTACAGTTCAAACCCTAGTTGTCATACTGACAGAGACCAGCCATGCGTTTCAACAGTGAAGCAACACCTAATGAAAAGTCTTGCTTAGCCGACTTCAATGACAGCTGTAGCACATAATACAAAACCTCAGCATCCTGACGAACTATTTGGCATAAAAAAAAAAGAAGTGTAAAGAAGGAATATGTATTTAAGCAGCGGACAGTTCTGCGTAGCGTTCTCACACCCTTCATCCACCCGCAGTAACTTACATACGACTCTCCGGCCTGCCCAGGGGCCGCTCCAGAGTCCCGCCTATGCAGAGCCCACGGGGGAATCGGGGCCCGGCCAGTACCTAGCGGCTCCGCTTCTGACGTGCCCTCAATCATCTTCCAGTTATTCTACAATTGAAAGAGCGTATAAAAAAAAAAAAAAAGGTCTATGGGCCAAAATTTTATTACAGTTGGTTTCCACAGCAGTTAGCACAACTCAGTGACAACCATTTTAGCCTAAGTGACTCCACGATTCGTTCCTCCAATTGAGCTATACTGAAGACACGAAGCCCTTCACCACGCTTTGTACAGCTCAACTCTGTGGCTCAAGCCCTCTTCTTCTTCAGCACCCAGCAGGCAGGGATCCTCTTGGACTGACCCCATCCCCTGGCTGCTGCAGGGGAACCACCACATAATTCAGGGGAGCCACCACCTGATTAATCCTCACCGGCCCTGTTTTGGGGACGGCTGGCACAGCCCTGGGCGCGCACCAGCGCCTGACTCAACACGCGTGCTGTTTTCCAGTCGACACGCACAGATTACCGAGCACTCCGCACAACAAATGCCCCAAAAGTGACGTTAAATCCCGCAGCGCTTCCACACACAGAGAAAACAGATGGGAGATAAGGGGCTAAAGGAGAAGGGGAGGCATGCGAGGAGGCGGCACTCGCTCCTGCTCCTTGACACGGGACCCCAGGCGGGTTCACCTCCGCGGCTCTCGGCACCAGCCCTGTCCGTGACACAGCGCCGGGCCGGGCGCTGCCAGGTCCCCGCCGCCACCACACGGGCAGGGCCGCGGCACGGCCGCCTCGCCTCTCCTCGCCTCACCGTGCCGTGCCGAGCCGGGCCCGACACACGCCGCCAGCCCGGCCGAGCCGCCCCGCAGATGCCACAACAAAGAGACGGCGGCGCTCGGGCGTCGCCGCCACCGCCCCAGACGCCGCTGTGGGATCGGGGGCGATGCGGTGCGGTGCTCCCCTCCCCTCCCCTCCCCTCGGCGGGGGAGGCGACAGCACGGCCCGGAGCGGGGCGCGGCCCACGCCGGGGGCGGCGGGGCCGCCGGGCAGCGCCCACCCCGCGGCGCAGCCCCCTGCGGGCGGCGCCGCACGGCACGGCTCTACCCGGCCCGGCTCGGCTCAGCTCTGCCCAGCCCCACCCGGCCCTGCCCGGCCCCTCTCCCCCCGCCGGGCCGCTCCCGGCCCCCCCGCCCCGCTCGGCGGTGCTCACCCGTGTGGCCCCGCGCGGCGACCGCCGCTGCGGGACGAGAAGATGGCGGCGGGGCTCGCTGCCGCTGGCGGTGCCGGTGGCGGCCGGGGTCTCGCTGCCGCTCGGCGTTGCGGCTGCCGCCCGGCCCGACGCTGCTGCCCGGCGTCCAGGCCCCTCCCCGAGCCGGGGCGGGCGGGGACCGGGAAGGGGCGGCCCAGCGGGGGCGGCGGGGCGGGGAGGCGCTTTGTGAGCGGCGGGGCCAGCCCCGCTCCCGGCCGTGCCTCGCGGGGCTGAGGGAGCCGGTGAGGGAGTCCTGTGCCCTCTGCCCTCGCCGCCAAGGCCCCCGCCTGCACCTCGCAAGGCAGGTGTTGGTGCGCGGACCCTTAACTCCGCCTGTGCCGTCGAGGTGCTGAGGTGAAAGGCGTGTAACCACGCCGCCACACGCACGCTGCCACCCTGCTGCTCACACACCCCTTGTACTGGGTAAAACCACGCACAAGTACCCAACACATGCCCTTTCTTCCCCTTGGGATCGCCAAACCGTCATCGCTTCTGCCACGGTGACGTCTCCTTTGCTCATGTGGTGGAGGCTTATGGCTTGTTGGCAATGCCTTTAGTTACGGCAAGAGAGGCTTCCAAATTTCAGGCCAGCATTGGATCTTGTTAAGACAGTTTTCCTGTTTTCTGCTGCTTGAGATGGTTGAAAGAAGTACATGTTCTTTAAAAAAAATCATATGTATATATATTATATATGTGATATGAAAATATATATAATTTGATATTCTGTTAAATGTAATGCATGTTTGTCAGAAGATGGTAGAATCTAAGAGTGATCAAGGTGAACATCTATAAGCTTTCTTTGTGTTCAAATATAGCTGTGAGATGAAATACAAAAAGTCATGCTGAGATGCCAATACTGTATGTGGACAAAACCCCAGTGTATATACAGCGGTGCATTGGCAGGCCCTATCAAAATGGAGACTGACAATTTTCTGATAGAGAACATTTGGGACTACAGAAGTATCAAAGACCATATATATATATATATATTTAAGTTATGTTTGTGTATACATGTGTCAGGTTGTCAGGGATTGACAAGAAGCTGAACTGGATTCTCTCTCACAACGATGGTTAAAAATGTGAAGTAGCAGATGTTAAGTAGTGAGTTGATCCTGCTTGCAAACTGTTTGGCTGAGAATCAGCCAAAGGGCAGCGGGGAAATCCCCTCATACCGTTCTTCCCTCTCTCTGACAAGGAATGCACAGAGATGTCCTGCAGTCTGTCTCGTGAGGAGCAACACAGGCAAGGTGCCACCTGGCTGCGCAGCAATGACTGCAACGGAGAAGTGAGGCTGTGGCACCTGCTGGCTCCTTCTGCACCGCCGAAGTCCCAGCATCGCACCCAGGAAACTCGATTCTCTAGTAAAACACGGAATCCTTCCTCCTGCTAATAAAGCTATCACTTGTTGCTTAGTTACATCTGGAGGCACAGATTAATAGAAAACTTAATTATAGAAATGAAACTGCTTCCCCATACAAGTGATATAATAGGGATGATAATCAGGGAGGGAGTGGGGAAAAACAAGAGGACTTTAATTCGGTTGTCCAAACAAAGTTGTATGTATAACTTTGCTGAACATACATTTAGATGAGTCTCCTTTAAACTTTGTTTAACAAAGCTAGGGCTGAGCACATCTGTTTTTAATTTTAATCTTGATTTTACGACAGTGTTACAGTGGTTTACCAATCTTTTTGTAATAATTTTGTGTTCAGTGGAGGCCCTGAGATCAAACCTGTGAGACTTCACCTCTGGAAGGCAAGTTTTGGAATGGAAGAAAGATGTAAGGTTTCTTCCAAGTTATAGACCCAAAAAGAAGAGGAAATTCTTTTTTTTTCTTTTTTTTTTGTTTTTTTTTTGTTTTCCTCCTGCTCGGAATATAGGGCCTTTCACAGGAATGTAAATTCCTATAGTCTGGAAAGAGATTTCAAGAACCAAGTGTCTGCCTTCAGGAAGAGGGATGAAGAATAGTTAATATTACTTGATGTGCCAGCTTGGGAGGGCAATAATTCTACTCTTAAGTATCTGGAGAGGATACATAGAAGCATCCTATCGGTAAAGGAGAGAGAAGCCCCTGTTCTCTGGTCGTTCAGAACTTTTTGCTCTGGCATAGAAAGAATACTTTGGGATGGCCTCAGCTTGCTTTGAACTCCCAAGTGGTTATTGCAGAGAAGGTAACTCCCATGAATAGCAAAGCTGTTGGGTGTGGGCTTCAGGGAGCCTGAAAATCAGGATTAGTAGAGGAGGAGCTCTCCATTGCCTAGTGACAAGGCAGAGCACTGCAGTCTGTTCTGGAACCAATTCAGAAAAAAAAAAAGCGACTATTTTGCCAATGTTGCGCAGGTGGCCACAGACAATGTTAGCACGGCCGGATACATTCTTCGAACTATTCTCCAGTGTTAACCTTGCACAAGATCTGCCAGCGGAATCCAGCGGTTTGTGTAAAGCCTCTTTGTGTTGTCATCATTAAAATGGGCCCTTGATTTTTAGTGATTATAACAGACACATTCAGATCTTTACTTTTTATATTATGTTTGCATGATCTTGTAAAAAGTTGCAAAAAAAAAAAAAATAATGTGTTGAAAACTTTACTTCTGGAAACAGTCTTCACTCATTTCACGAAAGGTTTCCCAAAACTTTGAGGTAACAATTCAGCAAACAAGTTAAAATACTCTTGCATAACCTGTAGGAGAATTAGGCACTTATGTCAGCATCGCAACTCGAGTTTCAGGTAGCTTAAACAAGAAAAATACCAAGCTAAAGGATAATCTGGCTTCAAGTAATTTAAATAATTGCAGGTTTGTGGGGCCTTGCCAGGTCTTGTAATGCAGATATTTAGATCAGCGATGATGCAGAAAGGATAAGGCAGAGCTGCCTTGATGGAAAGCTTTATATTAGCTTTGTCTTTGTGCAAAACTCCATTAACAGATTAACAGTGACATAAAAATACATACATTTTACATGAAAAAAAATCTTTTCAGTATCTTGCTTAATAAATCCGTCAATGGATAATGAATTATCCATTAATCCTAAAGTTTTATACATCCAGTTGTTTAGTAATGCTGAATAAGAGGCTGAAGAAACTTTTAAATGTTTTTTTTCAGTGAAATGTTTACCTCTGTTCTATCATCCTTTCTTGAAATCCTAGTTTTTATCTTTTCTGATCAGAGGCAATTTTGTCTCGAGTCCATTAGTGTTATCCTTGAATTCAGGAAATGATAAAAAGCCTAGTGGTAAGAACTCCATCTCCCAAAGGCTCTGTATTGAGGTCTTAAATGTATGTATTGTATATTGCGTCCCTCCTCATATGTATACCAGTCGTTCTGAATAAAACAGACAAAGCTGCTTTCTAAAAGAAATAAGCTAGAGTAACTTTATTACCATATTTAACCTTGCTGTGGTTGTCTAAATAAAGTGCATTTTATATCTGCATGTAAACATCTAAGTCTGAAAGTATACGTGCATTTAACTGTGCATTTGTACATACGCATACACAAACACACTTCATACCTTTTTTCTGAGTGATGGTATAGTTTGCCTTTTAAAACCAGTTGCTTATAAATGAACAAAGTTGCCATGCATATAAAAATACTGAATTTTTCTGGCATCCAAATCTGGAATAAGATATATATATATATTTAAGTAGAATTTTCAGGTTTGAAGAGCTTAGAAGGGTAAATGAAAAAGCAAGCATAAGGGGCTGTGGCCATAAAGGCAGATCTCTATAGCCACAATTCTTCCAACTCTTTGTTCAGTTCATTAAAGTAGTAACAATGTCACAAAAATGATAATTTCCTATTTGAAAAGATTTAAGTAGTTAAAGGTTTAGCTCTCGAAAAGCTGTGTTTTTATTTTTTTTTATTTTTTTTAATGTACTGATCTATGCCAGGTCAGTATAGCTGGATTGGGAAGAAAAAAAAAAAAGAAGCTATTTTGTACATTGCCTTCGTGTTGTGCTTGATCTGAAAGCTTAGTTTCTAAGTGTAACTGAAATGATTATTCTGCAGTTGTTGCTACCAGAAATCTACACTGAATCCCACAGCAGTATACATATGTTTTGATTCCCAAATGCTGTACAAATTCAGACACACAGCTCAGTCAAATTAACTAGGGCGTGATCAGAAGTTTGTCAAATATGGTGTTACTTGTCAATGGGTAAAGAAAATAAAGTCTGTTCCAGTCTCTCTGTACAAAGGCTGGTTTTAGCTGAAAATTTTGAGCTGGACCCACCACTAAAAAAAATAGCTTTACTGGGTGCAATTACCATTTGTGTTCCAACATAATTCTTTGCTTGTGTGAGCCTGTTTTGATGCTGTACGGGAACTGATTGAGCTGGCTAAAAAATAACCAGTTGGAGGGGTAAGGGTGGAAGGAAAGCTATTCATTTTCATCCACATTAGCTTTCAATTCATTACTAAAAGCCCTGCTATCAGATTTCCTGTATTATCGAAGCTGCCCTTTGAGTACCTCTGAAATTTACCGATTCATTATCTGCCTGTTAGCCTAACAATTCAGCCTGTCTGTTGACATTGCAGCCATGTCATGTCCCTTTTCAACAGAAGCCCTTGCTCTGCAATCCAGCACAACACCACAAAAACAAAACAGGCAAGATTCGGAATGGAAAAACTTTCTAATTCACATATCTGGAAAATAAAACTTCTTTTTTTGTATACTATTTCTGTTCAAGATTGCACAACTTGTGCACAAGTTATTTCACAAAAAGTCATATTCTTTATTAGCTGTCTGTGTGAAGATAAGGCTAGATAATCTTGAAAACCTTACCTTCTGAAGCCATCCTATTATGCTGACCATTAAGTTTCTGTGTTTTTTTCAACACACAACTAACCAGAGTACAGAAGTTTATCAGCTGGCTTAAAATTGTGAAACTCACTTTTAAAAAGAACAGGAAAACTCTTTGTTCTCCTCAAGAATGTAATGAGAAGCCTAATTTTTTAACAGCTTCAGTCTGGTAACATCAGAGAGCTAAAATACATGTGAAAGACAGCAATACAAACAAAATGAGAAATCAAAATTTTGCTATTTCCTAAAATTTCTATGTTGCTGAAATACAATCAGAAAAAAAAATTTAAACACGAATGTGAACTTGTTATAGTTTCAATTTACGTTTAGATGTAAGCAAGAGAACAAAAAAGTTTACTTTTGGTGCCATGCTTTTATTTAAATGAAAGGAAAAACTACACTGTACCACATAAGTAGCAATGACAATATTTTACAGCACAGCATCTGAAAAAATATGGAAGCTATGCTCCATAGAGTAGACAAGTAAGCACACAATACACTGTACATTTTTTTTCAACAGTGCCCATTAAATCATAATTAAATAGCTGAATTTGGCTTTAAACAGCCAAATAATAAAAACTAACAGTCATACTAAAATTAAAAAAAAAAAAAAGATTTCAGTAGCTATTATGACTGTTAGAATATGAAATTTTGCTCCAAAAACTAAGATGATAGTTTGGCAATTCAGTCATAGCAACGATAATAATACCCCTGATGAAAGCACCAGTGTGTTCTGAAAAGGTCAGTGATAAATACTGGCCTTTATGGAAAGCTTCTTTTTTTTTTTTTTTTTTAACTTTTTTATTTTTTAAACATGATCCCAACCATAGATCCACTGTAATTAGAAAATTTGCAGGCTTAAAAAGGAAAAGTGTATATAGCTTTACTTTTCCCATATTAAGTAAAACTTTATACTTCGAGCAACAAACTCTTCAGCTGCATTATTCACATTCTACTTTTAGACATTGCACAAATCTTCAACCTGTTGACAAATGTAAATTTTGCAGTACATTCAGACATATTTAAAATGACTCACATAATTCCTCTGTCATGTATGTAAGCTCACTTTGATTAGACTGATGCGTGTGTCTTTATGGTGTTGCAAATCTTCAGTTAAACCATAGGACAGATTTTAGAAATAAAAAGCCTCCCATTCTAAAACTTCTTTTGAAGTCATTCGCCATGTTTAAGAGTTAATTCCAACCTCCTAGTTTCTTGAATCACTCTATACTATAGACAATTTCATAAAGTTATTCATGGTGTTCCTACAACGGTATTTGTAGGAACTGTCTAACAGGCAGAATGTGCAAACCCTCTTCCCCCTTTTTAATATTATTTATATCCTATATACACAATATGTATACACTTGAAATATAAGAGTTACATATCCTGGTGATATACATGCAAACAGTAGGAATCAGCTAACCACAAATAGTTTTGAGCCACATACATTTTAAACATGTATTTTAAAGTGTTTTTTCTTTTTTTCTTTTACAGATTTAACAAATATACATAAATATAAGAACATAAATTACAGTAAAACTGACAGCATTTTTGAGAAAATGTTTATAACGCAGATGCATTGATGCCTAAGGCTTTATAATAATTTAAAAAAGTACTGTTCTAAACTGTTTAATGGTATCTCATTCAGGTGCATCTCATATAAGTAAATGAGTACATCATAGTAGTGAGGCGTTGTTTCTCTCAAAGCAGTTTAATGAGAGAAATATGAACTTAATTTTAGTCTCCCCGTGAAACAGAATGGACTACATACTTATAGCACAATACTGTCTTATGTTAATGTAGTTGTCACAACACTGAAACAGAACAGAATCACAAATCATTCAAGTCTTTTCCTGAGAATGAGATTTTTCCCCCAACAAATCCTCTGGTGTACGTTATCAAAATAGCCACAGATTTAGGGGAGGCTTCAAGTTTGTAGTTTTTTTTTTTTCAGAACAGTGCTATGTTAAAAGCAAATTAAGAGAAACAAACACTGAAACGGAATAGTTATCTATAAAATAATCAAACACTGTTTTGAAATAAAATGCAGCCCTTTGTAAATAATACTGAAATATGCTTAAAGTTTGTTTTTGTAACTGGTTGTATTATGAATTTATTGAAATGTCACTTAGGCTTTTTTGCCATATATATTTAGAATTGCTAAGTGTCACAAGACATCATCTGTTAGAGCATGTCGAGAAAACAGTTTACTAGGACACCAAAAATTCTTATCAGATGTCTATTCCCTGAAAAATTGTTTTAAATCTGATCTGCAGGCAGGAAGAATGGACAGTGGCCTAGATCTTAAAAATCATTGGGAATTAGATACAGTGCTTCCAAAAGATCTGTGACTTAGTGTGTTCTGTGATTCTTCTGAATATTTTTAGTGTTCTGTCAGGCAAAAATCAGGGATCTAGTTCTGAGTGTTTCACAAGTTTCTATTCCTCCCATGGAGGAGCAGTAGCTGACTATGTGCTCACTCTATCTGCAACAACGTAGAATAATGCATATTTGCTTAAACTGTTTTAGAGGCCTGCCAAATCTTTTTGTTTTGCATTTTAATGGGATTATGAGCGCGCACATAGTCATTACATCTCAGATGCTAACTTATTAAAACAGGAATAATTACTTCATCCAACTACACCCTGACTTGCTAAATAATTCACCTGAAGGAAATATTTCTTTATGCAATTCAAAGATTTTTCCCTTACTGTTTAGTCTATAAGCAAACCAGTATTATTTAATTGAAACGGAATTATAAATACTTAGGAGAATGAATTAATTTTGTTGCAGCACACAATAAGGATTTTGCAAAACAGACCCATTCTTATGTTCTTCAGTGACACATCATTAACTTATCATTTGAGTCTTTACTGTAAGAGTCAATATGCAAAGTTCAATGGTATTGAGGATATTAAGTATTTCTTTAGAGAAAGAAAAAATATTTCAAGACAAGCACAAATACAAACATATAAGGCAACAGATGTAAAAAAAATGTAGTTTGATTCACTAAATATGAACATTCAGTGCTTCAGTGTATCTAATCAAAATACAGAGCAAATATACTCCATATGTTGTATTAGCACATACAAATCTCCACACAAGTCAGACATTTCCATAGTCACTCATAAGTACTCACTGAAGTGATATCTTCTGCACTCCTAAACACTGTTTACATTCCAGTTGGACATGATAATAGAACTTGGTGTCCAGTTTTAAGTTCTAAGAGTCTTGTTGGCAACTAGAAATCTATTTCCTATAGGCAGTAAAGATGAAGTGCAAGTTTATCATAATTGTCTGAAGCAAGATTTTCCCATCTACTATGCCTTGGTGGGTAGAAGTTTCTTAGGAGTTACTGGTCTCTTGGTTTGCCACAAATGGCTGTGAATGGTAATTGCATCAACACTGGCAGACAAAGTTTTGGCAGGTATGTGGCTAAACTGCTTCCTGTCAGAGTTGTATTTATACAGTCCCTCTATCATTTTCTTTGTGATAGATTTGGGACCTATCCCTGTTAATTTATTAATTTCTTCAGTATCAGGGCAGTACGTGTACAGAGATCTGAATTGGCAGCCTGAATCCCGGAACAAGATTAAGAAATTATTGGCATCAGATTTCTCCATTTCCTTTAAAAGAAAGAAAGAGAAAGATTCACAACATTAAATTTGCATTATAGTTAGAAAACATTCAAAATTGTCAGACTGCCATTTTGAATTTCTAATCTATCAGAGCCGAAACTTCCGTCTTTCTATTAAAATACCTTATTTTCAACCATTACAATTTGCTAAGCTTCAACCATCTGAATTTTGATAAGGTGGGTATTTATCAAGTGAAATCTTATTTATTTAGACAATTTTAGCTGCACTTGTCTCGTTGTCCCTAAAGAATAGACATCCCAACAATTTTTTTTGTAGACCAAATAAAGATACTTAGAGCCATTTCAGTAAGCAAGCCTAATACCTTTAAGTTTAGGAACAGGAGATTTAAACATGTCTAGATGGGCCTAAAAGACTGTCCAGTGCTGAAATGGGTTTCAGTCATCCCTAAATCCATTCAAGATTAGTCAAACTATGAAGTCAGTTGATATGTATTAAGCAAAGGTTCTTTTTCAGATCCCTGCTCCACCCAACAGAACTTCTATGGGATGTGCTCTGAACACGTACAGTTTTAGCCAAGTGATGTACACTGCATTCTAGAGTTAAGCATAACCACTTTACAGCTGTTCTTTCCTGAGGTTTCTGGGGGTTATTATGCTCTGAGTTACTTGAACTGAAAAGAGTCTGTATTGATATCTCACTTGTTATTTCCAAAAAAGTATCTTTAGTTCTAAAGGTCTCAATCTGAGGATCCATATGTATAAAACGAATATTTTTCATGGTAAGGAAACAAAGTTTGTGAACAAATGATATTGAAATTGCTCCATTAAACAGACAGTAGCTATTAGTTAACATGTCAATTAATTCAGCCTCCCATGCTGCATGTGCAGGGCAATAGCTATTGTTTCTACAATACTAGAGAACCTTTCTGTCCACAAAGGAAACAAGTCACACAAATTACTCAAACCTTTTACTAAGAGCTGACGTAACCTCAGACAAAGATTCCTTTTGATATTTGTATTTATGCTCGAGTGCTTTTCTAGTACCTTAACTGTGGTTTGACTAGTGTGTTTATGATTTTTGGGGAAAAATACCCTTACCTCCAGTATCTTTTTCTTTTGACCTTCATTTACTTTTCCAGCCAAGCAGCAATGTGCCAAGGCATTCTGAATTATATATTTATTGGATTTAGCACTGGGTTCTTTGAACAGCTTTGGTCCTGTGAAGGAGGAATGACAAATCAGCTAAGTTAATCAATAAGCCAACAAACAGTTAATTGAAATGCTGTGAAGCACTTCTGCCCTTCATCTTTTGCATGCATAAAAATACAAATTTGTGAATAAGACTAGAGATCACAAATTTCACAAAGTAAAATGACATTCTTTTGTTATTAATAAACATTTGCCAGCACAGATAGAGCTATGCAGGTCCATCATTCAAACCTGATCTCCCTAAAAGTTTATCTAATATACTTAATGTTATTATCCTCTTTACCATACAAAGTGACATGAGGTGAGCAAAAACACAGCCTTTACAATCACGATGATGCAAGGTCTTTGCAATATCATGTACTATGCATTTGGAGAAAAGAGACAGAGATACCATTATTATTTGACTTGTAATATAATAAAGGATTACAAGTCAGACTGTGAAGTTTTTGTAAACAACAAAGGATCTGTTTGGAAATAAAAGGTGGAGAATATTTAAATCCACATTACTAAGCAGATTTTCCCATTCCTTTTTTTTTTTTTTTTTTTAGATCTATTCTAAATTGAACTTAAATTTCAACTCTTCTTGCCTTGCCAGAGAGACTACTAAAATGCACAGAGTAACTGGTGGGTCCATTTGCTGTTCTGAGCCTGACTGCAGTTTATTCTGATTATCACAAATGCTACTGAGTCAGTACTTTTATTTTGGATTTAAAGTTTTAATCTTGTATTATTACTGCCTGTTTTAGATAGGTGAAAGTTACATTTCTATGGAAGGATCCCCAGATAAGTTTAAAAATTCCAAACACAGATAACTGAAATATTTTCATGCATAGAACTACTAATAGCCAGGTACTTTTCTAAATATTGTTGCCACCAACCTGTGTATTCTGTAGCAGAGGCGACTGAAGAAGTTGTAGATGCATTCTCCCAATCTTTTTCTCCATTACGACTACCACAACGACTTGGAGATAAGAATCCTTCCACTGACTCAGACCTAAACATTAATTTTAAAATTTATTTAAAACACTACAGTTTTCAGAAAAAAAAAACCTTCTAACATGAAAAGAAAGCAGACTGTATTAATGTAGAACACAATAATTTGAATCATATACTGTAGACTAAAATGCATAATATTAACAGAAGAAATTCATGGATAACTGAGTTAGTGTTCTGTATAAACTATTCTGAGCGATGCATGAAGAAGACCTTCAAACATATCACTGACATTCACCCCGTGTCATCACTGAAAGACAATTCTGATTTGAAGAAAAGGTTATAGTATGGCTCTGGAAAGATACTGAAAATTTTTCTAACACTTTTCCTCTCGGCAATTTGTTCTGAATTATATCATATTTAAAGAAATCCCAACCCCTGAAATAAATCTAAAGCCAGATATTGTTCATTATAGCTGTAGTAAAGCATAGCACAACTAAATCTACAGAGATAGGGGTCACCTCCTGTCAAGTCTGTCCATGTAAGTGACATCAAGCCTCTTCCAACAGATAATATGGCTGTAAGAAATCCCCCTTTTAAATAAAGCTGATCATTTGTAAGAGATGTTGAGAGATACTAGGGTACTTGGATCACTGCATTAATGTTTTTTTATGTAATAACCTGAAAGTCAGTTCTCAAGATATCAGGGAAATGGAAAGGTCAATTGAAAACAGCTGCAGGCATGTTGGAGTTGATGGGGCACATACACTGGCCATGAAAACATGACATGATAAAGTAACATGCAATACTCGTGATTAAACCCCTTTTACTAGTTTGCCTTTCTTGCATTTCTCTTCTATTAAAGAATAGTATTTATGTGAATAAAATTAAATAATTATACAGCAATAATTTTATTTGTCTGAACTATAATATAGATTTTGTACTTAAGAAGGTTCTGTTATTTTTATCTCTCAGTTCATTTTCAGTTCATTTCTAATACAAGATAAATTCTTGTGTTCAGAAAAGCCTGAAATTACAGTTAATACTTAATACTTTCTTGTACTACTGCTAAGAGGAAATAACAGAACAGAAGTTGCTATGTTAAGGAAGAAAAGAAGCTGTACAGCTGCATGTAGTGTACAGGTTTAATAAAATAACCACAAGCTGAGACTTAACTATAAACAGGTGAATTAAAGAGGCTGTGTGAATAGCATTTTATTTTGATCTCATTTATAGCCACCCAATCGGTTTACTTGGTAAAATTTGTGAAAAAAATTATCATGGCTTGGTTCCCTAATACTCAACAGTAGAATCAATCAATATCTCACATCAGAAAAACATGCCTGCTCTTGGAGTAGGAAAAATATAGACATCACCTCTTTAAAATTAATGCTAATTTTATGTAGATGATTATCAAATTTTATTAAATATAATGTTTATTTTAGCTTTACCTTGGTGTTCTCTTGCCTGACTGCACACTCTCATTGTCCCCTGTATTCAGCGATGCCAGCGAAAGACTAGATACTGAAAAAACACGATAAAGCTGTGAACCTGGATAAAAACAAAGTTAAAGCTTATAAACCTATGCAAGTAGCAGAGTCTGTTCATTATACCCAACACCAGCATAAGAAAGTTACTAAGTGCTTTTATACACGTGACTCTTACTCCCATAAATGATATACCTACATGCATATGTGGCATGCTTTATCTGAACACTTTCGGACACCCAGCCACTTGCAGCCATCTGGGATAGTCTGTGACTAAGCATTAACATGAGGCATGAACATGGGTACATGGGCACTATGCAAATCAAAGTTAAAAAGCTCTCATAAAAGAGCTTAAGAGACTTAATTTAAAGCTTAGGGATGGACTCTTGAAAGATGTTAAGAGAATACTTTAAATTATGCTGAAAGATGGAGGGAAGCAGCTAGAGAAAATGCAGTTATATGATGCTATAACAAAAAGGATCACTGAGCATTGGTTATTTTTTTCTGATTGTAAATTGGCAACACTTCTTTTAGTCATTACTGCAGTCATTTGGTATCTAAAAGAATGTTACATTTTCCCATACAATTAGTGCTGCTAGGCTCATAACGACACATGCAGTAGCTTAGTGAGTAAAACAGAATGAAAACATGAATTTTAAAAGTAACCTTTCTATTTTAATTCTGTCTGTATTAAGCAGGAGCTCAAGTACTCTTACCTTATAATGACCATTTTATTTATTGATCTCTTTTCTGCCAAGTGTTATTCATTCTTAGCTCTACAGGTGCAAGAAGAGATTAGTGACTGGGAATAATACATGGGCATGTATGAAACTTGTCACATACATTGGTGCTTCCATTGGGTCAATACAGTTAACCTTTTGGTTTGTTGATATACGCATGCATGCATAACAGGTAAGTGACATTCATCTTTTAATTTCTATTGGCAAATTTTGCTTTCTAGTTTTGTCACGTGCAACTTCAGTTTGGCACAAGGCACTAATAAATGCATGTGTTTGTTAGTACCAAAACCCAAGCTGGTGTTTTAGCATGAACAGACTCTTCTTCCACATGAACATCGGTTACCTGGTGGACCTTTGACTGGTGTCTTAGGTGATTCAATGTGATCCCTATGAATGGATTTTGGACGGGGCTTTTTCTGCTTGATTGACAGGGAACGTGGTTTTATGACAGTATCCATCTCTTCCATAAGCTTTAGCTGTTTCCTTCTCATATATTCCTGCTTAATGAATTCTCGCCGTGCTCGTTCATCCTCCTTCTTCTGACGTTCTTCTTCTGTTTTGCGTCTAAAAAAAACCCCATCAAATACATTCAACAGTCAGAACTTTACAGGGTAACAGTTACAGCTAGCATATTGCCAGAAAGGAAAACACAGGCATTAAATTTTCAGAACTTTAGTACTCTCAGACATCAGTAAGAGGAACTTGCCATTGTGCACTTGTGCAGACTGAAGCCCAAAGCGATAAGCTCTCCCTCAGAATATAAAGTGCAAGGCATGGTAACAGTCTGAGGAGCTTCAATCAGGGCAGCAGGGTTCATGTTGAATCTAAGCTACAGACTGATGCCACCTGCTGATTTCATGGGACCAGCTAGCATGTGTCTTCAGCTGGGCTCCTCAGCACATCTGCCTCTAGGATTAAATATCCTTGCATATTAAGATGCAATTATTTAAGTAGGTAGTAGCACTTCCAGCTATGTCATTTTTTTGTTCAGGGTTACGGGTCAGTTGAATCAGGACGTGTAGTTAGTTTTACCTCGTCTCTTCTTTCTTATGTTCTAGTTCTGCTTCCAGCTGCTGCTTTCGAAGCAGAGTCTCTCTTTCCCTTCTCAAACGCTTCTCCAATAATGCTGCTCGTTTCATTGCCATATCATTTTCTGCCTTTTGATCATCCTAGCAGAAACAGTATTTGAAGGAAAAGGACACGATTTATTAAAATCTCTACATTTATCAACTGATTTTGCAAAGTGATTAGACACTTAATTCTGTCGACTGGGTTGCAGTATCCTAACATAAGATGATGTATTGGAAATAAGTTTATTTCAAAAGATTTTTCTTAAGATCACTAAAAAGTTTCCATAAAGGAATTTTTACTTCCTAAGTCAAACATGAAATTTATATATATATAAATATATAAACATATTGGACACATGAAAAAACTTCCAGGTGAAATATTCTACTTTAGAGTCAGATTCCACACTGCATAAACTCCTGCATTCAGCTTTGGAAGATTCTATGTTTATGGAGAGGAAGACAATTTATTACAAAAAGCAATAACTATGCATCATATAAAGGTAATTTTGGCTGATCAATTCAGGTGTTTTTTTTAGAACCAAGCAATGCTCCCAGACAAGCAGAGCAAAGATTGTTGCATGATTTTGGGGTACTCCAAGATGGAAATTCTAAATCTTGATAGCTTCCAGTGTCTAGACCTCTCTCTTAATAATGTACATTATAGTTATAAGCTTGCCTGAATATAACTCTTTAATAAGACAACAGGGAGTGTTCCCAAATGCCAACTTCAAAAGGGAGTCTCAAAAGACTATACTACCTCAGCTAGCCAGTAGAGGGAAAAAATGCGCTCTGAAGTGCAACTCCGAGACATTCCCCATCTTGAAAAACCCAGGCTGTACTTTACAAGCTTTCAGTTAAACTTGGGTGTGGAATGGGGAAGTGAGAGTGAGAAGTGAGCATATTTAATTAAGGTCTTACATTAAAAAGCTTATGTTAAAAAGCAACCTACATTCAGCATGCATCTTTCTCCCCAAAACCCCAAGCACCCTTCCATGACTATAGAAGGAAAGGAGTATTCTAGCACACTCAGAATTGCAGTGTGCTAGAATCTGACCACTCTTATGAGTCATCAAGTGCAAAAAGTATGTGTGCACATTTAGGACTGCAAAACTATCTCCTTTGACTTCAATGGAAAGTCATCACTGAAACGCTGTATCTGAATTAAGAAGTTGCCTTTGAAAGGAAGCTGAGTAGCAGCTCTTACCTTAAAAAAGAATCCACAACACACTTTCTGGTCATCCTCAAATTGTTCTCTATCACTCTCACCTTCATATTTCTCAACAGGTACTTCATTTTTTTCTGGTGGCTTCAAATCTGATAGGGAAACTTCAATTAAGCTAGCTGTTTTGGGAGCTGCTGTTGGTAAAATTGGGTGGCTTAGCTGATCTTCATTTGGGGTGAGGCAGACAGTTTCTGTGATGGGCTGAGATAATACTTCAGAAACATTAGATTCAAGAGGTTTGATCTCCTTTTCCTCCAACTTCTGTTCACTCTTTTTCAGTAATTTTGGTCCTTCCTCTTTTGCTACCTCTTCCGTAGGTTTGACTTCCTTCAAAAGATTTCCCTTTACCTGCGGTTCACCTATATGTTCACCATCATCTCCAAAACAAACAAATGATCTAGTCTGAATGGGAACCTGACTTGGAGAAAATCTTCTCAAACGGGGAAGACTATCCACAGACCGTGGGGCAGTCAACGTACGATTGAGAGGTGTTATTTTCAATTCATTTGGCCTAGGAGTCCTTTGCATTTTAATGTGAAAAGAGGCATTCTTCCTGTTGGATGACTGTGGAGACTGATGTGTAGAACGAGGAGATTCCTGTGAGAAAGGTGCAATGGGAGATGGAGCTCCCAGTTGCCTTGATGAAGACTTAAGTTCCCGAATTTGCTTCTGAGGAGAAGGCTGAGGAGGAGAAATAACCCAAGCCTGTTGCTCTCTCATCTGCATCAGCATCTCCTGTTGAAGGGATAGCCGTTGCATTTCTTGTTGTAGGAAGTGTAAGGAAGAATTTAGTTTTTCAATAGATTTTGTATATTCTAAGATATCTCCTTCATTAAAATTTTCTTCTGAGGGGCTTGCTAAATTCCACTGTTTTTCAGCATCCATAGGAGTAGCAGGAGACTTTGACCATTTGCTGTGAGAATTTTCAGGGCTTTCTTTTACTACATCTGAAGTCTTACTCGTTTGTTCATCTGGTTTTTGAGTTTCTCTTTCTTTCAACCGATTACTGTCAGTGAATACCTTCTCATCTTCAGCTCCTGCTGCTTCTTCTCGGAGAGGTGATACTCCATCACCTTTCTTTTTCACAACATTAAGAAATGCTGTTCTTCCCATTTTCTGCCGCTGCTTAGTGAACGCAGCTTCAACTTTCTTCTTCTGTGCTTCAATCGCTCGCCTCTTTTCCTCCAGCTTCATCCTGAGATGCACCATTTCTGAAGCCAGCAACTGCGTAGTGTCTCTTCCTTGGGGAACAGATGCCTCCTCAGGAATGTGAGTCCAAGCAACCACATGAGGAATATTCAGCTCAGAACCTTCTGGTGTGGTTTTCTGAGAACTGCTTCCACTGCTTCTACTATCTGTGTGATTCAACTTCCTGAATTTCTGCTCCGCAAAGCTAGTCATTTTAACTCCTGAACTCGAAGAAGCACTGCTGCCTGCCTGTGATTTGGTACTTACTGAGCTGGGACAGGGACTTAACTGATCTCTGTGATTGCCAGCTCGTATGTCATAATCCTGAAGAAACTTAGATGGTTCTTCCATGTCAGAGTCCATGCTTACAGTGTAATCTCTCAAAGAAGAATCCTCATCCATAGTCTCTGGGATATCTTCTGAAGGAACATGTATTCCAGTATCTACTTCTGTATTGTCAGTCACAGGACTTAGAGCACCTTTTGTGTCTGTGATGATATCAGGAGTAGACTGATTTGGTTTAATGTTTGAATTCAAGATGCTCATTTCCTGATTGTGAAGAAAGAATCCATTTGTAATTTGGTCTGGTGGGATAACTCTGGGAGATTTTTCAGTGTCATGAATTATCTGCAAAGCCTCTTCAATGGTTGGTGTCTCAATCTGGTTGCCAAAATCATCCAGAACTGCTCTGTTTTGCAAAGCTCCATTTGGAAACCTGTAGTGATGGCTCTCATTGGCATTTCTTTGATTTATGGTAAGAGACTGATTGGCCTTTGTGTCTTTATGAGTTATAACATCCTTTTCCTCTTCGATATCTTGATTTTCCTCTTCTCCATTTACAGGTTTGAAGGACAGATTTTTTCTAATATGCTTGGGCACACGGTTGGTGTTTACTGTAAGGCCTTCATTGCTCACAGATCTAGTAATACCTCTGTTTGGAGTAGGTACTGGAATGCTTTTTTCTTTGTCAAAAGAAATGTCAAATGAAACTCCATGCAATGATGACCTAATTGAGATAAGAATAAAGGAAATAACTGACCAGCTCATGATTAATAATAGCAATATATTCACATTCGGGTTTTCAATTACTTTAACGCTGTAGTATTAAACGGACTGTTATGTATTGTATTTTGACTAGATTAATATGCAAATAAAGTAATTAAAAATGTTATATTCTATTTTATTGTGTGTGTTTTCTTCAGAGCCAGTCAATGCTTTTTAGTAGTTTGGGATAAGTCCTGGGCACTTTAGGAATATAGGAATTGCCATGCTAGATAAGAAGACAAGTATGAAAAGACAATTTAGATTTGCTGAATAATCCTTCACTCTAACTCTTACCATTTGAACTTTAGTTTACATCCTACACATGAAGAGTTTATGATGGGTCTAACTGAAAAAAACAAAACATCCAGCCTGATTATTCTTACATACAGTAATACAATTTTTGATACTAGTGAGCTCTTTAGCCATGTGACTCTTACCTCATTTGGTTAATTGCAATAGGTAAGTGTAAACATATTTAATGCCAATAATTCAAATATTTAATGCAAGAATACCTCATCTCAATGTAAAAGACTGATGGTTTATTTCTGAAGTTTTTTTCCTATTACTTAGTTCTGAATCCGTGATGCAGTTTTCCCCTTGTTTTTCTACTTCTGCAAGTTGTTACAAGATTTTGGAAATTCAAACCACAATGGAGAGTTTACTACTCTTTATGACCAATACATTATCATTTTTTAAGCAGCTCTTATGATAGGACTACTTGCCTTTTTTCTTTTGGCCATGTCCCCACATATCCATCTACATAAGACATTGATGTGGACCTTCTGATGACTCCTAAGTGAAATTAAAATAGAATCCAAGGTAACTGCTATGAAAAATCATTTTAACATTATATTCGGTTGCTTCAACAAATTAGTTTGTTTCACTACTCAGAACACTGCAATGGCAAAAAAAAAAGCTTTTATATTCAGAATAGAACTAGAACAATTGAGTCAATTAGTTTCATCCTGTATATATACTATATCCCTCAGAGAATTTACTATTGATTAAAATATACTACAAGTACTACTAAATATACTACGAATAATTGTTGAAACCCATATTCCACATAATGAAAACAGAATTCAAATTAAAAAAAACTAACAACATGTACCAGAGATACAAACACAAGCTTCCCATTTATATGTTTTGTGGATCACAGAACTCATTCACTAGCCTTTCATGTCAATCTGTCCCAGTAACTTCTGCTTGAACAAGGTTTGAAGAAATATAAACAACATAGCAATGCACTCAGAAGATGACACCTTGCCTCATTACCCTTTCTACCCACTTGTAAATTATTACCTGGGACAGATGAATAAGGCTGCTGGGGTGTATGCAGTTGGTGAGGTGGTGTATAAGTTGGACTTTCCAATCTATAAAGCAAGAGACATTAACTTAGTAGGAATACATCAAAAGCCATGTTACAAAAGGGCAGCCAGACTTCTTGTCCTGGGTCAACAAAGGAGATTTGGTTTTTAAGACAAAGGAGAAAGTAAGGTGTAATTCTCCTCTTGAAGCATTACTTTATTAATTAGAAGGAGCATACTATGTTATTACCTTTAACTAGATGCAATGCAGAGAGACACAAAAAGTCAAAAAGGTATTTCTATTATGCAAATGGCCACAGAGTAGTGTTAGCATACGTGTCTCCTAATGTACTTCAAGTAGATGTCATTATTAGAAGGTTCTCATTTTTAGTTTTGATTTTAGCAACAAAATAAAAATTGAGTGACTGCAGCAAGTAACACTCACTTGTCACACATCTCTCTCTTCAGTTGCTTAGCCTGAAATTTTCAAACTGTGCCTGAACTGCAATATGCACTAGGAGCGGATAATGGAGATTTTGTGACAGACATGACTTAATAAATAGAACAAATATATTCACTACTAAAACACTAATTACAAAGATTTTCTCTGTTTCTAGTTAAAACACATTTTTTGTTGTTGTTCGTGTTCACAGAGAAGGTCTGTAATAGACTAGCTGTTTTAATCCAGAATAGGCTTTCATAATTCAGTGATTTGTGATCCAGGCACTTCTCAGGACCAGAACAACAAAGACATATACATAAATACACATGCTTTTGTATGTAAAATGCTTGTAAAGAAGCCAAACTTCAAAACAAGCTGAATTAAACCCTTTCATGTTCTGAATTTTGTTCACTGAATTTTAAAAGAACACTCCCAAACTCTCTTTTTCAAATAATTAATTTTCAAAATATTTGTTTAGAGCTTTTATAGTTTATATACAGTATGCTTAGAAATGTTTCTGAAGAATATTTGTAGGAAGAATATTCATGTCAATTTAAGAAAAATATTGTTAGTTTACAATGTACAGAAGCATTTTCTGTAATTATATATTACAATTATTCAAAATAGTTTCTCGTAAATTCCTGTTTTTTGGTGTTTAATAAAACTACACATTAGCTAAATAACTTATCTGCTTTAAATGGCATTTAAGATCCTGCAAAAACTATTAAATCATGGAAGTAATGTTTATATTTATCGTAAAAGAAAAGTATGCATTCAAAATTTTATCCAGCAGCCTTTCAAAATATGTTGTGCCACAAAGAAAATCTATACGCTTCATTTTCCCTCACAAAAAGACGGATTTTGGCACCATGACTGTGATTCCATGGCAACCTCAGACACTGTAACTGCTCACTGCCTCAGTCCCACTCCTCCTCTGTGCTGAAGCTGGCTCTCCACTGGAGTCTGCTCTGAGCCATGTCAGTAGCTCAGCCAGCAGAAAACATTCACTTTTTCTGACTGGGTTGTGTTTTTTTTTTTTTTTTTTTTTCTGTCAGTGTACTGAAACGACAACATCAAAAGCTGAATTAGACAGGACTGTGCAGTTGGGATGAGGAGGAAGGCCAGGACCAAGCCATCCTGCAGTCAGGGCAGTCTCAGCTGATGGGGAACTGCAGCCTGTGTGTTTTACATTTCTAGCATCTGAAATAACTTCTTAGGTCCCTTCTTTGTCATATGATGCTGTGAAGTATCACCAAGTTCTATAAAATACACTGGTTAATGAAGGAAGATATAGCTCCTTCTCCTACTTATGGATTGCTCTCATAATCCTCCAACACCAAACCATACCCATCACTTGTAGAGAAACTAAACAAGGATTGTGATGAACTAGTACAATATGCTTTCCACCAGCCATACAAAGCTCACAATGATTTTTACTGTATCTCTGTACATGCCTCGGGAAACATAAGGAATATTACAAAACACACTGGTGGCAACTTACAGACTTGATAGTTAAATTTGGAATGGTACTGGTGTGTTTATGAATTGAATTCAGATGTTTATCATAGAATTTTCAGTAAGTCCTCTTCATCTTAGAAGCCAAAATTATCTGCAGACAAAATGTACACATTTGGATAAAATGTGGATTTATTTAGATGAAAAAGGTACTTTGTTACTGACAGAATTTGTCAGAACAGGGATAAGTTCTGTAGGACAAAGGAAAAAATGAAGTGCAAAGTTCTTAACTGGACTGCTTGCAGGAGCTTTGCAAGGTGTGAGTGGGTTTGAGAACCTCTCTTTCAACAGGTATATCCAAAACTACTTTTTCTCCTGACACATACGCTCAATTTACTTTAAAATAACTTCATTGACTACATGTGAAACACTTCAGATACACACAGTAAAAAGATTCAGGATCAAAGCATTATGATTGTACGAAATATAATTCCCTAATTCAAAGTTAGTACAGATTCCTAAATACAAGCGAACAAAACCCACCACAAAACAAAAGGCTGAACAGGATAAGCTGGGTTGGCAAGAAAGAATTTGCTGAATATTCAATTTAATTCCTAATTTTATTCTTGTGTGTCTGTTCAGACACAATCCATAAACCTTTGTCCTCAAATGATAAATATAACGCATTCACTATGTTCCGACCAGATCACTGGAAGGTTTCCTTTACCCCATCAAAAGAAAGACTGAAAGACCATGAAAGAGTACTACTGCTTATCCAGCATTACCTGGCTACGAAGTCAGAACCACATGGGCCATCCACATAATTTCTTCTGTTAGCATTCAGACTGTGAGCAGAAGCTGTATCTTTTCCAGCTGCCAGGAAGAACAAAGCTCAAGTTATAGTTTAGTATTCAGTTAAAATCCACAGCAGAAAAGCTGTCTGAAATAACCTGAATTATTTCCAAAGAATTAAAACATTTTCAGAGGTTCCATTATTTAGATTAAAAATGAAGTCACTTCCCTTCAGCTCTACCTTCTACAAAGTTGCCATATTGGCACTGATTAAGGCAATAGAGAATGAAAAAAAAAAAGACTAGGTAAGGCAAAGGAAGAAATAAAAAAAAAAGATGAGACAAAAGTAAAAACATTTTTTTAAAACCAAAAATAAATATACTTATTCTGAAAGAAATTATTTTCCAATAAAAGTTTTTCTTCCCCCAAGCCCTTAGACTTAACTTTCCAGCTAGGAAACAACATTTTGGTCACATCCTAAATTAGTTAGCAATATTTTAAGAATTTAAATCAGATTTTTGTGTGTCATAAAGTATATAAATGAAAAAAGGTGTTAAAGATACACAGTGGGATTCTCTTCCTAGCTTTTGCCACACAATCATAGTACTACTATATGAATGTTTAAATTACCATTACTCTATGCTTACTAACAGATCTCAAGATCTGCTTGAGAGATGCATTTTTATAGTTAGGAACTTACTGAAAGAAGACTGTGCCTTTGCACCCAGGTGCAAAATGCAAGCCTCCAGTTAACTATTTGTCTGCTTTCCCTAGATTTATGTCCCTTTCTCTTGGTACCTTCTCCTCAGCAGTACAAGTTTTCAGGCTAAATTATGTTCTTGGCTCATTATGTTTGTAATCCCTGCATGGACATAAATGGATTCTAGGCTTGTTTTGGTCAGGAAAATTTGCAAGTGATTATACCACAATAATTTAAATAAGGCTTTGGTAATAAACAACAAAATCTAATTACGATTTATGAGATAAGATGAAGATTAACATAGGACAGAGTACATAGCTCCTTCTTTAACGGGGTGGTACACTGCCAAATCCCGTTAACTAAAATATTCACTGTATTTGTGAACACTATGGTAATCTGAACACATACATATTAAAAACATGCATATTAAAAACAATCCTTTATAATCACCTTGGGGATGCACAACAACACGAGGTTGTACAAATGATGGCTTCACCACTTCAAACCACCAGAACAGTTCTGCCATGAACACCATGTAGTTGCTCTATGGAAATGATAATAAGGGAAATTTATGTTAAAACATAAACCTTAACTACAAATAGCATAATCAACATTGGGATATGCCTCTGTTTCACACAGTTTACATTCTCATCTCTGTTACTTCTATAGAAAATGAGATCAGAGTGATCTGTAGTACAACTATCTAACACCTGTAACTTGACCAGATCGTAACAGTTTGGGTCAAAATGTTTCATAATGGGCATCACTTGGGCCTGATGTCTTGCAGGCAGGGTAGAGAGGTACAGGATGGGTGGAAGAGGATGCCTGTCAAACAGATTAGCCATGGAATTTTGAGTCTGTGTGTCAGGCATGTGATTTTTGCCACATTAAGGAACAACTACTCAGATTTCCAAGTCTTTACAGAACAAAACCCAGCATCAATGTTTGCTAAATGCAGGCCAGTTAGAATGAGGTTTTAGCTCCAAAGATCTGTGCACGCTTAATGTACTGCTGATACATCTGCCTTCATATTTCCAGCGATCCCCTTACACAGCTACGAAACACAGAAGTACTGGAGCTGTAAGGTTTAACAGAGGAAAAAATAAATGAAGAAACAGCTGGTGATATGAACTGCAACAACAAAAAAATCAGAGAGGAAAAATAGGCAGAAGCAGTAGTAGCAGTTTCTGGTGCAAGAGTATATTGTCTATAATAATATATATTTTTTTTATATAAAGGGGTGCAAAGGACCAGAAAGTTTGATGACTGTGGAAGCTGAAGAGTTCAGAGGCCCAATGATCGCGGATATAAGCTGCAAAGTCCATACAGGTCAGCACCACCTCTTATCTAGAAACACCAGCTGGATGAGGTTAAGGAGCCTCCTGGCCTGAGGGCTCCAGCAGGCGCACAGACTCGTGTCACCAGTGCTACAGAGGCTGAAAATCTGAACAATACAAATCTCTACTTATGCTTTAAATTGGGAAACCACATTTAAACCACTTAAAAAAAAAAGTCTTTCTGCAATAAAATGAAATAGTATCCAGCTAACAGTGCTTACAAGTGTCTTTAGTCACTTTTTTCATGTCATTAACACTGATATATGTAGTGTACATATATACTTCAGTATATGGTGAAGGGATCAGTCAGATGTTGCCAGTTATTATACACATGCTAGAAATAGGCTACGAAAACCCCGTATCTGCTTAGTCAGCACAACAGAAACTGAATGAGGAAAGATTCACAGCAAAGTCTTTTCCATTCAAACAAAATGCTAAGCATAGCATTTTGGTATGACACGTTTCATTAGGAAAGAATACACATAAAGAAAAAAAATCAAATTTACTTCTGAGACAAAGTTTGATCTTTAATATTACAATTTCTATGCCAGCTATAAACACTTTCACTCTCCCTACAAGTTTTACACTTTCACCCTCCCCTACAAGTTTTACATATTTAACATGAAATATTTTTACTATGAAAATAATTACAAAATATTCTAATTCTAGCTTTGTTCCAATCTAAAATAGCATTGGGTTTAAGTACTCCAATTTCTTATTTTTATGGTGAGATGCCACATTTAATAGTGTGACTATTTTATGAAGGACTAAGATATTCCTCCTGAAAATATTTTCTGTGCAGTCCTGAACTACTGAAATAAAGACTCTTTTTCCGAAAACAAAATTGGTATTTATTGAAGAAAATATAAAACTCCAGGCTGAACAGCTAATTTAGAATTCAGGCTACTTTAGATGTTTCATGGTGAAACATCATGATGGAAACTGCATTTACTCTCAAGTCATTTCTAGTCAGAAAGAAATGTTAATAATTACCAAAGGGGAAAACAGATGATCAGTAACTTAATTTTTTTTGGAAAAACTGTGTGTCTGGAGTAATCCTGCTACCAAGGGTTGGAAAGGATGTTATTTCCACAGATTTCACCTTGATTATGCCAACAAATGTTCTAATAGTTTGTCACATTATTATCACAGGCATGTATACACAGAAATACTCAGAAGCGTAACAGGACTTTAATAGTTAAAAATACACAACTAAGCTCTGAACAGTTCAGACTGACTGAAAAATACTAAACAGCAGATGGCAGACATGCAGCTTCATAGCTGCGTTCATTTGCTAAACATTCTGATTTTTTTTTTTTCAGATTCATATTTCTACCTTATTTGCAGATTGTTCATTAAAATTGCATGTAATAAGTTATACTACTGGTTAAGTTTTATCTATTGTATCTTCTGGTTGTACAACAAAAATTCTACCATTTAATAGATTTTGGAAGATTTTGAAAAAAACTCCCTTATTTTGAATATAAAATCTAAAGTCATTACTTGCTTTTGTATCAAAGGAAGACATAAGCTAGCTTGTTTTATAAAAACGTATATGAAAAAGATAAGTTCTTCTCTTTAATATCCCTATTCCCAATATAAGTAATGGAAAATACAGAAAACAAAAATAGTACATCCAATCTTGCCACACAAATAAACCACTTCACTTGTAATATTCATAGGTTTTAGATCTGCACAGATGGAGAAGAACAACTACAAGTTCATATATTCTAATGATACAAATCACTTCTAGACAGACTAGAATCCACTAAATGTGAACGGAAAAGCTGTCATAGATGCATTTAGGAATTTTCTCAAAATGAACATAAAAATATACTGTAAAATTCACGTCATGATGCACATTAAGCTGTCTGCTCTGTAGGCCAGGAAAGCAAGCTACCTCAAATGTAAATCCATAGTTTGCATATTATAAAGTGTCAATATAGATGCATCAAGACTGAAGAAAACCGGAGTGTTTCAAAAACTGTACAAGTCCTGATTACTGTTCTGTGTAGGATCCATGAGCTACAAGTTTGTCCTATGTCCCATCGCAGGTTAACGAATGCCACAACAAGTTGAAGATGTCAGAATGACTTATTTCAGAACAAAACAAAGAAGCAGGACAACCTGCCAATTAACATCAGTGAAATAAAACCCCGCTGCTACCCTTTAAATAATAAGTGAGGAACCAAAGGTCCTTCTTCTGAGGGAAATCTCTTAAAAAAAAACCAACTGTTCACCGGCTGCATCTTCCTTTTCATTCCCAATCCGCAATCCTTTTAAACCCGCCAGATGGGAATCCAGTCCCAGGGCAGCCTCCCACCACACGCCCCAGCCGCCCCCCAGCCCAGCAGCTGCTCTGCCGGCTCCCCCAGGAGCCCGCCCGCGCTCACGCGGCCTGAAACTGCTAACACGGCCTCATCTGCACTGGTTTTCCAGGGAGACAGGAGGGAAGGCTCTGCTAGTGGACAAAGCCTGGCCCTTAATTTCTACAATTAATCTCTGTGATGTATATGGATATCTCGCAGGAGATGGGGCTCGTTTACAGCTTCTGCTTATATTTTTAGCAAAGTCGCCTTCTACTTGATGTGGGCAAGTGCATGTATTCAAAACTACTCAAATGCAATAGGTATGTTTATTGTAAGCTCTGGAACCAGACTCTCTCCATTTGGCTTACCGGGCCTTCAACAGTGCAGATGTTTGTTCATGCTGCTCTAACTTAGTAGCTAAGTGCAAAATAAGGCACCTATTCCCTGTGCTTATTTGCAATGCCAAACAGCTGAGACTGGCCCACATTTAGGTCAGAGGAACACGCTTCTCAGAGGAATGGCAGCAATGACGTCTCAGGATTGTTTCACTTCACGTTCAGAAAGCTTTCATTCTCCTGAACTGAAGTGCCCTCTACATGGGTTTGGGTGAGAGGACTCTGTGGTTACCAGAAAAAAGCAGCCAAAGAGAGGTGGCATGTATGGTGAGCAGTAGCACATGAAAGCCTCCCCAGAACTGAGAGGCTGCAGAGACTCGTGGCCCTGTCAAATCCACACGAACCCAAACACTCAGAAGAGCAGGAGCTGGCTGTCCAAGGCCACCAGCACACATCAACAACAACAGGTCGTATAACCCTAACCAAGGAGGCAGGAGCTGCTATCTGCAAAGACTACATGAATACACACACACAATAACAAGAGAAGGAGCCCCTTGAGAGATTTTTTGGACACCTTCCTAAAAGCCACCAGTGGGCCAGTAAGACCCCTGCTTCAGGAGGCCACTGGGCAGGCTCCCAGGTGTTGCTCCAATCTAATAAGAATAACTGAGCTAGTGTGAACTGTGTGAGCAAATGGATGTGCTGTGTGAATAGCTATCTCCTATTAATAATGGATTTGTTCTATTAATAATAGCAGTTTAATTAATAGAAGGTCTTCTAACATCATGATCTGTCTTTCACCCTGACTCAATCCTCTACCAAGGAAAAGCGAATGCACAACAATATGTGTAGCACAAGTTTAGGATCACTATTTACAACAAACAAACAAAACCCAACCATGTCTTTGAAGGCTTAGATATAGGAACACTTAGAACAGGCAATAATTGTGTCAACTGACTCAATGCCAAGTTCCGATGTGAGCTCTCAAACCGTGGTAAACATCAAAAGATTCAAGCTCTCTCTCAGTCCCCTCTTTGATAGTTCTTAGGTCTGGGCCCTATGGACCTCTGAGAATAAACTGGCAGAGAACTATCTCAAACATCAAGAGTATAAACAAATACAACCAAAGATGGGTTCTTCCTCTTTTAGAAGTACTTTCAACGGTTATCTCACATTACAAGGAGAACAAGTGAGATGACATTTTTCTTTCTATTCAGAAACCTTACATGACCCTTACAACATCCATCATATACACACCATAAGACCTTTACTTAATGCCCTGATACTACACACTATCACACCGCAGTGCTCATCAATTTCAGGGCCGAAGCAGTAAAGAAGCCTTTGCTGTTCTGCAGGGCAGTTCATGCTCCCTGTAAAGGCACTCCTTTCACTCAAGTTCTAGTTCTACAAACTTGTTCTCTGGTTCGGCAGAGCACGTGTATCAACACACAGGTCTCTTAAGATAGCTATTTCAGAGCTATGTAATCTACATACAAGTAAAGAAAAAAAATTAAAAAGTGCTTGTGGGATAAAATTGCTTACAGAAGGGAAAAGGGAAAACAAAGCAATGCACAAAACCAAACAGAGATCCAAGATTTTTAATTCTTTCCTTTTGTTAAATGGGCAGGAAGGATTCAGAAATTATTGTGATTATTTTTGTCATCTCTCTCTACTTGTATTTTCCTGTCTCAAAGGAAAACAAACAAGAACCAGCATGGCCCCTTAGCAGTGCCTCAAGCATCCACGGAATGTATTAGCAGCCCTTCCCTTGCAGACATTTATGATGAATTTCACAAATGTATTTTTCTTAGAGGAGAAGAAATGGGCAAGTGAGGAGCAACAAAACTTACTTTCTGGCTTCATTTGATTATGACACATTAAAGTTGTCTAGAAATCCTGACAAAGCCTATTTTTCCTCCATGTTAAAAAAGAATAAAAACAGTTTCATCTGCTGCAAAAGCTGAGAGCCTATACCAAATATTCTGTATGCTTGTTAACTGAAGTTTTATATTAATCCAACTTGGCTTCTGTACTTTTTGATAGGGAAGATACAAGTGGGCACAATCAGCTTGTTCAAGACCTGCACCAGATTTCCTTACCATATACTGTCCACAACCTACCTTGATTTAGCATAACAGCACAGTGCAGCGTACCCAGTAAAGAATGTAAGGTAAGCTCTTCGTGCTTGACCACTTTAAAGAGAGAGGCTCTACTCCCTTCTTTTGGGACAAGCATGAAGTCAGGATATCTAGCATAATTTCTAGGACCACCACCGTCATTGCAAAACTCAGCTTTATTTTATTTTTTCTTGAAACTTTTTCCAGTAACGTATCAGCAGTTTGGTTCTCTTGTTATTTCTGTCATCAATATGAGAGCGTAACAGACTTTTAAACAAAACTATAGTGCCACCTACTGTGCAGTATGAGTCACCCTGAAAATAAACAGAATTTTTTGCTGATTAACAGACACCTGAAAGCATGCTGCTAGAAATCCTAAACCTTGAAATTAAATACTTTCCGCAGACCAGTATAATTCAATGCATAATATTTAAAATATCTGTTTGCAATACAAGTTTTTCCAAGTGACAATAACATTCATTGGGGAATATACACATTTATTAAAACCTAGTCTAATCAGATGCACTGGAAAGCTTAAAAAGAGCTCCTTTAACTGTGAATTTATTTTGAAAGCAAACTACTTCTTAGCACTGGAAAAACAGAGTTTATAGCACTAGCCAAAGTTTCCATGCCAAGGTTTAAAAGAAAAACTTGGCAGCCCTTCTCTGTAGCATTTACATCTAAATAAGCATCCACACCACAGCAACTTGTAAAAACATGATCACAAAAGGGCCTTCTCAGTTCTAGAAATACTCCAAATCTTTGAAAGAACTCTAACGCCACTCTAAAACACTGTTCAGAAGCAGCAAAGTTACTGAGTTTGTAGCATTTTATTAATGTTAGGTCTGATGCAGAGATATCGACTTTTTTTTTTTTAATTGATGCTTCATAGTGGCTTGTGAAATAATTCAAACCAGTACTATAAAGCAATGGTATTATTAGTTGTTATGGATGAAACTGAAGACAAATGAATTCCATTTATTCCAGATATCGGCAAGCAAAAAGAAATATTCAAAATCCAGTAAAGGACACCTACTCAAGATCTTCCAAAATATTTGTAGGACCATATGTTGGAACTACAGACTAGAGACTGCAATACAACACACTTTTTCAAGTATGTAGGTAGATTACCGTACATGAAATTTAAAGACACCAAAAGCTGAATGAAAATAGTCAGTAGACAGCTTTGCATACACAAAATAGAACAGCGATGGCTAAGTTGATGGGCCTAGACCTACTGCCCTTACTCATCCTGGCAGCTCATTACTTATTTGCAAAGGATTAGGTTCAACCCTACAGGAGACAACAAAGCTGTATTCAGGCTTTGGCCTCTGTGACTCAGCTTGTGAGGTTGCTGTAAAGATCATAAAAAGCAGTGAAATGACCCAGATATTAAGAAACCAATTACATACCATCTGCAATGGATATGCTGACTCCCTAAAAATAAGATTTCATTCCCTAAAGGCAGGCCAATAAGACTCTTAAGCAAATGAACAGTGTTTTATATAGAAAACTCTTAGAGAAACACAATAATGAAGAATTAAATTTACAATTAGACAAGGTATAATTCAATTATTCTGACTTCCCACACAGCTTAAAAATTATAGGATAACCAAACAAAATACTTTTTTTTAACTTTCTAAAAAGAGAATAATCTTAGAATAACTGAAAATGCTTAATTGCTTGTTCAAACATCTGTGTGTGGGACTTGCATCCCTGCTTGTATTCCAGGAATAAAAATATCAGATGATTCAATGAAATTAACTCAGGAGAGCAAAAACTGAAAAATACAATAAAAACCCCAACCAAAACAGCATATAAATATAGCATGTTTACAAAAGTAAAAAGTCTAAGATTAAAAAACATAAAATTACAGTGTACATAGAAATGAATAGTGATGGTAAGCAATAATTCCATAAACAACTATTAAAAATTTTGTGTTTTTGTGAAAGTCTTAGAAGTTGCAACTAATGCAGAAGGTGTTTTAACATCCTGCTGAAATTTGTTGCATGCTGTACCACAAAAAGATGCAACATGCTTTTTCAGTCAGTCATATAGCAATAGATTAAAAGGCTCTATATACCACTAGAAAACAACAACAACAAACAAAGTCCTGTGGATACTGCTTACATTTGTTTTATTTTTTTTTTTTTACCTTTATTGAAGAAGCTGCATATAGCATATCCTCAAGACTGAAATGGCAACACTGATTAAGATATTCCTGACAAAATTCTTGAATCAACTGCAGATTATACAAGCTGTCAGCCAAAGACATCGTCTCTTTCAAACAAATATCTAAAAAAAAAGAAGCCAAGATTAGATATAGCGACAGATCTGCAACAAGTACTTTTCTTTTGATGGATTCTAGATCTTTTTCTGGATAAATTCAAACTTGATTTTTCTTTTGTATGTCAGGAGATTTATTCTTCTATTTCAGAAACGTAAGAAATTACAATGTTATATTTTAAGACAGTTTTGTAGCTTTAGACATTTTCTAAACTTTTTTAAATTTAGATTTTCTATATATGAATGCATGCTTTCTCACAAAGTTCTCTTTGCATAGGGAGTATACTTTAATGTTATTAACTCTGAATCTTCACACAAATGCAGCATCAGTTTAGTCTTATATATTTCTTTTTGTGGATTTGGATGCTTGAAATGAGTTTTCAGGTAACATGATACATGAATTACCACTCCATGTTTCAAAGTGCTATTTAAAGACAAAGCAGTGGATAGACTAGTGTGGTTATACAGTGTGCTCTGAATATTATTTATACCCAGCTAACCTCCTGCTCTTTTTATTACAGCTTCTTAGAAGACTAAATAGAAAAAAAGACAGCCCTTGTAAAAAAGAGGAATGAAGAAAATAAAAGAAAGGAGATGTACTTGGAGAGCACGCATCGGTTTTTATTTCTAAAGCAACAGTGTATGACAGAGCTCCACTTAACAGTTTTAAAGCGTGTAGGATACAAGGTTGCTTAGGAAGGGAACTTTGATGCTAACAGGATAAGGATTCCCATCCCGAGGGATTCAGAAATTTTCCATCACCCCAACCAATGCCGAGTATAATACTGATTGAAAAAACGTTTGACTAAACTGACCAGAATAGGATTAAGTTTAGTAATGCAAATTCAAACTCATGCATTTTAACCTAATAATATTCTAATGTGATTCACTAGCTGAAAGCTATACAGAGTAGGAAGGCAGTGTGTTTTGGCCAACGCAGAGATAGCTTATGAGCTTTCAGCATCACTTAGCTCTGAAAGAAGCAAACACGATGCAAACATGTATCAGAAAATATATTTCTAGTAGTGACAGGGAAGCGTTGTACAAGGCAGTACTAAGATGTCAGTCAGGATACCTATGTACAATTATGACCATTCATATTCAAGAAAGATGAACCGAAACTAGACTGGTTACAGAAAATAACTATTAAGGGTAATAACAAGAATGGAAATCCAAATCAGAAGGGGAAATTGAAAAGGCTTGATTCAGTAGCCTGGGCAAAAAGACAAAACAAAACAAAACATATCAGAGGGGTAGATGTCAGATTAGGACAAGATATTCAAGCCAAAGGGCACTGCTGGAAGAACAACAGATGCACATAGACAGGCTACAAGCACATTTAGGTAGGAAAGAAGAAGAAGTTTTAAAACTATGTAAAAAGTGGAGCTCTGCAACAGTCTCAATAAGAGTACAGATTTTAAAAAGCTAGACAGTTTTATCACAGAGCATGATAACATCTTGCAAAGGATTATATAATTTTGAACAATAGCCAATTTCTTGTCTCACTGACACACGAAGCCCTTTATAGTCTTAGATTCCTAGAAGGAAACCTAGATTTGGAAGTTAAATAAAGACATTATGAGAAGAAAACATCTATTTTAGAGCTCTGTAGTCTGGTTCCTTTTTTTTTTTTTTTTCCTTGTTAAAGCATTTTTAAGTATTTTTGCATATGCATTTGCTACCTGCCTTTCTCAGTTTCAACACAGAACAAAATCTCAGTGAAATGTAACATGCATCAAAAACAGTATTTAAATACAGGGAAGATGTGCAAAGTCTTTTACAGTACTTCTATTTGCTTAGAGTATCTTTGAATTTACTTCCGAGACAATGACATGCATGTTTGTATGTCTTTAGGGTAGGACACTCGACAGACATTAAAGCTAAGTTCAAAGATGACAAGTGCCTTGTTGTGTTACACTGTGCTCAAAGTCAGAGGCTGGAGGAATCTGCTGTTAAATATAAATGTCATCCTGCAATAGTATACAAGATCCTTCAGACAGTCCGTATTTTCAGTCATGCAGTAAGAAGGAACAAGGTGTTACCCAATTTCAACACAACCCAAGTATTAACTTTTCTGTAATCATATACAATTGTATATATTTGGCTGCAACATTTATGTAAATTGAAAGTTGTGTTTTTCAAAATTCACAAGCCAAAGAAGAATGGAGAATGCATACATTTATTCTCTTTCATCTTCAACGCCTACTGTGCTGGAAGCTTCCTATAAAGCAGATGTGTATATGAATTCCATATTCCAGTACCTTTTCAAGCTTTATACCCTTGCTCATAATTCCTGGATTTCTCAGGATGCTTATGTACAAGTGTTCCCACGACATCAAAGGTATCATGGACAGAACATAGGCAGAAAATGACGGGTGTTAGCTGCCAAGACATTTTACAGCTACACGAGGCTCTCAATTGCCAAGAGGAAGATATGAGTTTAACCAGGCCGCAGAGCAAAAGAACGAGATGAAGCTGCTCATCCTCAGACAACTGCTATTACAGAACAGCACAACACCACTAAGTTCTACACTATATTCCTGTTTATCAATATTATAGGTAGCTATCAAAGAAGTAAAAGCCCTGAACAGAGAACAACTATTTGCCACACAGTGCAGCTATGCAGAGCTTGTCTACCTGAAAGACAGAAGTGACCCTTCCATGTTTTATAACTGTAACTGCTCAGATTCACATGAAAGCACTTATGCAGCTTCAAGAACCAGAGTTTTCCAGATGGTTGCCAGTTTCACAGCATGACAGCAAATGTGTTGCCACAGTCAGATCTGCAATAATATATTGTAGTACAATTATATTAGTGTGATAACGTAAAAGTAAATACAAGATGGAAGGATACCTTGGTTCTTTCTATTTAATAACACATAGGTACCAAGTAAATACTGGACTTGTCACTGCCACACTCAAATTATGTCTCTTCTGTGTAATATTTTATTACCTTCCTTGACATATATATCAAATACAGACATTTCAGCTTACGCAGACACATGTTTACAGGCTGAGACACGTTAGACATACCCTCCAGTTTAACGATATCTGGACAGTAGAAGTGGATCAGGGCTGCTAAAGCACAACCATCTGTACCATCTTTCAGCAGATTTTCCACCAATGGAATGCAGGGCAGCTGCTTGAGCAACGTTTGCTCCTTCCTATAACGAGCCTACAATATAGAATGAAGAGATTAAGAGAGACAAAGGCTCTGAAATGTACGAAGAAACAGCTTTGTATTTTAGGTTTTACGCTCAGTTAGTGAAAAAGCAGTATTCAATAAGTAACTGAAAATTCTCAGTGTCAAATTTCCTAGAACTATTCACTTTATACCTCATTTTGAATGACATAAATAATATCTAAGAGGAAAGGTGCCTACATGCTAAAATTGAGGCTTTCCTTCAAAACTACGAAATTTTGATGATCCCTGTATAGCATGCTAAATTAAATATCACACAACTTATTTAACATCCAACACATCACTATACAATCAGAAATTCTCTGTATGTAAACACAAGACAGACCCTTAGCTGCTCTAACTTCAGTTTACTGCCAACTCAAATGACTATGAAAGTAAAACACCTAAGAATCTTTCCCAAAATCTCAATCATATATCTGACTTAATGGCAAATTGCGTAACAAGGAAATCTGCGTTTGTTCAACTACATTTTTATTATTAGTAAGTGTCACTCTATGCAGTTGTAAACACAGAGAAACATTAATGGTCAAATGTGACGGCCAGGCAGTGGTCTGGATATAAAAAGGAAACAATTTTAAAATTAACTCAGTATATAAAGAGATCAGTAGCTCAGAAAACTAAGAGAGCATTTACCTGAAGTGAATACTTTTTTATGGTTTTCTTTTTTGGGCAGGAGGGGGCAAAGGGCTTAGGGCTAACTTGAAAAAAGTTATTTATCATTCTTAATTTTGTTTCATGACTTCAAAACAAATGGAGGCAGAAGATTTTAATGTGTTAATATTTAGTTAGACTTTTTTACAATGGTACTGAAGGATTACTTTCCCATTCATACCACAGAACTACTTATGATGCCAAGAACGTTTCAGAGTAAATTTTACACTACTTTCATTCAAATACATTAAACTGGCAGTTGCACTGTGGGGATTCTGAGAAGTCTTAGTGGATGTAATTCTTCCTTGCAAAGCTGACGCTGAAAGTTCCTATCTCCCTCCCTCGACCTTTTAGTTGTGCTGGAGCAGTTACTGATGGGGCTGTGTGGTAAGAGTTGATCCACGTAAAACATCTCTTCTCTTTTGCTTCTGCAGCAACTGAGTGGGGCAGGGCTGGAGGTTTTATGGGTGGAGTGGGAACTGTTTTAACTAGCTGTACTGGAAAGGAAAAAAAAAAAAAAAGAAAGCAACCCAGGGAACCACAGACTAACTAACCCTGAAGGCTATACTTACTGTCACTGGATTTCTGTGGAAGATCACATGGGATTATTTGTAGTGTATGTCAATGTCCTCTAACTGACCCAAGAAGCACAAATCTAGCCTGGCAATAGCAGACATCAGTTCTAGGAAAACAAAGGGCTTGTATTTGGCCCTGAGTACTATCACTTTAACCAATTAATATTTAAAATAAACCAGAGTTAGTCTTTATTTCATACTTGAAATGGACTGGTATTTTTGTCATGTATTTTGCATGCTATGGTAAAGATTCACTAACGCCAAACAAAACCATGTTAGTGTTTCATGCATTATTAATACTGTTTTTCTCATGTTAGTAATACTGCTTACTATTTCTAATGAAATAGGCCAATTTTGCTTGCACTGAAAGGTTCTTCTTTTTCATTCTTTGGAAATACACTGACCTGCTGCTATGAAAACCCTCTAAGTTTCAAATACCATGTTAATATGTCCCTGTACTCCCCACCCCCCAATGACTGGAATTAAGTGCTTTACATATTATTACTTAATTATGAAATAATGACCAAAAATATGGGATACAGATAGACTCTAACATTATGGCCCACCTAGTCCTGTGTTATTTTATATATTCTTCTAGTACCTTTTCAATGGAATATTTGAAAATGTTTTTAAATTGATAATACAATCACCTTGTGCAGTAAATTCTGTCAAAGTCTGTCATTTTAATGATGCCTCAAACAGCCTTACGAACAGTGCCTACAAATTCTGGAAACTGTGTCAAATCATTAAATTGGACCTAGAAAGAGGACTTAATTCATTGTAGAGAGGAGGCCAAGCACGTTACTTCAGGAAAAAGAAACTAATAGAACCTGATATACTAGGTTCATTAAGGTATAATAGGCATCATGTTTCAATTTGGTCGAAAAGATAAAAGAAATTATACTGAAAAATAAAACACACTGGTAATTGCACTGCATTTTTAATAAACTTCCATTTCAAGGAAGTCTTCTAATCAGTTGCAATGTTTGCTAATAAATATGGATGCAATAATGCAAGACACAAACCTCTGCATTTTTTATAATCTTATAGTGCTCTTTTAAATACAAATGCTCGCACAGGCATCTTATTCCTGAGATTCTACAGAAACCAGCCTGAATTAGCATCTTTGAGCTTATTCCACTGAACAAATCTAAGTATAGTTGAAACAGTGCCATATAAACAAGGTCAGCTAAAAATGACCTGAAAGCACATCAGCTACCCTGTCAGAAGTGCTCGTGTATTCTGAGGTTATTAATAACGAACACTCTGATCCATTTACCATAATAGTAGGTAACATATTATAAATTTACTCCTCAGACTATCTTTTCAGCTGCCTATATGCCCTGGTCTATCTCACCGTAGACCATTTGCACTATGTAAAGTGAGGAGATGAGAAGAATGGTTGAACTGTTTGTTAGAACATCTGAGCCACTGCCTTCCTACTATACTGTCAGTAGGCACCAGGGCTTCTGCTGTATCCCTTCTAAACTAGTAAGTTCAAAGTAAATTAAATACCTCTACCTCAAGCTGTTCACAGACAACTGGCAGGCAAATTTAGGTTATAGTTTTCAGTAGAATATTTTATATTTGAATACAAATTCTGTGCAATGAAAGAATGATTAGTAAACCAAGACTGTAGGCAAAAATAGAACAAAAACATTCTGAGATTGCGCTGAAGTAGCCCCTTTGTTGTATGAATGGAACAAAAACCAGAAATGTGCTTAATTTTCTGTAGTGTAAGTGAAGGCCACGGGCAGTTGATTTATTTTAATTTTTTGTATTATACCCTCCACTTAATTGTGCTATCTTAATTCCAAAACAAAATTCAAGTTCTATACTGTGAAGAGCAGAGTCTTTGTGCGCGTAAATGTCACAATTGTAATACACAGCATTATAGAGAAATTGCATGAATAGCATCGACTGTTATGAGCTTAGAATACTGATTAGTCTACTGAAAAGAGTACTATTTTATTTTTTTAAATCCAGATACCAGGTAATTTCTGTTGCTGTCTACACGCAACTGTCTTGCTACTTTTTAAATTCTCATTGCAATGTATGAACAATCTTTTACTAGTTAGGACAACAAAGACTTGAGGTACTGCTAGGTCAGTTATTTGGTAATCCTTAGATCAAAGATGGATCGGGATCAGTTCATTGGAATTCAGACCAGAAATATGCAATTCTGCATATACCTAAACAGCTGACTATTTTGTTCCCAGCCAAACCACAGGTATGTGTCCATGATAAGATATTATACATATTGCAAAACCTGTTGTAGAATAAATAATACCCCCTTGCATTTGATGAAAAGTAATGAAAATCCCAAGCAAACAACAGAGAGAAAACAAATATTAACTTTATATTAAAACTTTAATATTATTACAGACCTGAACAGTTCATTTTTAAATGAAATTATTGTCTAACTAGCAGTGGATTGTTTTGGGTTACTTTCTTTGGGGAGAGACCTACCTGAAATCAGCTGAAAAGTTAGGGAATTCTAGAAAAATGCTGTAATGATTGAATATTGTTAAAATAAAACAAAATTTGAGATTCTATATAGTATTAACGATCAAAAATATTTTCTGCAAGGCTCTTTTTAAAACGGTCAATACCAAATAGCTTATCTTTACTGGAACTTTATGGGAAAGTGTTTTGCAAAAAAAAAAAAAAGAGACATGAATTAGTAAGAGGTAGTACTATCTTATACAAAACCATAGAGAACTTGACTGCTTAAAAAGTAATTCCTTATCCAGTAACATATCTTACATTTATTTTGCACAGATTACCTTGCAGAACAGGGTTTTGTATTATGCACACCTTTGCAGAGCAATCTCTTATAAAATTATCTTGTAGAGATAAATGAAATGAATAACTAGACCAGCATGACATGGACAAAGCCATTCCCAAAATAAGCTAGTTGATCAAAGTGAAGCAGTTGGGCAAACTTACAGGAACCAGTTTCCAAAACCATTTGGTAGGAGACTTCAGAGGAAGCAGTAGGAAAATAAGAATAAAAGCAGAAAGCAAAGGAAAAAAAAAAAAAAGGAACAATTTATCAGATTTCATAAATTACTTTTACAAAGCAATTTTCTTTAACATTCTCAGTTTTGTAAAACATTGAGTTGTAATTTAATGGTAAACATTAGTGCACTCTAACCTTTGTGTATTGAGCTCATTAGCAGAAATAATACTGGAGAAATAAGTATCTGCAATCTTTGTAGATCAACATTATAATTTTCCCACATGAACAGATAAGATTGTTATATCAATGCAGTTTTATTAAGCGCTTTCACACATCTAATTATACCCTGAATATGCAATCTGACTAAAGAATTCATTTGAGACTTGAAGCCATGGTATCACAAGTATCAAAATGAACTCCAACAGCATATATGGGGAAGCAGGGAAGCTAAAGCAATGAAAAAGAGGTATAAACACACTGTAGTACATTACAACCAATTGCAGTGAAGCTTGCATTAGTTACTTCAAAGCCAAACAGTTGTTCATAACGTTTAAGAGTATTTTTAAACAGTCATATAAGTTTTCATAACAACAAGAGGTGCAGGCAGTTATAGTTTTGCAATGACAAATCACATTAGCATCAGCTGCATGATGTGCAATGATCTGGAATGTAGATGGAATTTTGGCTACTAGCACAGAAGTGGTCACAACTGGTATATACAATTCTAAACTGATACGCCATCAAAAAGTACAAATTATAAAGAAAGTTTTACAGATATTAAATTTGACCTAAAAGCTTAAGATGAAGCATACCGAAGTTTGTGGATTTTTCTGTTAACTATACAGACTAGCCTAGATTAATACTTCTACTGCTCAGGAAAAAAAGAGAACATGTACCAGTATTAAAAATACACACAGAAACCCACTCTATGTTATTGCAGTGTAGGAACCAAAAATACTTTTATTTACAGAGAAATTATTCCCTGGAAATAGTGAAAATTAGTTTTAAAACTCCAGCTGCTACAGAACCTTGCTATTTTATGTAGTTGTCAGAATACTGCACTTCATAAAAAAAAAAAAAACAAACTTTAACTGTAGTGATAAAAAAAGCTTTTATATAAAGAATTATTGTATAGGAAATGTGCACATTCCTAACATGACTATTATCAGCATTCTTCTCCTCTATTACATTCAATTGTCACAGTGGGGAATCCCAGGGCCACTTAGAAGAAATGAACCAAGAGATGCATGTTAATGTATGGGTCTAGATATTCCAATCACACCCAAGTATCCACTTTCTATAGGGTTCAGTTTCTCTTCGACAAACTGAAATCTAGACAACTGATGGAAAAGTACTTAAATTTTTAAAAAAATCTATTTTAACTGCAATCGGGAAGTAAAACAAAGGAAGGTTTTAGGTAAATGGACTAAGATCAGATCTGTTCTGCCTATCATTTTACTTAACACTGATATGAATGATATTACTTGATTTATAAAGGCCAAGCATAGTTCGGACTTCCCACTATTCGACCAGTCTGCACTCAAAAGGTCTACCAACATCTATTCAATGATAGGCTGGAAAAAAAATATATTTAAAAAATTTTAAAATTTTAATTAATTAATTAATTTATTTATTTGAAAAAAGCACACAGCTGTTTCAATTCCAGAGATTAGTTCTCCATAAAGGTACAAACTGAACTAAAACCTAGCAATCTGATACACGTTTATCTATTTAGCTGAAATTATGGTTAAGATGATGAATATGCTTCAAGAGGCTGAAAGACTGAATATTATCAATTTTTAATTTGGAGACACTACAAGATGTATAAACATGTACTTTGTAACAGTATTTAAGAGGACAAAGAAAAGCTGAAATCTCTTGGGCAACACAATGGGAATTCAATGGCTGCTGAACTCGCCCTTTGTATCAACTTATTATACTGGAAATTATTAAAAATTAGTCAGTCACTAAAAAAAATCTGAAAAGATAGAACTGACTGACCTCTCCCAACACACACACACATATATATATTTAAAAAGGCAAAAATAAAAACAGTCCTTTGTGTGAAGACCTACCGTCTTATAGGGATATTGCTGTTGTTTACTGTTAAAAGAAGTTTTAAACATGATTCATGCTTAAAACATGATTTAAAAATGGCAGTCATGGCCTTCATCATGTACTTGTTTCTGGTGTCTTTCTTGCACCACAGTTAGTATTCATGCAGCTGTGCATTAACCAGATCAGGAGGCTGATCTTGCTGCAAACTCTTCTTGACAAGTTAGCTTTTACTAGCAGTGTGGATTTATGACACATTAAATTGTTCGTGGAACTATGGTGTTAGAGTTTTACCTTCACGCAAAAAGTTGCATTGTTTAAACTAATTAAAAAAATGTTTGAAGAATTCAGGTCTTGGATTGAATACACTTAAATTTGTTTTCCACATGGGATTTGCACTGATTTGGCTCAAAACTGGTAAGACTGACTCAGTCTGTAACACAAATGCAGAGACAAATAGAAGTTTTTTTTGAGAAAGCTTTGATTACACTGAAAATTAGTTTAACCAGTGCAACTGTACATTCACTACATATTATTCAATGGAAGCCTGAAAACCAAAGCTACTACAAAACTTGAAATCCTAATTCTGAAAGAAGATGCAGAGACTCTACCAGAAAAAGACGAGATTACCACAACCACCGGCAGATCAAGATCCGCAGAGGACTACCTGGAGCTAAAAATCATACATACTCCTTCCTCTCTTATCTTCTACAGGAAGCTAGCAGCAGAAGAAAGTGAAGGAAAACAAAAGCAATCTCATAATCTGTTAACACTGTTTTTATCTACCAAGAAATAGATAATAGGTATCTTACCAGTTGTATTATTTATATATATGACACTTTTTTTTATAAATATACAGAATATACTAGATATACTATTGATTGAGAAAAGGCTCACAGCAGATTTGCAACAAGAAAAGGCATCATGGTCAATCTATTTTTACAACTGATAAATTTAGAAATTTATCACGGTAGAGATTAGAAAAGAAATCAGAAGGCTACTTATTAACTTTGTTTTAGCTTTCAGATACCTAAGTTTGTTGCTTCTCAGCCAGAAATTAAAACTAAAGAAAAGTTTTCTCTAACCGCTAGAACAACCTATTCTTCCCATGGTTATTTGGCCTTCTCTCTAAAACAGCAGATGAGACATTCTTCATTTCAATTTATCTTGGGTTCAAAACCTCACCACATTTTAGAAATGAATGCAATGGCAGCCGCCCCTTTATTTTAGCAAAAATAGGTGGAAATTTGGTAAATACTGCGAGATACAAAAAATGGCTGAGATTTCCTAATAAATGAGCCATCAATTGAACAGATCAGTGTTTCCCAAAGAAAACCTGGAATAAAATAATCTAAGTTGAAAACACTACTATCTACCTGTATGAAAAATGAAAAAGTTCAGTGATTCAAAATCCTTAAGTACTTTAAAATAGAGCTTACCGAATATTCCAGATGCTAGACTTATTTTCTAAAAGCAGATTCCACTTGTCATTGTATTCACTGAAACCTTATGGTATAAATGATATTTTGACTCATTTTCTCAAGAAATTCATCTTTTTTTTTTTTTTTTTTTAAACTGTAATCTACCAAAAACTCTTACTGGCAGATGAGACATCCAGGGGTCAACTTGAGGTTTTACCTACACTAAGTCTTTTAGATAACAGGTACAATTATACAGATAATACAATCCCCTAATACAAACCCCTAGAAGGGAATGCTTCACATGACAATGTAATTTGTGCTGCTGAATCTCACACCGAGTCAAACAACCTAAAATGCAACTGGGATAACACTTTCTAAAAATCAGTGTATAGAAGGCTTTAATTACAAATTTTTCCATGATATGGCAACTGTAGCATGATTTTGCTATTTTGGAAATACATTCATACATTGGCCAACAGAATAGGGCTCTGATTGTTTTAGATATTCACAATTCAGAAGAAAAACTCCACAAATACATGCACCATCTTTAGGCAAATTTTTTCTTCTATTGGGTTTATTTACAGGATAGTTATAGCCTATACATATCTTTCAACAGTTGAAGGAACAATGACATTATAAACTAAAAATTTAATCTTAATATTCTTAACAAAATGCAAACAGTAATAAGTGAAAACCAACATTGATTTATTTTTAACAAATACAGATAATTTGATGTCATTGCTTTGATAATGTTTTATTTCATATGCCACTCTTTGCCACAATAAGACTCTCATGTGCTTTGGATTTTAAAAATTATTCTAATCTTTCAAAAATGACCTAAACAATACATAAAACTTCCTACTATTATTTTCAAGGAAAAAAAAATCACTGGAAGACAGAGGATCTAACTTCTTCCACATCCCCAGTTTTTTTATTTAAACTTGAGAAATGAAATGAACTTGTCAAGCATACAGTATTCTCAAAACTTCTATGCCATTACTGAAAACAGTAACACATGCATCAGGGTCCCACTACAATTGTAAAGAATACTGTTTTCTTTTGCTGAGTCACATACTTACTAATCAGCATTCATCATTCCTTATGTTTAAAAAGAAACCACAAGTGCAAGGACATTCATTGCATCCATGCTTTTTGAAGCTGGACTTCTAATCTCGCCAGGTAACCCCCAACTCCTTTGGAGAAGCACTAAAAGGGAGCTAGCTGCTCACAGAAAAACAAGACCAGGAAGGGAACTAGGATTACAGTCTTTAAGCAGATAGGAAATCTGTTCTGCTTTCAAGTGCAGGGATAATACCAACGGGTGATCTAACTAACTACCAATTCCCCAGTAATAATTGTATCACAATAGGGTAAACAATCTCCTGAAACAAGCAATTCTATGTATTTTGGAACCATATGCAAGCCTTCTACATTTCAAGGCGTATAATGCTATTTAATTAACTGAGCTCCACAAAAACAAAACAAAAACAAAAAAACACCTGTTAGGAAAGGGTATCAAACAATTTTTATCATTTATATAATAAAACTTGTAATCAACCAGTATCATGGATCACAGACAGAGAAATGCTTCCTATGATGCCACATACAGATTTATCTCTTTTGAGATGCATCTAACTCACAAGGGTGAACACTGAAAAAAACATGAATAAAAATATGCTTTTCTTTTTCATCTTAGATCCAACTGCAGTTTGAATTCATTTGGAGAATATTCATTAACTTAATAAAATTCCTTAGGACTAACATAACTGATGTTTCCCTAATATCGAAGATTTATTTGTCAGAAAGGGCAACTGGGAATAGGAAGTGCAAATCTACTATTATTACATTTGAAATAACCATTTCATGGAAATCATTAAACTAATAACAAAAACTGAAAAGGAGATGAACCTCAATGATCCTTGTGGGTCCCTTCCAACCCAGGATATTCTATGATTCTATGAGAACTAAAAGCTTTCTTTAACAAACAGTTAAAAGTTCAATGTCTGCAAATGTATGTCTGCCTATACATACCATATGCAAGTAGTTTTTGTTTACAGATAAATTTATTCTTGTTTAAAGCATTTTAACTCTTACACCTACCTTTTGACCTCCTGCAGATTCTGCACTGTGATGGTCTTTCAGTTTTTGCTCCTGTTCCATTATGTCTTTCAAATGTTCATTTACCTAGAGACAAAATAGCTTATTCAGTGGTCTAACAAACCGTAGAAATTGCAAGTTTTCTAAAGGTCTGTAAATCACCACCAAGTTAAATGAAAAGATTTAACACTTATTTCTGACTCTATAACCCTGAAGCATAACCAGCAAATGTCAATGTTTCAACTGCGTTTTAGGTCACTTGCTGTTAGCTTTACATTGTACAAACTATCCTGTCCCTTATTATGTTTCATCACATTTGATTAAGAGTGTATTGCCGTCATTTGATTAGATTACGTGGTGCAGGTAGATCACTTTAAGCAAGGTGCATTCAAGTACAAACAGAACACCTTGCATGATAAATTACACAATATGAAGTCAACTCTTAACAGGGCCAACAAGAGACCCTCAACCAGCCATCACAAAATATCAACACAATAGTCAACGTCACATGTAGTATTACTGTATTTTATTTGAACTTGCCATTCATCTTGTTCACATAACCCATTTAACTGATTTCTGCAAACTTTGCTTTTTACTATCCACACGCAGCAGATGAAGCAACAATCTGCATCAGATGCAGTTTTAATAGACCTATGTACATACATTTCCCTATCCATCTCTAATTGAATTATATGGGCTACAAAGAAAATCACAGCTTGCTTTTCCCATATACATACCTTGTTTATCCAAAACATGACAGCATCCTCAATGTCATAAGGTAGATCTGTAGCTTGGAAGAAGGATGAATACTGCTGAGTGCATGCAATTACTTTCTCAACGCTGACCATCTCTACAGTGTATGCCATCATAAGAGTATCGATCATAGCCAAGTGAGCACTCTACAAAGAGAAGCAGGAATGCCTGATCACTTTCTTACTTATTGTTTGCAAACATAGCTAGACATACACAAAGACCATAACTGTAAGAGCTACAAGTTTTCTGTCTGTTTTCCACTTTTTGAATCAAAGACAAATGACAGAAATATGCATAGTGGATTTGAGAATGCAACACAAAGCATAGGAATGTTGACTAAAAAGTTACTGCAAATTAAAATAACTTGTGTAGTAAAATCAACAAAAGTAATGAACTTGAAATTGAAAGAATAAATATTTTTTATGATTCAAACATTAAATCACTTTGATGTTTTATCAGAGCCAAATAGATCTTCTGAAGTTTTCACCCTAGTGAAAACAACCCCCCTGCCTGATCGATGTTATTTGTACTGGAAATAAAAGCTGAGACTGGCTGGAAAACAACCGTCATTGTCGTGTGAACACTGCATAAGTGGAGGCTTACCTATTTTTAAACTCATAATCCAGGAAGATAATACAATTATAAAAACCTTAAATAAAAAAAAAATAATGACAGAAAACATTAATTTTTCTTCTGGCAAACTGATTATCTTATACAAAATCCTTTACTCTGAGGGTGGTGAGGCACTGGCACAGGCTGCCCAGAGGAGCTGTGGATGCCCCATCCCTGGAGGTGCTCAAGGCCAGGCTGGATGGGGCTGTGAGCAACCTGGTCTGGTGGGAGGTGTCCCTGCCCGTGGCAGGGGGGTTGGAATTAGATGGGTTTTAAGGTCTCTTCCAACCCAAACCATTCTATGATTCTATGCAGATATAGCTATATATGCACAACTTGATTTATGATAGGCATATGCTTATAAATAAAATATATCTTCTGTTAACAGACATGTTTCTCCTGATACTGTTATGTATTGAAAGACAATGGCTATTTCACATTTTCTAATAATTAAAAACAATAACAACAACAACAAAAAACCACCAGGATTTTCATTAGATTCTTATGACTACAGAAATGATGTCAATTTGTATAGGCACTGTCTTCTGAAACACGTGTTTCATGATTAGAGAACAGCAACAGCTTTCTAAGTATTAAGGAACATTTCTCCTGAACCAGAACGATTTCCAAAGACGCTATTTTTGAAAACATTGCCTTTAAACACATCTCACATTGCAAACAAAGACCCCAAACACTTGTTAACACCATCACTTCGGTTCAATTCTGTAGGAAAATATTCATATAAATATTTCACAAGGTAGCTTTCACAGCCATGGCAACAGCAATGAACGACACGAGTCACGCAGCAATACACTATAATCATCACAGCAGAGGCTGTACACACACACCGTTTATTCCAGAATTCTGAGTGGGGAAAACGACGAACAGATTCAGATTTCATGCTGTCCTTAGCGTTTGTATTACTAAAGAAAGTGATGATGCTGGCCTCAGGAGCAGACAGCAGCACACACCATTTTTTACGCAGTTAAGCTGCTTTGTTTGACAAAAAAAAAGGCAGACTATAGTTACTGTATACATTAACTAGAGATGTTCACAGAACTGTTACTGATAGGCAACCTTCCTGGCAACAGCTTAGGCTCTGCACACCCTGGATGTGCCCCGTGAGCCCTTCTGCCTGCTGCAGACTCTTATCCACGCTGCTAGCACAGGCAGCACGGCCGGGCCGGTAACCAGCATCACTCAGCGCTTCTTCATCCCCCCAGAAGACGTCAGTGTCCATCTCTTGCACAGAGAAGACTCATTCCAGCCCACACATCCTTTCTCTTCGGCCGCCTGCCACCCTCCCCCAGTAACTTGGGTGCCTGCCTGAAAAGATGCAGGGAGCAGACTCCTCAAGGACAAAGCCGGGCAGTCCTCACATTACTGAACAAGAAGTCAGTTCACAGAAATGGCTGTTCCCCTTGTTCCATGGTGGGTTTAGGAGCTGAAAAAGACCTGCCTCAGCCCCCTGTGTGCAGACACACTGACTTAAGGCATTACATGTTGGTTAAAGACCCTGTGTGGCTCGCCTCAGAGCAGAACAGGTGAGAACTCAGGTAAGAGTTGTTCACTTGGATATATGCTGGCTTAAGTTTCTTCACCTTAAAAGAAGACTGCTGACTGGTTCAGAGCCTAAGCTAGCTTCACGGACATGCTTATCAGAAGACATCCGTGGCGATGAAGGGATGCAAAGGCAGGCTATGACAGGAATCTTTTGGGATGGGGAGGAAGCAAGTGCAGCAGATGAGGCCTAAGAAGCTCCAAGTGCCAAGGAAGCCAGAAGCCAGACTCACTTCCATGCTGGACATAAAATCTGGCTCTACCCAGACAGGCTTCCAGGAAGCTCTCTACCCTTTCCCTTGGAGCCCTGGCAGAAACTAGCAGGTGTGCAACACAGGTGACTGGAAAACTACACCCTAGTGTGCGACCTAACTGCTCATCACAGTGTGTGTTCATACACAGGCTGACACTCCAAAGCTGGGGGAAGGCCAAAGGCCTACACCTAAAAACAATCTGAGACACAGGGAGGGAATTGCCTTCTCTGCGGCATTTTATCAAGAGATGGAAAAAATTCATTGAGCAGCTTGGTTCAGAGACTTCAGAATTAGGTTATGAAGCAACAGCTGAAAAATCACATTAAACAGCATGGTACTGCAGTGAAGTCTGCCCTCATTATAGAGGAAAAACACCTATACTTGTGCAAACAAATTGGTAAACAGATTATTCACATCCTAGAGTCAGTATCCATGGTATCCGTAAATACAGAAAATGGCTGAAAACATGATTTAAACGAAGTGAACTCATTACACCGTGCTACACAACTGAAATTTACAAAAATGAAACTGAAGTTTTTGTCAGTTACAAACGTTTTTATTTCTGGATATTTACTTTTATGGAAAATTGCCTTCTATTCTTACTTTTGTATCCCATACCAACATTTGTTGGCTGGATTTCAGATAAGTTTTCCGATTTAAGCTGTGACTTTAAAAATAAACCCTTGCCTACATGTAAAACTCTCTTCACTCTACCACAGCATTCACACAAATTCTACTTAGTTCTGAAACCCACAACTTAAAATGCAGTCCATTTCTTCTACTCAAACATCGACACATTCATGTGTTTAATACACGCATACAACATTGCCCAATCTATGTTTGATGCACATGTTGTTGAGTGACTGGAGAGAAAAACAATAGAGCAAACCACTGGTATCACTCTGAAACTTTATTCACTACTTGTTTGCTGCCTACCAATATGCTCAATACGTTATAAATCCATTGAGAAAATTAAATTAATGACAACAAACTAGCTGAGTCACCTATTTTCAATGTTTCTAGCAAATTATTAATGAACTGCAAACTACTTAAGCAAACAGAGAGAGGAATGAAAAGGATGACCTTAGACAGTCTGTACTATCAAAACAAGGTTTAATCAACTTTCACACACACCAATGGGATCCATGTCGCAACACTATTTTCCTTATAGTTCAGATAGGACACTCAAAAGGTCATTTTTATAGAACATTAAAAATAAGAATTTTAGTCAATTTGCATCTATGATCCTGAGAAACAATCCACAAATTTACTGATTTTTGCCAGCTGAAAAAACAAATTTTATTTAACAGACTTAAACTTTAAACAGTTACTGTACTAATTAAAATATTAAACGTTATCAAATATGAATTTTCTCCCCAGAAAATTGTAAGCAACCAAATAACAAATAAGATAACTTACACCTAAAATTTTTACTTTTTTTTTTTTTAAATTAATTTCACACACAGTTCCACTTTTTTTTCCCCACTTATCCTGGAGAAAGTCAGGCAAGCTGCATTCTTTTACATCTTTTGATTCATTATGCTAAACAAGAAAGACTAAATTAAAAACTGCACTAAAAAAAGTAGTATCCTACTGTTCCAAACACAGGGTTTATCAGCGTAACTGCTGAAGTTGTGAAAAAAATAAATTTAAAGTTATTGTAGAAATCAAGTTCCATTTTTTGTGCATCTCACTGAGCAGTCTATTTTAGGTAGAGTTAATAAAGCAAAAGGGAGAAGTCACTTTTACTAGTAAGGTCCACAATATGACTGAACCTTATTATAAGGAAGCGATCTTTTATACCCAAAGAGAAACACCGATACCATTCTCAGCTGGGCAGAAACTTGGATCATCTGCTCAGCAATGTCTTCTTTCTCTTCAGAAGCTGTAATACAACATCTGAAGGAACTCCCTGGAGCTGTTGCTGACTGGAACCAAGATGGTACTCTAAATACTGCCATTTCCTCCAACACATCAGCATTCTAACACGCAGAATTAAAAACCAGGAAGGATATCACACTGTAATATCCCTCCCACATCCAGAACTGCAGCAAAGCATATTTCAATAAATAGGCATGATTTTGAAAAAAAAAAACACCACATTTTTTAGAGAAATAAATAAAAAACTTTATTTTATATTAACAATTATAGACTGATTTACAAAAACATTAATCTTTTTAATTTTTTTTCTTCTAGATATTCTATAATACATCAGCAGTGAACAACAAAGGACGTAATGCACTTACCACAGCAGAACTCTGTTATGCTGAGATTTGGTCTAAGCCAAATTTTAAAAAAGTAATCTTCTAATTCCTTGATCATATCACTACAATGGTGCAAAGTACTAAGATTTTATATGGCACAGTATGAATTATTAAAAAAATACAAAATGCTATATTCTTAGAGATACTTTATTTTTAAGACAAACGTGGTTTTGTCTTTCTCACAGCTACACCCTGCACAGGATATAAGAGTTTTAACTCAATAATCTCATATAATTACTGGTTCCTTTCTGCTTCTTTAATGTAGGTTCCACAGCTTTATTTTCTGCTACTGAATAGTTCAGTAAGAGGCTTAGTGAACTGTAGAATTATTATTCTGAAGCATCACTGCTAATACTTTCTCTGTCTGCCTCATCTTTGGTTACAGAGCTTGCTCCATCTCCCTTGAAGAACTGCCAACAACTTCACAGAAAAACATACTGTGGAAAAGGTGTACATGATACCTTACACACACGGATACTTATGGATAGATACTGCATATTATAGACACCTCTGATATTATTACATACTACTGAGGACAGTTATCTTATTTCATTAAAGGATCCAAGTCAGGAGGTCTCTTTTGTCCTGGCCCTTTAGGAAAATCATAGATAAAACCATTTCCCAGTTTGGTATTTGAGGCAAAGGACAGAAAAAAATAAAGAAAAAAAGAAGAAAAGTAGTGGATATAATTGTTATCCTCACGCTTAAAACACACACACACATACAAACAAAAACCCCAACTCTTTCCTTGTTTTTTTTTATTAGAAAAAAAAAGTCCCCTAGTCTCACTATGCTTTGATAGACAATCTTTGACAGGATATGGCTTTTGTAAACAGAAATACACATTTACGTTCTTATGGAAGGAAGCTCATTGTGGTTCAAGAATTTTTTGACAATAATTTTGTGAAGGAATTTGGTCACATTTAGGAAAAAAGTCTTTACACTGTAGTTCTCACTTGCACAATAAAAATACATTTCTAGTTAAACTCTCTAAAGATTTTGCCCAAGCTGGACTAGGCACTTGAACAGAAAACAGAAAAGATCAGATCACTACAATTAACTGAGAGAATGTTTTATCACTTTTGTATGTATAGCTATACTTGTAGCCAACTGTGCTTACCTGTTGAAAAAAGGTTTTGGATTCATGTATTTTTCAAAATACAGAAAACAAAACAAAACAACCAAGTTTGGGTCACAACGTTCACATGCAGCATTCATACCACTGGAGACCGCTACTTCAGTGAACAAAAACATACAGAGTAAACTCCATGGGCTTGATGAAACACAGCCTGAAGATATTACATACAAACACTAAAACTACAAATATGTTAAATGTTTAGTGCATTCTTAAAAATATCTGACCTGTTAAAGCTAACTCTAGGTAACATTTCCTAAAATAAAATGTCAAATGTTCTGCCAGTATATGCCAGTTCTTGAATTAATGTTGAATATGCCGTCATGATTACTACTAGTGCAGGTTATTTGCTAGTTAATACAGAACAAAGATAACTGGAAAGAAACAAAATAAGCAAGAATACAATAGCCAAGAGATCATCCCCATAGAAAACACCACTGAATTTATAATTGCTAAGGATCATATAGGCTAACCACTATAAGGCACGTACTTGAGGAGAAAAGAAAATTAAGAATACCGGGTGGCTGATACACACAGTAAAAAACAGACAGGAACAGCAAGTGAATAGAGGATTAAACTTACAGGATAACAGCAGCAAAAGGTGTGCTAAGACCACAGTGGCGATCTCCTCAAGCATGACATTAACCCACATTTCTGAATTCTGCTTGAGTTCTATGAACTCTATGGTTTGAGATGGCTTTAACCTCCAAGCACCCTCTCCCTCCCCAAAGACCTAGGTAATCCAAGTCTTACAAGAATCTACTAGAATAATGAGAGGACTATCTATATTCCAATTCTCATTTAGGAATGGAAAAGGGCTGAACCGCAGCTCATGGGAAGCACAGGCCAAGGCTTGATACTGCAGGAGGTGAGGAAGGAATTTATGAGTGGAGACAATGGGCAATAACCCTACTACAAACTTCAAGGTTATTGCTTCAGTTATCGTGTATTTATTATGTATTAAAATGGAGACAATTCAGATACTATAGAGGGAATGTGTTTCAATGTCCGATCAACAAAATGTAACAGTCAGAGGAATTCAGTCCTGCCATTTGTCACAATTTTTGGACTTAATTCTTCACTTGCCTCACACAATACTTATGCCTAGCACAATTCTAAAATAAGCCCAGTTGTCTAGTTATTCTTGTCCTGCAATGCAATGATCAAGTTGAATCACCTCACGGCATTTTCATGAGGAACAAGCACTTAGCTCCGATAAGATGCTTGTTCAGCAAGAACGGGCATTACTGAGTCATGCTAAACACATCGTAACAGGTTCTACAAGGTAGAGGGAATGCCTTTATTTTCAGTGTTTATTATAACCTTCTGTATTTGGTTAACTTTTTAAATTTGGTAATCAGTTACATAAATGTATAAAAACATCATGGTTTGATTCACTATACATATTTGTCATGGGCAATAATTCATTTCTAAAAATAGATTTGTTAAGTATATAACCTTGCTGAGTTAAGCATTTTGGTAACAGTTCTCCTGCCTAAGGTTTCTTCATAATGCTAGTTAGGAAATTTAGTAACTTGATCTATTAACTCAATCCTAGTTAAATCCTTAACGGATTCCCAAATTCTTTTAGAATCACATCACCAAGTGGGACTTTGCCCCTGAACCCTTCCAGGTCTCCTCAGAGTGAAAAAAAAAACCCACAAAATTCTTGCACAACAAGCAGTGGAATCAAGAACTAGCAAATGAAGGTCATTCTATTATTTTTATCATTTTAGAGTTTCACACTACTTAAAAAAAATAAATTAAAAAAAATATTTATATATCCCCCCACACACACTCCACCAAGAATTACTCCAGAAATTGGCACTTCAGTGTCTTCATATCAAGTGCGCAGTTTCCCAAAATAAAATATTTTCAGTTACATAGGCTAAACTAAAATGAGAAATTAATACAGGATAACTGATAGCAAGATGAGTTATACGCATTTAGAGGAATAAACAGCACCAGCCTCAAATTTCCCGGAGTATTTTGCTTTTGCTGATAATTAAGGATTTTGAAGGATCGCACAGTCAAACCCTGTCCAGATAAACTAGAAACAAAAATAATGTAGAACAATTTTTGTTTTGTGCGTGCACAAACATGCATTGTTTGCTTGTTCTTATGCTCTAGACATTTAAACCAAGAAGAAACAGTAATTATATAAAATACCATCTGAACTTTTTGTGTCACGACAATCTCCACCAATCTTTGCAGAATATAGGAGTTGGGAAAAAGAGAGACAGGGCTTTGGTTGCAAACCACGCATATCCATATACAAATGGGAAGTAGCTTCCCCCTTCCTGACTCACTCATACCTGCATAGCAATGCCATTGATAGCAGTGGTTTAACTTCTCCGGCAGCTCAGCTAAGCACATCCGGAGGCTGTTGTCACAGACAGCAGTACCCCAGCCTGTTCATTGCAGAATGTGTGCTCAGGAATACTGGAGAACTACCACTTCTGTGTGGAGATGCAGGAGCAGAGACAAGACAAGCCATGCTGCTACAGAATTTGGGGGGTGGAGAGTTCAGGTTTGGGTGGTGTGCTATAAGTATAAGAAAGGGAGAGAAAGAAAAGAGGCTGAGATCCCAGAATAAAAGGATATGTAGGTCTGGGGTACTAATTTAAGGCAGTGACAGCAGAGGCCTGTCTTCTCCAGTGCACAATGCGCTGTGCTCCAAGTTCCACTGACAAAGCCACCCACGGCGCCCTGGGGTTTCTGAGACATTTTGAAACCTTGCAACCCAGACTTCTAGTTAATTTACTTTCCATTAAACTATCAATAGCCATTTTTGAATGACAAATGAGAGTTGTGTTCCTCAGGTAAGTGATGCAGCATGCTTTCTGACTGACGACACTTCTGTTTTGCCTTTTCCTTACCATGAAACTGGTTCTTTACTGTCACACCACTTAACATATCTCTTTCTACTGCCCTATGGCCTTGGGTTCTGACAAAGTGAGGTCTAATAATAAGCTCTTCTGCACAGAGTACTAATTAGTGTCATTTTTCTCTTTGCTCTCATTACTGCGATGAATAATACCATACACTGGTTTGTTGAATTACTATGTTTGACACCCACCAGAGATTGGAAGGTTGATTACTCATTGCAATTTAGGATGATTCTCAGTTTTACATAGAACGTAAGCAGTAGATCATTTTCTACAATTTGCTTGAGCAAAACTCAAATAATATTTGAAAGAACACTTCAAGTCAAAGAAAAACTGATGTTGGAAGTGACCTCTGGATTTCATTTAGAGCAACATCCTCAAGGCAGGTCCAGCAAGCTCAAGTTTCTCAGTGGCTTCTCCAGTCATATTCTTAATATCAACAAGGATGGAGAACCTACAATCTCTGTGGGCAACCACCTACCTAATGTCTTCCATCATGTCAAAGTTTGCTGGTTTTAATCTCAGTACAAAATCCCAGCTTCAGTGAAAGTATATGGCTAAATTAAACCCTACAGAAAGACTATGTAGCTCGTTTGGTTCAGTAAGAGAATATGAGTCTGAGCTCTCAATATCACTATTTGATACAGGTAAATACAGAACACTTCCTCTCCTATAATAAAAGAGATCAAGTTAGAAGTGGTTCTCTCATTTCTCAAACCAGAAACGACTACAGTAGGACATTCAATGGAAATCTTCAACTAAAGTCCAGTGTTGTTGCTAAAACAAACAAACAAACAAAACCCTGCAGTCATCCACAGCACAATCAAACACAAGTTACCATGTCGTTGTCTTTTACAATATAAATCAAGTATTCCTTTAATACAAGCATAAACAATACAGACTTCAGTTCAGCATAATTCAGCCTACCACATAAAATCTAAGGTTTTACCAGACAATATGAGAAGTGGGAAAACAAATAGGATGTTATCTTTCAGAAGTAGGAAACAAGCTTGAATTTGTGTGTGAAGAGCTATATAAAAGATTCCTACATTTTCACCTGACAAGGCTCCTTATAAATTCCATTCTGCCTTTTTTTTTTTTTTAAAAAAAAACATATACCCTTAACATGTGTTTTTCTAAATTTTCATTTACTAACGTTATGATGACGTGGCTTCATCTGCACAGTGCTGGGACCAGCCTAGCAGGGTAAAATTTCAGCTGCTGTGTTCTACTCCCTTTCCTTAGGAAACATGCCTCATAGCTGGAAGTTGTGTGTGACTCTTGCTTAAATACTATACTGGAAATCAAGACTTAAATAACTCAGTGAAGACATTTTAGGAAGAATTTTTGATTATAAACAGAGGCTTTATTTATTTATTTATTTATTTATTTTTTCAGAAGTAATTTCATTTTTTTGAGGTGGCCATTCTTCTTGGTCCAAATCTAGGAAAATATCGGTTAAAGAATTCAAAACATTATGTCTGGTCATTCCAGCATGCTGTCTTTAAAAAGAGGAAAACTAGCTTCAATTTTTGTATGAAAACACATGAAACCTTCCTGCATTTGCATATGAACATTCCTTACTAATTATTCCTTACTAACCATAAGAAAGGCAGAGAAATACAGTCATCATACCCATTATTGTAATGGCAATTACATTAAGAATAGGAATTATTTGTCCTTGTCCTGAAGGGTTAATAGCAACATCACATTTATTAACCATAACATAGCACAATAAGACATGAGAGGGAAACTGACCTTGTCATACATTTTCTTTTAAAATAACAGCTAAGGTCAAAAGAAGTTTCCCAGTCTCCTACTTAACTGAATTCTACCAGCAGCATTAAAGAAATTAAAACAGGCACAGGAAATTACACTGATCATAAGAAACCTGTTTCCCTATGGCTGTTCTTGTCGTAAAGCCTTGTAGGTGACAACCTGCTGACTAATAGCATTACTAAATCAGACAGCTGACCAACATTTTTTCATCTAGTGATTAAAGGATTGTGACAGGCCAGCTGTAACAGTGGCTGCTAAGCATGGAAATGGTCCACAGCGATGCTATAACATAAGTTGGAAAGGTGCACAGCGTTGTTTTGATAAATGTATTCAAAAGCCTTTCCACTTGTTTGGTTAATCCAGACTAAACACCAAGCTTCCTTATGACTGATCTTGAACATCTTCAAACAGGCTATGATACAGGCTTCCATTGTCATGAATCTCTTCACTTTGAAGTTAATCTGGAATTTAAGGTATGTCCTAGTAAGGTGATAGAATGTCTTTCTATCAGCTTTTCACAGAAACGGGAAGTTCACTGGAATAGTAACTGACACTTTTCCTTTTAGAAATTATTTTGGTGAAGGCATGGAAAATAATTATAATACCATCTTCCCTAAGCACATTTTCTTTCCAAGAAGCCTTTTTAAAAATCAAAAGGATAATTAGTTTGTGCCCCCCCCATAGAAAACACCAGAATGCTTTTTTCCCCAAAGGTGAAGGACACGGCAGGAGCCCACTAAGAAATGCTGTGAGTACCTCTTAGTTAATTGGTAACCAAGATAAAAAAGATGCCTGGTCTCACGCTACACGGGTATCTGATTGTAAGCTGCACTTTTTAAGGCATGAAAATGAATTGGAAAAGTGTCTCCCCTCCACCTCCCTTTGGTAATGAAATAATTGCCAGTTCATGTGTCTATTTAAAGATTAAAACAATAAAACACACGATCATGTTCTCATTCCTCATGCCTTTTTGGTTTATAATGTTATTCCAGGAGGTGTTGCGTAATTAGTACCTCTCAAAATGGTAAAGTAAGCTGCTGCAATAACATTCACATTGGAGTAAACAACTATTTTCTTTGGCAAAATACCGCTCCTCCTTTTCTCCCCAACCAAGGCAAGCTGAGTAAGAGGCTGGGATGATAAATGAAACTAAACAGGACAAAACAGCTGAAGACAAGAACAGAATACAGAAACATGACAAATCTTAACTCCTACCCTTTCATTTGCAAAATATCACTTTTCAATGACTTAAAGATGGCGATCACTGGAATGCATGTAGGCATTTGCTGCGCCTCCAACACCAGTGGTAAATACCAACAGCATTATTCGAAACCTCTGCTACAAGCACAAGAGATGTCAGTGCACGCTGCCCAGAAACCACACAGGCCCCTGGCATAATGACAAAGTCTTTGCTTCAGCAAATGAATGATCCTGTGCTTCAGCAAAACAAATGATCCCCAATCTCAGCTATTAAATCACACTGTTAATCACAGAATCACAGAAAGGTTTGGGTTGGAAGGGACCTTATAGCCCAACCAGTTCCAACCCCCCTGCCATGGGCAGGGACACCTCCCACCAGACCAGGTTGCTCACAGCCCCATCCAACCTGGCCTTGAACACCTCCAGGGATGGGGCATCCACAGCTCCTCTGGGCAGCCTGTGCCAGTGCCTCACCACCCTCATCATGAAGAATTTCCTCCTAATTTATAATCTAAACCTACCTTTTTTAGTTTAAAACCATACCCCCTTGTCCTATCTGCCCATGCCTTCTTGTGCTGGGGGGAACTGTGAAGAGGAGTGGAGAAGGGAGGGTTCTGGAAAGCCAAGAATTTTTAACTATTCTTCAATAGATTCAGAAAATAACAGCCATAATTAAGCATCATGTCCCACCAGCAGTGCCACGTGCTGCAATAGTTAGATCAGCGCTGGCCTAGTGCAGAAGATACGTACAACTGTTGTGTGTTTAAAAGGGTGCAAATCCAGGCCAGAGTCAGGCAGTTTGATTAGCTGCACTGTTTTGTCAAGGCGATGGGGTACAGTCACAGAACAAGATCTTTGCTGGGCATATTTGGCATCAGAACATTTGGGGGAACTGAAAACAGTTTTGCCTGAAAGGTGGTGTGAACAATAAGGACCGCAGAGGAATGTCATCAGGGCAGGCCAAAAACTCCGGAGAGGTACTGCTACAAGAACCCCACTAATATATTTTTTTTAAAATGGGACTAAATAAAGCAACGTAGAAATTGCTGTTCACTGAGTTGTCCAACTCTGACTGCCTTATTGCACTTTGTGTTTTAAATGTTGTTTTCTTTTCCACACCTCCTTCTCACTAAAATTATGAACCAAGAGACATCTGTTCTTTCTTTACAAACGTCCCAACTCTGTAATCCCATAATCCCTAAATGGGAAAGGGTGATTATTGGAAGCTTGTCTGAACTGCTCGTGAGATACACTACTAAATGTATTAGCAAACACAAGTCAGCAGCTTGTATGTGCCATCAGAATAAAAGGCAGTAAGCGTAACTTATGTTACCTGAGAACCCAAAGGAAAACATTATCAAACCTAAAAATCTGTCTGTCAGCATGGACAGGCCAATCCATTTCAAAAAAAAAAAAAAAAAAAAAAAAGAAAATCAGTATTGATGATGATGATGCCAAGATGGCATGGACACCATTAGAAAAACTGGTATATAATTCTCTAAAGAAGAAATATCACAGCACATTTAGTCACAGGTAACAGGCAATACACATTACAGTGTCTGTACAGTCTACCTGATAATCCAAAACAGTAAACAATTCTGCTAAAGAAAATTAATGCAATACACACTATAGATGCATGAACACTTAGCATCCTCAAGCACTACTCAAAAGACAAAATTCTCTGAAAGTCTCTGATGCTCTAAACAAATATTTTCATCTGGAAGCCTCAGTTACAAAGTAAATAGTAGATTTAAAATTAATCTTTCCTGCATGGGGACCTGCTATTCTCATGAAAGTGACTTAGGGAGTATAAGTTGGGACCCTCACCTGTTACTGTTTTAGTTAAAGTGATGCTGGTAGTACAATGAAAGAAAGTCCTGAAGATACTTCACTGCCAGATTTTCAAAGAGAATCAATTTGCTTGTTCTGTAGGTCTCATACTTTGATTGAAAAGTAAGATAGAAAAAAAAAAAAAAGCTTTTTGCTCCCTCTCACAGATAGCACGTGGTAATCCAACACTTCTCAAAGAAAGGTATTTCCCTGAGCTGTGCACCACAGAATTCATTTTCACCTTGTCTCTTCTCAAAGCTAACCTTTAACACTTTACTACTGAATTCCACGTGGACTTAGTGCAATACTAGTAACTGGCATCAGTGCAAATATCACTTAATGCATGGCTAGAAAAGCATTATCAAAAAAAAACACAAAACAATTATCAAAATCTGTAACTTCCTGTAATATATTCTGATTTCCCGTTTTAAACTAAAATACATTATTCTGCCCCAGAAACTATGACAATAAGGTAAGTAATACTGTCACGCCTAACAATTTGCAGTGTATTATTTTAATCTGCAAAGTACCATCTACACAGATGCCACTGCAAGGACAGAGGAGGAGAAGTGGGAGTTATACTGCAGAAGAAAATCATTTATCATCCTTCTGTAAAAGATATTCCTGGCAATAGGCATTATCACAACATGCCTACACACAGATCTTGAGGTCTCTACTTTATTGGGGTTGGCACAGAGAGATGATACCTTTTAGATGATACAACTGAAGAACTTTCAGGAAGGATCTCCAAGCACTCAGCTCTGGTTATCTTTTGGTAACAAAATAGAAGGAAGTAGAAAGAAGTTAAGTTGCTTGATGATAACAAAGCTTTGTGAATTCATGCACTGTGTTCTTCGGGCTCAGCAGTAACTTCACTTCCCCTTACCCTCCTACCCAGCCCTCATTCCAAGTCTTCTGGAAGATCCAGTTGCCATCCTGAGCACTCTAATCTCTCCCATTTTTCCTCAAACCTTCATCCTGAGGGCCTTCCTGAACAATTCTCAGTATGTGCTGTCTGACCAGGAAGGAAGCTCATCAGAATCCACAGCTATTTGGATCGCACTTCCATCTTTCCTTTGTCAAATGAGTAAATTTGTCTCTCTCTTCTCTAGTCCAACAGCTATCTCCAATATACTTGTAAAAACTTGAACAAGAAAGAATTTGTCAAATAAATAACGAGGAGAAGACAGATAGAGGCCATGCAATAAATGGAACAACAGTCAGAAACAAAGTATCATTTGACTAGAGTTAAATTTGCAAATTCAGATCGTATTTTAAATTCTTTTGAAAGAAGGGCTGGGAAAGATACTGAAGCAATACCAAGAAAAATATCAGCAATGTGTGTCTTCAGGAAAACTTGAAGATAAATGTAGTCAGTCGTCATACTGGAAGAATGGTGTTATTCTAGATGAAATAAGTAGCAGATAAAATCTAGAAGACTACAGTTTGGATAAGACAACAAAAAGGACAATACAGTCAAATAGTAATATTTTAAAATACTAGGAAATCAGTCTTGCATGATTTGAACTTGAATTTATTCATACAGATACTCGTTAAGTGTTATTTAAAAATAATTACGAACGAAGACCTTCATAAAGGAAAAAAGTGATGTATCTGGCAAGAAAAACAGACATTTTTCACCACAGAGAGTGTAGTAACATTTTAGATTACAATGCGGGCAGTCTTTTGTGCCACTGTCCAAGCTCTCAGCCTAATAAAGATGGCTAGTTGCTCATTTCATTGATGACTGAAAATACTTACTACGTTTAAGGATGATGGTGTACTGAGAAACTTCTCAACCCTAACATGATCACCTGTGAGATCAAATCAAATGATGGCCTGATAAGAAGGACTTCTAGTTGAGCCACCGTGAAAGAGATTTCATATTTTCCAAGAACGCTGCAAATGCAAAAGAGACCACCAGCAATTCTGTAGGTAGTCCTCCTTAAGTATGCTCAGTGTTAAGCTGGTGAAAATTGTTAGTTACAATGATGTTGAGATTTTATAACTGAATGCTTTTCATATAGACGAAGGGGTTGACAGGAAATATGCATATTTAAATTCAGACATGAAAGCACCTATCTTCTCCAATCTTTCTCAAAAGCAAAAACTTGCTTTTCATATAAATATTTTACCAATATGCATCATTAAGTTCATTTACCAATTTAGAGACACATTAATCATGATTCCTCAATAGAGTTCAGATGCATAAAGTGATGCCTAAGATAGCTGGTTTAATAGAAGTTTAATCATGATCCTCCTAAAAGCATATAGCGTCACTCTACTGTAAGTTCAACAGATATGTATTTATTCATCCCACTCATATCGGCTGCTCAATGCTTTATTTCCCATCATCAATTTGTTGCACAAGCTACTGCTTCCAAGGTCACAAAAGGCAACCCTTTCTGAACTTGCTTGCGCTGCCATCTGAAGTTAGTAGCTCATTTGGGAACAACATGCAACACTGACACTTTAAATTGAATAATTGTTAGAATGGATAGTCCCAAAGTTTTATTTTCTTCCAATATTTCCAGTTTCATGGAAGCAGTGATGTAAACAAATAATGCAATATGAAAGATAGCTTATATACCTGAACTGTGGTCTGGCTCTTCAGAGACTAGTACCTTTAAGTCTTTTCTGCCTTCTAAAAGGCATATTATTGACAGCCTCTGGACTACCTGCAAGTCTGCCGATTTCATGCATAACCTGCATCTTCATCTCAGAGACTAAAGCAAACAAATGAACAAAAAAATGTATCAAAAAATTACAAAACAATTTAAAGAGGATCTCTTTGTACATATCATGCTAGTCTTTCAGTAACACTAAGAACACTGGGGACATTCCAAATGACTAGAAGCAATGAAACAATGGATCGTTATTATTATAATTTTTTTAGAGTCAGCAGACAATACTGATAATTATAAGAATCCATGTTCTTCTTCCCATCCCATGCAAAACAATTTCAGAGTCACAAATCAGCTTGGTATATTAAAAAAAAAAAGATTAAACTACTAATTAAAAAAATGAACCTATGCAACATAAGCCACTTTTAAAAAACTCATTTACAAATGTAGCTGAGAAGTACAAGGCATCTAACTTCATACTAATACGTCCTGATTAAATAGAATTTTTAATTCTAGATACATTAAGTGGAGTTATAATCTGGTCAGCTAAGCTTAAAATGGAACTCTAAGCCCCAAATCGTCACTGAATATGTGAATTCTCTGAGAAACACCACAGGGACGAGCTATCTTACCATTTCTTACTATTTATCTTTATTAATGGCCTGGAAGAAAAACTCATCACTGATCAGGTTTGAAGAGAATGCAAGATTTGTGGGAAAAGTGACTATGGAAGAGAATGGATCAGAGGAGTAAAGCAATCAGTTCTCAAATTTGGAGGGTAGCGAGGTGGCTGAGAAGAGAATCAAATAAACCACAGTGAAATGGAAGGGCCCACTTCAGATTAAAAAAGAAAAAAAGCTACATTTATCATAAAGTTGGTATCTTTTCTAATAAAATAAAGGTTTACAGTTGCTTGAGGAAAAGAACCTTAAGCTTAAGGAATTGACACTACAGCCACATGTATGATAAGAGCATAATTGTGTTTAAGTCATTAAGACATCAGATCTTGTTAGAACAAGCAAGGCTGCATTATCCTTCTCCCTCCCCCATAATCAGTACAAGCCAATAATACCAAGCCACATGTAGCCTGTTACATAAATTCTCGGTCTCCCTATGTTCTGGGAAAACCAAATTATCCCTCCATACCTAGAGGCTTATGGGTATTATAATTACTTTTTTTTTTTTTCAGAAGCACATTGTACTTGAGCAGGATTGGGATTTTTTCCCCCCCAAAGCTCTGACCTGGAAAATTAAGAATTTTCTAGCATATGCATGTTGAGACTTAAAGAAAATACAATTCATAATTCTAACTAAAAATTAGGGTGAAAAACAACAACAACAACAAACACTGGGGATTACCTGGGGGACACCATAACACTTTAGAGTACACCCAAGTTGTTTATTTGACTGAGGCAGTTATTGTCTACTACCCAAAACCTGACAGCAAGTTCAGTAAGTAAACTGACCAGGACTTTCAGCACCAGGGATTTCCTCTCTAGCAGTCCTTTATTAGTCTCTGTACATCTCTCTTCTTCAACTCCCTCATTATTATACCATTTTACTTCCCCCAAACTACCCTATAAGTTTTCTCTGTATTTCTTCCTGTTGCAGAAGATAAAGCTAAAGTCAAGAGTTTGAACAATCCTGTTCTCTGCAAGAACCTATCTGTTAGGCATACTGCCCTGTAGGGAATTCAGCAACACAGAAGTTATGAAGCTCCCTGACAGAATGATAGACAATTACCCTAAATTGCAGTCTTCCTATAGGCAGACACTTTTTTTTTTAACCTCATATACACAAACATGTCTTTACATAGAACTTCTAAATAGCAGATTTGGTTTTGCCTTTTTTTTTTTGGGGGGGGGGGGGGGGGGTAGGAGGTGAGGCATAGGGAAAAGAGTAAAAGCTCTTTAAAACTGAACTGAATTTTCTTTCCATCAACGTATTGTCAATTTAATTGTTTCCCTTTTAGCAATTAAGATGTAACCCCACACAGTCATTTCACGTTCAACTTTTTTTTTTCTCTTTTCACTCAGCATTATGTTGAGTCTCCTTCTCTGGAGATATTCAAGGCCCGTCTGGTCGCCTACCTGGGCAATCTGCTCTAGGGAACCTGCGCGGGCAGGGGTTTGGACCAGATGATCTCTTGAGGTCCCTTCTAACCCCTATAATTCTGTGATTAAAGGTATCAGTGTAATAAAACTCTTAAAAGCAAGTGGAGGTCCTTACCTAAGCTGGCTACCTTCATAAACCAATAGCCCAGAAACATAGCGCCTGGGTTTACAGAACTATTGCTATGTAATAGAAAAGGGAGCTTTTAAAAATGTTTATTACCATCATAGCATGTCCTTGAAAAATCAAACACAGGCCATTTTCTACCAAAGGCACGAGGCAGTAATGTGTGGTATATTCAGCTTCAAAACAATAAAAGTGTCCAAAGTCACCTTCTGCTTCATTACAGGGGGCAGAACACTGAAGTAGCTGGTCAGCAGAAAGGACCTGAGGTTAGAGCATATAACCAGCTGAACATGAGCATGCAATGTCGTGCTCTCACCTGCATGTCAGCTGCCACTTGCATACATGTGACTTGCATACTTGAGTCTGCAAAATGCACCAGAAGCTGCTGTGCCCTACAAGCCTCGACGAGGTCCCGGTTAGAATCCTGAGTCCAGTTTTTGTACAAGATATCAAGAAGGATTAGGATCAAATAGAGGACACTTTGAATGAAGTTCAGGTGTGGGAAATAAAGTGCAAGAAAGACGTTATCTGCCCACAGAAAAGAGTCTGCTACAGAAAGGAAGGGAATGAACTGTTCTCCGTGTTCACAGAGACACAGCACAAAATAAGAGGCTGATACAGCAACAGAAAAGACTTAAGTAGGATAAAGTAAAGGCAACAGTAAGGACAATGGAACCATCGCAACAAATTCCCTGGGAAGGCTCCGAAGTGTTTATTATTTAGCCTGGTTTCAGAGGTAGCCAGACACCTCCTAGGAATGGCACATGGAACTTGAGACAGAGAGCATCTCGTGACTGCCTTCTTGCTCTGATCTGTATCTTACCTCCTCATCACCACTAGCTCATCCGCTCCTGGCAATTATTCATGAAATGTTGAGACCCTGTGGTAGGGCTCTCCTGACTGCTGATGCAGCAAAATAATTTTATGGAAGAAAAAAGACCTCACAGCTGCCCCCAAACCTCAGAGCTTAACTCATAAATCACAGGTCAGCAGGCCAACGTCAGTAAAAATGGGACTATGGTTGTAAACGACCTGTAAGCAAGCCTCAAAACAAATGATGTTGATAATACAGATTGCATTTTCTAGCTGTTTTTAACAGCATTTAATTTGTATCTACTATAGTAGTAGGTTAGTTGCCCAAATGCCACTATCTGGTTTACTTCAAAAGATATTAGTACCCTTTAGTAACAGATACCTCAAATCTATTTTAAGAAACATAAGTTTATGTACGAGATTTCCTAGTATGTATCTTACAGTCATATCCTATAAAACTGAGTATTCCAAATGAAAAATTAGTGCGATCCACCCTTACATGCTCACCCAATATCTGTGTGTTTGGTCTCCTATTCTTGCAAGTTTTCATCTTTTAAAATTTTAAAATTTAAAATTTTCAATCATTTTCACTTGACACTTCTTTTTATTAAACCAAGCAGTTTAAAACTGCAATACATACTTCACATTGTATAGACATGCCATTTAATAAATACTGACTTGGAGGTGTTCTAAACTGTGTTCCAAACACATCCAGCTTAAAGCTTATGAAGAGCTTTTGCCACTTCAACTTCTGAGAGATGCCATCAATCTTGACAGACTGTTGTAGATCTCCAGTTAGTAGAGATGACGTATGATCCAGATACATGATTATATAAATTGTGATAAAAATAGCTTTTTCCACTCCCTAAAAATGATCAAGTTGTAGCATCTCTTTCTGAAACATGTTTTGCTTCTCATCCACTGGTCTTAGATTCTTGTTTGGGAAGCCAGAGAGATATCTTCTGCTGGGAGATACCCTTCCTGATGGATTCCTGGTGGATAGCATAAAGCTGAAAATCTTCCAGGTTTATAGTAGACAGTCACTTTGTTGAAGAGCACTATTGCAGTTAGCTTGTAATTTAAATAGTTTAACAAGTTACTAGATAGTTAGTGTTTCATTAAAACTCTTACATTGCTTTATTTACATAGGAGAAATTTATTAGATTTTACTTTGGGTAACTTGGAAATACATTCTGCAAAGTAATAAAATTTCCTATTAGTCTATAGAAAACTTATAAAAACCTACCATTTCATATAAAATACTCAAGCATACTGATATTTACTGAATTTCACTAAGTGCTGAACAAAAAGAGTAGACATACCATGAACACCTTAGAGCATTTTGTTCATTCAATTTCAGAGGAAAAAAAAAGTCCCAGAAATTTGTTAAATTCCAAAGAGACTGTAAGAACAAAGATTTTAATGTTATGATACATCTACTGTGATGACAGAGTGTGCTCCTGGCTGATAAGTGAGGGCAGACTGCCAGGTTCATGTGTGCAGATTAACAAATGTAGATTAGCAGCATTCTTTTGTAGTGCATTGGAGCAGCTGCTGCATTATGGTGAGCACAAACTGTATTCCTTCAGCATTCAGTGCTGTTTTGTCCCCTCGTTGCCTGTGTGCGTACTCCACAGAGCTGGTAGTGAAGCTCTCCTTATGTTTACATGACAGACCCATACCTCCTGCTGAATGCAGCTCACTATTTTCCATAATAGGAAGAAAGCACTGCTCTTAACCAAGTCACTGCCTACTACAAACATGCAGGATCTTTAGCTTTCCCCTATCCATCAGAAGAATATTAGGAAAGATTTCTCTTCATGTAATATAAACAGACCAATGAAAGAAAGATCTTCCAGGTAGTCTGTAAAACTATTCAGAGATTCTTCTTTCAAAAGCAGCTTAGTTACTATAACTCCAAACACATATTTAACCAAGCAGAATGAAGATCATTCCTAAATATTTAAATAAACTTTTCACATATTTAACAACAGACAAAGAAAGTTCACAGCAACGAACTGGCTGCCAAAAGCTGAACCGGACTACTTAAGCAGTATCGTTAAAACTGGGAGAAGATGATCTTAAACTGTTTAACAAAACTGTATTTCTTTCAAGATTAATGAAAATACTTCCTGACCAGTTTAGAAAGCGTTTTGTATATGGTATCTGCCATCCTTCACAGGCTTTAGCTCTTAATATTTTTTTTCATAATCTGTCCCTCCGTTTAGCTCTTTTCCCTTGTGTGGCTCCAGGATTGCTGTGTTTTTGTTGCTTTTGTTCTTTTAAGCCCTTCCTTCTCTTCCCCTTTTTTGTGTGAGGTTAACAGCAGCGTGAGAAGGAACACAAAACAAGAATACAATCAGAAGCTTTTTGGTTCAAAACTTTAGTGAACCTAAGGCAGAGGAACACCAAGTATTTTTTCAGCTCCAGCAGCATTTCGCTTCCTAATTAGCAAGGAAGTGAACAAGACAGACAACCAAAAATGATGCACTACTGTATCTTCCCAATAAGTCATCAGACTTTGGAAAGTATTAGCTTCTCTCAGGTATGCTTTCACTTTACTTCCTGTCATCATTCTAACAATAGTGGTTTGGTTTATTTAGTGTTTATTTAGTGTTACGTATCAATTGAAAGAAGATATTCTGCAATATTCTCTCCTCATTTTGGAGAGAGAGGAAATACGATGCCCATAATTTCACATCAAAACAAGCACGAAGTACTTTGTTGTTATTCCCGAACATTGCCTATTACATTCCTCTGGCAAAGAGAGCTCTAAGGCCAGCTCTGTACAGATCAGGGAGTTTACAGTGGTTCTGAGAATGTACTTTCAATGCAATACAAGCATCACGACCTATTCAACACGACCTGCACAACTGAAATGAATCTCACAAGAGCTGTTAAAGAGCAATCAGATTGTGTTATTTTACAGGCAAGAATTTTTATCAGTGCAAACCTGAAATTGCAGATACGTTGCTGGAACCCTGAGTAAAGCCACAATCCTACACAGATGTTTGTACTGAAATTCAGGATGCAAAAGGGGAAAAAAATGACAAGTGTGAAAATTAAAGCTAAAGAAACATAGAAGACTTCAGTTTTCTTTTGTTGGGGCAGTTGTGAATATGAAAAGTTTTTTGTTTGTTTTTAATACATTAGAACTCTTGGAAAGGATCAGCCAAAGTACTCCTATTTTGTACTCTTTATAGACAACTTTGGCATCAGTAGCTCTGCTACCTGCTGTATTAGTTGGTGCACAAGTTGAGTAGACAGCATTCCATGGAAACCTTAATGATGCTGCAGAAGGCTTTGCGGTTACCTAAGTCTTCCACAAATTTCTGATATCGATACCTACATGACTGGAGTTCATTCCTACCCATACTTGCCTACAGCCTTTGTTAAACAGATTTCCAAATTGATACTCTATGAATAAATGTCTATTTTCTCCCATAAGAGATTTCTAATAATTAATTGTCTTTTGCTCCAATTTTTCTTTTCAGCTATTTGTAGGCTAAGATGTGTATGGATAAAAGTAAGCTTAGAACAACTCAGATATATAATTTTAGTTCAGCTGCAGTTTCTTTTGACTACAACCCATACTAATCACCAACAGTGCTAAAGAATGCATTAACACCAAATAATCAAATATACAATTCAGTTTCAGAAAAGGAACAGACCGAGATTAAATACATTCTTCAGTCCCAGAAAATTCGGTAAATGAAACAAATCCCAGTGACTCGCACTGATAACCTGCACTGGTTTTGTGCACACAGTTCTAGACAAAGGTACCCTAGAAACAAACCCCAGTCCCTGTGGCTATTTACATGAAACTGAAAAAACCATTTTACATAAGAAACATTTAAAAAACAAACAGCAGTATGAGATGGCAGAACAAAATCCCGAGCCTATAAATTAACATAAACTGCATGGAATACACTGGGACCCTACGAGCTCTGAGCAGAACAGACTTTATGAGAAGTGTAACAGTTACCACAACCAAAGTACAAACTGACACCTTGTGCCCCACGGGTCTGGGATCCATGCTGCCTGTGGGACACTGATTTACTACCTTCGACAGATGTGTGTGCAATACTAACCAAAGGGAGATGGTGTATCTGATACAACATAACAAAAATACTGGATCGCTCTTCTTAAGCAAATGAGAACCGGATAAGGGACTTTGGAGAAGAGACTAATCTAAAACTCAGTCTACAGCAGAAATAGAGGAAAAATATGGAACACCTAAGGAATACCTTATCCCAGCCTTTTGTGTGGTGTATTAGTCTCTGAAAGGTCTAAACCTAAGAAAATAATTCTAAATTCAGGTTGTGCCAAAACTACTTTTGTTTACTATTGTAATCTTTTGTCAAGCATACTGCCATGCAAGATGCTTAAGTATCACAAGTCAGTTAATATTAGATTCTGCTGTTTTAACTAAGATAATATCTAATGGCTCAAGTCGAGTAATTGCACGCTTTTCTTACGTGCCCTCAACTAACAAGTAATTCACAATAGCACAGGAATGGAAACTTGTTACATCACGCCCAAAACCAGACAACAAATTCTTCAAGGCAGAAGCCACATGCAATTTCTTTGTTCTGTGAAGTGTGAGTACACTTTTTGTTGCCTTACAGAGGTAAAGGAATTCAGCAACATGCAGAGGCTGCAGCATGTAGCTGCAAGCTAACGGGTGAGCTGCTGGAGTCCTTCGTCAAGGATAAATATTCCTCTGATGAGAGGGAACGTCATTTCAAATGAATGCACTCTGAGATCAAAAATCTGGATTGGAGGATGAGTTAACTACTTATCATCTGCTGTCTTATCCAGGAAAAGATGCAGATTCTAGCTATGGGTACAAAATGGCATCATCAATCCCCGTTCCTTCCCCAGACATTTCAGAGGCCACAACTAACTTTACGATTACTAGCAGACAACAGAAGAGCTGAACTGGTGCACAGGTCCCAGGAACTGCCTCTACTCCCTTCTCAGATTTGCTTCGCATCAGCTCTGCTCCTGTGAAACGAGTACCCCTTGGCAGGTGGGCAACTGTAGGTGTGATCCTAGAGCAAGCACATCTTCCAGTTTTGCTCCTTCTGAAAAAGCAGAATTTGTGCTGTGATCATTCCACAATGCAAGCCAGTAACTGGGAGAGACATGGAAATTTGCATTAAAAGAACGCTCCCGATCACAACTGAAAAGCTAATACAGACATCTAATTATACATCAGCTGTAGCCCAGGTTCACAAATCACCACAAAGAAAATCATTGCCAGACTTCCTCACAGGAGACATTTTTAAGGAAAAAAGTAATCTGCAGCTGAATTGATAAACAATTTGGATGATAGTGCACTACTGGCTGACAAACTGGGAGTATACAGAGAATTTAAGTGTTTCTTGATTAATGAGAGCATTTTTCAAAAATGATTATACATTTAAGATCACTGTTCAGCTGGCTGATGTTTTTTTTTTTTTTTGCAGCAGTATTTTTCCAAATAGGAGTTCAGGTTTATGCACAACTTATGCTTAGTTTTTTTATTGTTGTTGTTGGTTTGTTTTTTAAGTATTTTTCACTACTGAGATAATTATATAAAGAAAAAAATGTTATAATAGCCTATTTCCCTAGAGATAGTGTTTATATATGATATATTCACTGATCTGTTTCTAGTCACTAAATTTTAAGAAATAAGTATTTTACATATTTAAATCAAGTGAACACGTTCCATTTTCCTGCCCTCATTATCGTATATTGATAGATTTTTGGTGCAAGCTTGGCAGTAGTCTATAATATTCCTGTATCTGTTCATGCTCTTTCCCCCTCACCCCTTAATACACACTGGTTTTAAACAAGTACTTAAGATTTCACGTAATTATTCCTCAAGCTTGAAATTTAGTTAGACTTGGCCCTGCCATGTTAGGGACAGAAACTGGGCAGCACAGAAGTCCACAGCTTGGGTAATTACGCAGCTTCAGCTTCCCTGCAGAGTATCAGGCAGTTTCCCTGCAGAGTACCAGGCAGCAGAGAATTAAGATGCTGATTCTTATTCCTTCCCCCAAATGGCTGAAACGTGTTACAGGGACTTAGGGGGGGGAAAACGTTTTTAATTCCTCACTGAATCTATCTATTCTTCCCTCCACTTGAAGAAAATTGACAGAGACCACTAGCATATGGATACAAAATGGTCAGAATGATTAAATATCAAAATTCTTGTAAAAGGATTGGGCTTGTCATAAATATACTATTCAGTTAGTACACAATTATTGGTAAAATGCTGAAAATCATCTCAAAGTCTCCTCTGGTTCATCCTATATGTGTATATATATATATATATATATAAAATTATATATAAATTAACATGGAAAAAATCAACTTGGAAATATAAAAGTTAAGCTTGACTTGAACTCTGATCCTATGCATGTTTATCTGGAAGCAAAAATTATTGCATAACTACCAGAACCGTGCTGAATTCTGAATTCTTAAACTATCTCTTATTTCTAATTGCTATAGCCTGTCAAAATCTCCATATGGGAGTGCCTGCTTAAGACTTTTTTTGTGTGTGTGTTAACGCATTGGAACTTGCCAACTGAAATAAGTAGCCTTGCTCATGTTTTTGCAACTCAGTTTTCATCTTAAGTATCAGTTAATTATTTTTTCACTACTGAAGTGTAGATTTCAGAAGCAAAAATACTCTGGTTCTTGGTTGATCATTGTGTCAATTTCAAGCTCTGGTCTATTTTTGCAATGCTCAAAGTCTAACGTGGCAGAACCAAGACTCCATGAGTTCCAAACTGGAGAGCAATAACGTGGTATTTCATTCTTTTGCTCCCCTGCCAAAAATAAAAGCAACAGGAGGATCCTATCAAATAATAAAATTTAACAAAAGCAAACATAGTATTAAGTTTTAATGGCTTGCAATACATGGAGAACAGAAATAGAGGTACCACTGAAGAGATATATAATATCATGTCAAGATGCAGTCCCTCAGAAACAGTTTCAATCACAAGTTTTTAAATTAGAACAAGCCTAAAAAATAACCTAGCTTTCACTTTTACTACAAAAGCAAGACAAGACGTGAACAAACCAAACATGAGAAGCCAAAACAAACTTGACCCCACACAGACTTCCCCACCCTACACAGGGGAGTCTCTAACAGAAACCTTTTCTCCTGTTATTGTCTGTTAATTTTGTGTCTTCCTCAATTCATTCCCATGTAGGAAACTAGTTTATGTATGCACATACATACATGTATTTACATGCATACGTACACACATACACACACAAAAACTTGCCGTTTCCCCAATTAGACACCAATGCAGTAATGACTAACAAGGAAACTAGCATCTATCCTGACCCAAATGTATAAAGAACGAAACACATCCACTTCAGGCTTTTCAGTTTTCATTACATTAGGTGCTCTCTAGCAAAAGGTTCAGTTATTGCTGTCTAAGAAACTGAGAAGGCCAACATTTGACATCGCTGTTTTAAGTATTCTAGTTATACATGAAGCAAATCAAGAATTAATCACTGCAGCGATCCCTTTACTACAAACACATACACAGTACAAGCAATTCCAAGTCTGCTGACTGCAGCTACATACAGAGCATAAATCAAACAAACCATTCTGTGCTCGTATCTCTTTTCCTATTTTCCTAAGGTAACTCACCCTTTATCTGCTATAGAAATGCAATACATCTAAGCAGAAAACACTTAATATCCGCTAATAAACACCATCTTTTCCTTTTTTGTGGGGAAGACAGGATAACAAAGGTAAGAACTACCATACAGTTTTCCAGTAAATTACTCAGAATTAGACTGAGCACAGGTTTAACACAATCTGGCTTAACAGAGGAATGCATGAGTTAATTACACATGCAAATTTTCCTGTTCTACGTAATTGAAAAAGAAAAATCATTCCATGCTCTAAAACAGGATATATAGCTTACATAGTAAGAGTTGGAGGAACGGAGACATATGGAACACTAGGAAAAGGTACTGGGAGATGTCAAAGGGATAATTTTAAGACTCTGGCAATAGTACAACCACCAGATTTGATGTCCTCTGCCAACTCTACTGAGTAATAAGGAAAAAGGTTGAGACTTCCCAATTAAGACACAGTGCTGCTGCTAGGAATTTGCTTAGGGACTTCAGCATGGCATGACAAATTAAAACCCCTGGGCTACGAATATTAGGATCAAGACTCCAGTTTTCACAGCCATTTCTCTGGTAGCAACTGTGTCAGACTTGGCTGTCCTTCTGCCCAAGACAGTTGGGCTTTCTGGTGTTCCCTGTCACATTGCCTTGGCCCAGCTGTTGCACAGCTGCTCATGAAACAGCCCAACAGCATCGGTTCACTCACCTGATTCACTGACCAGAGGGCTGGAGCACCTCCCCTATAAAGAGAGGCTGAGAGAGCTGTGGTTGTTAGCCCAGAGAAGAGAAGGCTCTGGGGAGACCTTACAGCAGCCTTCCAGTACCTAAAGGGGGCTGCAAGAAAGCTGGGGAGGGACTCTTTGTCAGGGGATGGAGTGATAGGACAAGGAGTAATGGCTTTATATTAAAATGGGAGATTTAGATTAGATATAAGGAAGAAATTCTTCACAATGAAAGTGGTGAGGCACTGGCACAGGCTGCCCAGAGGAGCTGTGGATGCCCCATCCCTGGAAGTGTTCAAGGTCAGGTTGGATGGGGCTGTGAGCAACCTGGTCTGGTGGGAGGTGTCCCTGCCCGTGGCAGGGGGGTTGGAATTAGATGGGTTTTAAGGTCCCTTCCAACCCAAACCATTCTATGATTGTAGGATCTGTTGCTGGCACTGAGGCAGGGACAAGTGACCCAGAGTAGAAATCTTGGATGTCAGCTGTTACAACATTCATGCGTGAATAAATACCTGCTGGACCACATCTAAACAATACAGGGAAGAGCCTCAGATTTCCTCAAGCACTGGAGAAATACAAGATTGCTACTGAAGTATGTTTTAAGCAACATTAATTACTGAATTAAACATTGACATACTGGAGAATACAGACATACCTCAACTGACAGCTCTGAAAACAGATACCTCGTACAACTGCTATAGAAAGGGATCAAATGAAAAAGCCAGGCTCAAGAACGCAAATCAGCAACCTTATCTTCATTCAGGGACATGAATGGAAATTACATAAAAACATGAACAGTCAGGAAGTTTGTTTCTTATTCTTTTAAAAGTTTTTACTTTTATGAACGTTTTAAACCAACACCTCATGACTGTTGCAAACATCCTGCAAATTTTATATCACTTCAGAACACCTCCTTTGATATCTGCACCTTCTTTAACCGAAACACCGCTTGTTCTTTGCTGCACTCTCATTTATAAAAGGGTATCGACTTCAATAAATAGACTGGTAAGATCTCAAGTTAACTGCATTCAATGATCACAGCTAAAACACACAGAAACAGTGTCTTGACTTGTTTTATTATACTATTGTTGAAATATTGGCATTTTCAGATCTTGAGCACTCTCTGAGCAGGAAAGAATTTTCAATCAAAAAATAAAACCAAAGCCAATGTTCAGAGTTTAATCTTGGTATCACAGACTGACTACTACCACCTCTAAAAAACAAAACAAACAAACAAAAGAAGTGCAAACTATTAGGTCTAGTACTTCCTGGCAATACTGCATCGAAGAAATCATTAATTACTAATCAGTAGTTTTAATTTCACACCCGTAAAGCCTCTGCAACTTATCAAGCAGTAACAATTGATGAAATTAGAGGCTGCCTTTAGTCATACTCTGCCAAATGCTGGTTAGCGTTCTTATATCTCAGTAAACACACAATCCCAATGAGCTGAGCATAAAAACATTGCTATATTAATTTTTCCTCCATTTCAGCAGCAGCTAAAAACTGCTGACCATAAAAACCAGAGGACTTCAAGAGGACAGAGTGCAGTAGGAACAGTAATTCTATTGAAATCATAATAAAAATTTTAAGTGATTTCAAATGAACAAACTTGAGTAAAGTTCTGTGTTAGAATGGAAGTTGTCACCTCAATTCCAGTAGTCTCATACTGTTGCTTTCTTATTTTCTGTATCAAGCATTAAATACACAGGAAGGTGAAAACAGTTTTAAATACCTCACTTTGAAGATTATTCTATCATAGTGCCAGTTTACATACAACTTAGAGGAAAGGAAATGGCCATATGTAGCTGTTTTAAGGACTTATTTATTCCTTCATCTCCAATCAAGGAGGAGAATCCATGGCTTAGGAGATTAGTAATAGAATCATTCATCTGTTAAACCTATGTTTTAAGCAACTGGAGAAAGCAAAAGCATATTAAGTCTTCACAAAAGAATATATCGTTGTTAGGTTTTACAGTAATTTAATATGTAACTAGTGACTACCGAATGTTATTAGGTTGAATAGCCTGCATGATCTTAACTTTTTCTTTTTTTTCCCTCCTTTTCCATCCTTACAAAGATCTCTGGTTAAAAACACACCTTAATTTTCAAACAGAAATTTTCACTGGCAGTCAATGCTGTAAAACAGAAGTGAAAGTGATCATACTGCCACTACTATGTTTAAAAATGCAACACTTGCACTACGTAGAATGATAGCTGTTTTCAATCTTTAATACTAAGGTAATACATTTGTACTGACAGCTATGAGGAGATGGAAAAACAAAACAAAACAACCATAAGCCTCCCAGTAATGAAATGCATTTGAAAAAAAATACTGTAACAAAATGATGCATGTTAAAAAGAAACAGGTATGCAATTTTTGGAAGTACACAGAAGAAACATAATAAACATGTACACTTTAAACACTCACCATCTGAATGGGTTTTTTGTGAAGATCTCGTTCAGTCACCAATTTTTCTTGGTCAGTGACATAAAGGCCTTTTTGTGCCAGAGCTTGTATAACTGCATCATGACCTAGAAGTGGTTTTGCAGCATCACTCTTGAGAATAAGGCTCCCAGCACGACAGTAGAGTTCTGCAGACAGCAGCAAGTTAACAACAGGTGGTTTAATGTGCTCCTGGTCATATTGGTCTGTGTAAAATGGTTCTCGCAGTTCTTCTGGAACATTTTCTACCAAAAAAAATAATAAATAAAACATCTGTCAGTATTAGAAAGGATAGGTATAGCACTAGTTCTTGTTTGGTTTGTTTTTAAGCATATGGACTCCAAATTATGTCATAGAAAGCACCTTCAAGGGAAGGCCAGAACCTTTACTCAGTAACTTTGCATACAAAGGTAACAGTTAAACAATATATAGAAACTTCAGGAAAAATACAAAGAGTTCCACTCTGCAAATGCCACACACCAGAAGGCCAACCTGTGGTTCACATCATCATTAATTTCAGATTTTCTGTTTTTTCCAAATACATGCTCAAACATCCTAATTTCCTTCAGCACAGTATTATATAGGTCAGACATTTAAAGACAAAACAATGTCCATTCAAACACAAAAAAACCTGTCTCTGTTACCATAATAAAATGGAAATGGAACATTTGAGCAAAGATTAATTCCTGAGGCAAAAAGGGAAACTTCCACTCAGCAGCCTTCTAGGTTTTATATACGCATATTGTGCTGCTTATGTCAAAGGTTATGCATTACAGAATGACAATCCAGCAGTTAAGCATAAATAAATGAATGTTTTAATGAAATTAAAATGAAAACAAAACACAATGAAAATTATAGGTATCCTTCTTCTGACAAAATACTGAAGTGTTATTTGCCTATTTGTGTTAGTGCTTCCATTTTAAAAGAAAAAAGTCTACTATTAAAAGAAACTAGCTTAGCACAAACAGAAAGCTATGCAAAATTCTGTCAAGTTTATACTGCAATTTTAACCCCAAAATTGGCAGTCCAAGACGATCTGTAACAGTTTTTCCAAATACTTTATACAGTATAACAGGGAGTATACTTCTTGTTGTCTACCACAAATGCAATAGTTATAAATTAATTCAATATGATATTAAATCAAGTAAAATAAATCACCAGTGATGGGGAAAATAACTTGGACATCATTTCAGACTTCACATTTCTAGAGATACGCACTGCAACATGCTCCACATCCCCCTGTAAGAATTTCACTCCACATTGTTTTAAAATTAGTTAAACCAAGAGCATTTATGAAAGAAAGAGCATGTGATTCCTTCCCTGAACCCAAGTGGAAAAGCCTATTTAATTGCTGCAAGGAAAAAAGCGTGTAGGAAAACAGTGATGCAACTCCAGGTTTCTGTCCAATTCCTATCCCCTCCGCCTTCAGCTGGCTAAATGGCTACACAGACAAGATTTGAAGCAGAGGGTGGAGTAAACAGCCCAATACGGGTGGAGCAGGAGAGACAGAGAAAAACCCACAGAACATGCCATCACAAGATAATAACAGATTATCTTCTTCCTCATACATATTCTATTACTGCCCATGTGCTTCCATTACGGGCTCCAGATGAAGAGCTAGCCGCCTTCTAGCTGAGAAAGGATAAGACAAACATCAGACCTTCTCTGAGTTACATGTGAAGTCGGGCTGGGGTGGTGGTGGAAATGAATAGACCGAATCCTTTGTGATTTCTTAGAAAGCCTAAAAAAACTCATTACCATATCAAACAAAACCTTGAGGTAGGAGCAGTTAGATACACACAAACAGAAGCTACACACTCTGCGCTTTAGATTCAGAACAATGGATTTTAAGACTGAAATTTTGAAATTCAGATTTCAAGTCCCAAAATTGAGCCAAAAAAGAAATCTTAAGATAGGAAATAGCAAACCCTTTGTCTGTGAGTCTTTACTGATCTTTATCTCTGAAACATACCTGAAAGTGACAAGATGCATTAGGTGTATTTGCCATGAAAGAAGGACATCCATTACTGGGGTTTAATAATTAAAAAAACAATACACTAAAATCAAGATGATAGCTATCAAAGACAAATAGAATTTTTTATAAAATATTTCTGTATTTGAAAAATACAGCAAGAGAGAAAATTGTACTTATGCCATTTCTTTTTCTTCCTTGGTAGTCACAAAAATGAATCCAGAACAGAACCTTAATGGTGTTCACAAAAATAAAACCGGAATAAAAAGTTATTGCAGAAATAGAACATAGACAGAAGGTGCTACCAAGAGACATGGTGACTGCAGACATTCTGAAGTTAAAAAAAAAAACAAAACAAAACATTGTGAAGGCATATACCTAAAGAATCCCTGCCGTAACAAGATCAAAACTTGTCTTCAGAAAAATTCCCCTAAGTTTTGCACACAGGAACACACGCACTTCTTCCCCACTTCTAATGCGTGTATCCAACTGCCCGATATCAGACTGGATCCTGACAGAAGATTCCGACTGGAGGCTAGCTTATGTGACAGTGAAGGAGAACAGAGCAGGGCAAAACACAGCAGCTCGATGTGGGGGGAACCCTCCCAGGGCAGCACGCGCTGCCTGACAGGCCTGGGGAGCTGGAACCTGACGGCTGTGCCTAGCACATCGCCACAACTACCACGGGGCCAAAAGCTATTACCAGCAGCGCCGGCACGACTGCAGAGAGTGGAACTGCCCTGTGAGGCAGGGCAGTGCCTTAACACTAATGCCCATTATGTGCATTTCAGCAGTCCCTTTCCTCTGCCCAGCTGACAAGAGTCTTTCATACTAAGCTCTAACAGTAAGGAACAGTTTTATCATCAATACAGTGTCGCACATTCTGCCACAACGTACCACTGACCTTGGAGTTCATGGCAAAGAAGAGTGATTATGTTAGAGAGATATACTGGGGACATTCAGTGCGGGACTCAGCACGTGAGGAGACGGGGGAGCAGGGCTTGCTGTGCTGCAGAGACCGTGAGGCCCAGCCTGCAGTGCCCAGTGGGCACCTCTTGGGCAGACAGACTCGGGCTGTTCTCAAAACAGGCAGCGGTCAGAGGCTGCCATGAAGGAAATCTCAGCTCAGCATAAGGAGAATTCTCCACAGGAATGGCGGCCAAGCACTGGAACGGGTTGCCCAGGAGGCTGGGAAGCCACCATCCTCACAGGCTTCAGGCCTCTGCAGGTCAAAGCCCTGAGAGGCCTGACCTGGCTTGGCAAACAGCCCTGCTTGGAGCAGGGAGATAAACCATACCTCCAGAGATCACTTGCACCGTTCTTTTCCCCTGAAATTGTCAACAGGATCACAGGTTTCAGTTTTGGAAGCCTGTTCTTGATATGGATTTATTTTTAAAAAAGTTCTCTTTGGAGAAGAAAAAAAATGAAAGGATGCATTCCAAGCTTTAAAATAAACAAGGGATTTTTGTAAATGAAATAATTCTAGCTTATCTTTCAAGTTTAAAAGTTAACTTTAAAGAGATAGAATTACCTAAAAATAATTCATGGCTACTAGCCCTGAATTTACCTTTAGAAATGGCTTTATTAAAACAAAAAAAAACAAAAAGACAACACACACAACTCAATTCTGCTCAGGCGAATTACTCCTTGAGAGACAGTGTCATTTCCTTCTTGGGAAAAAGTTATTTGTTATAATGTGGAAAGTCTAAGCTTTCTTTAAAAATTAACTTTTTTTGGGGGTAAAATTTCCAGATTTCCGCATAGACTAATATAATTCCTGAGTTACATGACTACAAGATGACAATAGTGAAAAACTCCAGATTTTTGAATGCTTGCATTAAGGAAGTGTAAAAACTTAAATAAGAGATCTTTTTGATGGAGGCTTCTATTCCAGAAGATAACATAAGTTAAAAATACTAGGGCTTCCCTATTCTTGGAAGCCAAAAGCCACATTAAACCTCAGACTAGAAAATTTCCAACTCTACAGGCTACTGACTTCCACCAACAAGCACATTAAAAAAAAACTACTTGTAAAAGGCTTTGAGATTTAACAAAGATTTATTCTGTGAAAGTTCTGACTAATACCTTCAAGCACTTCCTAGCGCAAACCAGTAGATGAATTTATGCCAGCTCTTAATGGACTCAATCACTTGGCAGTTTTCTGCGGGACAGCAAAGGTATGCCTTTGCCATACAGTATCAATGTAAGTTACTGCCATTCAGACTCCACTTGCCAACGTGCCACATTGCCATTTCGACACAAAAAGAGTAGAGCCTTCATGAAAGTCAAGTCCCTGAGGACTAAGAACAGGCCAGGAAAACGTGATTCATATAATATAGCTTTTGATGAATTTTCATAGTTTCCTCAGTAGATGAGGAAGACATTTCAGCTTGCTGTTGTGTTTTGGAGGGGCCTTTGATTTGCTCTGTCCGCCACTTTCTTATGCTGTTCTTGACTAACTTCTGCCAAGGAGCAACCACCTAGAAGATCAGCCTCTAAAAACTAATGGCAGACTGACTTTCACTGTTACAGTTCTTACCTTTCTCCACTGCAACTAAACTGAACTGGAGAGGTACTTGTTTATTTAAAGTATTTCTGTGAAAACAAATCCAGGCCCTACCCCTCCGTCTCTAAATGCCACAAAAATAGACCGCTAGCCCACTCCTTGGGGAGCAGCTCTGGACTTTCAGCATGCAGTTCACATAACATTCTGAGGGTATCTTGCTGATGAGCCATGATGAAATACAAACACAGAAGCCCTGCCACCCTCAAACACAGCAAGTAAGTAGCTTCCATTACCCACAGGCTTACCATGAGACAAAGCCTAGAATCCTCAGTTCTACCTCATGCACCGAATTGGAAAACAACTCGTAAAGATACAAAGGGGTTGAGTATATTGCGAGCTATTCCTCACCTTACATTCTCCTGCTTTACCAATCAGAGCAAGTCTTCTTGGAAATCTTGTGCAAAGAAACTCAACAAAAGCCATTTGCCTATGGATGACTATTTTGGACAAAGGAAGAGAATTATTTTCTCTGTCATGATGACTGCTTGAAGAAGAATACAACAGAAGGTCTGATCTTTGTATGGAAAAAAATGTTTTATAGAAGACACACTATTGAACAATTAGCCAAATATACTTTCTAGCAACACAGTATTGCTTTGAAGAGTGCTAGTTATATCAGATCTAAATTTCAGGTATAGATAATGTCATAGAAGCTTTTTTTTATTATTATTTTTTATGTGGGTCTCCGTTTCTAGAAGGATTTCTTATCTCAGACACATAAAACAAAACAAACACCACAAAGTAAACAAAAACAAAAACTTGTGCAAACTCTAACTTCATGCCCCATCCAGACTTCAGTTATTTTTCTGGAGCGCTGAGCATCATGTAAGAAAAGCTGTTCTGGGCCACACTACTTGCCTAGCCTGTCCCATATTCTGTCTTCAGTAGCACAACAGGAAATGCTCACCAAGCATACAGGAAAAAATGGGAAAGTGTAACATCTGCTTTAGCAACACCTGCCTATTTATTCAAGTTCTGATAAACCTAAGAATAACTTAAAATTACCCCTGGAAATAAAAGGATCAACTCTTACTTGCATAAATGCCTTCAGAACTTGTTTTCAGGATGGGTGAGATACAAGAATTAAAGATAATCATATAGTTATAATCCCGTCACACTCATTTGGCACCTTGATAACAGTTATAATCAAGATATGTTTTAAATAAAGGATTATTTCAGAAATTTAGAGATAAAGACTTACTTCTTGAACTTAAGGACCTCAAACCACTAAGACAACTTTTTGTCAGCCATAACTAGACAGACAAGAGGTGAAACATCTGCTTTGGTGTCTGTACTACAGGTTCTCTTAGTTTAAGATTGCTTCTAATTGGGAAAAAGAAAATGGTTAGGAAACTGCTAGAACTATACAATATTTGCATTAGGCAAATGCATTTCAACTTCGTACCAAAAAGATCTTCCATTACTACATCCTGAACTTTTGGGAGGGAAGGTGGGGGGGGGGGTTGCTTAATTTTTCTTGCAAGTCTTGAGGGATTTTCACCCCCAGCCCTATTTTCCAGACAGTGATCACCAAAAGCATTCATTCAGAGCCCTGGGTTTTCCAAAGCAAGTGGATAAAAGTTACTATTTTCAGGAATGGAGCCATATCCAGTTTTGCTCATTCAAATCCCCTAGCTAGCTAGAAAAAATGAATTTACAAGCACATCTCCTATGGGAAAGCTGAGAAGTTCCCAATCCACTTTCCATGGACAGATAGTCAGAATGAGAGCACCTTTAAACATGGAGTCACTAAATTAACCCAACGGACTATCCTAAATCACTGAAAGAACGAATTTACAGGACTGCTGTAGTAGTGGCAATGATCGTTGAAGAATATAAAAGAGAAGTATAGGTAGTGGAAGTACACTTCTTCTCATCACATAGACAAGCATTTAGTTAGCCACTTCACGTTACCTTCTGCAGGCAGGCACTTCAGTTTTAATGACAGCTGTGCTCCAGGTAGGCTGAATAACATGAAGTCATTGAAAGAATAGATCATAAACTCCCTTACCTGATGTTTTATCATGTAGTAAGAATTCTGACAACTTAATAATTCATCTTCTCATACTTCTGTACATCCACAGTCTACAACTACAAATGACTCTGGCAAACCTGTTAAGCTCAAAAGCTCATTTGCTTTTATTTACTTTAAAAAAAAAGAAAAATTTACAGTCAAACCATGTTTCATGCATTCGACAGAAATGAGGGATACAATAAACTTCAAGTAGACCATCACAGTCGATGATTAGTCCAATCAACTGATTCTAGTAGGATTGACCAAAGTATCAATTTGTCAGCAAATAGTTTAGAAAGGTGAGGAAAAAGATCATTTTATATATATATATATAATACATATATATATATATAAATAAAAGGCTATCCTGGCAAGAATCCCTAATGTCTGCTTTTATACTCCCAACTCTTGTGCAAGTTTTTGCTGGCTGTCAAACTGAGCCAGAGTAAAGAAATTAGTTCTGCTAAGGAAAGATTATGAGGCATTCTGGCCTGCAACAACCAGCATAGCAAATGAGAGTATTTAGTTAAAACTTGCTTCTGTCAGACACACAATGTTCATTTCCTCCCTTCCTGGTTCTACTGGCAACATCTGCAAATAGCAGTAAGTAGCAGCATATAATAAATTCTGAACATATTAATCATCAGGAGAAAGCTATTTTTAAGTTTCTTGGCTAATGTTTAGTTGCACATGATGCAATTCATAATCTACTGCTTCAGACACCTATAGGTGGCAAATTGGATGTTAAAAGCCACATGGACTATTCTGTTTTGACTGCAGAAAACACTCAAACTAAGGTTTAGCGCAAGCACTCAGACCTGTGCAGCTTTTATTTAGCTTTAGTCCTGTCAAAAAGAATCATGCTAAGCCAGTGAAATTTATTACTGTGGCAGGATAACATGTTGTATGGATAGTAGAAAAGCAAGAGGTTTAGCTTGACTTTAAAATTGTTCCCATAATATTCTCAGAAACATAAATGTCAGGGAGAGTCTTAACTTAGAAACTAAAAATTGGATGCAAAGCTGGCTGAAAAAAAAGATATTCAAAAAATATTCAGAGGTTCCCTACCAAACTGGAGGAACGTATGATTCAAGGTTCAAGAATGAGAGCTTTCATTCACACTGGCCAAGGTTCTAGAGAACTGATTCCAAACTCCAAAGGGATTAAAAGCATTTTGGAAAACAAAATTATAATTCAAGATGATTTTGATTAGTGGAAGAAGTGGTTTGAAAATAGGATGTATAAATATAAGTATAGCTGCAAAGCAGGAACCTACAACCACACAATTACAAGATGGGAACAACTGAGTAGGCAGTAGTTCTGCAGAGAAAGATATGGAGCGATAGTGAATCACAAATTGTATGAGTCAACAATTCTAGGCTGATGCAAAAATGACAAACGTATTCTAGTGAATAAAAGAGAATATTATAGGTTGGAAAGATGAGGAAATTTTTTCAAATCTACCCTGTAGATTTGGCAAGGGTTTAGCTGGACAATTAGATCTAGGTTCGAGTCCAGTATTCATGCAGAACAGGATCACAGAAGAGATGATGAAGAGGAAAAAAAGAATCCATAAAAGCTTGACTTAAAATGAATTTGAAAAAAGCCTGTTTTGTCTAAACTGCAGAACAGAGATTACGTCTTTATTATGTGAAAGGTGTTATAAAGAGGTAAGGCGTCCACTGTCCTCACATCCACCAGCAATAAAACAAGGAAGTAATGGATTTACAATGTGGCGAGAAACACGAAGATTATTATACTCTTCCAAGATCTAGAGATATATAAGGATTCAAACTGACTACCAGACATACAATGGAATCTCTATAATTACAGATTAAAAACAAAACAAAAAAAGAACCCAGGCTGAACAAGCATCAGGAATAATGTATATTTAGCTCTGCCCATCTTCAGGATGCTGGACAGAAGAGTTTTTCCAGCTACATCTTCTGTGACTACAGTAGAGTGAGAAGACAAAACCTCACACTTGAAAATGATGACATCCACTTTTGTTGTTTCAGAAAAAAAAGGATACAGAGCAAAACACTAAGATCTTTTAAAAATTATTTTTGTTAATTAGATTCTTATTAATAAGATTAGTAATTATTATTATATTTTAAGTCAAATCATATAATATCATCAACACAGTTCAAGCACTCCTTTGGAAAGCAGTTTTTCTATACTCAAATAGTTAACTCCCAGCATTGGGAGTTAACACTGAAATTGAGTGCTTGCAAATTTAATTTCTAAGGTCAAACACTGCCCCTAAGTTACTGCTAGCTGTGTCACTAAAATCATCATAAAATGTTATCACAAAATGTTTAATCTAACCTGCACTAACATGGGGACACTTTTTGCAAAAAAAAAAACAAACGAGAACCATCAAGATACAAAACCCCACACTCTGTCAATACACAAATGTGAATGCTGTCTTCAGTCAGTATTTCTTAAAAAAAATCTTCATATATTCTTCAAACAAGATGCCTTCAAGATGTTAGTGTACTTACTCTAATAAAGACAGCTTACGAGCAAGACAACTTACTTTGACTTGGCTATGTTGTCAGCCAGACTGTTCTCACAGCTTCATGGAGGATAACAACACACAATTGGTCTCTCTGGTTTTCAATGCAGATAACAATTATCAACCACCAAAAGTCATTACTACATCTTAATGAATGCTCCATATTCCAGAATTCTTCTTCAAGAGAATTCTCTTCACAACACCTGCTCAAGCTTTACCCAACAATTTTGACTGTATTACAATATGCTTTTAAGAATGCAAAATATGCCCACTGGACCTGAAAGATGTACCCATTTGATATACAGAGATGTGGACTACAGCAACTTATGTCTTTCATTAATCCAAGTGAACAGCAATCATTTCTTGCAGAGAGGGCGGGGAAAAATCCTTCACTTCTCCCGCCCACTCAAGGAATTCCAGTATTTCAAGGATTAAAAAAAGAAATAAAATGTGGCCTCCGTAAGCACTCTAATAATCCTCTGTAATTCCTTTGTATGAATGCATATAGCGATAGCTAGCAGGAGACGTGGCTGAGGTTGTGATCTACTCTAAAGAACTAAAACAAATAGTTTAAAAAATCCAATCCTGTCAAACTTCCTTCCTTCTTGGAAAAGGTGAAGGTCAGTTCTTCTGTTTCTCTCCAAGCATAAAGGAAGCGTTTGTATTGCAGACATGTAAGTCTTGTATACTGTTTTTCCCTGCTTTAGACAGGAATTCTTCTTTGAAGCTCTAGTGATATTAACCAAATAGAGGAACCGTGAGAATAGAAACACTACAATTGCATCTGTTTAGCTCTCTTCTTACCAGTTAGGTTATGGAAGTATTTAGGGGCCAAAAGGAGCTATCACCTCCTCTAACGATGTTTCACTTGTGTGTCTCTGAACCACCACAGTAACAAGGAGTACAAGAACCTGTTTTGGATCACGCTTTCCATAAAGTGTTAACTGACAAGTACCCGGGAAGTTGCTTTACACATCCAATAACAACTCCACCAATATGAACCAAGACATTTCAACCACAGCCTGAGAATTTGTCCAGCTCCAATAGAAAAAGCTTTTCAGGTTAGAATGCTGGGTTATGTAATTGCACAAGCACTGTACACCCGACACCCCACAAATACAACCTATAAAGCCGAGCTACTCAAAAAGATAATCATCTCTCAAAACCTAGGAACAAGGACTTCAAGAATTATCACTAGTACTATTTACCTCTTATATCTGCAAAGCTGATAAAGTCTTATACAAAAGCATTATATACCTCCTCAGTTTACAAAGGAAAGTAAGGAATACTTACTGGCAATTTTTTATAATATGAAAACAGTACTTTGATGTTTTTCTTTCTGATGTGATGAATATGCATTTTATTTCAGTAGTCACTGACCTTAGCAAAATTTCACTAGGTTCAAACACTTTGAAAGCGGCTTTTTGGAAGCCCCGTGTCAAATATCATTGGTTCCCAGGGGCATCATAATGGTACACCTTTAACCCTGTTGAAGTATGTAAAACAATGCTCTGGCCTTAAATGCAAAAGCCACAAAATTCCAAAAGGAGGGACCTTTTCCTGTTATTCTACACAAGAGAGGGGTAAAAATATAGACTGCAAACATCTAGCTCACCTTTAAAAGAAAACCCCTATTTTTAAATCATAGAAGACTAGACGATTAATATACTACAGCTATAAAAACAAACAAACAACAACAAAAAAAAAAACACCACCCAGCCTGGTAAGTTTTCAAGATGCCTTCCTCAGAAGACCTCTGTAGCCTGGTGTTCCTCAACGCCTAACAGTATTTCAAGGATAGAATAATAGGTCTGGTATTCCTCAAGGCCTGGGTTTTCAGAGACCCAGAAGTAACGCCTCTTGGAGGCATTACAATCAATTCTATTTACACTCACAGACAAGGAAAGCCTACTGTACTCTGCAGGCCAAAAACCAGCATTAAACGCTTTTCCCCCAAATCCTTCTTATTGCTTAACCGTTCAAATGGCTACAGGCTACTGGCACACACGTCAAACTGCAGCGCACATCCATTTCCATCGCTAACCCTCAATTCATCTCTTAAACACCCAAACACAGACTGCTGGGTTGCTTTTTTTTTTTTTTGGCCTTCTAGAAGCGTGACCCTGGGAATAAATAAAACGAACCACGATTTGCAGAGTTCAAATCCTAAAATAAAATTACATTAGCTGTAAAATTCAAAAAAATACTGAAGGAAACAGCGGTGCTGAGAAGACCACAAGGTAATTAAGGAAAAAACAAACCAACAAAACCCACCAGGAGGTACAAGGGACCCCAGGACCGAAATGCTTTTGCCGGCACCTTGTGCCTCCCCTTGCCAGCTGCTCGCACGTCCTCGGGAACGAAGCAACCAGGCAGGAACCAGCATCAAAGGCAGGGAAGAAGCCGACGCCACCTACCTGTCCCAAAGGCTTTGGCCACCAGCCAGGCGAGATTACAGGCGATTTTCGCTCGGGAGAAATCATAATGGTCAAAGGGTTTGATGGCAGGGACAATGAAAGTCTTCCTCATCTCCTTGGCGTCCGCAGCATCCCCCATCTTCTTGCAGGACCCCTCGCAGCCCCGAACTTACATGGTTGTCCCTCCTCCTCCTGCCGAGGCCGGGAGAGGCGCAGGAGCAGCCGAGGGCGCGGAGCCCAGCTGTCCGTGACGGGCTATCGCCGCCTTCCTCCGCGCAGGAATGTGGCAGAGCCCGAGCGTCCCCTTCCTCCTCTTCCTCCTCCTCCTCCTCCTCGCTCTTTGTCTCGCTCCACTCACGCCACCGCCCCCCCAAAACCGGCCGCCAGCCCCCGGCTCGGCCCCGACAGCCGCCGGCCGGGCCCTGCCCGGCCCCGAGATGTCAAAACGCCGGCGTGCGGCCCCCGAAACGCGGCGGCCCGGAACGAGCCGGGAGCGGGTCCGGGTGCCCCCCGCCGCCCCTCAGCCGGGCGCTGCGCTGCCGCCGCCCGCCGCCCTCAGCCCCCCGCCCGCCGCCGCCGCTGCGGCTCCCGCCCGCCCGCCGCTGCCGCACTGGCCGGGCGACGCGCCGTGCGCAGGCGCTGCCGCCTCCCCGCCGGGGCGGGGCGGGAGGGCGCTGGGCCCGGGCCGAGTCCTCCGGTGGCGGTGAGGGACGGGGGGGGATCCCCTCAGGGACCCCCTCAGGCACCCCGTGAGGGGTGTGGGGGGGTCTGGCCTGAGCCCTGCCGAGGGCTCCGGCCCGCTGAGGTGACACCGAGCCTCTCCTGCCCTGTGCTCCGGCAGCTGTGGGTGCAGCCGCTTCGCCTGACTGAAAACTTATTATTTTTATTTTTTTTCAGAGAGGTTTTGCTTGAAGGGACCCGCCCCGACCAAGAATAAGCTAATCTGGTCGCCCCCCGCCCGCCTGGAGGGTCGGTGAGTGGCCACCACCTCCTGCAGCGCAGGGCAGCATCTTTTTATTTCCCAGCTGAATGTGGAAGGGAGTCTTTAGATACAGCCTTGGCATGAAGCGGTAAGGCTTTCAGATAGTATTTTATCGAAATTATTATCTCGTTATTTGTAAAGAGGACTTTAAATTGATCAGGACAGAGTACTTCCCATCATTACGTGGCTAGCCATGCTTCTCGCACTAATGATACAAACGCTGTCATTATGAGGCTGTGCTGTGCTTCCCAGCTTTAGTGACACGAGTCTATAGTTACTAGCAATGAGTGCGTAAATAAAGGGTTTGGGGAGGCCAGTGTTTGAAGAGGTTATTGCTGACACATGCTCTCTGGGATGGGATTCCCAGGCTGTCATACATACCACTCATAAGTGGTGCATAGCGAGCTACAAAACAAGGGATTGCTGTTTGCAGTATTCAGCAGGAGGCAGGGAAGGAGAAAAGTTTAGAAATCCCTTTTTTAGCACACATATGGCTGAAATTCCCAGATCCTCCCCAGCAGGAACAGGAATAAGAACAAATTAAAATATAGGTGTGACTTGGGAACGTGTTCTGTGTTCAGAAAGAGTACATACTTAGCTTTCAACAACTAAAGTTACACCTGTACTTGCGCGTTTTCCTGAATTAGTATTGTGTGTGTTTTTTTTTTTTTAAATATACTTTGGGAATAAGTTATATATAAGGCACTTAAAATTATTTTACCTGATACGGATTTTTTACATTGTTTCTTGAAAGCTCATTTAATTCTTCCTGTATATATAACAACAAACACCTGTAATTCACGAGCTTTAAAACCTCAAATGATTAGACCTAAAACAAGTTCCTATGTTCCAACTCACTTGCTTTTTGTATGACTAAGAAAATGCCTAAAAGTTGGGTGACTTACAGGAAGACATGCTTATGAAAACTCTAAGGCCATAATTTAGGTATGATGGGTATGGGTCCACTTTAAGAGGTCACAAGATTTTGAAAGTCTCCGAAGAATATTTAGAAAAGGTGGTCTGTGGTGAGTGTAATAAAAATGTTTTTAACTTGCTTTTAGAACTGAACACATGGATATGAAGTCTGTGTAAGTGAAAAAGACCACCACCACTAGTTGCTCATGCCAGTTCTTCTGCTTTTGCAAACGTGCCAAATGTGATCTTGCTTACTGCACTGTCAAAGATATCAACAGTCAACATGGAAAATGATTAAAATTTACTTTAATTGTCCAGAGGAGATAAGCAGAAAAACTGAGCAAGGGCTCATCCCCTTCTGCTCTGTTCCTGTTTATTCATCTCAAAATATTTTAAATAGTGATAATCTCTTCTGTACACAATCTTTTTGTTGCAAAGTATTTTATACTTTAAAGTTTATTCCAAGTGGAAATACGACGCATTAAGAAATAAAACAAGCAGCTCCCAGATGTCTTTTCCTTCATTTTCCCTTCCTTTGCTCTCCTTCCCTCTCCCCTGGATTAGAAACCCATTTGCCCAGTTTTATCCTGAAATTATATCATAGACCTGATTCTTCACTGTCACGTGCCTAGTCACGCACACAGCAGTTGTACCGAGCCTGTAGTCAGTGTCAGGCAACAGGAACAGATATGACCATGAAGCTATGAATAATGGTGTGGATGACGGCTGTTGCTAATAGTTGTTGCTAATAGTCTTAACCTTGGGAGATAGTGGAACGAACCTTGACTAACAATTATGTATCTTGGTTTTCTCACTTGTGTCAAGATTTCACGGGGCTTCTGAAGAGGCTATGTCTAGAGTAGATGTCCTTAGTCTAAATTAGGGCTAGCACTAGATTAGGGAATGTTCAGGCTGGAATAAGATCTAATGCATATATATATATATATATATTTAATAATACTGTGCGGTAACAGTGAAGTAAAATGTTTTTAATTGACAATACCAACCAGCAACAGCTGCTTTAAACTACTGTATTAGGGAAAATCCACAAACAACAGTTTATGGAAACTTTTCTGGCATGTAATGCTTCAGTCCTGATGTTGGAAAAAGGCTAGGACGAACACCATGGGGATATTATCTTTAATTACTACTATGAAATTTGCCTATGTAAGATGCTCCCATTTATTTTTCTTAGCTCTTCTAGAGGTTACAGCACTCGTGACAGAAAGGGCAGCGGCTGAGGGGTGAGGTGTGCCCCGTAGCCCCTGGTGAAGAGGCAGCGTGCCCAGCTTGATGTGATGCTGCCAGACTGCCAATGTGCAGATGAAGGACCAGTCACATACTGCTGCAATCCTTAAGAAGTGTGCTTGTTGACTTTAACAGGTTCTGGGTTGGATGTATGAGATTGAGCAGGTAGTCTATAAAGGATTTGCTAATAGATATTACAACATAAAGAAGATGTCTGAAATTGAATCACTGATATGTGGACATATATGATATATGTTTTATATCACTGGACATCAGGAAGAGGTTCTTCACCGAGAGGGTGGCTGCACACTGGAAGAGGCTCCCCAGTGAAGTAGTCACTGCACCAAGCCTGTCGGAATTTAAGAAGCGATTGGACTGTGCACTTAGTCACATGGTCTGAACTTTTGGGTAGACCTGCGCGGTGCCAGGAGTTGGACTTGATGATCCTTAAGGGTCCCTTCCAACTCGGGATATTCTATGATTCTATGATTCTACGATACGCCAGCCTTTAAATCTTACCGTTTCAGTATTTTTTTAAATACTTCTTCATAAGTGATGATAAGACCAGTAAAAGTGTGAGAGTTAGGAAAGTATATTTTTTAATAGGTATTGCTAAGTGCAAGTGATTGTCTGAATTATTAAACTTCTCCGGTGTCATTACAGAAATGTATGTATGTAGTTTCTGCAAGGTAGGAGTTTTCTCAGGGCATCATTTTGGAGGGGAGTGTGCTCTTCCTGTTTCAGGATGATACAAAAGTACAAGAGCAGTTACATATTTTTCGTGTTTCAAGTTCTATTAATTTGCAATCAGAAATGAAAACTTTCAGCTTGCTTGATACTTACAATGTGTTGGTTTGTCTCCGTTTGTCCTTTTCTCTCTGCTTACTTTTGTGTCTTTTCCAAGATTTTTTTGTTTGTTTGTTTACATCTGTTTTTCACATTGGCAGCTTTCATGTCCTGCCCATCTCCTGGAATTGTACTTGTGCCAGGGGTTTTTCGATGACCTCTCTTTCTGGGCACCGTGTAGTACTCCCTAATTCCATTGTTTTCTTCTTGACGTTCCAATAACATCAGGGTGTGTGTGAAGAGAGAGAATACTACTGTTTCCCCTACTATAACTAATGCTTTTTATTGGAAACCTTGAAACATATGGAATAGATCCTGCCCTCTTTCAGTAAGAGAGATCTATTTCCTCTATGGCCATCTGGATGTCTGAACTGTTTTCTGAGGAAAATCCTAAGCATGATTTTACAAATGTTACCTTTAAAGACTACAGCTAGCTTAGCTGTACTGTAAGATAAATTTTATAATGGGTAATTTAATTCAAAAAACACTTTGTACAAAAATGAAATGCAGTGTTATTACCATAATGATGGCTGTTAGATAATGCTTTATTTGTACTCTAGTTCAGAGGAAAATGGATATGACTCTAGCTTTTGAATTGTGTATTCAGGTATAAGAAGTTTAAATCAGTTAGCAAGACTTTTTCTTTTTTTACCAAGTCTGAATGAGAGCAAGTACTAAATTGTGCGCTTTTTCCTGTTGAATTATCCTGAACTATACTGAAGTGACTGGATGTTTTGTTTTTCATTCTGCTCCTGTATGTGAAGAAAGTTCTCAATGCTCAAAAGAGGTAATTCGTTGGAAGCATATGCGTGTTTGTTGGTGGAGCATGAATAGACTTTAGTCTTCCATCTTTTGGCCCTGCATTCAGCTTCCCTTGAAGCCCATGTGTGTCTGAATGAGACCAGCAGCAAATACTAGAGAATGCTCTGTTAGAATGGGAAAATTCTAGTGTCATTTAGTTGCAACAGAATTATATTCTTAGAAGGCATGGTAGTGAAGGTGGATGAAGAAGGGAAAGCAAGAGAATAGCATAGAAGACTACCTGAAGAAGTTTTTTTATTCTATTTATCTACTTCAACACATCGTTATCTAATTCACTGAATTTTTAGGCAGTTTCTAAGTTTCCCTTAACTTACAGAGAGGTTGCATGTTACTGAGGATTTTTTAATGATTTAGTTAGAAAAGAAGTGTATATAGCTGGAACGCTTTTTGAAAAGTGGCTGCGGAAAGCGTGCTTCACAAAGAGTTGTGTTGTGTCCATTCGTTGGTATATTGTGACCCTTGATGTTCCTGGAGATTTTGATTATGCACACATGGGAAGGTCATCACAATTTGAGTGCACAGAATTCTACTACATTTAGTTCTCTTTTGCCATCATTTTAATTTGTTTATAATTTTTTCTGAGTAGCTTTAAAGAAGTATACCTTACAGTTAATTTGGAAACATTTTCAATATACGAAAATGTATAGGATGTCTAAGCCTCATGTAGAACAACTTGATTTAAATAGTCTCCTATTTCAATATATATTAGAAACGTGGAAAGAGCAACAATTACTTTAATGGTTGCCCTAAACTAAATGTATGTGTTTACATTTATATTTAGTAATAAATACTTGGCTCCAACAAAGATTTTTAAGGTTAATTGTATGTGTAGTTCCCATTTGAAATCACTGCCACTACAGACATGATTAAATTTAAGTCTGTATATAGTTGTCTTTCTGGGTTAAAGGTGTCATGCAGAATATTTGTTCTTGAAGAAATAACCTGGATGATTTCTTTCTTCTAGAAAGTCTCAAAAGAGAAATTAACTACAAAAGATTTATGCATCTGTCTGGTTGTTCTGTCCTCCACTTGTTTATTCTTCACTGCTATGGTTAACCTTCACAAAATCACTTAATCTACCACCCAACAGTTCTGGATACTTACGTGCACATCTGTTATACGTGGGATGCTTTACCTACTCTGATGTGACAGCTTTTCCAGCATTTTGTTTCCAGCAGGTTGAAAAACTGATAAGTGGATTGGATGGTTACTTTTGTATTAGCTGTTTATTTACCAAGAAGGCATGTAAAGAGTTCCTCTGTTATGTCAGCACCTTTCACACCACTGTTTAAGGTTAGAATTTTATTTTTTTTAATACCATCTGTAATGGTTTGCTGTAACTTGCTGTTTTCTTGAAGGCTTCTGGATAATTTCACTTTTCCCTCTGTCATTTCCCTTGTACCCATCCAGCAGCATGCAGCCCCCTGCATCTTTAAGCCCCTCCAGTCATATGACTCCAGTATTACATTTGGTCTGGTTTTTTTTTTTTTTGTTTGTTTGTTTGTTTTTGTGACAGTATCTATTGTTAAATGATTCATAAATTGCTTTTTGTTTTTATGTGTATAACTGTAATGTTAAGGAGATTTTTACTTCACCTTTACTATAACACCTATAGAAATTTATTGGAAATGGATAGAATTACAACTTTTTGCTGCAGATCTATTTGACCAGTTAATATAAACATGTAAATATCATAGTCCATTACTGTAGACACTAATCCGGGTGCTCTCCTGCTGAAACAAATGTTGATTCTAATAGGATTCTGCTCATTTAGGAATTGCACAATTTAATTCTCTGTCCATTCTGTTAATGTCAGTAATGATGCTTCTTGACAACTTTTTAAAAGCTGTGTGTGAATATTGCCCTATATTGTGTGCGAATATTACCATATAGTCACCATATATTACCATACCTTCATTTACGATTGTTATGAAGTAGAGCCCTTTTCTTTAGGATGACTTTAGCTGACTGTATTCTTAACTTCAGACTCTCATCAACTGCTCCACCCCAGTACCTATCAACTAGCTCTTTCTCAGCTGCCCTAAAGCAACTGGAGGCTGGGTTGCTGTGCTGCCATACAATATACACAGCTGTGTTGAAACACAAGGCATTCTCTTGGCTGTCTTACCTGGGCAGGGAGCAGCCATGGTTCTACTGTTAGCACAGAGTATGGAAGTGGCAGTCGAAATCAAGGGTGCCAGAATCAGAGCCATCTCTTTGTAGTACCCAGTGTAGTTGAACAAGGATGAAGGAAGGCTGAAACTTGCTCTTTAAGGGAATATTTGAGCCCGGGTTGTGATGGTCACTGCCCTGGAAGCAGTTAAGCCAGACAAAGAACATCTGGGACTCTTAGTTCTGCACAGTTCTTCATAATCCCTCATAATACAGGCTTTGTCTTAACAGCCACAGTACAGTCCTTACAGATGATAATTTACTAAATGAGGGAAGATGCAGCCAGGGTAAGAGCATGCCTGTAGGCATTGCGTTGAATCAAGGGAATGGTTATGTGAAGCAACAAAAGTAACCCCTGGAAATTTTGTACAAGAATGTGGAGATGCTGGGGTATATATCTGTAAGTTTCTCTTTGGTCTGGCAAGTCTTGTCTGTGGCAAGCTCTTTCCTGCTTTATTCTCTGTTCTTAACAGAAAGAAAGCAATTGTCTGACTGGAGAACCTAAGGTAGCAGGAGAGATATCATTGCAATGAACCCCTGTGTTGATGCAGGTCCAGCTTGTTCAGTTGAGTGAGCAGTTTGCTATGCATAGGGCATCTGTTGGAATTGGGTACTTGAGTCTCTGTCTCAGCTGGCAGTGTTTTCTTTTAGGATTAGGAAGAGCAGTAAGCTGTGGTCACCAGAAGAGAGACACTGGGAAGCAAAAACTGGCTTAGTAAGAAAGTGTACGCGAAGTGTACCACCAAGGCCTTAAGTGTTTTTTTGCTGGTATAATTAGGAACACTATTGGACTTCTTTGAGGGAAGAGATAAATTGGAGGTGGGATACCGAAGCACAAAGAGATGAAAAATAAGAATTATAAATGCTATTTTTGTTGTATTGTGTTGTAGAAGTTACAGTCAGAGGCCAGGATGTCAGAGTGCAGAACAAAGTGATGAACTATGTTAGTTCAGAGTCAGAATGATAATGTTTTAGGTAGCAAGCAGTAGCAAATAAGGCTTTGATATTATTATATTGTTCTGATTTCATTACTTGAGTCCCACAGAAATATCCTCGCTGCTGCTGGAGAGCAGGTTTCCTGTGTATCAACAGAAGATTAAGAGCCATCTGCATGGAGATGCTGTGTGTCTGCACTTCTGCTGGCTCTTTAATCATTGAAGACACACTGTCATGCTTCCCAGGGCCAACACCCTCTTATAACCACTGACTACCTTTGCGGCTTCTCACAGAACAGACAGTGTTGGTAACACAGAAGCCTTTTCACTACCTTATGTTTTTGCTCCCAGTCCCACTGATCTGGTAGGAGCTCTTTGTTCTTACTTGTCTCTTGTCTGTCTAGCCACACTTTTTCCTTGTTCAGGTTGTATAGTGCAGTAATGCTCTATTTTCAAGTATTTAAATCAGTAACGTCAAGGGGAGCTGTTTCCCTGCAGCTTTAGTTTACTCTGAAGCTGAACGGAATGAGAATGAGAGCCATGACTTAACTCCTCGTCATTTCATACAGGCTACTTGGGACCGGTGAAGCATGTCTCTGGCCTTTTTCCTTACATACCCGGCATGTTTGGCTGAATTGCAAATATTGTCAGCGGAACTGTTGTTTCATAGGCTTACTTGGTATTAATTTGTGCTTAACTGTAAGGCAGGCAGAGATATTCTGGGGGCCAACATGCTCTAGACATACCCCCCCTCCTTCTCCCTAAGGGAAAAAGAAATTAGCCTAGAGAGCAGAAACATTTCTTTGTTACTTTCGTCTCTTGGTATTTTCTGGCCCTGTTCCTTCCAATATTTCCTTTGAAATGATCTCACCAGATATATCCAGAACATACCAATTGATTGGTATGTTTTGATTCTCTCTCTTAGTTTTTAATTGCTGGGAGGTTTCTTCCTCTTGGGCATAAGCCTAAGCCACCACTTTTCCCCAGCTCTTTTCAGTGCTTGGGCAACTGTCATAGCCTTCTTGCTTCTTGATACCTTGCCATTGCCTGAAAGAGAGCTTCTTTAGCATGGGCTTCGGCCTGTGTTGTGTCTGAAATCTAATTTCTATGTATCTTGCTAGTTGCCACTAAAAACAATATTGCTGTGGCAAGAAACTGTACAGAATGACCTTGTCCTAATGGGTTGTGTGCCAGAAAAGAAAGCTGGAACAGTGAAATTGGACTTTAGCACAGCTCAAAGTTTTGAATCATTTGATTTAAACAAAACAAAACCATTTTAACATGGAAATTCTAAGCTTGCTTTGTGTAAGAATGTTGTGTTATTTTGTCAGTTTTTCACAACCTATCCTAACACCCAAGTCAGCTGAGTTGTATTAAGAATTTGCACAGATTTAATCCACTGAGTTGTTGAGCAGATAGAATCCCATGAGTCTTTCATAAGAATTTCATACTGCTTTCCTTAAAAAGAAAATACGTCAGTGGAGTCTTTAACATATAGCACAAAAGTCTTCTTTTACACTGCAGTACTTCAGACTTTAATACCCAAAGGGTTAGAAAACACATAATGATTTGGAGTGCAAAGTTGCTAATCAGATTTTTTTTCAATATAAAAACTAAAAATGTATGAATTCTAAATTGTTTATTTAGTGTAAATGTAATTGATTCCAAAATTTAGAAGTATATATTAAAACTTATAATCTGAATTATTTTGAAGCAGGCATTATCATGCTGGAATTTTTTTGCAGCCAACTTAGAAATCCCAGAAAAATAAGGTTTGCATGGAAAGTTCTTGGCAGATCTCTCTTGGAACAGTACAAACTAAACTGCTTAACAAGGAGGCATTCATTATTTCTGTCTTGCTACCCTCTGTTATTGTGGAGTCACCAGCTGTAAGGTTACTGGCATCCTTGATTTTTTCTAATAAAAAGCATAGGGAGCAGTCATTCAAGTGTGGTAGTGAGAGATCTGTCACATTTTTTAGGCTCACTTTCTTTTTAATAGCTGCCATGCTTTATCAACCTGAGCTAATGCATCGCCTGCATGTTCTCACAGCAAACAAAGTTTAGGAAACTAGTTGAATTTCAGGACAAATCTGTGGTTTATTCTTCAGAGCTTCATGGTCCTGCAACCTGTGATTAAACAGCGTGTCAACTTAGGGCCACAATGTGCGAGAAGTGGAGGTTTGTCTGTTTAGTGTTTGTAACTAATTGATAAATACTAATAAATGGTTCATAGAAGCAAAAGCTCAAGAGAGAGTTAAAGGGTTTATTTTCTTGAGCATTTAGTGATATATTCTCCTCTTTTTTGGTAACCTTGAATACTATAGTCTTATATAATTGCTGTTTATTAGTATTTCCACTGATTCGGTCCTTTCAAGGCCTCAGCTTTATCACACCTTAACTGTATTTGCTGTTATGTGTAGTCTAAAAGAGACAACATTCTCTTTTATGCAGTAAAGCTTAATTACACATTACTGAGTTTAGATACATCCCATAAGATAACAGTTCTTCAGTTTTATGTTTTCATATTTAATAGTGTTCTTCCTTGCTGAGCTGTGTAAGAATTACATTTATGTGAAAAATCCATACGATATCCAATATTTGGTACAGTGCCATTCTCTGATCAGAGGAGCCAAGCTATGTTCCGAGAGTGTCTTCACTGGACTTAGAGAGGATGGAGTGGAAGCTGTTTTCAAATTCAGAGTTTTCAAATTCAAGAGTAATTTCTACTTCTTAGGTTTGGATTTGAGGGGATATTCTGAGTTAATGTGCTGGTACCAGCAAGTGCGGAGTTAGCTGAACTTGAACTCGGAGCTCAGTTGTTTTGTCTGAACTGGGTTTCTTAGAAGAATGTAAATAAGAACAACCTGAGAAACCTGTAATTAGAGCCAAGCTTTGACACGGTATGTGTTCAGAGATGGACTACTAAGGCCCAGGGTGAAGTTAGTTTTCGACTTACACAGATTGCTCCTTTTCTTGTTTACCCAGTCCATCTTCAGACTGATCCATGGGGCTTTGGTATTCTCAGATTGGGATGTAGCATAAAACGTTTTACTTCCTTACATACTAGGCACTTTATGCCAGGAAATAGGTATAAATAACTCCAAGACTTGCTGTTCAGTGCTGTTACTCTGTCATTCTTTAATCTCTGCTTTTGTGTTTTGTAGGATGACTGTTACACATGTATGCATACAGTAGCATTTGTCTGGGAGGGCAGTTCATCTTTGCCATGTGTGAATATCCAAGTGCGAGGATAAATTTAGGTAAATGATCACATTAATGGTAATTATTTGTATGGATGAAGCAAGAAAAATAAATGAGCAAATTGAAATATTGGAATTTTAAGGTATGCTTTCACACATTACACAGGTGTTTTAACTCCATAAAATCTGAGTAGTGCATTGGTTCTGTAATGACTCAATTGTGGCATTTTTAGCTATATTGAAATACATTTTTAGAAAAAATAAATAAGTTCTACTACATGGGAAACTATCTTATTTCATCTTTGCATAGAAATATTTAGAAAATTATTATATGAAGAACTAAAGGGGCAGAACTATATTTGAAGTCTTAGTTAAATGACACTGAATCATTTCTAGCGCTAACAGTGCTATATAATGCAAACCATTTGTCCACTATAAAATTGTTTTTCCATTTCAAATTTCAGCATGGTAGCTTTCTGTTGATAGGTTCTACATGGAGTTAGGTGTTGTCCATACTGGTGCAGCTGGCATAAACACTATATTGTGTATTCTGGCTATTAGGACAGAAATGTAATGCCGCTAAGGCCACATCCAGATTACTTTTTTGCCACTATGTTATTTGCTACAGCTAATGAAAACCATGGCCTCACAGGTGATAGGAAAACAAACAAACAAACCTTTGGGCAAATAGTTATACATTATTTAGTAAAGAGGAACTGGCAGGAGGCTCTAGCCCTGCTTTTCTAGCTTCTCAAATTTATGCATATGGTGTTTATGAAAAAAGTTATGGGAAAAAAATGAGTGTTAGCCATAGCAAATGTTAACAGTTGTTTTGCTCATTCTTTTCTCCGCATAAGAGAAGGAAACAGGAAAGAAACACTTCTAGGGAAGGAGCAGTGAAAATGATGCACGTATTTTGGAGATAAATGAAAGTAATAAAATGTTTTCCTTTTGAACTCTGGTACACTTTTCTGTTAAAAAGTCATGGACAAATGGTCGGCTCAGTGACCAAGTATCTATATTGCAATAAAATGCTTTTGGAAGGGATTTTAGCTGAAGATGTAAATTTATTTAGGTAAATTAAGTCACAATTACTTCATCCTCTGTTTTGCTTGGAAGTCATGTACAAAGTATTTAGCACGTGACAAATATTTCTGCTAGTGAAAAGAATGCCAAATAAGTTACAGGTCTGCAAAATGAACGTCAGAGGTCTTCACAGTGAGTCAGTGGAAAAAATTATCCCTGAAGTGTATTTATTTTTTAATTGAACTATTAAGACTGCATTGAATACTCTGTGTACAGGGTGACATTTTAGATTTTAAAAATCTGTAGGCTAGAGCCCAACAGTAACAGTCACACTGAGCGGTAGTGGAGGCTGACATAAAGGAAGCTTTTGAGACTTGAATCCTAGAGCTGTGTAGCCACCTAGCCAGCCGCCAGCAGAAAGTACAGGCGCTGGAAGGCTCCTCTGTTTTATAACAGCTGCCACTGGCTTCCAAAGCGAGGAGTGGCAGCTGGCAGTCAGCAGCAAAGACATCCTGAATTTGCCTTCTACCCTGGCAGCAGTGAAATGGCTTTTTTAGATTCATTTAGAGCCTTTCTGTGCCCTCTAATAATTTCTGTGTGAAGGATTCAACTAGGCCTTCATGCGTAGGCAGAATAGGACCAAACGTAATGTAGGGAAATAAGGTTAAACCCAATGATTAATATTGCCATAGATTTTAAACAAGACCGGTAAAAAGTCTAGTTTCTAGCATCTCCCTTGCATGTTTCCCAGTGCATTCTTAGTCCAGCGATTTCTATTTTCAAAACTAGTAATGCTGGTAAGAGCTTTAGTGATGTAATGGACATTTATTATCCAGTTATTCAAAAAGCTTATAATGGATTTTTTTTTCAGCCTTCCACAGTAATGGATCATAACTCTCCCTGTAATGCAAATGCAACATACCAGAGCATAAACTCTTAAGTTTATTGTAGTCGCTGGTTAACAAGAAACGTCTTCATCTGTTAGGAAGCGATATGGTTGGAAAAGGTTTATTGAGGAGGAAGGTGGAAATGCAGGTCATCTACCTTTGGTAGAATACTTCTGTGGATCTACGTTAGTGTAACAGTCACATAATGAAAAAACATGAATAAAAGTTTAGTCAAGCCACCTAAGGAACTGTACATTGTAATAGTTGGATCTGTAACATTAATAGAGGAAAAATAATTGATCACAGAAAAAAAAGCCAAGCTGAGAGACCCAGAAGCAGTGTGTTTAATGTTTTGTAAACATGACATTTAGAACTCTAAAACAACAAGCAGTAAATGAAATAAAAAAAGAAACAATAAGTAAAACAAAAATACAAATAGCAGAAATAGGTGATGATTACTGCTTCTCATCTGGCAGGCTTAGCACAGAAAAATCAATACATTCTGTACCTGTGGGAATCGGGCTTTCAATGCCAGAGCTTCACGGTAGGACTGCTGTTTGCTTTTTAAAAACAAACAAACCCACAGCTCAGTAATATATTTTAAGTATTCAGATTTAAATAGACTTGTATTAATTCCAGTTTTACTGCAGATTTCTGCAGAGACTAGTGTCAACGAGTATCTCCTTAGAAAGTGGCTATTCAAACAAAGAATGCTCAGGAAGCCTAAAAATCGTAGTACAAGCTTTCTTTTACTGATTACTTACTTTTAACAAGTTTAGGAGTTGCCTGTTTGCATTAAGTAAAATTAAAAAAAAAATCTGGGCCTCAAAATAAATGTAGTGTGTTAAATGTCAGTACTACATCAGGACAATTTATATGAATATTAGCAGAATTGACTAGTTAATGGCTAGCTACCATTGTTTATTTTTAGATTATCTAGATTTTTCCTGTGTGGTTGCTTCAAAGCTGTAATTCAGAAACCAGTGGAGTCATTGACTCACTGATTCATTCAGTCAAAGAACTATTCATTAAGTGTGCTTTGGCTTTGAGCTGCTGTTGACAACCTTACCTACAAACCTGCAAAGTGGCTTCTAAATCCCTAAACACGAAAGAAACAAACAAAAAAAGAGTTTTGTAGCATCAGGTTGAGCAGACAAACGGCCAGTCCCCAGGTAAACGTGTGTTTGATTCCATGTGGTCTGAATGGAAAGGCAGCCTCCTTCCTCTTCCCCCAGCCAGCAGATGTTTTGTTAACACCACATATAGGTGCTGTGGCATGTGCTTTTTTTTTTTTTTTTAATTCCAGGGAATCATTCTGTAAGTGGCATCATTGTAAATTTCTTGCTCTTTATCCTGATACATAGGATACATACAGAGACAATTAAAATAATATCATAAAGAAAACCCAAGATACCACTCTTGATGGTGAAAACCCAAGATACCACCCTTCTTTTGAGGCAAGATTTAATTTTTAGATTTGTCAGTACTGCCACTTCCCACTTGAGGGAGTGATGTGTTAGGCTCTATTTTGACACTAATTTGAGTCCATTCTCAGTATGTTTACCTACACTGGGAGTTCACTCCATTTGGAAGATGCAGGCTTTGCATGAGGATATTTTGGCTACAAAGAAAACTAAAAATGTACCGTATTAAAACATTTTGGACACTTCCCTTTTGGGGTGTATTTATCTGTTAATCAGACCCTGTAGGGAACTTGTGAATACCCTTCTTGCCAGATTCTTGGCAAGATGCCTACAGGTTGTGTTCTGGTAGAGGTTTTAATTAATAGGGGTCGCTCTGGCAGGTATCACTGTGGAGAGCTGAGGCATATGCTACAGCTAAGCAGCTCTTTGAAATGCTTGTGATACCATCTCTGATTTAGTATGTACAACACCTGTTTCTTCTGAACATGCCTGGGAATAGAGGGATTTTAGTCTCCTGATTTAATCCAGTCTTGTGTTACTGAATTATTTATTGTTTACAAGTGATGCAAAAAGTTGGTTCGCACTTCTTTTATAGAACGGCTGTGAGATGTTAGAAACTGTAGGGCAAAGTATCTGGTATTAACTTGAGGGCAGGAATCCAAGATGCCACACTTGCTTTCTGCGTATTTGATATGGAAGCCATGAATGAACATGGAAAAATCTTTTTGGTATGATTTAAAATAGACCAAAAAGTGGGATCCTTTAATGTTGGTAATTTGTGCTTGAATGAGTTTTCATTTTTTGCCTTTTTGTCTGTAGTGAATATCTTCACTATTTCAACAGAAAATTGTATACATTTATTAATTGAAATTATCTGTTGTGGTAAATCTATGTCAGTATGTATTAGTTCGTTTGCACGTGTGGGTTTGTGTGTGCTCTATTACATTGCTATAGCATTAACTCCTAATATTTGTTTAAGAAGTTACTCTGAAGAGTCATATTAATTAGATAAGGGGTGTATTTGGACAGGGATTTTTAATAACAATACTTGATGGATTTCTAGTAACCACACATGATAATTTTTGTAGCAGCTATTGTACTGTAACACATGAAGCATAGACTGTGATGCTCATTTCACTGCTAAGACAAGGCGATTGTAAATTTTTAGTGCTTTAAAAAATAAGTGTGACTACACAAAATCCAGATGCTAGTACTATTTTTTTAACATGACCTGGAAACCTTAAGATTTTCCATAAAGATATCCCTGGATAAATTGTGCAGAATATGCGTAAATGATTGTCCTAATTATCAATGGCTTTCTAACAGGACTTAAAACCAACTTAGTTCAGCAAGCATTTGAACTAACTAGTTTTCAGGAGGAAGGATACCAAGACAAAACTCCCCTAGGATTTTTAAGAGTATCTTATCTGGGCATATTTTGTACAATATGGTGAACACTAGAAGTACAAAACTTGAAGTTCAAAATTTTATTTAGATGTCATTAGCAGCATCAAGAGCTGGAAGAAGGGGAATGAGATTTGCCAAGGTTATCTATTCTTATATTTTTCAGCATTCTTTTTTAAGCTTGGGAAAGTGACAGGAATAGAACGTGTATTATCAACAGTCAAGGCAGGTTTTCTGTTTGGACAAGCTCAATTCATGTTACATTTATAATTGTGTGTTATATAACAATGGTGTTAAAAATGCAACATAATATGTGCATCTCCAAAATTATGATTAAAAAAAAAAAGTACCCAATCAGAAAGTATTCATTATTAACCAGTGTTCTCGTGAAACAAATACGGTGTTGAGCAAAAACTGCAAGTCATGCATCCAAAAATGAATCATGGAATACACCCACCAGCTACATTATTCCTTCTGCACTTTGCAGCTCACAACGTCAGGAATATGCACTATGAACAAAACCAATAAGGAGCTGTACTATGTGTGGTTAGTATTAGCTAATCTTAGGAGTTTGGGTGTAATTGAAGTGACAACTTTTCTCTCATGGCAGGTTGAGGCAGAATGGTAGCTTTCTGCAAAACAAAACAGCGATTTTACTACTATAAAAAGTTATTTTAATGTTCTTTATATTCACTTGTTTCCATTAGGCTAACATTTCTGTCACAGAAATCTACTGTTAGCAAAGTAGAAACAGCTGATACACCAAATAAAACATCCCGTATGTATATGGTCTTTATAGAATACGAAACATATTGAATATTGTTGAAATATTGGTCTTTATTTAGCAAATGATGTTTTGAATTTCTGGAAAGGACTGCTCAAAAATGGAAGTAAGAACAGGAAATTAGTCCATGTTAGAAGCTTTCTGGGAGAGAAAAGAGGAAAAAGTGCAGAGGAATGACAAAGGCTGAATTAGGGAAAGGTGGAGATTTTCAGGCAATGAAGAATGCAAGGAATGTGGGTAAAGAGTGTCTTGACAGCTTTTTCGGTTCTATAAATGCCTATTTAATCTTTCCAATATCTTAATGGTGTCCTCTACTTGCACCAGTTAATTAAAAATCCCTCACAGACCAAAACCTCCCATTTGCACAAACTTAACCTTGCTGCTGCGAGAAGTCCACCACAGAGGAATCCGGCATAGTGTAGGACAAGCTGCTGTTTAAGTGGGACTGGATTATCAAAGGTACAGAGCACTGCAGCCAGCTGCTGCTGGTGTGTCTCACCTGCCCACCTGCCTCAGCTTTGTGTGAGTGTTTTAACCCTGTTCACACTGGCTCCTCTGGTCCTCTCGACTGCCACAACACAGTTTGCAGAGGGGCTGCCAGCATTTATAGGCTCTGCTAGCAGGAAGGCAGTGGTGGTGGTCACCAACAAAAGCAATTTCTGAAGGCTGCTGCTGCCCTTCTGCGAAATGTGATAAATTCTGGTGTTCCCCATTGTGATGTAGCAACAGGATAAGTAAGGTGTGCTTATTTATTACTGAAAATAAAAAAGTAATTTCCTTGATCGCCATATATGAACAGCTCTATCATGCCCTTGCACCTGTTTTAAGTGGGTAAATACACGTACTAGGAATTTATTTAGCATACTTTGCGCCTCCATCGCATGCAGTAATGTGTTCTGCAAATAACTTGGTATATGTCCGCAGCACCTCATGCCGTAAACACGGGCCGGCCAGCCCCGAAGCAGGCAAACACCGTTCCCTCCACCGCGGAGCCGAGCGGGAGGCCGCCCTGGCTCGGTGCGGCGCAGCTCACTCGGGCCAGGCCTCGTACAGGGGCCTGGCCGCCCCTCCGGGGAGCGCAGAGCCCAGACGGGCCGCTCCCTCGGGCCTCCCGGGGCCCGCCGGCCCTCGCCTCCCTTCCCTCAGCTCGCCCCGGCCGCGCCCTCCCGGCGCCCTCCCCGCCGCCGCCATTTTGTGAGGGGAGGCGGGCGGGCGGCCGCCGGCGGGGCGGGAGGCGGTGTCGTTGCTCCGGCGGCGGGGAGGAGGAGGAGGAGGCGGAGGCGGCGGGCTCCCCCTGGCAGCACGGAGGTGGGGGTGCGGGCAGGGCGGTGGGGGCGGTCATGGGTGCGCGCCGGCTCCCTCGCCCCTACGGTGGGTGGCTGCTGCCCCGGGAGGAGGGCAGCGGGGCTTCCCGGCGCTGCAGGGCTGGCGGTCTGCCGTGGCGCCGGCCCTGCCCCTGCCCTGCTCCTCGGCAGGCCCGCAGCAGCTTCCCGGCGCTGTGGGAGCGCGCTGGGCCTGCGAGGAGCGCGGTTCGTGGCGAGCCTGGCGTGCTGCTGCCTCCTAATGTCACCCAGGCGGGTACCGGGCGCGTCAGGAGGGCTGCTGGGGGCAGCTTTCATCCCTTAAAAAGTTAAAAACGAGCAACAAGCGGTGGGATTTGGCTCCTAGTCCGACAGCGAGGGGGGAGCGGCCTTCCCCGAGTCACCCGGGATCGCCCCGTGTGTCCTGCCTGTGAGCTCCGGGCGGCAGAGTTTTAGCTAATCGGGCGTTGCTGATGGTTCTTCGTCGTTCAGAATTGCCTTGAATCACACAGGGAAAAAAAGCTCTCTGTAAACACAGAGGTAGTTTTCCGTTCTTTTAGAAAACTGATGTACAAAGAAGCTGGCAGATTGGTATGCATGGCATGATTCATAAAGAATAAAGTTACAGTATTTTTTACTTTGCTTATGGATTGTACTGTACCGAATGATCATTGAGAACATCTGACATTTTCGAGGTCAAGTTTCAGAATACAAAGTTACAATTATTTATGGACAATTAATTCAGCTTCCTGTATTACAGGAGGGGCTTAGCAAATCGGTCATGTAGGTCTTTGCTTTCTTTGATGTCCTGGACAAACAGAGCTGGACCCCAAGAGGAACTCAAAGTTTACAGCTTTACCAAATTTGGGTTAACTTTGAAAGGGACACCAAAAGTAGTGATCTTGGGAGGGTGTCGTGCTAAATTTCACGTCAGTTTCAAGATTGATGATTTTGTTTGTTTTTAACAATTTTCTAAACTAAACTAGAACGCATGTTTTGTTTCTATGTGTCATTTTGGAAACAAAACTCTCCAAGCATTTAAATATGACTAACTAAATTTGTAGATAGTGAAAATCAAAGTTTTTTTTTTTTTATATACTACCAGAAGCTGGGTGGATGTCTGTTTTGTTCCGTGCTTCCACTTTGTTTTAAAGTATTACTTTACATTATATCAACATTGCAAAGACCAAAATCATTTTTTAAAGGATGCAGTTTCTACAACTTGTTGAGGATTAAGGGTTGATTTCTAGGTTTGAAAATTTATTTCTTCAACTTTGCACCTTTCTCAATGATAATAGTTTCTAACATCTAACGATTTTCTTTCTACTGCACAGAAGCATGTTTTTGCCAAGATCTGTTAAAGTCAAGAGGAGTGCTGATGAGGACAAAAGTTGTACAGCTAAGAAAAATAAGTTGTCTTCTGGAGGATCTTTGTTAGAGGAGAATGCTGAGCTCCAAGACTGTAAATCAGTTACAACAGAAACTTCTGCTTCAAGATGCAATCCGAATGAAGTTGTGCAAGAATGCACAGACCCTGTAGCTATTCCATCAAATCTCGGTTTGGGTAATACTTTGGGAAAGGACAACCAAAATACCAATGAAGATAGCTCTTTGGAAGAGCCCATAAAATCCTTCAGCAAATCCCAGCGTTGGGCAGAGCCTGGAGAACCTGTATGTGTTGTCTGTGGTCGCTATGGAGAGTATATCTGCGATAAAACGGATGAAGATATTTGTAGCCTGGAGTGTAAAGCCAAACACCTTCTACAAGTTCAAGAGAAGGAGAAAAAGCTGAAATCTGATCAACCTACAAAAGCAGAATCTCAAGCAGAAACTGACCTGCTTAATACACCTTATTTCTACAAAGATCACTCCTTTATTTTAGGTTTGCAAGATGAGCAGGTTGAGAACCTTAAACTGCAATTAGGTATTGCAGTCCAGGGCCAGCAAGTTCCAAGACCTATTATAGAGTTTGAACACTGTGGTTTTCCTGAAACTTTAAACAGCAATTTAAAGAATTCTGGTTATGAAGTCCCAACTCCCATCCAAATGCAAATGATCCCTGTTGGTCTGTTAGGGAGGGATATTGTGGCTAGCGCAGACACAGGCTCAGGAAAAACAGCGGCCTTCCTACTCCCTGTTATTATGAAGGTTTTAAAAGAGGTAATAAAACTGCGTGTATTTAGATAAAGTGGTTTGCAACTTTGTCTCCAGGATTCTCAGTGTAGTTGAGAATGTAATTGCAGTTTTTTTTTAATTGAAAATCGTTTATTTATTTTATTTTTGACTGATGAGCATTGGTTCTTGGGGGGGGCGGAGTGGTCTGTTGATTATTTTTAATGACTTTGAATGTTTTTTCACCTCGGTCAGGAGCTAAATCATCTCCATTAATATTACTTAATATATGGTTTCCGCTTGTTAACTACTTGAATCTGTAGTTGGTAACTACATTTTGAGGTGAACTTCCTAAATGACTTAAAATAGAAAATGCAAATGATTCCAGGTACTCTACAAGTAGTTGTTGCTAGATTTTAATGCGTCAGGTGACTGAAAAATTTTTGACATTTATATGATTCCTTGGAGTAATTTGTGTTGAAATAGTTTTAGCTGACCATCAAGTAACTACAGGAATTTAGGGTAATATAATTCCCCAAATCATCTGGTTTTACAAAGAGCTTGTAATATCAGAGGGGAGAAAGCAGTTAAGAAAAAGTTTGCATCAGAAGAATTTGAATTTATGATGAGAAATAATAGCAAATAGTATTCTGTACCTTGTATATTAGTTCACTATTGCTTTAGTGGCTTTATTCAAAAAGTGCTGAATTAGAATATATTTGAAAATTCTATACCTTATTCTAATAGATGATTTGGACTGTTTAGATGTCCAAGTCATTTAAAATATATATATATATACATATATAAAATTCAAAAAATTTAACTCTTTTAATCTTCAAAGTACTATATCATTAGGGATTATACAGAAGCACTTATCAACAGGAGTATTATACTCTAGTATCTGTTCTGTCTGATTATCATTAAAATTTGCATGACAGTTTTATTCTTATAATGGTGTGCACAAAATTGGATTCTCAATGATCAGTATTTTACTACAAGATCTCTTTAATTCTCCCTCTTCGGGATATGCGTTCATGTACTTGGCAAGAAAAGATTTTGTTTGTTTAAAATAATTTTCATTTTGATGTAACAGAGCGTTGAGGCATTAAGAACATAATGGTAATCTGGTTACGAGATAATATTTGACAGTTCCTGTCTTTTCTTCATCTACTTAGAAATCTTTTTTGTGTGGTGGTAAGTTTTCAGTTATTTCCAACTAGGCAGCAGTGTTCAATTTAACCAAGTTCTTCTGGATGCAAGTCTTTAACTATGTAGTTTCTCTGATAATGCAGCAAGAAAGGAATAACCTGCTTCTGTTGGTCGTTTGTAGATATTCCAGTTGAAGAATAGAAAGAAACAAATAATGATCCAGAAAAATACGGTTCCTGTAATATCAAGGCTTCTAGAAACTTTTTTTGTAGTCTCTCTAGATTCAGCTAACGTCCTGTATTTTGAGTTCATGTGGAATTTATGATGAATTTCTGTTGTAAATTCAGTGCAGTAACTAAAATACAAAACTAAACAAACAAAAACAAAAACAAAATCCCGTCAGGTTTCTTTGTTTCTGGCCCTTCTTTATTGTCAGGAAGCTATTCTAACAGTGCACTTATGCATTATTTTTTGTTTTCAGAAGTTGAGTAATTGAGGGGTAGACTTCCTTGGTATGTATTGTTTCAGGTATAATCCCTTTCTATATTCTGTCTTCAGATCACACAGAAAGGATATTAGCAGTCTAATTGTATCTGCAGTAGCTGCACTATATATTTTGTATTTTAGTTTTCTGAGATGTAATCTTGAAAGCTTTTAACCTAAAAATTAAAGCAATTCTGAGTTCAACAGATTTCCTACCTCCCCCTCCTTTATAGGCAGAAACTCCATCTGCCCTTATTTTGGCACCGACACGAGAATTAGCAATTCAGATAGAGAGACAAGCTAAAGAACTGATGGCTGGTTTACCAAACATGAGGACAGTTCTCCTGGTAGGAGGTTTACCACTGCCACCACAGCTTCATCGTCTCAAGCAAAGTGTGAAGGTAAGAACTATGGTGGGGAAAGGTCCTTTGGAGAGTTGTGTTTCCATGATATTCACAGCAAAGAAAAATGTTACCGTTGACATACATACAAAGATGCGGAGTTTTTCCTAAGTAAGTGTAAACTACTAAAACAGTTCTTAACTACTGAAATTTTTACAACAATACATTTTTACATTTTACATCAAACATATAGTAGCTTTTTCGGTTTTGAAAAAGATTTGCGCATAACATTCCACTTTCAGGGACTGAAACATGCCATTTTATTAGTCAAAGAGTTGTAGTTTACAGCAAAAATAGTTCTTTTTAATGTAGATTACGTTGCTGGTATGTAGACATTACCATTAGAGTACTAAAAATCCGTTTCCTTTTAAGTCTTCATAATTCATGACGTTATCTATAGAAGTTTCTGGAGTTATTTGAACATAAGTAATTTCACTAATTATTGCCCTTCTCACCTTAGTGCTGTAACTTTATAGTTTTTCTAGGACAATCATCTCTCCTTTAAGGGAATTTTTAACTCTCCTGTTATTGTCTTTTTTTTTTTTTTAAGGTTATAATAGCAACACCTGGAAGACTTCTAGAGATTTTAAAGCAAAATTCTGTTCAACTTCATGGCATAAAAATTGTCGTAGTGGATGAAGTAAGTTTTTAGTTATTAAGGCTATATTGCCTATGCAGAGGTCCTTGAAGAGTCACTGTGGGTGCCTAGTCAAAATGATTAAACGTAAAGAATGCTTGCTATAAAGATAAAATATATGTCTTATGAGACAATTTCATTTTAACTATTTCAAATGCGTTTGAACAATGTATATTGTTTTGGCTTCAAAGGACTTGCATACCTGACAGCTAGGATAATACTGCTAGACCATTGTGAACCAGTTATTTTTAATTTTCCCATGGTAGCTTTTCTTCTAACTCAAAGTACTCCACATTTGGATTATTACATGCTGATCATACACATTATGGTTCCCCTCTGAATTTGAGCTCAGGATTTTGCTCTTTATTGAGGAGTCTGGTACAGATCTAGTATTTTTCACTCAGGTGGACACCTTGTTAAAAATGGGTTTCCAGCAGCAAGTGCTGGATATTTTGGAAGACATCTCTCATGATCATCAAACCATACTGGTGTCAGCCACAATTCCAGTGGGCATTGAACACCTAGCAAATCAGCTTCTGCACGATTTTGTAAGAATAACAGTTGGAGAAAAGAATCGACCATGTTCCAATGTTCGCCAGATTATTTTGTGGGTAGAAGAACCCTCTAAAAAGAAGAAACTGTTTGAAATTCTAAACGTAAGTGTAATAAATATTTTTCTCATATGACAACTTATAAAAATGCTTGTGTGTCTTTACAAAGCTCTGTTAGGTTTTCATCTTTAATTCTGATTGGTATGTAGTGAGGAGGTGGAATGATGTTGAACATTTAAGTGCACTAGCTATTTCAGTAGTGCTGCAATGCAAGAACTGTAGTGGCAATTTTAGGAATTACTCCAGCCCTGTCACTCACACCTCCTTTTCTGCAGTGAGCTGAGTTAAAAAAGGCAATTTTGATACTTCTGTGATTCACAGAATGGCACCTCAAAGATTTGCACTGGTTATATGGGAATAGAGGAGGAACAGGATTTTCTTAAACTGTCTTAGCTGCTTTATGGCATAGGAGTGGTTTGTCATTTTAAAGATCGTGGGGAAAAAAAAACAGTGAAAAAGTATTTTTTTTTTTCTTGAATCTTCTTTGTATGGATAATGCAGACCTTAATTTCATATGAATATTTTATGAGTGCTTTGGGGAGGGTGGATTCTTGGCTGAGGTTATGCAAGAAATAAATAAGAATTTTTAATTGAACCTCAGAACTTAAAGGAAGTCAGAATTATTATGTAGCTTTTTTTTTTTTTCAAAAAGGTTTCAGACTTCTAGAAAGTGTATCTATTAAGAGAAATTTCGGTTCTGACTTTACAAATAATTATATGTTTATAATGTACAAATTTGTGTAGTTTCATGGCTGGCATCTTTTTCCTTCTTACCTAGAATGTAAGAATATTTATTCATCTAAAAGTGTTGTTACTATTAGTTATAATCAGTAGAGATTATCCAAGTTTCTGATGATGAGCGGCAAACTGTTGCAGTACCTTCTTCTATAAACTGTTTTATTTTACAGGATAAGAAACTCTTCAAGCCTCCAGTGTTGGTATTCGTGGACTGCAAGTTAGGAGCAGATCTGTTGAGTGATGCTGTTCATAAGATTACAGGACTACAGTGTACATCTATGCATTCTGAAAAGTCTCAGGTGGAAAGAACAGCCACATTACAGGTTTGCGCCTCATAAAGTACAGTGGTTTTGATAGATTTAAAATGGCCAATGTTGTTTTAAAGGTGGCATAGTTTGAATGAGTTACATCATAATTTACTGCTTTTCTGCAGTAAAACCTGGAGTATTGCTGGGGGAGAAAGGGAAGATGGATGGGACCAGGCAAAACTACAGATGAGACCATTTTAAATGTAGATATATACTGGACACTACTATTTCCTGGGTTATTTGCTTTGAAACAGGAATTTGAAGATGCATTTAACCTTAACTGATGCTTTCTTATTAGTGTTGTGGTTTTGGTCTCTCTCTAGCTCTTCATAAATGATACTCCTGTTTAAATCAAGAATACAAGGGGGCCATTCTTTCTTCCACAATGGAACAAAATTGTTGGTCATCGTTACATCCAACATACAGATTTGTACATTCTCATCACCACTATCCCCTGTGCCTTAACAGATATATAGATACTGTCTTCCTTTTCCACGGGCCTCTCTCAATTCCCAAAATGTCCGTAAGAACCAGCAGTGACTTAGGCCCCATCTGTTAAAGTGGTCACTCAGGACAGGAGAAGTAGCTTGGATTGCTGTATTCACTCAAATCCTTGTGAGGTTAGCTCTTTGTTGCATCTGCAGTGTCTTCCTACACCATACAACTTAGAATACCGATTAGTTTTACCCGTCTCCTTGAGGCACACACTGGGTATCTCCATCTTTATACATCAACCACCAAATGTACCCAGGTCCTTGAGCAAAGCCAACCCCACAAATAGGTTTGTGTTTTCCTAAAGGAGGAGCCACCCACAGTGCCTTCCCTCACCACTTCCCTGTGTTTACTGCAGGGAATTTCTCTTCCAACTGTGTGTAAGAGCTCAGTGTTATACCACAAATGTATGAGTAACTATAGCCTATGCTTGGATGCGTTTGAAATACAGGTAAAAAATAGTAATTTTTGTTTTTCTTCCCTTGCCAGGGATTGCTTCAAGAAAAATATGAAGTAATAGTAAGTACTGGAGTTCTTGGACGAGGGCTTGACCTTGTCAATGTCAAATTGGTAGTAAATTTTGACATGCCTTCAAGTATGGATGAATATGTACATCAGGTAAAAATAAAAAATATTGTATTAGTTATTTGTCAAAGCATTATTTGAAAAGTATCCTGAAATATGACATTCACCTTTGGAAACTTAAATTGAGATGCAAACATAAAGATAATGTTTATCTTCATTAGATTGTCTTTATAGGAAAGTGGCTTGACTGTCTTATATGTCTTTTATGCAAGTTACTAAAAATTCAGAACACTGTTCTTGCATCTCCTATGTTGCCAACAGCTAGAACATTGTTCTTAGATTACGTAGAATTGTTTGCAACATTATTCTTCCAGCTTTGTACTCTCTTTTGTAATTGTATACATATGTAGAAACCAAAGTTTACCATGTATATATATGGTTTCTACATTTATGTGTAGAAACCAAAGCTTACCATTGAAGAAAGGCCAAACGCCTCTTTCTGCTGCAGCTGATCTGCAGTGTGGGGTATGCATGTAATAACAACAGAGGAGGTTGATCTTCCTTTTCATTCCCTCTTCCTACTTCAGTATCTCCTCTGTCTGATCCAGTATCTCCTTTGTCTGATTTTTTGTGTTATGTGCCTGAGGATTTCCTGTTTAAAAATGTTTTGTGAGTTGTGTGTATTTACGTATGTGTACTAGCAGGTCATGAGAACTGATTACTACCCTCTTGGCATTCTTGAAGCCACTGTACTCTAAAACTCTGTGTACAGTTTTAAGGACATCGCTACAAGAAAAAACAACCAAAACCAAAGTGGAGCAAATCCAAAGTCAGGGGGTGGTGCACATGATACATGAAGAGTGGTGAGGGAGCTGTGCTTGTGTGGGCTGGAGAAGAAAAGGCTAAGGGGAGATTTAATTGCTGTCTTCCATTTGGTAATGGGTGGTTACAGAGGAGACAGAGACAGACTATTCTTGGAGATGTACTGTGAAAGAATGAGAAATAACTTGCTGCAAGAGAGATTCTGACCTGATGAAAGGGAACGATGGTTTTCATAAAGAGAGTGGTCAGGCAGTGGAACAAATTGCCCAGAGTGGTTGTGGGACCTCTGTCCTTCGAGACACTGACAACTCAGGAGGATGAGGCCCTGAGCAACAAGATCTAACTTGGAAGTTATCCCTGTTCTGAATAGAAGTCCTCCTAATCTACAGTACTCCGTGTTACTAACTGCAGCATATCTCTCTGGCTTTTTATTATCTTTCTGTTTAGGTTTCAAGCAAGTAGTAAATAAAAATGGTCTTTCCTCACATCAGAATTATGCCAGTACTAAAATCCTATTTCTTCTTGTAAATAAAGAGTCTTAGATTCTTCTCTAAATTTTAAAGCACTTTGGATAATACTGAGAAATAATTTTAAGTCACAAGAACATTGAAAGTAAAGTTTTTTTTTTTTAAATGGTAATATTTGCACATATCCTACTTGATATGAGATACAGGTGTGTGACATTTATTATAAGCATGTGATTGCCTATATAGGCTGTATCATGCATTTCAGTATCAGTATTGGACTTCTGGTATGCCCCATAAGCAAGTGATAATTTTAGGTGCATTTCAATTAAAGCTTCAGATGTCCCGAATTTAGGAAGTGAGTGTATCAAATCTTTGTATTTAGGGGATGAGATAAAGAAGTTCGGCCTTGTTCAGCAACTAACGTAGGTGACACCTAAACCTGTTTTACAATAGGAAATAAAGGAGGTATGGAAGAAATCCATTTGATATTGATAACTTAAACTGAGTTTTTGCTTTTTCAGGTTGGAAGAGCAGGGAGGCTGGGTCACAGTGGAACTGCAATAACTTTTATCAATAACAACAGCAAGAAACTCTTCTGGGATGTTGTGAAGAGAGTAAAACCAACAGGCACCATTCTTCCCCCACAGCTGCTTAATTCCCCATATCTTCATGACCAAAAGAGGAGGGAACAACAGAGACTTAAACAGTTACAGAATAGTCTTGTAACAGGAGATAATATTATGGACATCATTAGGAAACATGACAAAAATAATTCTCAGAGGTAACAAAGACATAAGTATATTTGTAATTATAATGGAAGTGTGAAAAAAATAAACACTGAATTATGATGTCTTGTATATTGCCTTCTTATAAGGAATTTACATATTCATTTTTTAAGGAGTCTAATTTTTATATTATCTTTATTTAGAAATACAAAATACTGTAGAAAATACTTTAGAAATACAAAATACTTGTAATAGAAGTAGTGCCTAATTAAACTATTTTATGGAAACCTTTTTTTCAAAACCAGTAGTCTTTTGTCTTAAAGCATAAATGGAGAAGATACTCTTCATCTTGTTATAATATTTCTAAATAATCACTTCAGACTTCCGAAGAAACATTCTCCTGGTAATTTTTATGTCATTATGCTAAGTTAAGATCTTTGTAAAGGACACCTTTTGCGCAAAAGGAATAGAAAAAAGGTGGCAGATGAGTCTCTGAAAACAAGCCCTGAAGCTCTTCCTTTTAGTTTACATAAAAGCTTCCGCTGAGAACATCTCTTCCTAATCTTCAGGATGGTCACTGGAGGTCTGTTATGAATGTATATACAGGTTTTGTTTGTAAACAGTAATGACTTTTCAAAAAGAAAATTTAGTTTCACCTTTATTGCCTACAAACCAGTCCTGTTCAAGCACTTTTGCAATAGTAGAAATACTTGGTTGTTAGTATAACTTCATTGTAGAGGAATAGGGTAAACTGCTTAAGTAAGAACTTAGAGTTTTTTTTCCATGAAAGATGATAGTTAATATATAACTGATGGCATTTACTTATTTGCTACTCATTTAAGTGTAACTCTTGGTAGTCCCTGGCACCAGCTGCTCTTTTTTCTTCCGGGAAAACAGACTAATACTCTATCAAGGTAACATTACTTTTAGTGTTACTACTTTATTTTTATTTTATTTATTTATTTTTTTCTTTTAGGCTGAGGCTAAGAACTTATTTTTTTCAGCCGTTTCTTCCTGCCTTACTACGTCCTTTTCTGGCAGACAGCCCTCCCAGGTAGTTAGGTGGTAGCTCTAGGCGTTGTATGTCTGCTGTTTGGCCAAAGGACAGCGGTGTGAGAGGATGTCTTTGGTATCAAGCTCATGTTTAAAAGCTTCGTGGCTGGTTTTGTTTTGTTTTGAATCCCCCCTCCCCTGGCTGGAGCTAAAAAGAGCAGGTATGACCTGCTGCAGGACAGGGCACAGACTTTGGCACATCTTCAGCAGGGGTGTGTTGTGTAAGCGCCAGCCCCTGCTGTGGTTGCTGATGAGAAATAAGGTGCTTGCTGGAATTTTTACGGTTTTCTAGGCGCTGTTGCTACTCCTGTAACGTAGTCTGATTGGGCGAGCGCAGCTCAGGGCTTGAACTTGAGTCCTTGCTTTGCCTTTTGTCTCCCTCTGCTGGACTTTTCAACCCCTTTTTCCCTATTAATTACTTGTACGGTATTCATAAGCATAGCTGCTCCGTAAAGCGGGAGCAGCTCCCTTTATTTCTCGGGCTGTCCCTCTCGTTCCTCCCGCCTTCCAACGGGGGAGGCCGGGGCCGGGGAGCCCCGGGGCCCCTTCCCGGCCCCGTCCCCGCCCCGCCGGGGCCGGCAGCCGGCAGCCGGCAGCAGCCAATCCCCGCCCGCCCGCCGCATTCAAACGGGGCCGAGGCGAGCGCGGGCGGCGGCCGGTGCGCGGTGAGGCGGGGACGGGGCTGGGGCCGGGGCCGGGCTCGGCTCCCTCACGGCGCCCGGGGCAGCCCGCGGGGGGCCGGGGCCTCGGGGGCGGCGGCGGTCCCCGAGGGGGGTCCCTGAGGGGAGCGGGCCTGCTGCTGAGGGGGCGGGCGGGGCTGCGAACCTGGTCAGTATTTTAGTGTTCTCAAGGCACAGCTATATGAACAGAGAGAGGGGAAATTTGTTGTTCCGGTGTTTATTTTAAAGCTGGATTGAAGTGCCAGAAAGCACTGGAACGATTCCTGGGTTCTACCCGTGCTTATTTACGGACCGCTGGGGGTAACGACAAAGCGGCCGCAGCGCTGGGCACCGCAGCCGTGGCTTCCTGTGGCACGGGGGTGAGGAAACAAACGCGCTCGGAAACGCTTCACGCTTCCCCTGCAACTTTCGAACGCTAAAAGCTCTGTGTGTAGTCAGGGTAGGCAGAAGTGAACGGAACCGCATTCAGTTCTGAGCGTGCTCCGAAAGCCATAATTTCAGAGCTCAGCATTAAAAAAAACTTCTGTTGAAGCAGTGGTTAGATTGCTGCTTTGACGTACTTGCTTTCCTTTTTTTCCACGTGACCATTCACTTTTTTATATCAACGGTGTATGCAGTTTTTAAAGGATCTCAAGGCAGATGATTTAACATTGATTTTTAATGGCACCTGACAAGTCTGCAGAGGTGTTGGTGTCACACCTATAGCAACCCAATGACTGCTATGCATATGCAACAATGAAAGGGTGTTTTTCTATACGGATTGTTTCTCATCTTTTCTACGTTTAAAAATTTGGAAAGTTATATCCATACGCTCTTTACAATTTTTCTTCAATCTGTTAAGTTAGTTATTTTTTGCTTTAGCTATGCGTACATATATGTATAATATGGTGATCTAAAATAAGTTCTAAGCATATTCTATTAGGTGTCTTTATTACCTATCTTATTCTTACACTGTCTTTCATATATAAGAATACTGAAAAAAATCTGTTCTTTGTGTTTGCAGCTTTCCTAGCCCCTGTTAATAATTTTGTTATTCTGTTGTTGTCTGTTAGTTGTCAAGCACCATAAGTGTACGTAGTTCTGAGTGAATGGAGGCATGAATTTGAATTCTCTTTACTTGGGAATCATTGGAAGTCATTTGGAACAAATGTCCATGGTCATCTTTGTTACTAAATAATTATAGATTGTTCTTTGTATTAAATGGTGCTGCTTCATGATGTTTCTGAAGCAAATCAGAGAATTCAATAAATGGAATCAAATAGCCTACTGTGGGTGGAGATGGTTATTCAAGTATAGAATGACATTTTTTCTTTTTTTTTTTTTTTTTAAAGTGCTGTAGGTGAAATGGGGACACTAATTGTTGTTAATGTTTGGGAACGTATATTTACTGCAGAATATGTAAGGAGCTCTTCATGCCCTGACATATACCTCATGTCTGTCATAAGCATAAAATTTTTGCTTTGTTTATCCAGGTTCAGTGAGAAGAAGCAATGAGATATAATCCTCTAGGAAAGCTGTTGTATTTGTTATAATCCTAATGTTAACTTGCTTGAAGACAAAATGCCTATTTACACGGTTCCTGCAAGAAATCACTCAGAGGCACAATGTACTACCACTTTTCAGAAGATTTCTTCACAAAATGCTCTTACCAGCAGCAAAATATCTGGGCAGCAACTGACATCACAGATGTCAGGAAAAGAAAAAGATGATCTTCTTTCATCGTCTCAGAATAAGACTGAGGAAGTAAATAGGACCTATGTGATTTCAGCCTGTAATAATGCAGATGACGCATCAATTACATTGAAGCCTCAGGACAGATTAACACTCCAGAGGAGAACTAGAGTAAGCAAAAAATCGGTGTCCAGTAGTGAACAATCGGATAACAACATAATACAGACCATAGAAAATACACAAACCAGCAAAAGACTTACTCTACAGAGGCGTGTGAAGACTGGCTCTGTGGAGAAGAGTAAAATTAATTGGAATGCTGTGCCTGGAATAGAAAATAATGACTTTGCTGCAGAAAGAAATAACAAGACTCCGCTTCGACCAAATATTAGTAATAATGATACTTGTTATGTTAATCCAAGCTGTAAGTTAGCTGAGGGTCAGTCAAATACGAAGATGCATTTTAACCTGAACAGCAAGGACTTGTTTGGCAATGTTGAAAATGACAAGTGCACACATGTAAAATGTAAGACAAGCACTGCTGACTCAAAACTTCAAAATGAAGCTCATAAATCAGAGCAATTAATTACCTCAAAGAATATTAATAGGATATCAGGAGAACAACTGAATGAAAAAGGTGACATAAATAAGCTAGAGGGAAAGCAAAGGTTACAACACTTAATGATAAAGCATAACAGTTTGGAAAGGCCAAGGACACCAACAAAAGGTTCAACAGAAGGATTTAAGCTTACACCAAAGAACAGCACATTTCAGGATCAGTCATCTCTATCGGCTTCAAATAAACGAACACTTCATCCTCCAGTGGTGTCAAAAAAGAAAACCAGTGTCTCTAGCTCTCCTCCTGTGAGTAGAAGTGCAAAAGCAAAAGAGAATGTAGAAATGCTAGCTGAGAACAGTAGCACTGAGAAAGATGTTTTCAAAGTGGAAAACAGCAAAGTGACTGTAGCTGTGCGTGTACGGCCTTTCAGTAACAGGTTTGTATCTTGGACTTGTTTCTGATGCTACATAATACCTTCTTTAGTGTATGTACGTTTCTGTTTTATTTTCTGAATTGTTTGTTTTTCATTTGCGAAATAAGGATATAATATATACTTTAAAATTAGCAAGTATTTTAACGTCAAGGTGAAGATTTTAAGAGGTTGAATTCATTTCATGGTAGCTTGGGACTATGCTTTAAATAGTCATTAACTAAAGTACTTGAGCTTGAATGCTTTTTATGTTTATCAGACAGGTCTGTTTTTAAACAGCGATTACCCAACTTTTTATTTTCATAAGGCGATTGATTGAAATTACTAACTTAAAGAACGTAGCTTATGCTTTTTATTTTTTAATTGTGTTTTTTCTTCTGTTCAGAGAGAAAAATGAAAACTCACTTCCTGTAGTCTCCATGAGTGGCTCAGAGACAGCTGTACGAAATCCAAGCACAAACCAAGTTTACAACTTCAGTTATGACTTCTCTTTCTGGTCTTTTGACAAGTGTCATCCTAATTTTGCAAGCCAAGCAATGATTTATAAAACTTTGGCACTGCCGCTCCTAGAAAGAGCTTTTGAGGGATATAACACTTGTCTTTTTGCTTATGGGCAAACTGGTTCTGGAAAATCATACACGTAAGTTCCTAAAAGTAATTGTTAAAATTCTGCAGGCACCAATTATTATGCAGTGTGTAGTTATGAGAAGAGATTATATGTAATAGATCTAATAGTTATTAATTTGTGTTAAAATGTTTTTATACATTTTAAAACAATACAAATAATGAAAACAATAATACTAAAACTATTTTCTGCAGTGGCAAAGCTGGGCAGGAAACATCTAGGCCAGAGGTGGAGAGGGGCTTGGGTTACTACACTGACAGGTTGCAGAGAATAGGGTATAGATACATTTTAGGATATGAAACATCTATAGGTTTCATGTTTATAGTACAATTTACTCTTCTTCAGTTGCTCTAGGGTTTCTCTTTGCCTTGGCTTTTCTACCCATATATCAAGGGGTAAAACAGGGAAATTATAAAAGACCTCAGGTATCATCAGGTCCACTCTCCTGCTTAAACACATACCAACATAGATCAGGTTTATTTCTGTAACTAGTTACTTCTATTACTTAAAGAAACATACGATGTTTTAACTTTAACTTTACAATTAATATTAAAACTAGCTATAAAGAGAGAAAACTGAACTCAGGTTTTTTGTAACTACAGGATGATGGGGTTTGATGAAGACCGAGGGATAATTCCAAGACTCTGTGAAGATCTTTTCACTCAAATAGCACAGATGGACAAACAACAGGTAACATGTTTATACATTCGAGCTTATGTTGAATTATGAGGAGACTAGTGCATTTCAGTATCTTGATAACTGTTTCATTCCTTCTTTTTATACCTTAGTGCCGATCCACTTACTGCTAATGCCTGCCTTTTATTGCTGATTCAAATTTTATTTCTGATAGCACATCTGATTAACAGGATTCTTTAACTAGTCCAAAACAACATTGTTCGCTTCCTGAGCAGCAATAACGTACAAAATAAATAAGGGCATGATAGAATAGAATTCAAAGCATATGAATTAATCTTAAAACATTGTCACGTCAATGTGAAATACACGTGAATAGTATTCTAATTATATTTTTCTAGTTCAGTATTACTGAAACTTGTTAAATAAAAATTGAGCAACGCCCAGCTGCGTTCTTGAGGCTTAAAATTTGAGTTGTAAATAACATTTTGTTTCCTTTTCTGTTCTGAGAATATTTTTTTTTTGTATGTAACTATATGAGAGAGTGGCCTTCCAATGGTCTAAAAAACAAAGTGATGATCCTTTCCAGAATGATTTAAGGAAGTGTTTTTTCATTCTGTTTCTCCCCACATTGATTGGTATAGTAATAGAGAGAGAATTCCGTAGAGAATCATATTGAATAGAAGGATCTGGTAAACTGTTAGTTTCCAAAACAGAAAGAATGATGCAATGTTTCTTGGGCTGTATGAGTATCTCTTTTTGTTATTATTAGGTGTTGTATCATCTTGAAATGAGCTATTTTGAAGTTTACAATGAGAAAATTCATGATTTGCTTGTCTTCAAAGCTGAAAGCAGACAGAAGAAACAACCAGTAAGTTGCACACAGAAACAAGTATATACACAACCTCAAAACAGTGGCATTTGTTCTGTAAATAAAAATACACAAATAGCAAGTGATTGTTGCTTTGTTATCTAAGTATTTAAATTGCTAGTGGAATTCAAGGTAAAAAAAAAAAAAGTCTTAGGACTTCAAGAAAAATGTGTGGCACTTCAGAAATGCTAAGCAAAAAATCTTGCTGAAATAGAAGCAAGATGATTCAGTTGAATCTCTAAAAATTGTTGTTAACATCTCGTATCTGCAAAGTGAAGAAGATACTGTCAGCCTTTATAAGAAAGACCCGTAGAATATTATTTATCTAGGACATCTCCAGATTATATTAATATAATATACATAATTCAGATTAATATTATTAACATATTAATATAATATAAATATATGCATAAAACATTAAAACTGCATTTCATCCATTACAATCTCTCTCCTCAGTTCTTGGTTCCTACTGAAATGTCGGTTCACTTTCAAAAATATCTGTGTATTTTTTATTTTCTGGGATGCCTGTTTGCTACTGATACTAACAGTTGTTTTCCTTTTTAACTGTTCTTACCAGCTCCGTGTAAGAGAACATCCGGTGTTAGGACCGTATGTGGAAGACCTAACAGTGTAAGTCTTAACTATTCTCAGGAAATCATAACTACATCAGGAAGCGCTTCCTTTACTGTGGGGATGATGGAGCACTGAAATAGGTTGCGCAGAGAGGCTGTGGAGATCTTCATAATGGCCTTGGAGATCTTCAAAAGCTGCTTGGACATGGTCATGGGCAACCCGCTTTTGGTATCGCTCCTTGAGCAGGGGGATTGGAGCAGATGATCTCCAGAGGTCTCTTCTGATCTTGAGCATTCTGTGTTTTTAATAGATCTATGGCATAATCCTGAAATAGCATGCTGTTATCTTGAGGCTCTGTGAAAGCCTGTTAACTCATGAGTGAATTAGGCAAAATCTTAGTTTCATGCAGTTTTACAGAAACACATAACCTAGTCTGACTTGCTGTATTTCTACTGGCCTTAGTATGATTAGAATTATTTTAGTAGGTTTAGAAACAAATGGAAGTCTTGAGACAACGAGAGTTTTCATGGTATATTTTTATTTTGTCTGTAAGTCGGGAAGTGTTTCAAAGCTCATGCAGCTGGGAAACTATAGAAAGAAACAGTCTGAATACAAACTTTTTTTTTCCCCCCCTCTGTAGGAATGTTGTCAGTTCTTACTCTGATATCCAGGTAAGATTTATTTGGTTATATATCTCCTCACTCCTTCTGTTGCTGCTGAAAACTCTATTCCATGGAAAGGAAGGAAAAAAAAACACTTTACAGGTTGCCCAATATTTTATGATGTTTCGCTTGATGACATAAAAGTATAAAGAGCACTAGTCCTGTGTCATGGAGCTGAGTAGACGCATACAGGCATGCGTCCCTCTTTTTACGTGGTTACCTCTTAAACTCAAGTTTTGGTTCCTCCCTTATAGAGTCATTATTTGTGTTAATAACTTCATTTGCAAACATTTTAAACTGCAGTTAATTACCCAAATTACATTTTGGTTTCATGTTCTGGCTTCTCTCTTACAGAGTTGGCTTGAACTAGGGAATAAGCAGAGAGCGACAGCTGCTACAGTAATGAATGACAAGAGTTCTAGATCTCATTCTGTCTTCACCCTTGTCATGACACAAACCAAGGTATTGCTTGGTGTTTTAATTATCTGTTCAACTTGCATAGTAGAAAATTGTGTGATGCCTAGAGAATTGGCAGAGTATGCTTGAATAAGGTGAATAAAGGCCAGTGAATTTTTAACACGTCTTTCTGTGCAGCCAGCATGTTTCATTTTATGTGCTTTGATTACATTCTGTTCTCTCTGTTCTACCTATATTTATAGAAGTAATATAAATACTCCTAGACTGGCAGATCTAGGAGTAGTTTCAAGTAGTTCAGGATATCTCTCACCCATTTGTCTCCAGAATATGGGCACTACAATTTTTCGTTTCTGTTACGGATGTATAAGAGACAAAACCTGACATTGTGAGATAATCCTGAAAACAGAAGTGAAATAAGTAGAGCTCCTCAGTAGTCTACAGACTGTCAGTTTTCTCTGTTTACAAATAACTTGTTTGTTTGTTCTTGGCTGTTCTCATTTTTCAGCCCAGTTACCTAATCTGTCATCCTTCCCCTCACCATTCTCACCCCTGGATTACTTCTCTCCATCAGAATTAGACCTGAGACTTTTCCACTGACTATTTAACTGATCATCATTAATCTAAGTCAGTAACAGCCTACTGATTTCTGTGGGTAATGGGTAGAGGCAATAGTCAAACTTCAGCAGCAAACTATGAATTTAGATATCTGGTTTTGTGCAATTCATGCTTATATAGTTATTCAGCTGCAAACACTTAATGCTATGGTTAATAGTATAGGTTTAGTCACCTTCTGGGAATGTACACGAAGGTGTCCAGTCAAAAAGTAAATGGAAATGTCAATTTTTATTTATGTATTTTTTAAATGAAAAGTTTGTTAGTTTTTTGTTTGTCCTCAGTCTTTTTATTTTGATTCAAATGCAAGCTTCTCTGCTTTTTCCAGGTAGAATCTGTGGATGAAGAGCAACGTGACCGTAGTCTTACCAGTCACATAAATCTAATTGATTTAGCTGGCAGTGAATGCTGCTCTGCAGCTCAGACCACTGGAGAAAGGCTGAAGGTAAACCACAATTGGAAATCTGTGTGGAGTAGAGAAAGATTGACTCCACAGAATACCCTTAAACTTGAGCTCCCAAATATCCTCACATACCAGGGCTCCTGGGCAAGACACTCCCTCTGCTGTGCAGGCCTGGTGGTCATCTGAAAGGAATGAGCATGAACTGCATGCATGAGCAGCTGACTTTCCATTTAAGTCTCAGATGCTGTACACAGAGTTGAGGCTTGCCCCTATCTTGGGATTTAGTAAACAGTTTCTAGTAAGATACTTTCTTTCAACCTGCCTTTGTAAGTTTAATGGTTCTCGAGACTCTTTAAGACTGGGGTATTTGTTATTTCCAAGTGAAGATCTAGGATATTCTTGCATCATCTTGTTATTTAATCAGTGGTGACATTTAATATAGCACATCTGTACTATACATTGAATAAGCACAATTAACATTGTTAATCAACAGTCAATAACATCACACAAGTAAATACAATTGTATTATAATTATTTTTATTTTTGCTTTGTGTAGGAGGGTGTGAGTATTAATAAATCACTTTTAACCCTTGGAAAGGTTATTTCTGCACTCTCAAAGCAGTCTCGAAATGGAAAGAAAACTTTCATTCCTTACCGGGAATCTGTCCTTACTTGGTATGTATGCTCCAGAATTTTTTATATAGAAGTAAAGGCCTTCGCAGGTTGTGGATTCCCCTTCTGCCCAGGAGCTGTTCCCTCCTTGACTTCTGCGCTGCCCACCCCTAGCCCCCTACTGCAGAAGTAGGGTGTTAGGAGAGGCAGGGTGGATGGAATTATTCCATTTCTGATTTGGGGTCTAGTACATTCATCACCTCTTTTCCTCCATATGCTTCACAAAGAAATGTGTTGTTACGCTTGGCTGACACCACCCTCACTTTGGTGCTGTTCCTTGTCTGTCTTACTATGGAACGAATGTTACAGCTCTTTTGCATCATGTATCATTTGTTTTGTTATGTCATCTTGCATCAAAAACTTCGGTTTTGTAATGCTTCTTGTGTTACTGGTGATGGGTTTGCTAGCAACAGGTTAAAGTGATTTGAACTAAGATGCTTAGGTGGCTTAGCACAAAGGTTACTTCCACATTCTGGTGCTAATTCCATAGTGACATTCAGGTAAGGACAAAACTTGGAAAGTGTGGCTTGCTGTTAGAGCAATTCCCATGTTTCTGCACCTAGTGCAAATATTCTTTCTGCTTAGAAATCTGAAACTCGCATTTCAAGGTGACACACAGAGGGAAGAATAAATCAGATAAAGAACGAACAGGACCTTGGTTTGTACTATAAGTAGCTGTCAATCACTCTCCCACTACTCTCAAAGTAGCAAGACCTTAGGTATTTTGTATTTATTCTGTTCAGATTGAACTTTGATCTCAGTGCTGGGAGGGAGAAAAATAACTTCTGATTTCTGCTCAAACGAAGGTTATTGAAGGAAAGCCTTGGTGGAAATTCACAAACTGCTATGATTGCCACAATAAGTCCAGCTGCCAGCAGCACAGAAGAAACTCTCAGCACTCTTCGCTATGCAAAACAAGCTTGTTCAATTATCAACATTGCTAAAGTAAATGAGGATGTGAATGCCAAACTAATCAGAGGTGAGGTTGACATCTGCAGCTTTTAATGGCTTTTTTCCGTTTCTGCCTGGGTTTAACTTATTGCTCATGAGGAAGATTACTACTAATAATTGTGCTGACTGACCACTGGTTTATTTACTCCTCTAATGTTTGCTAGTCAAGATTTTTATAAATTGCAAACACCGTCATCTTTGAGACGGTTTTGCTGTTTCATTAACTTTTAAAAATTGATTTAATTGATAAATAACACTTTGGTGTGCCCCAATGATGCTTACCATTGAGTATTATTTGTGTTCAGTTTTTCTTAATAACACACTAATCAGGTGTTTTGTGATTTTTAAATACAAAAATCTTTCTGATTTTCATGTATAATCCTGCAACTAGACTAATAGGATATCTTCTTTGTAATTCTACGTGTCTTTTTGAGTTGTGTGTGTGGTTTTTTATTTTTTTTCCAAATTTCAGACAGTATCTTGGACAACAGTTGAGAACCTTTAATAGGGAAAGATGTTTTGCTTTTAATTAGATACTAGGATAAATTTTCTAGTATTGTACTGAAATGTCTAAATACTATTTTATCTGTTATTTTTTTTTCGTGTGTGTGTGTACTGTGTTTTTGGTTTGTCTAATATAGAATTGAAAGCTGAAATTGAAAAACTGAAGGCAGCTCAGAAAAGTGCTCAGAACACTGATCCTGAAAAATACAGGCGTTATTTGCAGGAAATAACATGTCTGAGGGTGAAATTGCATCAACAGGAGAGGGACATAGCAGAAATGCAAAGGTGGGGCAGTCAAAAACATCTTTTAAAAAAGCAAGTGGTAAAATCTGTATGCTTTAATTTTGCTCCTTAGACAGTGTTAAGTTATTTTTCCCCTTAATATATTAAGGGCCTGGAAAGAAAAACTTGAGCAAGCAGAAAAGAGGAAATTAGAAGATATAAAGGAATTGCAGGTATGTTTTCTTTCTTCCACTTGTCCCTTCACTTTGCTTAGGAACTAGGACAGAAAAAAATAGCATCGGCAAACAGAAGAATTAGAGTAGTTCAAAGATTTGGTTTCATGAATGCTGTTCTTTTAACAGATTAATATAGATATTTGGATACACAAAATAAATTGTCTTTTTTGCTGGTATCTCTTTAATCTAGAAAGCAGGAATTGCATTCAAAATGGACAATCACTTACCAAACCTTGTTAATCTCAATGAAGATCCCCAACTTTCTGAGGTGCTGTTGTATATGATCAAAGAAGGAGAAACTACAGTTGGAAGGTATACACCGAATTCAAAACATGATATCCAGCTTTCTGGAGTGCTAATTGCTGATGACCATTGGTACGTAGTATTCTTTGATTTCGTTTTTCTTCTTATACTTAGGCCAGAGCAGGAGATACTTCTGATCCTTGTCCTACTTTTGGAGTCGCTCTTCCTTCTAACAAAACATGGTTTTCTAACTAGGGAAGACATTACTTAGGGATAATTTTTGTATTCTTCATTGAATAAGGTAACTTCCTTCTATTTCTCCCTAGAAATCTGTTAACCAAGGTAGTTTAATTTCTTAGTACATTTTGTTAGTGGAATGAAATTTTCTGTTCATGTAGAAATTCTGGAGAAGGACCTGATCAAATGATGCTGTCTATAACTCTCCCATTCAACTTAATGTAATAGTGAAATGCCTTTACAATTTTCAATTAAAACTGAAACTAGAGAACAATTTGGCCAGCTTTCTGAAATGTTTGAAGTGCATCTTGTGCTATGGATCCTAGACAGAATGCTGGAAGAAATTTAATGAATCAATTACTGAAAATAGGAAAGACCTGGATATGTTGAGAAATTAAGCTTTATCAAAGAAATGCTCAGATGACAGGGTATCATAATGATTATTTTAGTAGAAGGTTCTTAAATTTAAATATAGATTCTCTTCCAACATACAGGTTGTTACTCGTGAACTATGTATAGTGTAACTAAACAGTAAGACTGTACACCTAGAAAAAGGATAACAGCACACTATGTACAGCATGATTTTTATATATTAAGAAACATCACTTGCAATTAACACAAGCTACTGATACCACAAATGTTTCTTGTTTTCAGTGTTATAAAAAATAATGTTGGCCAAGTTAGTATTATTCCACTGAGAGAAGCAAAGACATATGTAAACGGGAAATGCATTTTAGACCCGACAGTTCTGCATCATGTAAGTAATTGACTTGGTAAAAGAAGAATATAAGCATGTGTAGATTTTGTAGCTGTATTAACGTTACAATTTCAGACTAAAGGTTTTCTTAGAGGTCTCTGAAACCTTTAAATACTTCTGTGTTCCCCTTCAATTTCTACTCCTACCTTCTCTGTTTCAAGCATATAAATATAAAAGTTACAGAATAAACTATTTTTTTTCCTGTAGGGTGATCGAGTGATCCTTGGGGGAGACCATTATTTCAGGTTTAATCATCCGGTAGAGGTTCAGAAAGTTAAAAAGCCATCTTGTGGGACTACGCTTTTGCATGACGGTCCTAAAGATTTTGAATTTGCAAAGAATGAGCTGCTTATTGCACAGAAAACTCAGTAAGCATTGTATCTTTTTATTCTAAGAATAGATTTACAGTTGTTAATGCAACTATGCAGTAACTTTACTAAGAAACTTAAGATCATTGATTATTTCACTGTACGTGAAAGCTGGAAAACAGAATGCTTATTTTTAACTCATTTTATAATGGAAATGTAAGTTCCAGACTTAGCTGAAGTCAATGTGTATATATATAAGAGGTGATCTCTACAATGCAGTCCACTTGTCAAGAAAACAGACCACCAATTAAGAAACACTAAGCTACAGAGGTCCACTGAGTAGTGTATTTCCTTAGTTGCGTTTCTCTCCAAGGACATAATGAGTCAGAAAGTGACTTCTGATGTTTTAGAGAAAGGCACAAAGCTGAAAAGCAAACATGCTATGAAAGGAGACAAGAGACCAAAGTTACAACCTTGGTCGTCTGTGATAGTGGAGAATTTGAGATAGTGCAGTGTTATTCATAGTTGCTTCTTTCCTGTGAGTTAATAAGTGTGAGTCTTATTGACTTAAAATATACTTTTCTTCATCTTAGTGTGATTTAGTGAGTTTCTATTACGTTTTTTAATTTTGCAACAGATAAATAATACAATAAATTTGGAAATCAAGTAGAGTGTAAAATACTAGGATTTTTTTTCTTTTTCACCTGTCTGTTTTCCCTATGAAAGCAAAAATACCTAGGTAAAATATAAAAGTTGTGAAATACGTTTTCACTGTTAAGTTCGGAGGCTGTAGAGGAGCTCTTCCTGTTATGACAGAAGTGAATAAGAATGTAATCTCTATACAAATTGTAAGAGATTAAAGCCAGCATTCTACGTGTATGATATTTCCATTTGTAGGCTTGAATCAGAAATTGAAGAGGCACGACTTAAAGCCAAGGAAGAAATGATGCAAAGTGTCCAAATAGCAAAAGAGATGGTTCAGCAAGAACTGACATCGCAAAAAGAAGCTTATGAAAGCAAAATAAAATCACTGGAAGCAGAGGTGGTAAGTTGCCTTAGCATCATTATATAAAACATAGCAGTAAAGTACAATAAGTCAGAAGGTAATAAAACAGAAGCAGTAGTATGTGGGGATTTATTTATTGTGTTTTATGTGGTGGTTATTTTGTTATTTTTTCTTGCATACCGTAACAGTGTCTTAGGGAGTTATTTAAACATGTATACATAAATAAAGTCGTTATTGCTAACACAAGAAGTTGTAAAGTAGGTATCCCCTTCAGAATTATTCTAGCGATTTTGGTTTATAGAATTAGTTAGGAATTAAAGTATTAATCTAGTGTGAATTTGAGAAGGATGTAACTTGTAGTGATTTTTCGCATGCAAAATTTTCTTCTATGTAAATTACTAGAATTTTAGCGTTTTAGTGAACATGTTATTATTTTTCTTCCAAGTTTGCATGCTCCTTTGTTATATAATGTAAAAGAATTTACAAGACTATAATTCTGTATATAATTGTGCATCATGGCAAAACAATAGTAAAGATGGAGTATTTTATTTCTTAAATGTGCTATAGGTGGCATTATGTGATGCTTCTGAAGCTTCCATTGCTTTCATTCGTATAACCTTTCATTGCTGACAGTGGGCTTGGGTAGCCCACAGGGGCTGCATATTCTCAATGTACTGAAGTAAAAATAAACCTTAATATCTGCTTACAGGATGGATCTGAAATGCTGTACAAGTAGTATATATACCTCCTTTTGTCTGTCCTTTATTATATTAGAGAGAAGAATCTCGTAAGAAGCAAATGCAAGAACTGAATAACCAAAAGGCTGCAACTAAAATACAGGAGCTAGAGAAGGCAAAGCAAAATCTTGAGCTAGAACTGCACTTCAACAAGAAGCGTTTGGAAATGGAGACCTTAGCTACCAAGCAGGTATTTAAAAAAAAAAAAAAAAAAAGCTTTTTAGGCAATAAACCTTGTCTTTTAAATAAATCATTGCACATGAAATGTTTGGTTTTTGGGCGGAAGGGAGGGATGACACAATGACTTGGGGGAGTGGATTGTTTTTTTGGGGGGGGGAGGGTGGGGCGTGTTTTCCAAATATTTTGTTTTCCAAATATTTTTCTTCTGTGTGGGTTTTACACAAATAACTAGATTGCTTACCTTCTGAGTATGCTATCACATACGCTTTGGAGATAAACTAGTACTGACCTTGTTATTTCTTATGTCATGTGAACCATTTTGCTTATGTACCAAATTTGAGTGACCATTGCCTAAGCCAAAAGTTATAACTCTAAGAATTAATGTGGTGGTTATGTTTTTTGGCAGGTGTTCGTATATCTGACTTCTGCAACAAATTCTATTTCACTTTTGTAATGTTGCATCCTTTTCATTTTAATATTTCTTTTAAGAATTTGAATATGTAAGTAAAACAAGAAAATTGTTGAAGTTTGAACATGAAGGGTTTCATACTGATGGCAGATGCAGAAGATACGTTTCATTCTGTTCTAATAGTCCTTAAAATTACAGCAACAAAACTATTTCACACAAGTAAACACCATTTAGTTTGATAGGCTTATTTGTTCGTTTTTTTTTCCTCTTTCTCAGGCTCTGGAAGATCATAGTATTCATCACGCAAAGATACTTCAAGCTCTGGAAGCTGAGAAACAGAAGATTGCTGAAGAAATACAAACCCTTCAGAAGAACCGTGGAAGGGGGAATAAAACTATGACTAGTATGTGTGTACATAACGCTGCAGGAGCAATGCTCAGTGGACTTGGATTTAGGGGCTGTGGACCCTTTTTTTCTTCCTCTAACACTTCTCTAACAATCTGGAACAAGGAGAGCCTTATGGTTCCTATGATCCTTTACCTTCTTAAGCAATGTTTATCAGACAGTGCTAAGAGATCTGTTTTAATCATAAGTCAGGGCAGTTTGGTGGATATACATGTAGTCTGCATTTTCCCCTATTACTTAAAAGTCCTTCCTCTGTCTGGCTGAACTAGTTAAGATTTTAACTCACTGGGGAAACTAGACTAACAATTTTTTCAGTTAAGTGTCCTACCTCATAGTAGTGTACTATGTAGTATCTAGTGTTATGTCTCTATTTCTGAAATGCCCTTTATGTGTTCTTTTTTAAAGTGTTATCTTGGCTGGGAAGGCTTTTTTTTTTTTTTTTTATCTTTTTCCCCATCCCAGTCTATTGAGAGAGCTACTAATAGCTAAACTCTATTTGATTTTTTTTTAAAAACCTTTCAGCTGTTGCAAAGTGTTGTTTGATCAGTTTAATCATTATGTACTACATTCTTTATTAGTTCCTCTTACCTGGAATTCTTTGAAGTTATCTGTGATGATCAAAGAGGCCAACACCATTAGTAATGAACTAGGGAAAAACACTGTTTTCTGCAGGTGAGTATCTGGGTGAGTTGATTTATACAAGTATGGTGGGGATGCTGGAAGTGCACTATACTGTTTGTTTTTCTTTTAACAGCTTTTTGTTAAATTGAACTTGGCATTTCACTTTTCTCAACTAGGTTTAGTGTAGTGTGTAGCCTAGCTGCGTTAGTTTGAAGTGTGTTTTTTATTAAGAATTTAAATGTTTACATTAGACAATTCATTTTGGATCACATGTGCTTTGGAGGTGAATCTCATGATACCTATGTCCATCATGCTTTGTTTCACATATTAAAGCAGTCCTAAAACACACAGTAAAAACCTCAGAACATGCAAACAGTAGATAGCAAGAATTCAAGACAATTCATTTCACTCTATAGATCTCTTGCTGTGCTGTGTAACGTGTTAGTCATAGCTGAAGAGCATTCTAGAAGTTGATCCCTATAATGGCCAGATGTTCTTAGCGAGAACAAGAACTCTGCCAGAAGTCTGTAGCATATGTTTAGTTCTGAGTTTCTTGAGAACCAGGAATTTGTATGCTAGTACTGACTTCTTTCTCTGATTACAGAGATTCCTTTTTTGTTTTTCATAAAAATAAATTCAGTGGCTGACACTTAATGTTTGTGTTTTGTGAGAAATGCGATGTCCCAGGTGATTATTGGGCTTGTTACCAACTTCTTTATCTCTATATGATCCTCCCTACAAATATTTTATTTTTGAAACGTGAATTAGTGTTTTTATACTTATCTGTCATTATTTTTAAACTTTCTCAAATTCTTAGGCACGACAAAATCGATGATAAAACAGGAACAGTATCTTCTGCTCAAGTGCAGGTTCGTAACATCAAACTGGGGATAGCAACTTTCTGGAGCCTGGAGAAGTTTGAATGCAAACTAGCAGCAATGAAAGAACTCTATGAGGTCAGTAAGAACTGAGGAAAAACCACTAATAATTCGTAGTATTTTCTCAAAGAGAGTACAATAATCATATAGGATGGGAAGCTTGGTGTTTTTTTGTTTTGTTTTTGCAATGTGTTCTTAATTTTATTTTTATTTTTTTAAATGTGTGATCCTTTATTATACAGAAGGCATATGAGAGCTCTGAAAAAGTGTATTTTTTTTCTAAACTTGGTATTCCTATATCTCAGATACCAGATGGTTGTCTTTGCTAAACATTTTATTTATTTATTTATTTTTAAACAATTACATCTCAATATAGCTGGCAGTCCGTTATCTTCTAGGTTATCCTAACAAAAAGAAAAACATTGAATCTGCTATTGTACAGCCAAAATGTTGTCTTCATCCCTGGGTTGTATGCTTCATTGTCACTCTATTTCTGCTTAACACTCCTCCTCCTCTGTTTTCTTTCATTTCCAGAGTAATGATAACAATAAAGCTGCTGATGTATTTTATGACCCTGCTGATGAGTGGGAACCCGACCTTTCAGATGCCTCAGTTTCTTCTCTTTCCAGGAGAAGGTGATAATTTGTAGTTCCTTCAGCTATGCTTGAAACAAAGCAGAAGTTAATTTTTATAATTACGTAAAAATACTTTTCTGCCACTCTTGTAATTTTTTATTTATGAATTCTTCTTTTACCTTTTTATAGTGCCAAACTTATAAATTAAGTGAAAAGTTATGTAGCCATTTGTGAGGAGTGGGGAAAGTTAAAGCACAGTTAAAACAAGTCAGGCAGAACCAAGGGCAAGTGCCTCAGCTTAAACACAGCTTCCAAAATGAGTGGGGGAGTTCCTTATGAGTCTTCTTCCAGCTGTTTCATTAATGACTTCAAGGTTGGCTGAGGCTTCTCAAATTGCTCTCTTACCAAGAACTGGCCTTGGGTGCCAGGGACTAAGTAAGCAACCAGAGCTAGCCTAGAGAAGCTTTTGGCTTGTCTGACGGTGGAGAGCTTTGTGGAATATCTGTGTTTTACCAAGAAAAAAAACTTCCCCTTTGGCTTTACAAAAGCAATTTAGTCTGTCCAAAAAACAAGATCCAAAAGGTTTATGTAAAAATATTTTTATATTAAAAGAATATATTATAAAAAGTATATATAAATATTTTTTATTTGCCTGGTGGTTGTTAATATTCATTGAACCTTCAGTGGGCACTTCGAGAGAGGTTGTTTTCTTGTTTTTTATGATTTTGTTCTCTCATCCTTTGTAGAAGTAGAAGTTTCATGAAGAACAAGAGAATTTCTGGATGTTTGTCTGGTATAAAATTGCAACCAATCCAGAATACACAAACTTCCTATATTTCAGGTATTTATTGATATGTAGGCAGATCACCTTTCATACCGAGAACTTGATGAAAATACTACCTGTATAAAACACATGCACTTCTAATACTTATTTAAAAAAAATATATAAAAAGGTGTGGGCCAGAGAACAAACTGGAAAATGTCCTGTTTGTAATGTATTCAAGCTTACAATATCAAGCTGTTAACAGTAGATCTTTTTTTGGTTTCTCTGATTGTTTTTTTAGGGTGAAAACTTCCTAACTGTCACTCTCAGCCCTTTTTTTAAGAGTTTTACTTAAAACATTACCCCATCGTTAACTAAGCAGGTTCACAGGAGAATGAGGATAATTCATGTAACAAATTGCCTCAGGCTGAATCCTGATACAATCATTTGGAGACTGTGCTTGAGTTGTTGCTATTCATTTAACTGCTAAGGTTTCCCCTAGCTCTTTGTCAGGTTTTATGTATTTTTTTTTGTGAAAAACTAGATGCTTCAGGCTTCCAAATGTTTTTATGGAGTTATTTTAGATTGGCTGAGGTTTATTTTCTGTCTCTCTGTAGGTTCCATTATTGAAAAAGATGGATTAATGTTAAAGAATTTCACTGTGGAATTTCTTTGTACTAACTGAATCTAAAAACTATGTAGAATTTTATATATGCAATTTTTTTCTAACTTACTGTCTTTGTTAGTTATATGTTGTTAAAGAAACAATACAAAATACTCATTATATGGATTTTCTGACTGCTTATTCTTGTGAAGAGTTTATTGCCAATGTATTTTACTTTGTTACCTTACAGGTTCACAGAGTAAATCCAGCATATGCCCAAACTTCTCTGAATCACTTCTTCCTGGAATTTGCAAAGAATCTATAAGTTCAGCTTTAGATTTACTGGAACAGAATCATGAAGGAAGAAAGAGCATAGCAGATCATCTACTAAGGAATTTGTTTACCATTTTCTCTGGAGTTTCTGCCATTTCAAAAGCCTATGAACAGCAAGATGAAGAATGTCAAAAAAATTGTAAGTCTTACTTTCATAACTGTTGAAGTAAACATTATTAAATGTCTTGTTTTGTCTTTCAGACTTACAAACATTCATATGTTTGCTGAGGAAAAGAATAAATAAATATTCCTACTTATATTTGCGGAGCAGACCTGCTGATAGATCTCCTATTTGTTTTGTAGTTTTTTCTACTGATCATGCTGCTCAGTCCTACAGCATCAAAATTACCTCTGCTTTTGACCAGCTTGTGGTTCTAGCCAAGGTTTGGCTTAACCATGTGCAAAAGTGCCCTGGTTCTGTGAAGACTGATGAAGAATTAAAACAGGAAGTAAAGAACCTGGGAGGTTATTTACAGTTACTGTTACAGGTAAAGTATATATTTTGGAAGAAGAAAATATAATTTAGCTGCTGTGTGTAGAGAAGTTCTGTGCATTAAAACAACATAGACTACAGATGGGCTAAACACAGTTAAATATCCAGCATATAAAACAACAAATGGACAGACCTAAGGAAAATGAATAGCAAAGGGTATGTTTGTTGTACCGGCTAAACTGGTACTATATATATATATATATATATATATTTTTTTTTTTTTTTTTTTTGCTAATTCAGTGTGATGTAGGCTTTTGTGTCTAGGCCCTGACAGCAGCAAAGGTTTGTCAGTATGCTATCAGTCCTGATCTGGTAGGTTCTGCTTCTCAAGGATGGCACAGAATCACTGTGATGCATCTCTTTTGTTGTGGGTAGGTGGGGTGGTGTGTATATTTTTTATTTTTTTGCTGTTTTTGTTCTTAACTCTAAAATTAGAATGACTATAGCTACTATTAATTGGATCATACCCATATTTCTTTGAGTCATACAGGTATCCTCAAAAGTATCTGTAATTCATATACTAGTTTTATCTGACAATTGAGCAAATCCTTCAAAGTGATGATAGGGATGCCACTTAGCCCTCTTGTTTTCCTTCAAGGTAAAAGGGGAAAATAAAATATGCAGTGACAAGAGTGATTGCTAGTTTTGTATTCTGGGAAGTGTTTATGGATTTATAAAACCAGTCACTGGTAAATGTTATTCATGGTACAGCCTTGTGAAGAGTAATTCTATTTTAATTGTGTAGTATAATCATAGAATCATAGATTATCCCGAGTTGGAAGGGACCCATAAGGATCATCAAGTCCAACTCCTGGCACCGCACAGGTCTACCCAAAAGTTTAGACCATGTGACTAAGTGCACAGTCCAATTGCTTCTTAAATTCAGACAGGCTTGGTGCAGTGACTACTTCACTGGGGAGCCTGTTCCAGTGTGTCACCACCCTTTCGGTGAAGAACCTCTTCCTGATGTCCAGCCTAAACTTCCCCTGCCACAGATTCATACCGTTCCCACAGGTCCTATCACTGGTGATTACATAATGATACCATTACATTATGATACCATTTTTCTTTATGGCTGTGCTGGCTTCTCTTTTAGCTGTAGTAGATAAGTCATTGGAAGTGGGAAGATAGAAAGCTGAAAACATGTCAAGCTATCATGCAGTGCAAACTCTTGCACTATAGAAATCCTGTGCTCTTTGACCAGAGATACTTGCTAGTTTCAGTGAATGATAACACTTTTGTTTCTAAGGGATGTTCTTCAGATATTTCCTCAATGGTAACAGAAGCACAGAGCAAAGTGAACGAAGCAGTAAAACAAACAATTAAATGCATAGGACACTTGGCAGTATTCACAAGAACTGATATTTCCATTTTTGAAGAGAACGACCTTCCTGCAACTAGTCTACAGGTGAAAAAATGTTTGTTAGAAATAATGACTTTGTAGATGAGTATCAAAAATACTTGAGCGTGAAGACTTTACGCTTATTCCAAACAATATCTTTGGTTTTCCCTTTGTATTCTTTATGCTTCTATATCCTAGGATATGGCACTAAATAATGAAGTAATTTCCATGTTGACATTCACGTTTTTTTCAAGTAAACAAGCTCATAATTATAATGGTTATATAAAACAATTTGATCAATTGAATTAAGTGTTTTCAGTTTATCTAATGCTACTTTTTGTTTCTCTGGAGGAAAAAATGTGTTAATATAAATGTGTTAATGCCCTTAATGTTTTTTGAAATAAAAAACAATGAAACAAAAATCCCAAACTTTTAAGTTTGTATAACTTTCACCTACAAGCAAGAAGAAATGCTGTGCTTTTAGGGTTGCATCTCTGCAGAGATTGTACAAGTATACCTATTTCAGTAAAATTCAATGCTTATATGAATAATCTGGCTAAATACCACACCCAATTTTCAGAAATCTGAAGAAAATTGGAGAAAAGGAGGTTCGAGTGCTGAGCCACTGTGATCCGAGAGTCACACGTGTCTGAAGCGCTGAACAATTTGCACCCCACACCCACAAATTGTTTTTAGTCCATTATGGAAAATCTATTTTAGTTCCTAGGCCAAATCAACTCCTTTAATCATTATGTTTTGAACCTTTATTTTAAAAGGACTTCGTACTTGCTGTTTATGATGGAGTAGGTTTGGGGCTGGACTTTCTTATGGATACAGTACAGGAAAAAGCAAGAATGGTGCAGAAAGAACTATTAAAACAACACCCACAAAATGAGGTGAGATGTCAAGAAGATTATAAACTACTGATATATTTTTAGAGGCACTTGATCATATTTTTTTTTTATTTTTCAGCAATTTTTTCTAGAAAAATTGTGTGGAATGCTATTACAGTTGAACAGAAGTTTGAGATGGGTGGGAACAGTGACACCAGTCTTGCAGATTTTTTTTTCCAGTGTTTAGCCTTTCACCCATATGTAATCTGAATATTTAAATGTATTTAATTCAGAGTAATTTCTGAATTGGAGGGCGCTTTGGGGACACTTTGTGTAAAATCTCATGGTGTAACCATGAAGAAGAGGGAGAATACAAAAAACTCTCACAAAGATGTCACTGGACAAAATGGTGAAGATGCCATTTTTTTATTCTGTATATTGTTCTTAAACTGTTTTGTATTAAACAAACAAAAAAAACACCTAGTAATGTCTTATGATCCTAAAGGTTAATTGTTATTTTATAATGATAATAGCAAATACTTCTATTTCCTACACTGTTATTGTTGAAAAGGTGATGAAGTTTAAAAGACTGCTTTTTTTGTAGACTTTATTTTGTCACACATTGTTCTTACACTCCTAGTCCCAAACAACATGCTGTCTAAATATTAAAATAATTCTGTGTTATCTTTTAACATTTTTTTTGTACAGTCAAGACCAATGGTGGCTGTGTACCTGTATCTGAGCAGTCCTGTCTTCTGCCATGGACTTTTCTATTTTTTTTTCCTCAAACTTGAGAAATTTGCAGGACTACGGCCAGTAAGAAAGTCTGCATAGTGAGTTGGGTTAGATATGATACATATTTCTGAAGAATTTATTTCTGTTCAAAAATAGATAATAAATGATCTGGAGTAAATGGTTCAAATCAGTTGGAAAGGAGTGATAAACTGCTTATTTCAAGGAAAGCAAAAATTTCTTCCTACCCAGATTTTCACTGTGTTTCTTAATCTTCCAGATAGGAGTGAAATTGCCCCATATCTTTTATATTCCTGTCTACTTAACTCCAACAAGCTTCACGCTTCTAGCAAAAAGAATGGAGCAGTCTGCTTTACAAATAATTCTGTTCACTTGCAGCAGATTCTTATCTACAGGCAGGGGTCCTGTACATGCTTGTTGTTGGTTGAGCTCATGTTTCAGCTAATGTCTCCAGCTAGTGTGAAGTCGCAGGCAGAAAATGAAGGTATTAGCTAAGAGCTTACCCCTGCCACTTAGAATGGCAGTGATATAAAAGTTACAGGAGAACCTTTCTTTAGTGAGCACTTACCTTTGCTCATTTGACCCTCCTGTGTTAAGGGGTTATATGAAGTCTTGCAGATATGTGAACAGGTAGACAACATTGTTAACAATTTTATTTGAAAAATGTGTGTTATGTTGCAGAAACATTGCTCTTGCTTTTGAATGTTTTCCTCGTCAGCATGCTGGTGTTCATTGTTACGCTTCTAAAACATTCACGTACTTTTACTGTGTCTTGAATCAAGTGTGCAATATAATTAAAAATTCTTTTGTAGATTCAAAATAGAATAAAGGATGATGCTGTGGCATTAGCCAGGTTCCTTGAAAATAACATCTCTTCTTGCAGAAAGGTAAGGGAAATATTTCACCTAATGTGGGCTTTGAAGCTGGGTTTTAAATGTAAAGGATGCACTTAACAAAACAAATCTGAAACTACCTGCATCTGAAATTGCTATATTTACAGTTTCATGACAACAATTCCTGCTCAGTGGCATTCTTGTGAATGGAACACTGCAACTGTTCTAGCCACTGCATTTCCACTCAAAAGTACTTGGTTTTCATTTTACTTGGTGTTTCTAGAGGTACTTGCAGCTTATCCTCGTCCATTTGTGTTTATTATGAACACCCTGAAGTTCAGTAATGCTAGGGTAATAGTGGTATAAATAGCTACTGCAATATTTTATGCACACAGCTATTGATATTTTGAATTAAAAGGCAGGACAGATGTTTTAAAATGCCATTAAGAGCTTTTTTGGGAGTTAGTTTATTTACTCTTTTCTCCTTTCAACAATATGCACTTCTTTCCAGAGCTGTCTTATGTACTGTGACTTAACATCACTTTCATACTGTATTTCAGTGGCCTGTTTTGTGTGACTAAATCCATAATAATGTATTAACTATTAAACATTCCTGTCATGTACTTGGGTCTTTTAAAATTGCTTTTTATTAATACAGAAAGAAGTAGAATCTCAAGTACCAGAAGAAGATTATGTGTATCAGGAAATCAAGAGAAGTACTAAAATAGCTGTGAAATATTTGGAATTGGAGCAGTGCTTAGCTGAAGTCTATCAGATTGTTTCTTCTACATTACAAGGTATTTACCTGGGTTATTGCCTGTCTTGCTAATAACATGTAGACTAAAGGAGACGTATAGCAAGAGGAAGGGAAGACTGGTCTCTTTTTGCAAAATACTGCATTTAATTCTTACTGTTTTTGTTTCTCATAGGGTCATTCAGAAACACAAGCCCTCTCAGGAGCTTTGCAGGAGAGATTTGTATCATAGCTGGATATTTGTACAATTATTTCAGTTTATTTGCTTTGTCTTTTACTTCTACAAACAATGCTATCCAGAGAACACCCGTGCCATTTATGAACTTGGATGAATTGGACTCTCTGGTTGATTCCCTTATTGTGAATTTTGAACTTGAACAAGGGCAGCAAAATCTGAAATCTCAGCCTCTTTGTAATGAAACTACTGAGACTCAAGGAAGACAAATTGAAACAGGTGAAGATGAATTTGCTTGGAAACTGGAGGGGATTCCAAAACACATGTATAAACTCCAGTCATCGCTTACGTTTTCAGGGGAGCTCTCACCTGGCAGGATACAGTGGGTATAAAATACTATCAAGAATTCAGGGAAACTGTTTCCTTTTACATGGAGGGAAAGTAATATATCACAAAAAGATAATACTAGTTGCTAATATCGATTTTTAAGTGGTATGAAAGTAAACAAACAGGATTGTGTGATAAGTACCCAGAATTTCACAGGAAAAAATTTCTTAAGATGCCGTTAGGTTGTAAAATATAGTGTCTTGTTTTAATAAAAGTCTAGTATCAACTACTCTTATAAGAAATAATTTAACAATAAGTTAAGAAATAAACTATTGGAGGTGATATGACACGGATACTAAAACTGGGGGGGGGGTAGGGGAGCAATGCAAACACCTGCTAGGACATTTGCATCTCTTTGTTTTAGGCCTGTCCTAGGTGCCTTATGTTAAGAGAAAGGGCTTTTGTGTAGCAGTGAAAGGTAGATGATACGGGTACCAATTCTTTTTTCTTAACATTGTTGCTTCACCTCTGCTGTGTTATGGTCTAGTAGGGCTAGTAAATTGGTTTTTATGGCTTTCATTTTTTGAAATGTCTTTTTTAAAAGTATTTATTTATGTAAAGGAGAGAGATTGTTTAAAAACAAACAAACAAAAAAAACAAAAAAAAACTTTATAACTTTAACTGATAAATGCTTATCTTTAGTGGTTTTGTAGTCCATTGAAAAATCTTGGCCTGAAGCAGCAGCGATAATGCTCTTCAACTCAATCTAAAGTAAGTTCATGTGGTGTGGTGTTGGTAGAGGTTATCTTTGATTGCTCAAATCGCTTTCAGTATTAATTCACAGTGTATCAGAAGCATAGCTCTTCCTAAATAATATGCCAGTCATCCCATGATGCTGTGGAGAGTTGCACTGATAAACAATCTACAAGTAAAACTAGAATGTATGTATTACAGATGTAGGGCTGGATGGGGTTCAAGTTCCACACTTTCAAGGTAAAAAATGAGGCAAAGATGGAAAATATCATAACTAAATCTACACACATCTCTAAACATCCTTCAAAGATATTCTGCAAATCTAGATGACTCTGTACTCTGGAATTATAACAAAACTCCCAGTGATAAATGCAGACAATATTCATTCATGTCACTGATGCTGGAATTTAAGTTTGAGAGAACGTTGAACTCGACTGCTTCCATGTCACCTGTTTGATTAGCTTACCATTCTGCCTCCAGAAGTTAACGTCGTGCTATGACCTAGGCTTAACTGTGCTACTCTTGGAGCTATTTACAAGATTATTGCTGTATGTTATTCAATATTACTTCATGTTCTTTTGTTACTTGTACTGGGCTGTGATTTGGTGAAAGGATAGGGAGCAGATCTTTGTCTTTGCCTTTTGTGGATTGTTTCCTATGCTTTTTGCTTTTAGAATGACAGCAGCATTACAAGTGGACCTACACTAGGCTAAAACAACGACTTTGTCAACCAACTACTTCCTCGTGCTTTTTACTGTAGACATAGTTTATCATGTACCTTTAGTCTGTTAGCTGAAGCCAGTGAAAGCTAACTGCAAGGATGAAAATGTTTTTAGAATATTTAATCCTTAATACTGGGTTCTAGGAGGCCTGGACCTCACACATCTTGCTCATAATCGTGCTGAGAAAATTGGGAGCTGACACTTAAATGTTTTTTTTTGTTTATTTCAAAGCTTCTGAGCCAGATATTCATAGCTATCATCTTTCCTTCTGAGAGAAGAGGCACAACATCTTGAGAGTTTCAGTCTGTGAGAACAGTTCAGGCTCTTAGAACCATTTTCTACAAATGGACTACATTGAAGAGAGTCAGTCATCGTTTTTCTTTGATAACTTTCATAGTAGTAATCAATGCTGTCATTCAGTGGTTTTGTTCTTACCTGCCTTGAAGGAAATGTGGAAAGGTAATTATGCTGTTATGATAGTTATCCATAACCCATGGATCTTTTTCTGAAGACTAGTATACCTTAATATTTTGTCCAAAAATGTCTTGCAGTGCAGTTCTAACATGAAAATTAATTGACACTTTTTGTTGTATCTGCTAATGTCTATCTCACATGAGGTGCAATGTTGCTTAGTCGCTTTCTTACTTTAAAGGCCTTTACAAGTCTGTTCAGAGGTTAACAAAGTCTATTCAGTTATTCAGATTTTTATGCTTTTAAGCGTGAATACTATCCTGGTATATTTGTACTTCTGTAAATATACAATTTTGTATTTGAAAGTTTTAAAAACATTTGTGGTTCTTCTGAATCGTGTATCTAAATGCAAGCATTGTGAAACTAAATCATGTAACTGATCACCAGTTTTTACAACTTGCGTAAAAACTTGTACAACAACACGTGTAAGTTCCTTGTCAGTTTTCGTCTGTTTACAGTTTCTTTTGAGACCTTCCTTTGCTGGTGTAGTATTGCAATGTAACATTCCGAAATACTAATAAGAGGTATTTTCTATAGCACTCAAGTGAAACCAGAAGATTGACTACTTTAAGTTTCTCTCTCTTCTAATAAGACATATAACAGCACACGTTTAGATGCTGAATACTTGTGACTTAATCTACACGTTTCAAGGTCACAATCCATTCTTTTCCCATTTGTTAATACCGTGGTGTTATGCCAAGTTTCAGTTGCAAAGTTATTCAAGTGTGTTACTTGCTGACATTCCACCTGCTAGATGATTAATCATGTTTGCATTTTTTGTACTTAATGAGAAGCACTGATGAGAAAGTATCTTGTTTGTTACAGTTCTGTGTATTATTATTAGAATTTGTTTACTTATTTTTTAAAGGGAAGAACAAGGTCATCACAACTCGGAGCTCACACTGACTTTCAGTTTTTAGCCTTTATGAAAACCATGAGAAAAACACCATGCAAACAAGTCGGTTTCTGATAGAGTTTTAACTGAGGTAGCAGAAGGTTGATGGGCAACTTCAATCCCATCACATCTGGCTTTTGAACGATGAATGAAAATGTTGCCAATAGCTTCCTGCAGCTTGTGTTCTCCTCATCCATGCTAAAGTGAATTGTAGAAACTGATTAAAGCACCTTGTTAATACCATATTCACATTTTAGTATATGTCAACAAAACTTACTTCTGCTAGTGTTTTCTTCAGCTTGGTGCCCTTGTTACAGTTATACATCATTGAAGTACTTCACTCTTATGGTACGTATGGTGACCATACATCATCAGAGTGAGCTAGTGCTCATAACATATTGCATTAATACATCAGCAAGCCTTGCTGAAGCTCCAGTAATCTATTGGTGTAATATACTATCAGAGTAAGGTATATTTATAACTATAGGCTGGTCAATCTGTAAATTATCCATGTCAAAGAACTGGGATCATGGCAGGCAGACAGATTTTAGGATGGATTGATATGGCTGTGAATGGTATGTTAGTTTCTGCCTTTCCAAGTAGTTAGAGGTAGGCGTGAGTTAGGCCTGGGACAGCAGAGCAATTGACATGGCTGAGCACAGTGTCTACATCACCTGCTAAGCATAGTGTTGAAATGAAGTAGAGCCTCATGCTGCCGAGATGAAGGATTTTGCAGTCCTGATCTATTCTCCATCTTGCATATTTGGAGATCTGACTTTGAAGTCAGAATCTGAATAGCTTCTGGCAGACAGTGGTAGTATTTGTTGTGATAGTTACTGTGGAGCACAATTTCAGAAGAATTTTTACTTTAGTATGTGACAAAGTTGTTAATTACTTCCACGGGAATGCATATTAGTGTTGTAAATTTCCTTGATGGAATTGACATGGGAGTGGGATCGCAACCAGTAGTCATTAGAACACCTTGATTAATCAACTGCTGTTAATAGGATTAAGATGTTTACTTCTAGCAGGTAACTGTTCACAGTCCTTTCACTTATTCGTTTGGTTTGCTTGCACCCACACTTACAAATCACTCCTCATTATGGGGCTAGAGCAATGCAACAACTGTGAGGCCAATCCCAATGTCTGACTCTGAAGTGAAGGGTCGTATTGGCTCACCTGTGGCTTTTAGGAAGGTGACCAGAAAGCCTCTCAGTGGGGCCTTTCTCTCATCATGGGTGTGCACCCATTTACCTCAAATTTACGTCTGTTAAAAAAAAAAAAAAAAAGTGAACAGTCAGAAACATGCACAGAGAGGGGTGGTGGTGGGGAAAGCATTAAGAATAAATGTTGAGAGACTTGAATGGGAGGTATTGTTTACTGAAGTTATAATGCCTTTTTTTTTTTAATTTATTCATTTAATCAGTAGTTAGTGGGTATTTTCTTCTTTCCTCTTCTCCTTTAATGTCCTTTCTTATTCCCCCAAGAAAACGTTCTTCAGTCAGATTTCAGGTTTTAAAAAAAAAAAAGTAACTAGAACTTCAGGTGGTTTTCTGATGGAGTTTTATTAATTAACGTGAGAAAAAGGGACTGGGGAGTCAGCTTTGTTTTAATTTCAAATACAAAGTAGGGGGGGGAGGGTTATTCAGGTTTCTTCCCTGTAGCTGCATTTGAAAATAGAAACAAAGAAAGATCTAACTAACCAACGACATTCTCTTTGTACTAGAAGTAACTTAAAGAAGTTACTAAGAAATAGGTATTCTTCCCTTCAGTAGTTTATTTGAAAAACTTTATTTGGAAATGTTAATAGTTTGTACTGATTCTGAGAGCGTTGATCTGCTACTTTACTATGTTTTACAACTCAGCCTCTAGTTTTATTTGTTTATAGTAGGAAAATAAGACTAAAATTACACATTTTAATATCAGCTAGCATGATGAGATAAGCTACCACACAAAAATATCAAATAAATTCATCTTTGTTGCTTAAATTGGTCAAAATACAGGAGTCAACTAACTGTGGTTACTTTGATGAACTATTTAGTTCATTTTTATCCCTTATCGGGATAAAATAAGCTTTCTTTTAGATAAAGGTAACCATCCTGGGAGAAGCATATCTTCAGAATACAAACAGTGGATTACTTGAGAAGCTTCCAAACAGCATTAGCCCATCTTTTGAAGTATATTTTATGTAAATACACTTTTAGAAAAAGGCACATTCTACTTATGCCTCTTAAAGGACACATACCAGTGTTAGAAATTAAGTATAAGTCAACTCTTACAGCACTCAGGGACTCATAAGAATGCTGCAGAGGAAAACAGCAAGTTACCATTTAATTTTGTCCGGTAATGGCACCTGCAGGCAGAAGAGGAGACTACATCTGTTTCAGCTCTGCGAATACAAGCTGCTGGTTTTGGACAGGAAATTTCTTCACATTCGTTATATACCTTAACATACTGTGATTAGAAGAGTCATGTTGCTTACTGAAGCTTATACAACTTTTCTAATTTCATGGTAAGGTTGTAGTTTTTATTTATTTTAGAATTGCATTTTAATTTGCTTCCTAGCTTTCAGTAGGAAGTGGGATAATATTCATGCTTTTTCCAAAGGATGGGTTGCTCACTTTTTTTGAAGTCCTTTTATTTTTTATTAAGAATTACAGATCATATTTGTTATCTTATTTTTGTTTGTTTGTTTTCTGTTCTTTTTAGGACTTGGAATATATAAGTAACAAAATTTGGCTAGACTTGATTTTTTTTTTTCCCCCTGCCATCTATTTGTTGTTGTTGTTTTGGCATGTCTGTGTTTGTTTTCGTGTGTCTGTGTTTCTGATGGTATTGCCTTCTAGAATAGGAGATGGTATTTTTCCTAATCCATGTTCGTATAACTTGACTGTTGCAGTGAAAACAGAACAAAACTGAAGAAGTCTCCTGAGCTGACATATTACCAACAGTGAGCACTGTAGACAATATAAAAAACAATATTGGAGGTATCATTCAGCCTTGTGAGTTAATTTTGAATATCTCAATTAATATAAGTAAATCAGAAAGGTCTATGAAGAGTTGATGGAAAAGAAGGAAAGTATTAGATAAACTCATGGCAGTCATTTATAATAATAATAAAAAAAACATATGAAGTTTAAACTATACTCATAAACTATACTCAGTGTCTTTCATCCAGTTTCCTAAAGCCTATTACAAACATTATTTGATTAATATTTACACAAATCTGGTAGCTTTAGTAACATACTTTACTTACATTGCTATATGCTAGTGTCTAAATACTTTATTTTTTCATGTAGACTTATATGTAACAGACAAACTTCAAAAGTTAAACAAAAAAAAACTAACCAAAAAAAAAAAGTAACCCACAAATTAACCACAATTACTTGTTATTTAAGAGTGTGATTTTGAAACATTAAAGCAATTAAAATATATGTTAAACTGCAACAGTACATTTAAGTACAACACTCTGCTTTTGGTCTTGTAGCCTATTTGTACTTTATATTGCTATAAAAATACATTTACTGAATTATGTTAGTGATATGTGTATTAACTGTTTTATCGATGATGTAATTTTCTATAAAATCAATACATTTCTACATGTCCCCCTAGTGTGCATACAATGGTATTGATAAAGAGATTCTTTACGTTGGAAAAACAAGAAGCTGTGATACATACTCACGTAAGTTTACGTTGGAAAAACAAGAAGCTGTGATACATACTCATGTAAGTGTATTTGTGCAAATTCTTTTACTCTAACATAAAGGTCTGTATGTAGTTAGCTATCTGTATACATATAAATGTGTAAAAGGCATTTCTGTAAAATAATAGCCCAAGAAATGGTCATGGATCTGAAATAAAACTCATTTCCCACAAGCTGAAGAATAACTTTTGAGCTCTTGAAAAGGAAGTAGTACAGCTAATGATTGGTACATTTTGGTTGTGGTGATAATTTTCTCATATCTTTGGATCGGCTAGTCTAGAGTTGTGTCAATGGGTTTATCTGCCTTCTAAGGATTTGTTCAGGCCCTGGTATTGAGTTCTCAGAGAATTTTTTGGATTTTTTTACTTTGAATGTGTCTATTCATACACATAGACACTTTTCCAGTTTTCTATTAAAGTCCACTGCCTTTTATTCAAATTGTGTGTTTCCTCCTCCATCCCTGTTTCTGGGAATGTGTGCCCTATTTTGACTGTAAGCTACTAGAGCAATCTTGTGGTAGTAACCCCTACAATAGAGGTCTGATCACTGCTAAGACTGCATTAGGTGCTACTCTGATAGCTAGGTTCCATCAGGTGTATTACTGGCTAGGGGAAGTTTAAGTGTTTGTTGGTATAGCAAAGTACTAGTGCTGGTATTCTTCAGGCATTTAACATCAGAAAATACAGTTCTTGGATGGAATTCAGAAATTGTGTTCATGAAATAAAATAAAAAAACAACTGTAGAATGTTTTTATTTTAAGAATTGTGCTTTTTAGTACTTGTATTTGCTGTAATTACATAATTTTTAAATGTACTATTGCATTTTCTGTAAATGTATAGTGTAAATCATTGTCTAGAAAAGGAATGCAGAATGACAACTAAGGATGGTTTTTATGAAGACGATGAACTGTTGAAGATGATGGTCTACATACATGGAAGAGGGAAAGAAAATCAACCTTATAAACATCAAATGGAATCTGAAATTCTTTACCATTAGTTTGTAGCATAACTTTACAATCTGTGTATGTATACAAGGAGACCAAAAAAAAAAAACCAAAAAACCAACCTAAGGTGAATCAACAAAATATCAAGATGAAATTCGAAGATCAAATATTTAATGTCAAATACTTCGTTTAAAATGTGAAGTGTCCTGTAGTTTAATTCTGTAGTATGCTGACAGTAGGTGTCCTAAGCAGATTCTAAAAGAAAGTTGTGCTACAAGGGGTTTGACAAAGTCAGAAGGGTAAGAGTGGAATAAAACAAATGTTGTTTTTGAACTCCTGAGCTGTCCTCAGCAGCGGACAGCAAAGTTGATAAATGGGCCTCTGTTAGTCTTCCGTTTTGTTCCCCCACTGCCACCTTCCCCATCCAGGGAAATTCTTTCAGTATTTCTGAACTTGCTTCTAACCCCTGAAATATCAAACCTATATTCGTGAAAGTATTTGTTAAATATTTAGTGATTAATGAGGGTAGAACCAGAAAAGTTTCTATCAAAGTTGGTTTAGTTGGCCTTCAGTTTTTGTTCGGTTATAACCGGTAATATGCAAGTTTAACCTCTTCTCATAAACTTGGATCCCTCTACAAGACTGTTAATCAAGTGGTGAAATGTGTGTTTATTTAAAAAAAAAACAAAAACACACAAACAAACAAAAAAGAAAAAAAAAACATACAAAGTATGTATATATACACTTACTGCCCTGGAGCATTTACCGCGGCACAGTTATTCTAACTGCAGCCACTAGATGGAAGTGTCTCACAAGGGTATTCAGGTTGCGAGCCCTTTAGGCGGCATTTGCTGAGTAGGCAGGGGAGGAATCATCTCCGACTAAAAGTTAACGTGCATATCGTATTATTATCAAAAAAATCATTGCCATAGAAAATCTGTTTGGGAGCTTGCATAGCTTATAGAATACTTTTTTTATTATATAGTCCTGTAAGTAATTATATGAAAGCTATAGTGTAACCATACAGACAATGATAGCTGTTAAAAATAAACACATTGCTTGACTTAGTTTTTCACATTGTTAGATTAGTATTTTTCAGTTGATTGTTATTTTTTTTAAATATGCAATTTTGCTTGTGCAAAATAAAATTCAATAACAGTTTTTCTCAATGTCATAAATGTATTTCTAAAACAGTGTACTTAAATATATAAACAAGCTCAAGGAATAAACTTTCATCTGATGTTCACAGGACTAGTACAGAAGAAACCATATTACTAGTTCAAGTTCAATATTGGAATATGAAAAGCAGGGAGAGATGATGGCTCAATGAAGCAAATTTTATGCTTGTTTATTGCTCATTCTTCAGTCAATTCTATTCACCAGAGTTCTTTAAAATAAACTAGTGTTTTACTGCACAGGATCTTAGATGTCTCTTTCTTCTTCCTGCCAGTCACATAGGGGTTCAAGGATGAAATTCAGAATGGAAATGGCAAACTGGTGTCACCTGTTTTAACTAACAGGTAAGAAATAGCTTGCAGTCTTTTTTTTTTCTTTTTTCCCCCCTTTCTATATATATAGATCAACTTTGTAAATACAAGTGGTGAATATGTTCTCGAGGTGAAAATGAAGGTTTTATATTTCTTCTGAATAAAAGGAACATTATCAAGAAAAACTGCTGATTATCATCAAGAAGTTCAACAGTTACCTATTTGGTAACTTTTCTGTTTTAAAATATTGCCTGGTATATGTTAGCACACTTTACATCATAACTTTGCAATGTATCTAAATGTATAAGAAGATCTGAGATAAATTATATGTATCTCTCTCCAGCCTTGGCTAGGCTATTTTGGAGATTGAGGTTGTAAATCAGGTTGTGAGAACATTTTTGAGAGTTTCCTAATTTAATGAGCAATCTGCATTTACCTCCAATTCCACCTATGTCCCACCCCTCCAATAACAGCATAAAAATGGGCAGAAAGAAATCCAACTTGCCTACTTATAGTGCTTACAGAAACTGAGACCATGGGTTTAGAAACAAATTTATTAACCATCTTGGTGGTGTGGGATTCTTCCAGAATTCTGTCTTCATTTTAGTGGTGTTGCAGTGAAATAAAAGAATTAACAAAAACTGAGTAGATGTGAAATGAAAGCAACACTAGTAAAGCCAACAGCCCCATCTCTAAAAAGAAATAATTTTTATACCTAACAGGCAATATTGTACATTTAGTAGACAGATCAGTATTGAATACATCTCCTGATGTGCTGTTTTTGTTGTTTGTTTTTAGAAAACCAAGATTTAGATACATTTCTTGGCAGATAAAGCTTAAAGAGAGGATTTCTCTTTGCAGAGTACTAATGTACTTGGATCATAATAGTTGCAGCTTGATCTCTCCAACTTCTGATGCTACTGAGTTGTCGTAACACTATCTCCTGTTCTCCTGCTGTGGCTGGAGTTATGTGAAAATCTACCGTGTTTCTCATCTAGTAGATCTCAGAGTTCTTTGTAAAGGTGAGAAACTATTTCCCGTTCAACGGATCAGGTGGGGGAAGGCGGTGTTGCAGAGCAAGTATTCAAACAGATTGGATGGCTCCTATCTCGGTTACACAGCAAATCATTGGTTGAATTCTATTTTTATGAACAGCTGTTATTGAAGAAATATGTTCTTTTGCAGGGTCTTGCTTATCTGATTGGTATTTTTAAACCTTTAGGGAATAGCCTATGCATAAATTGTTGCAAGAGTTTAATTCTTAATTTAGTATGTACTTTGCATGGGTACAGTTACAACACTGTCCAGGAACTTATAGTTAACTTTCTAAAACTAACTGTAGACAAAAATCTTCTATACAGCAATAATTGAAGTCTGCTTTACTAATTGAACTTAGGAGCACTGCATGCAAGTGAGCCCTGCAGTTTTGCTTACCTGTACCTAGAATCCCTCTGGAACCTGCATTTAAATCCGTCACTGAAATGACCCCTTTTCACTCTGCTTGAAACTAGACTTCCATGCGATTCATTTACAGCAGTGGTCTAGGAAAGATGAGACTTCAGTAAGATATACAATACGTAAAACACATTTATGACACATTGCAGAGGCAACGCTGTATTGGTAGGTTATGATGTCCAGAGAATACAGTCCCATGCTATGTGCGGTGCTGTACGCTGATAAGGCACGTGCTTCTCAGTGCAGAGAATACTGCTAAAGGCACCAGTGACCTCTTCTGCACAAATGCACAGAGATGCAAAACAGGATAAATGTCTTTTCTTCTGATTTCTGAGATAACAGGAGCTTTCAGAGAAAATTCTAAACACTGAAGAAGAAATCCTTGAAAGGCTTTGCTGTTAATAGTATGAAATAAACTGTTTTGTAAATGGCTGAAGATTGCCAAAATATTTTGGAAACAGAATATTGCATAGAAGCAGTTACTCCTAAAAATAGATTCTCGTGGTTGGTATATTTAAGTTAAACGGGAAGTTTGAAGCTGAAGTCATAATGCGAATCTGAAATATTTTTCTACCTTGTCTAGGTGTTAAAAGATGGAAGCCATGTATTTAGCTGGATGCTGATACCTTTTACTGTTACACAGTTGTTAGTGTGATTATTGCCTACCAGAAATTTTCCTGTCATGAAATGTCTTCATTTCCTATGTCTTTTTGAGGAAGGATTCATCTGTCAGGCATTTTCAATAGGAAGATAATAATTTAATATGCAGTGCATTAGCCCCTTTTCCCATTTCTGTCTGGGCTGTAAAGTCACAATAAGAAATACTAGTAAAACTGTGTTATATTGAAAATATAACTCTAAATGCACAAAGTTAGCTTTTATATTGAATAAGATAATTTTATTTTTACAGTCACTTTCTCTGACTTTATCATTTGAGTATTTGTTTGTGTAAATAAGGAGCTGTGTACATTTCTCTTTACAGCTTATCTATGTTCTTTTTTTATGATGAAAATAGGTTAATAAAAGCCATATTCATGTAGAATAGTAATTTCTGACTGAGTTATTGTATTTCTGTTAGATTCATCCAGACCTCGTATGTGATAGATTTCCATGCTAGTATGTTTTCTTTGCAAATAAAGAGTAAGCACATTCTTATGTGCACACATCTGATCTGTTTTCTATTACTTCTGTACTTTCAAATGTCACAATATTGAGAGCACATTGGTATATTCCATTTTCATGAGATGCAGACCTCTAGGTTCATGCTGCCTGTAGTTGCTCAGGCTGTGCTTTGTCTGCTGGAAGCACTTTTTTTCCCCCTCAGCTTTTCTTGTTTATTTTTATATGAAAAATATATAGACATTTCTATTCTAGTGTAAACAAAAACTCAGGTTATAAAAGTAGTTTGAAGAGGGTGAAACTTTTTTTTTTTAGTTTGCTACCGCAGAGGCTGCATCAGGATTTTTGTTAGATCAGATATTTGTTTTTGCTATTTAACTTGTGCTTTAACTCAGCATTTGGTAGGCATTTTCCAAACATAGAGGAAATCTCTGTCCTGAAGAGTTTAGAGCAGAAAACAAGTGCAAAAACTTCATTGGGAAACTATAGCTGGGGATTTGATTCTCAGGGGCTGAGAATCAAAATTTCTTTATATTATACAAGTAACTTTTCTTATGTCATGTTATTGTTTCTAGATACACCATGTAGAAGAAGGGTGAGCTTTACCAGTTTGGAAGGGAGGTCAAGGAATGGGGAAAAAAAACCCAAACACATAAATTCCTTAAATCTCCAACATGATGATGACGACAAAAGGTAGGAAGACAATGTGCATAGTAAAATGAGTTGCAGTTGTTGTTCTTGCCGAGTTTTTCGTAGTTACAAATACTATATCACTTAAATGGTTTGATTCAATTTCCTGAATTTCCCCGTCACGTTTGTCTCCATTCTGCAATATCAATGCATATAAAATAATCACCTATTTATCAGAATAATTTTAATAACAGACAAAAGGTAGGTCATGTGATATTCCATGAAAACATGTAGAACTCTCAGAATTTTGGCCTGGTAGTACAAGATATTTAAGGTTATCATGAAAGATGTCTCTTGACACTCTTTGACAGTTGACACCACCTTAAAAAATAAAGAAAGAATTCAAAAGTTAACCGTTGCAGGCTGCCATTTACTTGAATGAGTAGTATAAAATATTGCTGTTTGTTCTGTGCTGTTGTATGGTAATTATTCCATGATCTCTTCTATATCAACCAGAAAACTATTGATGCTATATAAACGATAACTCTTAGCAAATACATATGTGATGAAGCTGTACATATCACATGGATTTGTAATGTAGTCTTTGGAAAATACCAATGCCATTCTCTGGTAACTAGTAAAATTTCCCAAATGCCACAACAGGTATTTAGCTATTGTAAACCTATACCACTATTAAAATAAAAAGGTTGAATACAATTATTCAAAGATATGACAGCTGCATAAATAAAGAAATTGTTAAAGTGTTGTATCATACTGGGATTTTTTCTAAAAACTGCCATGTTATTTAGTGCAAAGATACCACTGAATAGTAAAGGGACTTTCAGCTTCTATAGCCATTTAGTTATTCTGAAAAGCTTCTTCCTACTTCTAAACTGACATTGCAAAGAGATACACCGAGTGCACTTAATCCTTCCAAGTGGTGGCTATAAGTATCCAGACTTCTGATTAAGTGCTTTCTTTGATGCCTAGTCGAGCTTAAAGCTTTTGGCCTGTCAACACTGGACTGAGTTCTGTGTAACAGCATTGGCGGCCTGGAATTCAGATATCCTCCCTCCTTGGTCCAAGAGAGCTCTCTCAGTCAAGTTTGACTTATGAAAATCTTTGGAAAGGTGTTCCTATCCTTTAACATCTCATGGAACTGGCATTGGGTAGAAATATTTTCCTTCATTCTGCTTTTAATTATTTGTTTTATTCTCTGAATCTGCAACTTTGCTTTGGTGTGGATAGACCTGGGGTCCACAAAAGCAGGAATTAAAACACCTTAATGACTGGAAAATTAGTGAACAAGCAAACAAATTACAGAACTGCCTACTCAGTTGTTCTAGTGAACAAGTATTATTGCAATTTAAGTACTGAACAAATTAGACTGCTTCTTCAAAACCTGCAGAATTTGCTCATCCACATTAGCTGGTGATACATACAGGTAGTGAGCAGTGATGTCCTTTCAGTTCTTTTTTCAGAATACAACTCAAATATATGATGGCTTTAATGTCAATGGGAAGTCCACTTATTAAAACACACTTTTAAAATAATTGATATTTTACTATCAGCTAGAATGTACCTATCTATGCTTCAGTTAGTTCAACTTGGTATATAATTTTGTGTATTTTGTCATATTTTAAATGTAATTCTAGTTCTATTTTTTTTTTTTGCATGAGAATTATACTTAGGGATTTTTTTTTTTTAATGATAGGGTATAAACCATTTTATATTCTACATTGACTTGAAGATACAGTCCAATCTGTCAAGTTAAATTCACTACAAGTAGCATCTATAGCACAACTTAAAGAAGGCAGAAAGGAAAATTAAAAATTACATACAAAAAAAAACAAGTAAATGAAATATTGAATCCAATTAGGAAGAAAGGCCTGTGGATATTTTAATGTTGTTGGGTTATTATTATTATTTTAGTACAAATGTCTATATTTTAATAAAGTAAGCGATACAGTGTCCCTCTGACATTTTTTTTTCAGATGAACAATTTTTCAAGAGGATTACAAGGCTGAGTAGTCAGTTTTTGAGAGGTGGAGTGTAGTTTAGTTGGTGGGCCTGCTGTGATTGGAATTGATTAATGGGTGTTGTGATAAGCATAGAAACAGATCAGTGGCAGCTTATTATGCTTTCAGCTGTCACAGCTGTGCCTCTTCACTCTTCTTCTAGCCCTATCACACTCCCTGGCAGCCTTTAAAGTACCTCCTTCCCTGTGGAATTTCTGCAAATCATTTACTCAAATGCCAAGATACCATAGAAGCAGCTGTTTCTGAGAAAATTTGTTCAGGCTTACATATTTGTTGTGATGAAGAATATTGCATTAAAGAATCCTTTTCTACTGCACTAGGAAGCATGCTGTGCTCTACCCTGAAGAGAGGGTTAAACAATGGTTCTGATGGGCAGGTGCACCCCTTAGTCAAGAACTTTCAACCCTGGCTCATACAGCAACACAGTTTGCAAACCTGCTGGCTAAGTAATATCGCTGTTTCTGCTTGACAGTTGCAATAAATAATCGCTCAATGTAAACTTTATTGCTAATAGTTTGACAGAAGCAATATTACAGTGTGTTTAAAATCCTGGTAGCTGCCATTTTTGTTGCAATGCTCAGTAGGTTTTGTAGACGCTTTATAAATGCAAATTTCAGAAGTTCTTAATACTTTCGAAAAATATTTCTCTGGCTTTCTTATTGGAAATTGTGATCTCCAGCATGATCTCATAAGCGGCTCGGTACCTTGATAGGAATCATGCAGTTTTAACAGAACAACACTAAAGCTATGTTGATTTTTATACAAAATAGGAGCTGAATCCTAACTTTGTATGAACTCGAGGAGGATTGTCTCAGTAACGAAGCAGTTTGCAAGATATGAGATCTGATATTCTGTGGGAATCTCTCCTATTGGCTACCAAAACTTTGTTCACTCTATTGCAAACTGAGTAAGCCTACAACATGAAAATAACTGTTCTATTATTTCTAGACATGTTCTAGATTATAATACTTATGTAGTAAATATTTTCTTTATGAAATCTTCGGGTGTGATGTAAATCATTGTTGGCTTATCTGTATGCTTGAGACAGCCTGAGACAGCTCTATCAGCATTATTGCTAAAAATTAAAAAACAAAAACTTTGAACAAATACAGGAAAATTGAAGCTAAACTTGAAAGTGAACGATGCATGCGGAAGGTCTCATTTCTGGCTAAATCTGCAGTTTGTCTAACTAAGGGAGTATACAGTATACTGTGGTGGACTGTGAGCAAGAATACATTCAGATAACTTTGGAAAATAAATACTTACAGCCCAAAAGACGATCTGTTAAATTTGTATTATTTGTATGTACCAAATCAAGTTTCTCTGATTATTTAGGAATAACTAAGTCATGTTAGTGGAAAATTATTTCTCAGAGATGATATGTTTCATCTAAAATTGAAAGAAAAAGTTATATTACTGAGATGAACATATCTAAGGACCTTTTTTGTTTTTAAATCATGCTGTTTATTTATTCTACAATTATATTGTATGTCAGCAATATCCTGTAATGCCTTGTGTCATACAAAAGCAAACAAAGTCATGTTACATTAATGACTTGTCTGAGATCATATGACTGCCTGCCTATAATTCCATGCTCCTTTGCTATAGAAAAAACATGACCCTGAATCTTAAACAGCCTTTGAGTAAAGGCACCTACAATTACAATGTGGTAAAAAGTTTGTAGTGTTTATGACTCAGTTATTTTAGTTTTCTGCATTTAGTTGTTTTAGCTTCAATTTTCATTTGAATATTATGCAATTGAAAAAAATACTAACCCCTCTAAAAGCACTATTCTTTTTTTCAAAATGTTAAAAGAATATTAAAATAGTGAACAAATAATTCTTATAGACTTTTATCTGTGCTTACTTAGAAATAAGCTTTCTTTTCTGTACGGTATTTTAGATGCTTGAATTTGGTACTGTCTAAAGATGTTCTTTTGTATATTATTGAGTGTTTTGTTAAAGGAAGGTAAGTGAAAATTGATCAAAAGCAAAGAGGTTAAATATCGCTCTCATGAAGTGTGGGTGTTGAGTTTTACACATCTTGATCTGCTACAAGGTACTTGTTCTTTAGGGATCCAGCCTGCACTTTTGTCCTTCCTGTGATTTCTTATTTCAGACTTGATAGAAAAAGCATCCACTGTTGTATCATTTCCTTCAGTGCTAACAGCTTTTATTCTCTTCAACAAGTGTTTACAGAAAAGTGTTGATGCTTATTAATCTGTTTCTTGTCTTACAAATGTGCTTATGCATGATTTGTGGTAAAATGGCATTTCTGACAGCTCTCAATGTAATCTGCATAGCACAACAAGATTGTTATATTGAACAGATGTGGTTTGGAGTTGTTATTCTTTGTAATTACCATCATTAAGTGAAAGCATGTGTCAATCAACTTCATACTTTAAACACACCAATCATTTGCAAGGCACATGCATCTGCATTTCCAATATGGATATAAAATATTTTGTTATAAAATTTTTGTTTTTGCTTGATACAATACTTCACGAAACACACGATGACTAAATATGTTACGGCAACATATCAGCAAGTTAAAAGCTTTTCTGGGGTATCATCGAGATACCTTAAAAAAATAGACTTGTCCTCCTTTTCAGATGTAAAAGGAAAACATTTAGATTTAATTTTATATATTTTGAAAGTTACTATGTGGCTTTGAACTCAGACCACGTCTTGCTTATTTGAGGGAAGGAGGTTCTGTGAGAAAGACCCTCACTTATCGTTTAAGGAGCATTTTTGGCGTGATTACTTGGGGACAAAAAGGAATTTGCTTCAGTAAATTGACATACTGCCTTTTTAGGTATTAATGTTTGGGTCATTAATGTTGCTAGGATACCTTTTATGCTCAAAAAATGTTCACACTGGTAATAAACAGGATTAGATCAGGAAACTGTATTTTGAGTGGAGTTGAAAACCAAGGTACCTTAGCCTGACTGCACGAGAAATGATAGTATAGAAGTCTGACCGAAACATGAAAACAAGGACAAAACAAGGACATTTGGAGCTGACATTTTCTTTAGTCTTGTTTCCTTGCATATAGACTTCAGGTATTTGTGTTATAGACAGCAGAGATGGCACCTGTATTTTTTTTTGTTTGTTTGTTTCTTCATCCTGGGCTGGACTGTGACATTTCTTCTCAGCACCAAATAAGATTATCTTGTTGCTAGCCATGAAATGTAGCTCAGCATGGTGAGGTGGAATGACCCTCAATGTTTGAGGGCATTTTAGCTTGTACTTTTAAAGTGGAAGTGGTGGTCTTATGACTACTCCCCAGGTACTGTTTCACTTAGTTACATTAGATGAAAAATCTCTTAATACCCATACAGATGCATGAGTTTATTCATAATACACTGAAATCTAACTGATGCTCCTGTGGGCAATGTAAAGGCTAACAGCCCTCTGCCAGGTAAAAAGGGTTAGCAGCAGTAACTCAGTAACTCTTTTCTAGATATTCCTGGGGAGGGGAGGGGGGTGGGGGGGGAGAGGGGAGCTGCTGTGGTTCTATTCCCCACAATTTCTACAAATGCTTCCTTAGAGAAAAGATTGATCTGGGATGAAAAATTTTGCTTTCAAATCTTAGATCAGGCAAGCTGTACAAATAGATATCTACTTCTAGTATTAAACTCCCGTGTAATTAGGAAAAGACTGTTATAACCTCCAGTTTCCACAGAATGAGTTATGTTAGAACATTGCCTGATGGGTTAAAGATCATTCTGGTATCCTGTATCCGTTGTCTGACTTGTGTCTGCCTTACTAATTTATCTTTCAGGAAATTATATTGTTTAGGTTCTGCTGAAGGCACTTAGAATTTCGTATGGATGTTGAATATTTGTTATGTCCTAATAATCTGATTCACAGTCTACTGTTAGAGGTACTGAAATAGAAATTGAGAAAGTCTATTTGTAACTTAAGAATTCAGATATGTTTTATCAAAAGAATAAATGACAGAGAGCTAGAAAATAACTCTTTATTTTCCAGGTATTGAAGGGAAAACATATTTGCAGTACAAATCTAGTGCCATATATGGAACCAGAAAAACAAAAACAAAAACCAAACATGGAAATGACATAGGGAGCACAGCAGTACAGTCTGTCAGATACTGAAATGCCTGTTGTAATCTCAGCCCTTTCCATTACAGAAGAAATCTTGTAAAAGTAAATTGATTGCTAACTTGCAAAGTATCTAATAGCTGTCCAAAACAAGTCATCAGGGCACATGAAAAAGTGGCTGTACAAGTTGATTAGTACTTAAGCAGGCCTGGATAGTTTTGAGGCCTCTGAAGGAATAATGTTTGGTAATTCTCTTCGCTTTTAGTTTCCCCACCTGTTAATGGAGATAATACCTGTCCAACTGAAGTTTTTAACCATGCTTGCAGTGCAGTTAAAAAGTTAAAATTCACACAAATGCACATCTCAATCTGTGGCCAGAGGAAGCAGCCTTTGTGACTTTTTTGGATGGTTGTCCTTTATACTCTGCAGACTTCCAGTTGCACTGTGGTAGTAGCTAGGCTTCTTTTGGAGCTGTGAAGAATTCCTCATACATTGTTAATTTAATATAACCACAGTCATTTTAAATGTGGCTGTATACAGAATATTCTTGGCACCTACCTCATAATCCTCAAACCTGCTATTGTTCAGCGGAATCACCCTGGAAAATATTCAGAGGAATTTCCAACATACTTCATAGAATGACCCTATAGTACACAAGGTAGTATTTCAGAGCCAATTTGAAGAATTGGTTGAACCATTTCACAATCAATGTCATGTAATACTCATGACTAATAAATCTGTAGGCAGTGAAGCACGGTCAAGTCTTAAGATAGAACCCATGTTTGCTGAAAGGAATGCTTTTGTGGAGGCTTCAAAATGTTGATGCTTGTACTCGCACTCAGCCACAAGACAAGCTTACAAATATTTAACTGATTTACTTAACTGTATTAAGTTGGTTGTGTTGTCATATGCACATACATAAATGCATGCTTAAATATGAAAATATTCAGCTTGTGTGATTAGTGAACTTCTTTGCCTTACGTGTTTTGAAACAGTTGCATCTAACTTAGACCTATTATGGAGAAGAGAACTGAACTCATAGGGTCTTTATATATTGCTTTATATGAAAATTTGAGTTGCTTGTTGAACTTGATGTCCCTTCTTTTCAGCGTGCTAGGCCTGCAAAAAACAATCCTGAAATAAGAATTATTTTAACATGCAGAAAGGCCCTTAGAGGTATGGTGTGATAATAGAATGCATTCACTGTTTTTGATTGCTATATTGAAGAATTAATTAGGATGTCCAGTCATGGGTCAACGTCCACAAAAACAGAAAGTAGAACCTGCCTCCAAAAAGTCCCTGGATATTCAGGCCATGTCTTTTGTATATAGAGTCCCATGGAGAAATCTATGGAGGTTAGCATCAGAATTGTGTGTGGGTTTTTTTTGTTGTTGTTGTTTTTGTTAAATCAATTTTGAAATAATATAGTGATGGGGTTTCTTGGCTAATGGGAGAGGTTTGTTTTGGACCTTGGTTCAACATAAGGTGTTGAACTATTGTGTAGGTTGGAGTCCTTTCAGCACTGGAAGACTGGGTGGTATTTCTGATGCTAGTAACATCAGGATTGATGTGTGATGTAAAATACACCACTGCAGCTCATGGGAAGGAGGCTGTAGAACAACTGAAGCATCTTGGCGTGATCTAGAGGTGTGAATTTTAAGCCTGTCTGTGGACTGCTAAAAAAGGTCTCTAGTTAGACCTAGACATATACAGATGTCTATGTCTACAGAAGTACAAGAAGAAACTGAATTGCATACTACATGCAAGTGCAGCAAGTATTTTGTTCATTACAAGTATTTTATTCAGTACATACAATATTTATTTATTTATTTATTTTAAAAATCTCTTACTTTAGGAAAGTTGTATTATTATCCAGTAGGGAGAAACCTGTATCTTCTTGAAGTGGCTTAGATGAAATATTTGAGTATATATGAAAGGAGAGGCATATTCCCAACCTTTTGACCACTAAGTTACTCTCAAGTAGAACCTACCTTAGGAAGAAAATTTTTCTCCAGGTGTTTCCAAAGTTGTTATTATTTTCATACTTTAAAGTTTTGCTTTGGGTTTGTAAGAAACAATGCACCATAAATTTATATGGAACAAAAATTTCTATATCCCTATATCCACAGCTTATAATTTGGAAAAACTGGTATCTTTGACACCCGACTTTGAGAATTTAGGATTCAGAAGAATTAAGAATGAAAAAAGGTTTCATATCTTTGATTACATACAAATACTTTATTGGTTGGTTAGTGAAGTTTTTAATTTTATGTGCTAATCCCCCACCTCTCCTGTTTTTAATCCATGCTATGGTATTACTTATATGGAGAAAGGCAACTGAAAACATTCTTTTGTTTTAAGTTAAATATCAGAGTAATTTATCATACTTTGTTATGTTAATTAGAAGCAATTAAAAAAAAATCTTTAGCAAGGGACTTATTTATGATTATTTTGGAAATGACAGATTATTTACTTTGGAAATGTCAGCAAAAGAGAACATAGTCATATTAGTCATAGTTTGAAGGAGTAGTTTATTTTACTCTCATCTTCTGAAGCTATACTGGCTTAGAAGTTAAGAAAGACATAGAATAAAATATTGGTTGTAAAGATACTCCAGTGTTCCTTGTGTGCTCAGATAGGCTTTTACAATCAGTCATTGATATTAGTTTCTCTTATGCATATTTCATTTATTTTACTTTTTAATGTAGAACCATAAACAAATTTAGCAGTAACTACCTAGGGATGTTTTACATCCCTAAAAAAAAAAAAAAAAGGATGTGTTTGAAATGTGGACCAGATGTATGTTGTGTTGAGAACAGGAAATTTGTTGTAAAAACCGACATAGTGGGGGTATTTTCTCCTCTTGAGGTGCATATGTACTTTTCATGAATGTTAATCAGATTTATAGAACTGAAAAGGAAAATGTGCACCAGAGTATATATTGTATATATGATAATAACATCCCACAAGACTTGTTTATACTCCTTTGTACACTATAGAGCCCAGAGATGTCCAAGTCCAAAGCTAATCTGTGCATTTCTTTTGTATTTGGCACAAATCACGTCTGAGTGCAATTAGCTCCTTTTGACGAACCTGTTTGTGTCCCATTTTGGCAGTGGTCTAGTTTTCTCTGGATAGAAGTACATGCAATCAACATGAGTTGCTAAACACGAATTGACAGCCGAAAGAAAGCTAGCTTTCCTGATGGTTTATGCGGAGTGTTAAATGGCTATTAGTAACTATTTCAACTCTCTGTTGAAATTCAACTTTTTGTATTCCCATGTCTTTAGCCTTGTTTTGCTTGAATACTAGAATCATCTTCAGAATATCAATCTAGTGCCTTGAGTTCTTTATTCAGTAGCCATCACTCAAGCAGTTCCACTTGGATTTAAGATCTATTCCAAAATGTGAAGGAAGCCCTTTAGCTGTGGATAATGAGATCTGACAGTACCCGAGCTGCAGAAGGAGATGAAATCACTATCTATAGAAAATAATATTTTTTTCTACATATTCAGGTTAAATGTGTGCACATCCTGGTGGCTGGAACATCTGTTTCTAGCTTCTTGTTCCTCTTGGCTGCTTCTCAATTGGATTTCCTCAAGCAGGTCCAAAGCTTGTCACCTTAGCCAGGGTCTGTTAACTATCACCACTGGCCCCACATTAAGTAGGAGGTTCAGGGCTAAGCTAATAACTCTCCTGCCTTTCTGACTGATCACAGTGATTCTCGCTGTGGCTACTTATCATGCTGTGCTCCTGTGGGAGGGTTATCTTCTTTGTCTATACTTCAGCCAGGAATTGTTTCTCTTTTCTTCATTCCTAAGTTTTCAGGTGGAAACACTGAAAGTGTTGCTGCTTTCTGAACCAGCTGTTTGATTGCTGTCCCTTGTTTATCCCGAACAGTTTAACAATGCTTTCTCACACATCTAAATTTTGCTTAATTGTTTTTCTCTGGACATAGGCATAACCGCTGGCTTTCAAAATGGAGATTGTAGCTAGATACGTGCAGCAGAATGAACACAACATAAATATGAATGCAATATTGTAGTGCCGCTTTGTGTGGACCTTGACTCAAATTGTATGTTGCCACAGGTGGAGTGATTTTCCTGCTCTTGGCTTTAGTGTACAGTGATGCTTAATGTTTTAATGCTTCTTACCTAGCATATTAGGCTGCACCTAGCGTGTGCTTTTTAAGAGCTCAGGAGAGCTGAGTTAGAGAGCAACATCTACAAAAAGAGCTGCTTGTTGACTTATGGTTGTTGGCTACCTCTGAGCCCTGTATCAGACATGACCAAGTCTCTGAAGCTGCTCCAGTTGGCTTTCATGGGGGCAGGGGCCTGAGCACGGGGTCGCTGCCTGCTGAGAAACTTGAGACGTGGCGGTGGCTATGCAGGCAAATGCATGCATCTCCACTGGAAATCTTTCCTGGAATTAAGGAGATTGGTGTTTGTAGCTTTATTCTAAGCTTATTGAGAAAAGAATGGTCATCTCAATCGGACTTGAAAAGAGCATCAGGCCTCACATTGCAGGCTAACACATGGAGAACATGGACGGTTAAATCTAAGTTTGGTTAGCTCTCCTGTTGTAGTCTGATGTGCTTCCTGGCTTATTAAATTCTTTCTTTCTGAAGTATGGTGTTTTATCTCAGCTGCATTAACCGTTTGGAGACAAAAGGAGAAGACGCTGGTCTGAAGTGTTTGAGGGGAGTTTGAGCTTCAGTATGGGAAGTCAAAAATGTGGGAAAGACATACAAAAGATTATTCTTTGGATTTCAGTCCGTAACAAAAGCATCCTTGGTCATCAATAATGCTGTGGAGAACTGGAATATTTTACTGCGTGAAACTAGTCTGTCATCCAGTGTTCAGTTTTGGCTTCTATTTATATGAGAAGAGCTCAGCACAGAACTACAGTGTGCCATGAGAATAATAGCTTTTTAGAACTGAAAACAAAGGTAAATGCTGAATAACCCTCACACAGTTGTCCCTCTCACCTTTTCTTTCATCCTTCCTTCCCTATGGTTAGGCTGGGAATCAGTCTGCACAATCACAGAACTTTGTATAAGCCATGACACGGAAATACAGCAGCTCAGTGGACAAGATAGTCCTACCTGGCACTGCTTGCTTTCTCTCTCTCATACCACTAATTGTAGTGTCTGAACTCAGTTATCAGGCCCTCTTGAAAGACTTTAAAATAAAAATCTCTCCAAATCCAAAGCAGCCACCTGCATTTTTGGTCCATGACGAAATACTGGATACTCTCAGATCTCTTTCAAGAGGCAAAATGAGAGTGAATTTGTGATGGTGGCAGCTTTTCACAAGATATAAAAGTGGGCAGATGAAAAAAATTCGTAACTGAGTTGGAGCCTAAATAGGAGTGATCATCAAATTGACCATGAGATAAGTTTATGTCAGAATAGTTTGATGTGAACACAAGAAAACAGCAATGAGATAGATGGTCATTGATAGAGACCAAAATGTGTAGAAAATTATACAAGAAAATGAAGACGGAGAGATGACTGCAAGAAGACAGCAGGAGGTAGAGAAATGCTGGGGAAAATATGAGAATATACATAATGTGAAAGCAAATGAATATCCAAAGCTCTGTATTAGTGTAATCCATACAGAAAAGACAGATCCTAGCAGAGGAGAGTAAGAATTGCTATTGTAAGAATTGCCTTGTCAGTTAGGAAATGCATTTTTATTTTGACTTTGTTCCTCACCTAAGGATAATCACGTCATTGTTTCTTACTGTCCTTTAATTGCAGTGTCCTTTTGAATCTGATCCTTCCTGACCTGTTCTCCTCTTACCGTTGTTAATGTTAATATTTCTTCTTTTTTCCCTTAAATATCTGATGCTTTAGGTACTTTGGATCATAAGTGATGTAGAAATACTGAGTTGAAAGGGCAAGTAGAGGAAAATTCTTATTAGAATTTTATCTCTTTTTAAAATTCTTCTTTAAATATTTAGAATTTTATGTAATTAGATGATGTTCCTAGTCAAATTCATGTTATAACCTACAGTAGGTCTGATTCCCAGCCAATTAGATTAGGACAATGATCTATGTGGTCAGGTCAGTTGAACACTGGCAGATATGAGATTTATAATTTCATTCACTAAAACTTGTTGGATAGTGTAGTGAAACCTCCAATTAAGCAAACAGAATATTGGAGTATATTGCCCAGAATAAAAAAATCAACATTGTATTTTAAAAACAATTTTAACTCACCTTACAAATATCTTCAAAATATGTCTCTGTGACTATGTAGAGGAAAACTGTGATGGTAATAAGGATAAGGAGAAGTAAAAGAGACAGCAAAGTTATTAATAGGTCTGTAATGATATCAAGTTTATTCTAGGGTTGAGGTACAACGTAATGGTTCATAAATAGCAAATTCATTATGTTTTTAATACTCAGGTTATATTAACACTATATAATATCTTTATGGTACCATTAGTACCACTTAGTCCTAAACTCAATTTGGAAATAAACATTTCCAAATCTTTTTCTTGGAACAATTGGCCAAATAAATTCTTTTTAAAATAAATATTATCTGATTAGCGTGTGGCTCATTCAATCATAAACAGACTTACAAATGTCTTATGTCAACCCTTACACAGAGTTCTTAAACGTTAACAAATTAATTTATTTTAAAGGCCATATCAAGGTGAAAACTTCAGAGCTCTAGGCAGCAGGACAATACATCACGGAGCCATTTCTCATTCAGTCACAGTAATAGCAAAGGATATGTTAAGACATAAAACGTGATATGGTTTGTTAAATATTCATTCATAATTTGCATTCATTATTAAATCATGTGTTAGAACTAATCTTTAATCTTGAAAATACATAATACGTCGTAAAGTTAATTTGAAAACATAACAATAAATATTTTATGCTTTTCATGTTGCTTTTTAAAGGTTGACTGGAATACACCAAAATGCTCATCATTAATGCTACTTAATTATTCCAAAGAGATCTGTTCTGCATTGATGTTGATTTCAATAATTTATTTCAGCCTTTAGGTCAATATAAAATAAATACCTGTTTGGGAGATGGTCTAGTCTATGATTAATGACAATTTAGCTCCCCCAGTACTCCATGGCAACACTGTAGTTCATTGTCTGAAACGCTTGCGGTGCAATGCGGTAGCTCCAAGAGGCTTATTTTGTAGTGGTCCCTAGCAGTTTGCCCATGATAACAGTGAAGCTTGCTTTTGCACATGTTCTATTTCGTTGTTGGTGATTGCTGGAGAATTTCTTTATATGACACAACAGCTTAAACAATTAATATTGGGAGCTATACTGACTGGCATGTAGTATTTGCTGGATTTCCATAGAAGTGCTATTGAATTTGCATCTCGTACACTGAGAAGAAAGGCCTGTGAGAGGGCTGAGTGTGACAGAGAAATGATTTGTATCGTAGGAGACCAGGAGCTACTCAACGAACCATGTAAAAACAGTTCATTAAAATGTTTATGTGCTTGGCTGGCTAATGCAAAGAAAGCTTTATTGCAGTCTTATAAAACCTTAGTAACTTCAGCTTGAAGTCAGATCAATGCATCTGTAATAATTCAGACAAATGCCCAATGCAGGTTAAGGACCATCAAAAATGAGGTCAAGAAACAATATTTTTGAGGTCTTTCTTCCAAACTAAACCACATTTTACTATTTAACTTGTACAACTACAGAGCTTCCTTACTTTGGGAAAGATTTCAAAAACAGGGCTACCGTCTGTCTGGATTTCCCTGGATCTTTTCAATCCTGAATTGTCAGCTAGGTGGAATCTCAGGTGTTTGGACGTTTGTTAACTCTACAGCACATGCACTGAGGCACTGCGAATGTGCGGGATGCACTGAGAGTATGCAGTGTGTTCTATGTATACACAATATACCTGACGTCCTACGCAGTTCTAGACAGAGTGCTGGTTGTCCTAATTTTGAAGACTATAGTAAAGAAGAACAAAGTCAAACCTCTAAACTGTATCTCCTGTATAACTGTTGACTTGTTCTATGAGTAAGCACTTACCTGAAAATGAGGATGTCAAAGTGAAATGCCACCCCCCTTTTTTCTTTTGGGCACCATGAGTTATTGAGAAGGTCTGAACAGAGAGCACAATTGGAATAGGTGCTATGGGATTAATATTAGCCAAAAACACTTCTAAAATAAGCATCGCTGCTCCCTGTCAGTGACAGTGGGAGAAAGCCACAAAGCTGCTGCAGTTTTTCACACTAGCTTAGCAGGAGGCTAGCAAAGAGCCTCTGCAAATAATGTGACAGTCTGGAGACTCTTTAAAAGCTAAAAAGCTGGGCTATGTATGAACCTGAAAAGAATAGGTGGAGTTCACTGAGAAACCTCCCCTAAAAGCATTACCTTAGTCGAACAGTCTTATTACTCACATTCTCCTGAAAATACTGGTGAGAGGGGAAAGAAGTTTCTTACAAAGATCCATAGTCAGAGCAAATCCCTAATTCCTAATCAGCCACATGCTCTCCCTATCATTCTGGAGAATATGCACCATCAATTTCCCCATAAGATGAAGGGGAGGCAAAGCAATAGTTTAGCATCCTATGCATTATCTCTCTTTTTATGATTACAAATAGAGCACTTAGGTTTACTGACCCATATCTCATACCAGACAACAGTAGCCAGGTCCAGATTTAGGTTATTGTTCCAGCACTGGATTAGGCCTGGCAATCAGAATAAAATTTATCTAGTATGATGACTTGACGGTGACATTTCTTATTGGCGCTGTGTGTGCTCACAGCCCAAATGCTCTTGAGCCCCAAAAGAACGGTTGTCAGTGCTTTTACTGCGAGCTTCAGAAACGTTGAGGAGACGTCCTCTATTGGGTTTAATTAAGCTGTCCTTTTGCTTGCAAATTTAAAAAGGGGAAAGCTAGTTTGCTCCCCATGTGGCTTTCCCAAACTCTTTCAGATGTAGTTGTAAGCTTAAATGACCCTCAGTCCTGCAGCATATCAACTTGATGTGTATAATTGATTGCTAAACATTTTTTACAGCCTGCTAAATGGTAAGGCTAAAAAAAAAAATTACATATAAATGTTGATTAAAGTGCTTTTGTACAGAGGGGTCAGAGACATTAGCGAGTTAAAAAGAAAGTGTGATCTCTGCTGTGGTACTTCTAACCTGTATGCTTTATTTCGCATAATTGATACCATATGTCTACTCTAAGGGGTTTTTGTCAGGTTTCAAACTGCAAATATTAAAATGCATTTAGAATCAAGTGTGCTTCAGTAAGGATACTATGCAGAATACTCAGTAATGTAGATTGCTGGTATTATAATGGCAACGATTATACAAGGAATCATTTAAATGACCACAGTAGCTTGTAATTGTGTGGTAAGATAGAAAAAAATATCAAGGTGTAAAACCTCAGAGTAACATTCAATCTGAAATAGATTAAGATAGAAATTCAAATGATAATTGCTGGTAATTTTGTTTTCGTTATACTTTGTGATTTTTTTTTAATAACTGACAGAGGACATAATGTATTTTTCGGGGTTCTGTGATAGCTAGCAAACAAATGGGATCTGTCACAAAATATTTGCAGCTCCTGTTAGTGAAGAAGGTATGATGCTGTTAGGAGTCCAGACTGAAAAATGTTGTGTGTACATCTATGAGATATTTTGCTTAATAATATAATGATTGGGTATCTGTAACAGGATACTGTTTACCCACTTTTAAAGAGGGGAAGGAGGAAAAAAAATAGCAAATACTAAATCCTCAACTATTGTCTGCATAACAATGCCTTAAGAATTTAATAAACATAACTTTTTAGTACCGATATCACATTCTGGATTTTTTTTTTTCTTCAAATCATTTGTACCCTTAAAGAAAAGGTATAACTTGCTAGAGCTACCCTGCAAGGGCAGTAACATATGAAATCCACAGGATTAGAATAATATTTTGGTCATTGCTGTTTCTCTGCTAACTATGCCAGTTAATGCTAGTTACAGAAAATGTTCGCTGTGAAGTGTACACAGACCCATCTGTCAGTGAATATAAACTAAGAGCTTTGTATATATTGTTGAACATCCAATGTATAGAAGCAAGTTTTAGTCTGTACCGATCTAAGCAGGATTGGAAACAGTCATTTAGGGGTGAAAAGTTCAATGTTTCGTGTAGAGAATTCCTGAACTATCCAGTTCATCTACATAGTGTTTTTTTTTCCTCTAAAAAGCCTAAATGTAGAAGTGTTTTTTTTTTTTCCTTGAATCCTTTTTTAATATATTTAAACACCGTTTGATTTTTAGTTCTCTGGAATGTAGGTGTTCAATTGTTATTTTCATAAACATGAGATTTCAAAGCTATGTTTGATGTTTGTACTGGAAAGTGGATAAAATATTTGTCTGTATGGTAAGTGCTAGCAGGTGTTTAGTGGCTATTTATATTTGTTTTAAAGTTAAAAAGTTATTTTAATTGGTGATATCACATGCCAAAATATGTGCCACTGAATTAATATGTACCTCTAAGAGTAGATGTTAAGCTAAAGTAATTTATTTTAAAAATTGCTCAGGAAGATGAAATTCATTTTTGAGATTTTAGATTAACTTTTTTATATAAAGAAAAACTATAAATTTTAGTAACATAAACCTAATGTAATTTCTTTTCCCCTCACCTCTATGCATGAACAGGATCAAAACTGCTAAAGCCGTATATATATATTTTTTTTTTTCCAGTTTAATAAAGAGAAACTAAAATAAACCAGTCGTTCTTAGAGCACTACTTCTAAAATGCTTCACAACTCTTTGGCTCTGTAGGACAATACAAGTTAGCGAAAATGAATTTAGAACCAGAAACTGACAAAATCTCCAAGCAATAAATCTTATTGTAGTAGTAAAGTGATAGGGAAAGTGACAAGAGGAAATGAGAAGAGAGTATCTCTCTTAGGAGGAGAGGTGTTTTGTATTTTTAAAAATTTTGTAGAAAAAACATTAGGACAGTTTTTTAATTGCACAGTGTCATGTCTTTTGTTTTTACAAAATTAGCTCTGTCTGACTCAAAATTAAAAGCTATGTTACTTGGGCAAGGTATTTCTGGAATAAGTTTCATTTCAGACAGCACAACAACACTGAAGTTAAAAACGTGTTTGTGTCTTTTTTCATGACTAGCCCATGTCTATTCTCTATGAAATTGATGTCAGAAAAGTATTATATATTTTCAGTGGGAAATAGAAGGCTGCCCTCTACTATCCTTGTCAGGACGTCGTATCCCTTTAATCATACTTTTCATTTCAGTACATTGAAATTTCCGTTACCAAGGACAACATCATAAATAAAAGTGTTTGTGAAATTTTTACCTGCAGCTTCCCAACTTTGTGCATTAAGCATGAGACTAGCAGAGAGGTGGTCAAATGTGAAAATTTATAATCATTTATTACGTACGGCTGAAGCGAGAAGGGAATAAAAGCGTGAAGGCATACATCTATAAACTGGAGCAGAAAAGCTTAAATGAAAAGTAAAGTGAATTTCTGTGTCTTGTCATAAAGTAATGAGAAGCTAGAGCTTTATTCATAGCAACCCAAGATGCATTTACTCTCAATCTAGCTTTAGCAGTAAATGCTTCCCTGATGTATTGCTTTGGACTTACAAAGAAATATTTGTGCTCTACATAATAGTATAGTTAGGAGAATTACTGCATGGCTGAGGAGATTCTATAAAGGTTTATAGCTGGTGGTGTTACTGTAATTTAATCACAATGTAGCTAATGTAGTACTTTAATATCACAGGTTACTTTTTTATTTACCATTTATTAGTAACTGACAGTCAATCATCACCACATCATAAACAAATCACATAGGATTCTATAGGAACACTGAAGTTCCAGAATGGATGCGCTGCAGCTCTTAAACATGCTCCATAATGAGCTAAACATCAAAATTATTTTTTAACTGAGTAATCATGTAAGTCAGGGTTCTTGTTTTCAGTCCATCAGCCAAAGAAAATGTTCCATGTCATGAACACAATTAGTGTTGCATATTGTGCATACACACGCAAGGTAACACATCAATCCGTTGCAATAGTGAAGAACGTTTTCGAAAACACTAAGACGATGCAGGTAAAACATACATCGTCCAGGAATTTGTAGATATTGATGAATGAGTTTCTACAGGCAAGTAATTACTCTCTTATAATTTCAGGCAGCTTTTTGTTAGAATTACTGTGCTTTGTAGACTGAGAAAGTAAATGTAGCTAGTAAATATAGTAGAGTCGATCCATGTTCTTCAGGCACTGAAACATCAATGTATTTCTTGTGATAAGTGACATAGAATTGTTTCTTTATTGTGCTTTTTTATTAAAAAATCTTTCATACGATCCTGTTTTAGATTCACTGTAGGACCAACTTCCACCAGCTGTGTATTTATCATCAGCTTTTAGAATAGAATCCCAGCATGGTATCTGAAGTTGCTTGCATTCACAAAATTAAGTGCTGATTGGAACTTTGAAAGTATTGTCTCTTTGAACTGAAAATGTTTTTTCCAAGACCCGAAACACACTCTGGTCTTTTAACTCCACACAAAATCTTTGTTTTTCAGTACTCTCTAAATCTAGAGGAATAATTAGTAACCAACATTGTGCTGGTTTAAATAACGTGTAGTAGTAATAAGCCCCACAAAGATGTATGTTTGTAGGCTATTAGTGCGAGTCCAGAGTTCATTGCAACGAATCAAGCTAAAGACCAAGTGCTATCAATCACTGGAAAGGCTTGCCAAGAAGTCTAGTAATGCACGCCTTGGCATGGCTTATTGCTATTAGAATACGTTTCTTAAAATTAAAATTTCATGCAATCTACCCTTGCATGGTGAAAAATACTTCCTGGAAGAAAAATCTAAAATATTTGGAGGAGATATAAAACAAAACAAACAAACAAAAAAGCGAAAACATAACAACAAAACAACATCTCTGCTTTGCTCTTAGATGTGGAATATGAAACCTCCTCTTCCATTCAGTGTTGCTTATATCTGTAGGTTCTCCAGACTAGTTGTGTGTTTCCAAGTATTACATCAGATTAAAAGCAATGCTGTTGATTTAATTTGTCTCACAAGACTACCTGAAACAAACAAACAAAAAATCATGTTCCTATTAAAACCCTGTTTCCCCTAAAATTATTTTAGTTCTCTCAGGCCTTAGGAGACTCTTTGGCTTCTTTATGTGTTTACTGACCCTGTGATATAAGAGTTTTTCAACAGGAAAGAACTTCAATCGCTACTAATCTCTAATCTGCTCTTGTAGCTAGCTCAATTAAATTACTAATTGTGCCATGCACAGTCTGATGAAAATGGCTACTGAATCTCTAAACATTATTGGTAATATGCAAATAAATAGATACATAGTAAAATATAGTAAAAGGAAGACAACAGTAGAAAACTATGTTCATTTCTGTATCTGTTTTCATCCTTGCTTTTCAATGGCTCTCCTATAGGCTCTTTCGGTGCTTTGAGTGGTCAACAAAGATTTCGTTTAAATCACTCTGCATGGAACTGTTTTTTTGTTTTTAGACATTATGCGATATTTTAACTATCATTGTACTTTTTAAGTGCATTTTTGTCTGGATAGATTAAAAATGGATTGAACTGCAGGTGATTGCCTCTGTTTTGAAAGGAGGATTTAATGCAATGTGCATTCAATTAATTCCTTGCTTGTACAGATATCCTATTCGTGATCTCCTGGAAGCTGCAGAATTGTTTCTCTTCATAGTTATCTTTTAAGAATTCTTCTGCTGTATAGCCTTGGGACTACATCTCTGGCATTTAGCCCATCTTTTCTAAGCTATGTTTATTGCACTTGTCTGAGCAGCCTGATACTGACTCTGACTTCACACTTTTCTGCTCTTCTTCTTGTTTGACTCTTACTTACTGATAATATTGCCCCTGGGTGGCTTTGCGTTTCATGGAATGGCTGCTTTCCCTTTTGTGCTATCCACATACATAACGTTAAATAGGACAACACTATGAGAAAAGTGGGATGGTGGGCACGAAAATATTCCATGATGGTTGTGGATGGTCAGTAATAGTATCAATGACAAAAAAAAGCACTGAAAATATGGAGAGAGGGAGAGGAGGAAAAAAAAAAAAAAGAAAAGACTCCAACTAAGAAATTCGGCACAAAGAAAACATGCTCTGAGGAAAATATACTGAGATCTGTGTGTATGTGTGGTGGTTGAGCCTCTCTTTTCTTTTTTAATTTTTTTTTCTTTTAGTTCTCCAAAACAATTTGATGGCGCTCCTTCAATATCAAATGGAACAGGAGGATGGCTGCTGATGAAAGATAAGAACAGCTGAAAGAGGCAGTGCAAGTGCAAGTGAGATGATTCTTTGCAATATAAAACTTAAATGACTGCTATTCTTAAAATATGATGCTTGAGCACTTTGTCCCATTTGCAAGCTAATGTGGAAATAGACCTTATATTTTTTTTCCTTGTCATTTTAAATTTGGCTGAATTATGAATTATTTAGAATTGGGCAGAAATACAAACTTGTTGAACAGAAAGGATACAGTAACTCGCATCAGATTTTCAGACTGGTTTTCTCAAGGGATAGTGAGAATGTGAGTTGTTTTGGGGTGTAAATTTGTTTTAATATGCTCACCCTTTTAAAATCCACCATTTAAAAATATACTTTTGCGATGGCTCAAAAATTCCAGCAAGAAATCAAATGAAATTTAAATACTTATTTTCCCCCATCCCCCCCCCCCCCCCCCCCATTAGTAAATGGTTTTGTTGGTTGTGCCATAAAAACAGATAACATACGCCTTTGGGGGCAATCCTGAAGTAGCAATTAGTTTCAGTGCCTATCTTCAGACAGTGATTGAAAAAATCATTTTTTCATTCAGCACTACAGTTAAATGGGCTTTTTTTGTTTGTTTGTTTGTTTTGTAAAGACAAGTGGACAAGTTCTGTATGTTCTCTTTATTAACTATATTTGAGATACTATTTTATACTTACTGTTTTTTTCTAAAGGTCAAATACCATCTTCAGCTCAGCAGATTAAGACTTCCTTGAATAGTATGCAAGAAAATTATGAAGAGTCCTTCAAACCATGTAAGCACAGTGGTTTGTCTGTACTATAACTGCAACACACGATTGAAAGCAAAATTTCAAAGACATATTTGCAACCCAACATGCATTATAAATCTAAATAGCTGAGATAACTTGATTATGCATGAGCAATCGGAATCCATCTCATCTTTCACAATCATGGCAGTGCTGGCTCATAAAAGAACTCAAATTGTAAACTGAACATATTTGCTATGGAACAATCAAGAGAATGTAAGCATGACCTTTGGAAACTATTTTCACATTTAACTTTTTAAGACAGTATAAATTTCTAAGTTTCTTTCTCAAAACAATGTATTTGACACCTGGAATAAAATTTGGAAACATCTGGCCTTTTCCTTTTGCATCTGAATTATCATGTTGAAAGTATAAATTTGAAGTTACAACACTAATATTTGCCACTTTTTTTTTCATGTGAAAACCAGATCTTACCTTGCTAGGAAGAATTGTAAAACAAAAAGCATCAGGAAAAAAACAAAAAACAAACAAAAAAACACAAACAAACAAACACAAGAAACAACAAACCATAACTATTTCTGGGTAGTTGCTCATCCTGCTAAGGATTTATAGTATATTTATAGGTTTGTATTGGTAAACATAATATAAATGATAAAATGTATGGCCTTGAATGAAATAGTGTATTATCATGGGCCCATCAGAGATTTCCAGATCAGCAATGGCAGTTGGAATCTAACTCACTCTGTAATTTATTTTGTAATCAGTACAACTGAGATGTCTAAGGACATCTGCAAATCTGACCATAAATAGTTATTCCCTCTCACCAAAATTCAGGACTGACAGAAATGTGTAGTATCTAGTAAAAGGTAGCATTACAATAACTTATAATAATAGTATTTTTTTTTTATACACATGCTTTATATTCATTTCTATGGTAATTGTTACTGTTGTCTAGTGCTGGAGTAGTTCCAGAGACAGCACTTCAGGCTGTCTTATCTTTATGCAGTTTTCTGATCATTCTGGAAGGATTTGGTAGCAAAACCTCTACTGTTTTGTGCCAAGAGCCCTTCTCCTTACTTCGGCAGAACTCTCGTGTGAAAGCCCAAAAGGGATTCAGCTAATACAGAGGGCAGCATCAGGAACCTAAGTGAAAGGCACAGATGTGTTTGGAATGAGGCCTCAGATACCATGTTACCCTTGCTGTATATCTCTACATCTAATACAAACAGAGTTGATCTGACATAAAAAATAAAGAGGACGTGGCAAAACTCAGAGTAAGGAGATTAGCTCTATAGGAAACAGTGTCTATATGAACCCATCTGACTGGAGGCAATTTAGATAGAAAACTCCTAGGAGTTATTTTTTAGGCTACTAGTGAAATCTAGGATGGATAACTCCATTTAGAATGTGTGAAAATGTAAGTGCATTACGGTATCTTCTAAATATTTTAAGCTGTGAAAGTTCTGCCCAGAGTTATAGCTAAAAAATAATTAAAAAAATAAAATAAAGCCCAACACATTCAACCATTAAGTATAAGTAGTTACTATTGTACTTTTATATATATATATTAAAATAAGAATGTTTAGGATGGAGTATGAGGAGCTGTTCTAAATGTTTTCAAATCTGTGGAAAAATCCTGGCTTGGGGCTATGGATGACAAATAGGTGTTTTTCAGCCATTGGCTATAGGTTTGTGGGTTCTGACTATTATTTCTAAAGAGCCCAAGAAAAGAAATTTAGAAAAGTGAATATTACATTCACTGCAGTTCGCTGAAGATTTTCTAGGGTCTGCAAATTCAGAGAAACTCTAACATTAATATTTGAATTATTAAATGTCAAAAGATTGGGCGGTTTCCAGTACTTTCCAGCTACAGCCTCGGGATCTTTTGCAATACGTGTACTTGTTTGTGAGTATAATGTGGAGAAATACTTAGAAACATAAACTTGTAAATAACAGTAACACTGGGATTATACTTTGACTGTATTCGAGCTTTATTGTAGAGATCTTAAAGAGATTCTTATAGTATAATCTGCCTTTTAATAATTGTTTAATTTCCCAAAAGACAGATCCTTTTTCCTCCTCTACTTACATTTAGCAATAATGTAGTAATGCCTGTGAATGATCTAGACTAAGTTGGCTAACTGTGTTGTGGGATGCTAGTAAACACAGAGAATGCAGAATTTAGCTTGATGTGGTGTGAATCAACATACTTTGCACCACATGACTCACCACAATTAGATTTCACGTTTATTATGTATGTGAACTTGCTTTGGATGGAGCAAATTAACCTGTAAAATGAGAGAGTCATTTAAAAATTTTGCAATACAAATTTTTTAGCTTGATGTTTTTGTTTTTAAGATCATGAATTAATTCTTTGGGTGAAATATAATGTATTTCCCTGCATTTCCATAGCTCAGTACAAGTACTTGGAAAAATTCTTGTAAGATGAGAAAGCATAGTTTAAAAACAGAAAGGGTATCACTGAGCTGATGACTGTCACGAGGAACAGATGGCAGCTGGAAGAAGTTATAAGCTGCTAAATGTAAGCAGGTAGAATGAAATTTGCAGCTCTTTTCCAACTGACAGTATTCCAAGTACAATGCTGTATAGAAGGACCCTTCTTGTACAGCAGTGGAATTAAGCAATGGAATAGCAAGACCAAGCTCTGAGTATGTGTTAGTTGTTTTTGAACATTGTGTATGAGTGAACAACGGATGCCTGAAAAACTGGACAAAAGCCTAACAGTCTCTCTCTTGGTGACTTGAATCACTGTATTTATCTTTAGATTTTTGATACATATTTTAATTAATTTTAATTCAAATTCAATATGGCTTCATACTTTGGCTTTACGTGCAAACAGTAATGCTACAAAACAATATCTGTATTTGTAAGGTGTAACTGAAGAGAGATACAAGTCACTCAAAAGACTTGCTGACAGAAGAAGGGATCTCTTTTTTTTTTTCATAATAAAGTCCCATAAAAAAAAAAAAAGTGTAACCTAACTGCTCATAGAATTATAGTACAAGTCAAATAGCCATCTTGAAAGACAGGTGGAAAAAAAAGGACACCAATAACCTTGGAAAAAGTAGATCAACACAGGATGCTCCAGGTGCTCCAACAGGATTTTGGTAGGGTGGTTTAAAAAAAAACACAAATAAGTTAGATGATATACTTAAGTAAAGTTGGAAATTTGCTACACCTGCCATACAAAAGCTTACATGAAATTTTCCTATCATTCTAAAATTACCTTTGTGTGGAGAAGTTATTGCTGACTTTTTCTAAAACAAACTTCAAGGTAGCAGAAAGCAATACGAAATACTTACTTGCTAAAGGCTGTGGACAATATGAGCTGCTCTTTTGATATACTAGTTCAGATATTCCACTGCATGTATTATACAGTTTCATCTGTTACTTCCTATGTGGCTCCTTAGCACGTGTATCTGAGGATAGGTGCCATAGCATCCCTTCTATAATTTTTTTTTCATTAAGCTTTGAAAATTACGATAGTAGATCATTCATCTGTAATATGTACAAAACAAACCAATTCTGAGGATTTATTAATTTGGTAGCACCAGGAACTTTTTGATTAGTTTTTCATTTATTTTTAAACTTGTAGTTTTTAGAGGCAGAAAATCTGAATCAGTCATCTTGTCTCTTCCTGTTTGCCAGGATTTCAGTGGTAACTGCAGAAGCTGAAGGGACAGTGCCTGTGGGACACGGATTTAGAAACTCCAGTGGTACTGTTTCAAATGTCAAACTTGTTAACTGTAGAAATAAAGATTGATAACACACTAAGGGAACTTTTTCATCTGTTCTAGAAACAAAATGTAACTTTGGGGTTGGGTACCATTTGCGTTAACACTGATGTATGGACAAAGTTTTTGAGGCTTACAGATTATAGCACTGGTATGGATTTAAAACAGTAAGCCCCTAATCTATCCTTGCCAAGACGATTTTTAATTTTTTTAGGACTACAGAGGCTGCTTGTGTGAGTAAAGTGAGCGCTACTTGTAGTCTGCAGTTTCCATTGCCAGAATACAGTTATTAAAAATAAGCAAAATTAGTTCAGTACAGCTACGTATAATCTTTCTTTTACTCTCCTATACAGCAGAAAATTTCTTGCAATTAACTTTTTTTTTCAGTGAAGGACAGTTTTAAATTCATAGTAGAGGCAATGCTTTAAAATATTGTTGGTATTAGCTATTTACTAAGAATGTATTTTTTTGATTTTAATTCTATATAGTTTTTACATGCATAATTTGTTAATATGGTTTTATTTAATTGACCTGATGAAGTACTCTTGTGTGAATTTTAGTAGTTCAGAGCTCTTGAAAATCTTTTTTAGTTATATCAAATGAAGGAACAAATGTTTAAAAAAATAACAAGAGAAGGGTTAAGTAACTCAACATACTTGAAGATAAGTATGTTGAAAAAGGGTTCAAATGGGAAATATTAAAAGTACTGGTGTAACATTCCCCACTATACCAAAATTAATTATAACTTATATAACGTTGAATGAAATGTGCTGTCTATAAAAGAACGCTTTTAGGAAATGTCAAATAGTGACAGATTTGAAGACAAATGTTAAAACTGGGGGAGGGGGACACGACACAGACTGGGGACAGACTGATTAAAAAAAACCACTGCTTTGAAGACTTGTGTTGCCGTAGAGTAGAGTGTGCTTCTGATAAGAGCATCATCTTTCAGTAGTACCACCCAAATTGGAACAGATCCTGACAAACTTGCTAAAGATGCTAACTGTCCACAGACTGATTTATTCAAGATAGCAAGGATAATTCTATTAAGACCTGCCAAATTTAAAAGCTGAGCAATCAATTTATGCCCTGCAGAGAGTTGCAAATACAACTGTAATTAAGTGTGCAGAGGTTCTGTTCTTCAGTCTCCAAAAAGCAGGTTTGTAGCTCAGCTGAAGGTTTTTAACTGCTAGTTGATGTCTCACTGAAAAGTAGGATTTGTTCTTGGTAGCTTTGAAAAATGACAATTGTGCTGCTGTGTTCTTTTTTTTTTTTTTTTTCCCTCTCTCTCTACACATAGCCTGCTTTTTTCCGTCTAGAATTTAACCTTTTCAAGGCATGGGCTGCTTTATTCTGTGTTTATACACTACTTAGCCCAATGCAGTTACATTTCCTCTGTGTGTTTGTACATGCGATTGGAACGCGTGTGCACACAAAAAAAGGCTGCTGTGCTTCTTAATGACGGGTTTGTTTTAATCCCAGCCGATGTAATTTTATCCAGAACATTTTATTATTGGCTTGATCACAACACAACTTAATTCCCAGGTGCAAAGAACGTCTGACAAGCCTGAGCAACTGAAGAGTTGAGGCAGCCGCTTACGGAACCACGCTGCGGGTAACACCACAGTCTAATGAAGAACAGAGAAGCTCTCATTTGTTTTCAACTAATGAGCTAAAGAAGCTGAACTATCAATTATGTAAGACCATATTATTTTTAACATTTCAAAACACCTGAGGATCTTTGCCTCTTTATTTTGGTCTCAGGCTAACCACAAACGATCCTGTACTGGTAATTTTAGATGTCAGTGTTTTGTGGAAAACTACCCCTCATTATCATTTGCGGGTGCTAATGTGTTATAACTTATTACAGCAATAAGTAAAATCCTTGTTAGGCTAACTGGATTAACGTAATTTGTTGATGTTCAAGTGCCAAAAAAAAAAAAAAGAGAGAAACCTCCCTTCGAAAAACAACCAACCAACCAACCAAAAAAAAACTATTCCCAGAAGTCTACGTGAAGGTTTAAGATAAGAATGCCCACAACACTTCATATCTCCAATAGTTAAATATTTATATGACCTGTTATCAAGCTCAATAAAACTAAAAACTTGGCATGCCAATTTAAGATATGGAAACCTTAATAACTTCTTTCTGAAATTTTTGTAAGATTACTGTACATCCAAACCTATGTAGCTAACTCGTTTTTTTACCTGTGATTATATGAAATTCATAGACTTCAGAAGAGCGTAAGAAGCAATTAAAATAGTATTTGTGTATTTCCACATTTGCTGGTGAAAAAGAAAGTGTTCCAGTGTGCCAGAAAGCTTGAATAATTTTTAATTTTAATTGACAGTTGTCTTAATTGACAGTTTTGGCAAGACTTTTCACTCATGGAAATATCTCTGTGTAACAGGCACTGTATGATTTTACTAACTATTCAGAGTAACCTGAGAAATAATATATACGTGTGTGTATAAACATATATATGTACATATATATTTATATATGAGTATAATAATCCATAAAAATTATTTCAGTTTGTTCTGTTTCATTTTTTAGGAACAGCTGATCATTCTCTGTGTCCTCATCTGTATCTGATCATTCTCTGCATCTACCTGTTCTGGCCTGTTGCCCAGCAGGGAAGTCCCTAAAATCCTAGGAACCTGACAATGGAGGTAAGGGGGAACTAAAGGTGTACACTTTATCCTCCTCCTCTTTTTTTTTTTTTTTTTAATATATATAGGAGGTTGCAATCAGATTCATAAATAATAAAGCTAAAATAACTTATGTATTTTTTTCACTGTTTATGCTTATACTGTTAACATTAAAAGTTGTCACTGACAGCTTTCAGTAGTATCAAAAACGTAATGAATCTTCAAAAGCTTTGTAGTAAATCATTTTGCTTACATTGATTTTTTTTTTCAGAATAGTCAGTTAAAAAAAAACCTGTGGTGCTGCCTGCATTGCTATATGTTGACTAAACTGACTAATCAGCTGCCAGTAGCCTATGTTCAATGCTTTTTATGATGTGCTTATCTTTCTTCCTATAACATCAATATTTACTTTTATCTCTGATAAAACTAATTTAATTTAATTGTAACTTTAGAGAAAGTTTCCAGTCTATTTTTTCATAGTCTAAATGCAGACTTTGGACAATATTATGAAAGGAGTCAGAATGGTCCACTAACAATAAATTTAAAGAGAGAAGTGGGACTTTATTCTACAATCAGTTATGCTTGTGAGAAATTTACTGGTCTGAGTTGCAACGTTTCTGGACTCTGGTTGTTCTTTTTACAAATAAGCAGCATGATGCAAATGTGGTGTATTTTATACAAAGACATGCTCAGAAATTTAGCTATATATTCTCTGAATCTATTTTTTATATCTTGTTGAGTTCATTGATAGCATCTGCAAATAACTGAAACGAGGTGTTGGATTTTGTTTTTTATTTTATTTTTAACAAAAGAAATGAAACAAAATCACTTTTTTTTTTTTTCCCAAGGACTTTACACCAGCCTTGGGTAATCCAGGGAAACATTACATATGAATGATAACTCTTCTTGCTCCCTGCCTAATAAAGTAGTGATTTTGCTGGTGAGCAACACCAGAATTAATCCAGCTGTCTTTAGGTAATTTGCATGTTGGATTAAAAAGTTTTAATTTATTTGTTACTTAAGTGTATGTTCCTTTAAAAAAATCAATTTCAAAGTTTTTTTTATTGATACATGGAAATGTATTTATTAGTAATTACAAGTATTAGTAATTATTAGTATTACAAGAAAGGCTCATTTTACAAATGAATTTAAAAAAATGGTTATAAGCACTTAGTGAATCTGAGTTATGAAAGCCTTTCCTTAGGAAACTTTTATGTTTTACATTTTATTTCAAATTGCTATGCTTTTCTTCCTAGTAATTTGCCCACATTTTTCAGTATCCTGACTGCAGACTGCAAGAATTGTTAATGTGTTAGCGTTAACTTAGGTCCTAGAAAAACATGTTTCAATAAGGTGAAAAGGTTCAGAGAAAACTCATCAATGTGAATATCTTAGTTGTTTTTAGCTTGTTTTGTGCTATTCTGGTCCAATATCAAGAAAGCTGTTTAAAAAAAAAAAAAAAGCTTTGGTAAATTAGCTATACTATTTGTTGTTTGCATTAAATCTTCTTTCTGCCCTCATGCATCTCTTGCTTTCTTCCTACTTAGATTTATAAAATTGTGAACTGGAGTGTGTATATTTGTCAATGAGTATGAGAGAATATGTATCTTTTTAGTATAGAATCTGGTAATATATATTTTTTTCCTAATTTCAATTGAAAAAAACAACAGAACAAAACACAAAAAAGAAGACAAGTAGAGATGTTTGCTCCTTCTTCGTTCGCAGTAGCATCTGTTTTCATATTTTTAATTTATTTTGTGGTTTTGTTCAGAAGATCATTCACACCTAAAATTAATTTTCCTAATTAGTGTTTTAGATCCCTTGGTGTGCTGAGTTTTTCATTGCCAAACAGTTGAATACCACAAACATCGTAGGTGATGTACTCCCACGTTATCAAATAAATGCTCAAGGTACAGCTTATAATGTTGAAAAATAGAAAAATAAATTGACCTTGATGAAGTGTGTCTTCTTTTGTCTGTTCCCAGGAAAGTTTATTTCAGGTATTTCTACTGCTGAAATGATTAGAGTTAACAGCTTTTTCCCTCCATTTTATTTTACAGGGTCTCTTCATCTTCCTGATATATGGGGTGTACAACACAGAGGTAAGTCTGCTTGGAGTATCTCAAGGCTGACAGAGTGAATGAGAGAAATGACAGGTTTCTTATCTTGATAACTGAGGGACAAAGTTGGCTTTCCATATGAGTGTCCTACTGCCCTTCATGCTTGGACTAGCTTATATGCATCCCAGCTTACCATTAAACACAGACACCCTGAATAAAGGGACAGACTCATTTCTCATAGGCATTGACTAATATTTTACTGCTGCTTTAAGTTTCTTGAATTTCTGGTCTGTCTTTTAACACTTAGATAAACCTGGCAGTCCTAAACTTTCATAATTTAATTTACATTTTAAAGTGAACTGTTAGTTTACATGCTATTTCAAGTAAACTATTTAAAAATTAAAAGGAACTTGTTTTACTTACATGCCTTCAAAATTTTGTTGGGTGTAGAAATTGCATCAATTTATTTTTAAATATTAATCAGATAATTTTAAGATTTCAAAATCTGACCTAAGGCTTCATAACAGTTGGAGAGATCTATGGAAAGTATTTCATCTTTACAGGTTGAACTCTCATACGGGAAATATATTTGAAGGAGGAGAAAGTATAAAAATCATAAGGTATTTATCCAGCTTCTTCTATTACTTCCATTATGTTTAAGATTAAAAAAAAGTGTTAATGTGTTCAATTCCAAGTTTTTAAGGTACCTCTGCAGTTTAGATTTTAACAGAATTTGGAATTCAGTAATAAACCCCTATAGAAATGTAAAGGGCCTTCAAAGTCAATAGAAACAGAATTTTATTCAGATTTTATTAGCACTTAAGGGGGCATAGCCCATCAGAAAGATGCTGAAAGAGAAAAGTATCTTCTGATTGTTTTCCAACACACAAAACTACTTCAAAATACTGATTTTTATCTCATTTCTTTTGTAACAATGAGTTATTTCTGTATGTGCAACTAAAATAGTGGGTATTATTAGTTCTAAGCGTCATTTTGTCGTACGAGTGGGTCCAGGCACGCCGTAGTTGAGGCGCAGTGCTGACGGGGAGCGCAGGCTGGCGGTGGGGCGCGCGGGCTGGCCCTTGGCTCACAAGTACGGCCTGGCCTGGGCCTGGCAAGAGGCTGAGCCACCCGGACCTACCCTCAGTTTGGGAGCTGCGAGGGTTTCCAGCGAAACGTGACAGAGCACTGGCGCAGGCTGCCCAGAGGGGCTGTGGAGCCTCCTTCCCTGGAGCCATCTGAAACCTGCCCGGATGCGTTCGGGCGTGCCCTGATGTGGGTGCTCCCGCTCCGGCAGGGGCATTGCACGGGATGATCGTTCTGGGTCCCTCCCGCTCCCTCACACCCTGCGAAACGTGCGGTGTCCGGGCTGGGGGGGAGAGCTGGGCCCGACCGATCCTTCAGATGGAAACCACCTTAGCAGTGCATCTGGGTGGGGGGGGAGCTTTTGTCCCGTCAGCGGCACGCCTGGACGTCCTGGTTGTGGAGGTGGAAGTAGTTACAGACACCCTAACGTCTGACACCTAGAGACGCTGGAGTTCCGTGTGTGTAACGGAACGGTTATTTTGAGGACCCACACGATGCGTTTGCGCCCCGTACTGCTTTGCCAGCAGTTCCCGCAGCCACAACGGCGCCCGCGCCTCCGGCTACGGGTCGGGGCTCTCCGGAGCGCCGCGGGCGGCGTCCGTGCCGCAGCCCCGCCAGCCGCCGGGGGCCGCCGGGTGCGGGCGGCGCGGGGCAGAGCTCGGCGCCGCGGGGCAGCGAAGGCGCGGGGAGGCAGGCGGGGCCCGCGGCGCCTGCGCGCTGCCGGAGCGGGGCCCGTACCCAGCGTGCCGCGCGGCGCGCATGTGCGGCGCGGGGCTCGGGGCTGCTAATCCCATTGTGGAGCGGCCGCGGCGGCGTCGGTGACCGGAGGCGGCGGCGGGAGCCGTAAGTGCGGCCCGGGCCGGGGGCCGGGAGCCGGGAGCCGGGCGGCGGCGGCCATGCGCCCGGGCGGCGGCTGCCGGGCCGCGGCGGGAGCCGGGCGCTGAGCGGCGGGAGGCGGCGGGCGGGCGGCGGGTCCCGCAGCCCCTCAGGGCCGCGCCTCCTCCCCGGGCCGCCTGGCCGGGGGATGAAACTCGGCAGCGGCTTCCTCGGAGGCGGAGGAGGAGGAGGCAAGAGGGCGGCGGCCGCCATGGAGCCCGCGTTCCCCCCCGGCATGGTGATGTTCAACCACCGCCTGCCCCCGGTCACCAGCTTCACCCGGGCGGCCGCGCCCCCCGCGGCGGCCCAGCACCCCCCGCAGTGCGTGCTGCCTCCCGCCGCTTCCTCCGCGGCGGCGGCCGAGCCCCCGGCGCCGCCCGCCCCCCCTCAGGACGTGACTTTCAAGAAGGAGCCGGCGGGGGCTTTCCCCTCGGCGCCCGCCTCCTCCGCGCAGAGGAGCCCCTGGGGCTTTCTGCAGTCCCTGGTGAGCATCAAGCAGGAGAAGCCCAGCGAGCAGGAGGAGGATGAGCAGCAGCAGCAGCCGCCGCAGCAGCAGCACCACCACCACTACGGGGGGCTCTTCGGGGCGGCGGGGGACGAGAGGCCCCCGGGCCTGGGGGGCAGCGGAGGCGGCGGGGAAGGGAGCGGCCAGAGCGTGATTCAGGACCTCAGCCTCCTTCACCACCTGCACCAGCATCCCCACCGAGACCTGTTACTGAGTGGCAGAGGCGAGGGCGCCCCTGGGAGCTCGGGTGAGCCAAAGCACGATACCCAGGTCAAGAAGGCAAAGAGGCCAAAGCCAGAAACTCAGGGAATCAAAGCCAAGCGGAAGCCAAGCGCTTCATCCAAACCCCCCCTGGTGGGAGATGCGGAAGGTGCCATCGCGTCCCCAAGTCAGAAACCTCACGTCTGCGAACACTGCAGCGCTGCCTTCAGGAGCTCCTACCACTTGCGCAGACATGTGCTCATTCACACCGGGGAGAGGCCTTTCCAGTGCAGCCAGTGCAGCATGGGTTTCATCCAGAAGTACCTGCTGCAGAGACACGAGAAGATCCACAGTAGGGAGAAGCCCTTCGGGTGCGACCAGTGTAGCATGAAGTTCATCCAGAAGTACCACATGGAAAGACACAAGAGGACGCATAGTGGAGAAAAGCCATACAAATGTGACACTTGTCAGCAGTATTTTTCAAGGACTGATAGACTCTTGAAGCACAGAAGAACGTGTGGTGAAGCCATAGGTAAAGCAGGTGCTGGAATGGAGCCCGGATCGTCAAATAACATGGGTAGCTTGGCTGCGTTGTCTCAGGGAAATACAAGTTCCTCAAGGAGAAAAAGTAAAACAAAAAGTATATCCACTGAAAACAAAGGAAGTAAGTGTAGCAGCAAAGTAACTGAGTCTCAAGTTACAAGTAATGTGGCCATGCCAAATTATGCAGTTGATATTCCTATCGTGTCTTCCAGTGGTGGTCTAGCCGGCACAGGCGTTGAAGAACTTCAGAAAAAGGTGCCAAAACTGGTCTTCAAGAAAGGAAGCAGGAAACAGGCAGACAAAAATTACCTTAATTTTGTATCACCACTGCCAGATATTTTGGGGCATAAACCACTGGCTGGGAAACAGAGTGGCTCTCTAGGCTCCCTAGTAACCAATACCGGTGTAGAAACTATTGGTCTTCTCCAAAGTACAGGTGGTAAACCAGGTCAAATAAGTAGCAATTACGATGACGCCATGCAGTTTTCAAAGAAAAGAAGATACTTGCAAACTGCAAGCGGTAACAGTGCCTTTTCAATTAATGTCGGACACATGACTTCCCAGCAGTCCGTCATCCAGTCTGCAGGTGTTAGTGTTATGGATAATGAAACTCCGTTATCTCTCATTGATTCAGCATCCTTAAATAGCGAAATAAAGTCTTGCCATGACAAGTCTGGTATTCCCGATGAAGTTTTACAGAGCCTTTTGGACCAGTACTCTCACAAATCAGAAGGCCAGAAGGAAGATCCTTTCAGTATAACTGAACAGCGTGTGGACTTGCACAGCTCTGGAGAGCATTCGGAGATGGTCCAGGAAGAAAACCTGAGCCCTAACTCTCAAACAGTTTCAAATGATAAGGCGAGCATGTTGCAAGAATACTCAAAATACCTCCAACAAGCTTTTGAAAGAACAACCAACAGCACTGGTTTTGCTTTTGGACCCAGTTTCCAGTTTGTTAGCTTGTCTTCAACTCTGCATAACCACACTCTGTTTCAAGACAAACAGATTTACACTACATCTCCGCTCGAGTGTGGCTTCAGCCAGTCCGTTACCTCAGTATTGCCAACTGCGTTGCCAAAACCTCCGTTTGGGATGTTGCTTGGATCTCAGCCAGGCTTTTATTTATCTGCTCTGGAGGCTACGCATCAACAGTTGACTCCTTCTCAAGAGCTGGATGATCTCATCGATCCTCAAAAAAACTTAGAGACTTCATCTAACTACCAGTCTACATCTCAGAAACTGACTGGCCAGAAGGAACAGAAAAACTTAGAATCCTCAACGAGCTTTCAGATCCCATCTCAGGAGTTAGCTAGTCAGATAGATCCTCAGAAGGACATAGAGCCTAGAGCAACCTACCAGATCGAGAACTTTGCACAAGCGTTTGGTTCTCAGTTTAAGTCGGGCAGCAGGGTGCCAATGACTTTTATCACTAACTCTAATGGGGAAGTGGACCATAGAGTAAGGACTTCAGTGTCAGATTTCTCAGGGTATTCAAATATGATGTCTGATGTGAGTGAGCCATGTAGTACACGAGTAAAAACCCCAACTAGCCAGAGTTACAGGTAAGGTCCCGACTGTGACTGGGCTGTGGGGTCTTCTTAATGTAGTTTTACTTTGACAACACTGCCATTGGAATGTTTCTACACGGTCCTATTACGAATAATGTAACATGCCCTTTCAATGCAACTTTTCATATTTAGTTTATTTTATTAGTGTGATTTTTTTAGATCTGTTTATTATGGTTTTTAATCAAAAATCAATAGATTGAAATAGTGTTTTTGTTCAAGTGACAACGTTTAGCAATCAAATTTTCAAATATAGGTTGTCAGGGAATAGCCCAAAAGTTTAAAATGCAAAAAAATTAACTTTGTTCCTAGGACTAAGGTTTATTCTAATTGCTTTACTCTCAGGAAAGTGTAATGAAGCATGGGAATTCTATGCACCACTAGTGTATTGGAACTTCCGATTTACAGATAGTGACAAATATATCAAGCTTTTTGAGGAAGGGATCTACAACATTTCAAATTGCTGTCTCTTAGGTCTCGGCTGATCTGAAAGAAGTTTGCTACCTAAATCTTGTTGCTTTTAAAGTACTCCTGTTCTTCCAGGTGATGCTCATTCCAGACAGGTGGAGCAAATATTCTTGGATCTGTACTGAGAGCCCGGAACGGTAGCTTTAATATAAATAATAATGTCCCCAGAACTCCTGTGTAAGACTGTAATTCTGTAAAGAGATTCTGTTGACACAAATCATGAGAACAAAGTGCGTGCATCTGGTTCATGTCATTAGAACCCCGACTTGAAACTACAGTCGTATTCTAGATATGCTCTTGGGATACATTATTTATTTTACATGGTTCAAAAGAAGTCGGTCTCTTGCTCTTACCCCTTTCCACATTCTTTTAATGTATAAGGTTCCCGTTCTTTTGTTGTGCTCCCAATTCCTCTGGACTTGATTTGTGTTTTTTTCTTAATTTACACCTTTTTCGTCCCCTTCTTGCCTACTCCCTCTCTCACCCCCAACTTAATAGCTAACATTTAAAAAAAATTTACATTCCAGAAAGTGCATATCTTACTGTGTACTTTCTGATGTCTCATGACATCAGATAACGAACAGTGAACACCCACATATTTTTAGAATTCTGTCGAGGTTTCCATGTACAATAAGAAATAATCTACTCCCAACTGTACATATGAAGGCCCCGATCCTGCATCAGGATCAGCTCACATGGACCCCTGTGCCCTGCAGCGTTACCGGTGGTGTTGCTGGAGCTCTTTATGGATACAGGGGTTTGCAGCAGTTTATCATTGCAGGCTTAGGGCCTAAGGCTGCAATTCCATCAAAGGTTTCTGGTGATGGTGTCAACTACGAGAGTAGAACTTGAGCGGCTTCTCAATATCAACAGAACTTTTCTTTGGAATTATTGCCTTACTTTATGTATATTTTGTGGTACATTATTTATTATATGTGAATCCTGAATAATGCCTGTGGAGCCACGGAAACCTGCTAGAAATACTGGTGGCCATTCAAAGCTGCTGAAAGGCAGTGGCACTGCTCTGAACCACTTTTTTGCAAATGTATTTTTTGATTAGTTTTTTAATGTAATTTTGGTGACGTTTATGCTGATGGTTTTTTATGTACTCTTGGTGATGTTTCAGTCTTAACGTACTTTTCTGGTGTCAGGAAAGTACCAGTGGATGTTTGCAGTCTTATTGTGTAATCAGCCTATTACAGGCTTCCATGTATAATAAAGTTATTAACATTGTGCAAGTGTAAAACACTTCTGTTATGAAAGTGGTGTATTATTAAAGGAATTGTTACAAAAATCCTTGGTAATTTTTCCCATTGTCCCTCACCACTAAAATTTGAAACCTGAGCCCACTTGTAACCTCTTTTACTAGGTGAACTTTTTTTTCTTACTAATCTAGAATTTGTTCAGAAAATCCATGTAGCTCCATTAACTTTTTCTTTATCCTTGATTATGTATCTCGCCCTATTTCAGTTGAAAAAGGCGAACAACAGTTGTTCTCTATACACAGATCCCAGCCTGGTTTTGGGAATGGAATAGCCCATAACCACTGTTGGCTTTTTCAGTACCTTTTCTCTTGTTTTACAGAGGTTATATTTTACTTTCTTTATATTGTGTGTAGTAGAAGTTGCATATGTATTGTTCTGGCTGTTTGCTTTAACTTAATACTAATAAAACCCATTATTCACAAAATCATAAAGATATCACTTCTATTATCCAGTCACACTTGTAAGAGCCTATTAGGGAAATGTTAAGAGATGAAGTTTTGAGAAGGAGTAATGTGATTTACTGGCATGTTTTGAGCTCGTTTTTTTCCTTCAATTTCTTTTTGGGTCATGTAGTCCGAATGCACTGTTCTAGAAATCAGGGCCCTATTTCATACCTTGAGTCTCCAAGGGAAAAAAAAATAACAGATTTCCTTAAATTAAACTGTTCACACGACCTCAGCTTTTTAAATGTCTTTTTTTTTATATAAGATTTTGGTTAAAAATAAAAAACAACAACTGTGTATTGTTAACTTCAAAGACATTTTGTAATTGCTGAAAATACGGAATGACGCATATATAATACGATTTTGTTCAAAGTAAAGGTTTTAGAAAGTCTTATATCTGTTTTTCCTCTTTTCTGTGCTAACTTTTACCTTCTAAGGAAAGCCTCGTAAAAATAGTAGTACAGCAGAATACTAGAAAGCATATTAATTAGTATGAAGATGGTTTGCAGCCGTTACCTTAAGCTGTGTTTTTCTTCAACGTTGCATGTGATCGTAAGAGTAGCAGCGCTGAAAGTCTCAGAATGGTTGCAGTGTCGAAGAAAAGAAGATTGCAGTTTGAATCAAGGCAACGACGTGAATAAGAGAAAAATCACCGGTATGCTGAGAAGTACTGATACATGACAACTAAGGATGAAAATCTTCCCAAGCAAATATAAAATAATACTAAATGTTTAAGATATTCAGAGAGGTGCTAGGAATAATTTTGGAAGATCTGAAAGGGAAAATTACTGGAATTTTGTATATTCTCTCCACATGTTAGCAGTCATTCAGAAAAAGAAATGCAAGTAGAGTTTTTTGGTATGGAGTTCAAATTTATTTTTCTTCAGGTTAGCTAAAGGGTGCGGTAAAATGATATGGTCGAAATCAAGTATGGTGTTACATGCTAGATAGTAAAAAGAACTGTGTATTAGTAACGTCACAGCATGGACAGGGAGGACAAAAAGAAAGCAAAATGGCCTTTGAATGTAATTTTTCACTTTAGTGCTTGGTTAAATTTTCTTGTTCAAGAGATTATGGGAGGGTAATGATAATCTGTTTCCTATCACTAACACAGGGGATATAAGAATTGATACGTGTGATGATATGATAGAAAAGTGTACATAAAGTGTTCCCCTTCTTACTATAAATACTCACATTATGTGATTTTGCTTGGGCCAAGCACATCATGGTACTGTGAATCGTGAATGTGTTTCAGTATGAATCGTGAATGTGTTTCTCGATGGAGTATGCTCCTGGAGTATGCTCCAGGACACTAAAATTACATGGCTAACATGCCTGCAGATAAGCTAGAAGAGCTGGCTAAAATGAGCAATAGTTCCCAAATTAGCCAGATCAGATACAGGGTTTGTGGGTAGTGGGTGAAGTTTTTAGAATAAGAAATTGGTGGAATAAAAGGGGTTTAAAAAATGGGAAAATGTGGTGGGAGATTACAATTTCAGGTTTATGTACTAGAAAAAAGGCAGCCCGATGTATCATGGAAACCTTGAAGATTTTGTAATAATACCATGTATTCCATTAGTGTTGTTTTGATTTTGGTCTGGCTGTTTTTTTTTCTCTGCCTTAGGTATGTTTGACAACAATGTGTCTGAATGATGCCTCTGCTTTTCTTTCCCACTGACTTGAAATTAGTATTGTGCATGTGAAGTCACAGGTGCTACTCTGGAGATGTTCCTTATGCCTGAGAAGATACATGTGCGAATGTTTAAGCTGCCAGTGTTCTCTTTTTTTTTTTTTTCTTTTTAATATATTATGTGTTGAAAGGAGTCTGGTCACTTTAAAATGGAAGATCCTGTTTTCAGCCCTTTCTGACTACTGGCTTTAACCATTTGGTCTGGAATTTTCCAGGCTTAGTCTGTCTCATGCTCCACACGCTATCTTTCTTACCCTATCTTCTGCATATATTTCCTGAAACAAAATTAAGGAAGAAAACTTGCTTGTTCCACTGGCTTTTTCATCACTTTTTAAAAACAAATGAGTACACCCCACCCTGTTAGCAACATCCATGTTGGAGGTTGGACTTAGGGACACCCAACCAACCTAGTCTCGTTTGAGTCACTGACTGTTCTTGAAAACACGATTACATTTACTTCAAATTCTTTGGAAATGCATTTACATTCAGATACTTAAAAGTTGGGTGGGTACATCTCTGAAGGTGACCCCTCCTGCATAACAGATGGGACCATTACAATTATTTGCTACATTAGTTCACATAGTGTTTGTGCGCCCTATATTGGGGCATATGTTGCACATTTCCACATAGTGAAGTTTGCTTTCTGGCTTATATAATCTGCAGGTTTCACTTTTAATGTTCTTCTAAGGTGATGTTTGTGCTTGTTTGTTTGTTTGTTTGTACAAAAATTTAAGAAAATAAAGCATAGTATTTTGTGTAGTATTTGGAACCCAGGATATAACCTGTTCACTGAGTCAATAGCTATGAAATACTAATACAATTTGTCTATGTTGTTCAAAGCATCCTTCTTGTCCCCTTTTTCACTGGCAGCTAAAACCCAGTTGTTTTTAGCATTGTTTCCCAACACAGTGAGACATCACCAAAGAACAAATTTGTTTTTTCATATCCCCATACCAATAATTTAATTTTATATATTTTTTTATAGACACTGATGCTAAAAATTAACTTTTTGATGCACAGGTTGTTTGACACCTATGACCTGAAGGGATAGGTAGTGGAATTTCATTTCTTTGACATTGATTGGAGTTGAGTTCCTTCTGTAAGACCCCTGCTGTTTCAAACCCTGTGTAGAGATAGATTGAGAAATAGTTACCAGCTTAGTAAATGTGGAGTAGCTGATTGTCTTGAATCAAGTAGAAGCTATGGGGCAGAGTCATGGGGGAGTTTAATTCTCTAAGGTGATGTTCAGAAGCCTAAATCTGTTCTTTCCCTTCTGTTGTGTTCACTGCTAATCCAGCATCCAGGGAAAACAGGTTCTATAGAGAGCAGCCTTGTGAAACACAGTCCTGCTTCGTTCTCGGAGAGTTGTCATCCTATTTGTTGTGGGTATAAACAGCAACAGAGAGTTGCTTGGAAAAAATACTGTGCCATCATGTAATCAGTCTGTCATAATGCAAATACAAGATGAGGTGAATTGAGGATTAAATGGAAGATTTAGTGCTGGCATTTTTAATTTCTAATGCTTGATTTATAATCTTGATAGTAATGTAAATTTATGTATATAGCATGCTACTGTGTTTACATCCTGGTATGTTTTAATATTTTGTTTTTATTAAATTTCTAGTAGATTTTGCAATTGTAAAACTGAAGGCTATCCTAAGCAATGTTATGAAAATACACCTGAAAAATGCTTGTGTAATTGAGGACTCGGTGTTAAATTGAATAAAGTGTTGTATAGTCAGACTAAAAAATGAAAGAAGAACTAAATTAGCTATACATTTCTTTAATTATTTTAATATACTTTAACTTACCTTAAAATGTTTTTTAAATTGTCTCTTTAGTGCTACAAATATCAAAACATTCTGTGAACTAACGAGGCATGAAATGGTTATTATGCAGGAGCTGCAGCATGTGCCAGATATTCTGTGGTAGTGCATGTGCTACCTTCAATGCTAAAAACCTGTTAAAGGTAGGTTATTACCATTCAGAATTTTTCAGTGTTGTTGTTTGTAACATAACTTTACTTCGTGCTTTTCGTAAAAGAGATTTCATTTTGAGGTTTCTCAAAGGCTAGAAGACAGGTTATTTTTAATCCCTTAATTTCTCTTCACAGTGTGTACTTCTCTACTCTCTCCTCACTGCATAGGAGGCTAGAGTCTTGACTGGATCCTGATGTGCCTGGGTGCTGGCATAAGGCCAGAGACTGTATTGACAGTGGTAAGGATAGTTCAGACTGCTCAAAGGTCCTGAATATTTTTTTCTGGAGGGGGAAAAAGTCTCAAAGATGGGAGGTTGTTCTCTGAGATGAGCGGACATAAAAGCAAAGATCTGTTTTGAAGAGTAGACTTTACAAAGAAGTCTATATGCAACTTGAGTGACAAGGTTTTGAATCACTTCAATTTGTTTTCCTGTAATAGGAAAATATATAGGTGTGTGGAAAAACATCTCGCATGTTCTGCTGAGGAACTTTTATGTATATTCGTATCCATTAAATGAAATGGTTCTCTACAATGAAAAGTGGGTTAACTTAAAGAGTGCTTGGTAATACTGGAAAATGAGACTGATAAGGAATAGCTTATGCAACTGAAGAGGACATTTATATTGTATTAGTTAACTGTCTACCTGGAATTTGGTCAGGTTATACGGAATAACACATTTAGTAGCATCTTCTGGCCCCGTGGTCTAAGGGGCAAGCAATCATGTAATCTCAGTAGAGAGAACATGGCTTTGCACTTGCAGCTTATCTGTGGTAAGTGATGATGCTCAAGTGTAACACTGCAGAAAGCTCGATAGCTCTGTTTCTTAGAACACTTTTTTTTTTTTTAATACTTATTTTATTTTCAAAGACCTGCCATTTCCAATTATTGGTTCACTTTCTGAAAATGAAAAGCAGAAATCTGTGCAAGAATTCTGTTATCTTGGTTCTGGCCAACTTTAGTCCAAAGGATTATTCAAAAAATTGGTGGAGGTGTGTGACTAAAAATATTTAAGCTGTGTAGCTTAAGAAATTTGTCAACTTTTAAAAGTTTGGTCAAATTACATCATGAAACTGTTTGTTTATTTGGTCTATGAAACCTTGCAACTAGGCATGGTAATACTTAGTGATTTTAGTGTAGAGTTAAATCTGTATGAAAGGTGCGGGTGATTTAAAAGTGTATTTCCTGAGCATTCATAATTAAAACTTCTTTCTAGTTTTATTTCTGTAATAGTCTTATTTAATATTACTCTAAGGAGATGAAGGCTAAACCAATTGCTCAACTCGAGAGATGTTGGAACCTCTGATTTTGGAGAGATTGCAATCCATTTTGAGTAGGTATGCTGAATTTGATTGCTTATTTACTTTGGAGTCTGGAGATGCACTGTAGAGTAAAAGTAGTTTCATATTTTATTTTACATGATTCTGGAAATCATCCTTCACAAATACCATCTTAAGAGTGGATGGCAAATGAAATAAGACAGTTGGTAACTAAAATCATCAGTTTTACTGTTTTTACCACCATATTCTGATGCTTGCATGTTTTGTTCTTCTCACAATGAAGCTAAATGAAAACCTCTGAGAAAGAGTTCCTTCTAATGTAGCATAATGAAGTCTTTAAATGGGTACAGTTGTAGGTCACCATGAATAGGAATGCAGTGACCTTTGTCTTGACAATGAAGCTGGCACAAGCTTCTCAAAGAGCTGTTCTTTTTTTTTTTTTATTTCTCCGCCAGAAAGGACACAAATAAAACAGAGGATCCCCCTTCTCCCATCAGTGAACAAAATCAAAAGATTAGAAAATGTATTGTAAATTGTTAGCTTGCAAAATCTAGAAATAACATGGAGTTCTTTCTCTAAATATACATATTGTTACAGGAATGATGTGCAAGGAGGTGGGAAAGAAAGGAAAGTAGAGGGACTGTATGCCTTATAAAGAGCCTTCTGGTTTCTTATACTGTGCAATGTCCTGATTTGATTTTAGATACACAACAATGTGATATTCAAAATTACCAGTATAATTCGGAGTCTAGAAAAATAACAAATCTTTGTCATTCATTTTCCGTTTGGTTTGGTGCATCTCTGCAGGTTTGTAGTGCACTGCACTGAAAAATTAGGAAGGCTCAAATTTCTTGGTGGCATATATAAAAAAGCAGAGTATTTTGCAGAAGGCACATAAAAGTTGTGGCTGTTTGCTGTTGGGGAGGCCCTGTTGCTCCACCCAACTTTTGTAGTCATTTTTGAATTGCAGTGCTCAGCAATGTTCTTTAACCGTAGAGAATCACCTGTCATTCTTAAATAATGACACTACCTGCTCATTTAGGATTTTCTCAAGGTTTCAGCAATGTCGATCTGAATTGTGCTGTCTCTTGTAAAGGCAAGGCCTGTTTGGGAGAGCGAACTCTAAAGTGAGCAGTGAAGATAATGAATGGAGATGTTTTTGTAAAAGAGAAGTCTTATCTATAGACCTGCTTCTCTATGACCAGATATTTATTTATTTACCCTTTAAAGGAGTAAAAATTGGTTGTTTGACTCTTTCTTTTTTCAAGGACCTGGCTACGTGTTAATGTGAAGAGCAGGTTGTTTCCTTGGTGATCATGGACGCTACTCCCACAAGGCCGTGGCCTGGGCAAGTAGCTGGATTGGGTGCTTTGACGATTGTGAGTGTGCCTCTTTAGCAGTAGGCTTTTTCAGGGTGTAAAAACAAACAAACAAAAAGTGAAGTTTAGAATGTGCATGTTATTTTAGAGCTATGTGAACTTAACAGATAGAACAGCAGTTACCATTTAATATTGTCTTTAAATGATTTCTGGGTAAACACATAGAACATATCTAACGCACAGTGAGAAGTGAAAATACGTCAGATCAAAAGATATGTAGAATAGTACATTAACAGTCAGTTGGAAAATATAGGTAATGTTCTCTCCTGTGGAAATGAGAAGGCTTTAAAAAGCCTTATAAAGCTTACTTTATAAGCTAGAACCTGCTTGATTTTATATTGGAGCCTTTTATTTTTGTAATTCCACATCAAATTCTCTGAGGGTTGAGAAGTGAAAACAATGATTATATTTCTCCCAGGGGAAGAAGTGTGCTAAGGAGTGTGAGGTAAATTCTTGGTGAAAATCAAGTGCTATGCAGTTTCTCCACATGCTAGCAAAGCTGTGGTAAACCAATTATTTCTACTTTTTTATTTTTATTTTTTAACCTTGATGTACTAGTAGAAACAGAAAGTGCCCTGCCTGGCCTTTTGCCTGTGCTGGGGGAGGCCTGTATGAGTGGCAGGCCCAGAGCGCAGCGAACAGAGGCAGCTTCTGGGCGCTTTGTCTGGGAGCCCTCCGAGGCACCTATCTGCTGCAGGTAGGTGAGGCTGAGGTAAGGATAGCTCTAGCAGCTTCTAACAAACTCTGTCAGCTGTCCTTGATTAAAGAGTACCTGCAGCCTTTGTTCTACCTGACCCCTAATTGGGCAGGATTAAGCACTCTTTTAGTGTGCAGTTACTGAGGAGCTGTGCCACCAGGTGAAAGAGCTGTGGCAGGAGTCAGCAGGCTGCATTGGAGAGGATGAGAAAGACATGGACTTTATCTTCTCTGAGACTCTGCAGCTTCAAATATTGTTCAACATCTTCATTTAATGACCTGGAGGGTGGGTCAGGGTGTACCCTCAGCAAGTTTGCAGATGATACAGAGCTGGGAGGAGTGGCTGATAGGCCAAAGGGTTGTGCTGACGTTCAAAGTGACCTGAAGCACTCAATCCTGCATCTGGGGAGTACTCCCAGGCACCAGTACATGCTGGAGGCCAACTGGCTGGGAGACGGCTGTACTGAGAAGGACCTCGGGGTGCTGGTGGGCAACTAGCTAGCCATGAGCCAGCAGCATGCCTGTGTGGGAAAAGAGGCCAGCAGTGTCATGGGCTGCATTAGAAAGAGTGCTTCCCGCATGTTGAGGGAGACATCCTTCCGCTCTACTCGACACTGGTGAAGCCATGCCTGCTGTACTGTGTCAAGTTCTGGGCTACCCGGTACAAGAGAGGAAGTTCAGTGCCAGGGCCATGAAGATGGAGCGTTTCATATTAAGAAAGGATGAGAAAGCTGGGGCTGTTCAATCTGGAGATGAGACTCAGGGCTCTCATCACTGTGTACAAATACTTTATTGGTAGGAGTGAAGGTGAGGGAACCAGACTCTCCTCGGTAGTGCCTACTGACAGGACAAGAGATGATGGACACACAACCCATGAAATTCCATCTGATCACAAGGAAATAATTATTTTACTGTGAGGGCTGTCAAACAGGAGTAAGTTGCTCAGAGGAATTGTGAGGTCTATGTGTGTGGAGATGTTTAAAGCCTGACTAGACATGGTCCTGGGCAGCCTGCTCTAGCTGAGTTGGATGAAGCAGAGGATTTTGACAAGCTGACCTGAAGAGGTCCTTTCCTACAGCAACAGTTATGTGATTCTCTACAGTTTTGTTTGATCATTGGTCAGTGCCAAACGGGAATGTCAGATTTATGCTGAGAGGACGCTGTTTGTTCATAGGATGTGGTACAGTAGGGTATCTGAAAGTACATTGTTTAATGGAGCAAATGTGCTAGACAGTTCTAGACGTTGCCTGGAATCCTATCTCTATGCAGTGTTGAGCAGTTAAATGTTGTTTCTGATTTCTGGCTTGGAACTTCAGTCTGCTTTAAATTGTAGGTATTTTCCACAACAAGCTGCCATAGTCTGTTATTAATGGTTAAGAAGATAATGCAGTGAAAACATTTTGAAATAAAATCTTGTTTATATTTTACTAGCTTTCATTCTTTCCTTTTTTCTTAACCGTAGTAAGTTGTGATAAGAAAACGTCTATCCGACATGTCTTTTTATATAATTTGGGACATTCCAATTGCTTTTTTTCTCTTCTCCCTCAAAGTTAGCTAAAATGGCCTGGTTTGAAGCTGCTCTTGTTCAGAGCTCATGCAGAAGAAAAGAAAAAAGCAAAGCCGAGAGAATGCAGCTTCTGTTTTTGGTTCAGACTTTAACTTGAAATCTGTCTTCTAGAGAAAGGCAGGCATAGGGTGTTATCTTATCAGTCTGTTGATAAGTTGTAACAGTGTTAGGCTGTTTCAGGCATTACTGTTAGCTGTTTTCCTGGTCATGGGCTCAGTTGTTGCAAAAGATTGTCTTGACTGGTTGAGCCAGATTTCTTTTTTTTGGGGGGGGGGGGCAAAGTTAAAAAAAAAAAAAAAAAAAAGTGAAAAGGATGGGTACTAAAAATGTATACGGGGAATGGATAACAGCAGAAATGTTTTGTATTCCAGATGTTTTTCAAGGCTTAATCAAAGCTGGATATTATGGTGATGTCATGTGGGTCTAGTGTTGCTTAGGTGGGTCTGATCTGTCTGTTTCTCATGGTCAGGGCAGTGTTGCTAAATGACGCTATAGTGAATCCTGGGATTTCATGTGGTGATAGTTATCAATTATAATGGGAAGTTTAATATCTTTCAGACAGCTGTTGTAGGACTAGTTTTAAGTAATGGCCTCTGAGGTTAGCATTTTTTAATTTAATTTTTTGGCATACTAGCTATAGGTATTTCATTTCTGTGTCCTATACTTCTTTCGTTTGTTGGACTTGATTTCATCACAGTCCTTGGGTTTTATCACTGGGTGGTGGTTGGACTAACTCAGTATTTCTTTTTCAACTTTTCTGGCTTCTGTGAACAGCAAGTCATTGGTTTATGCTTACAGATATAGCTTTTTCATGCATTTAAACTTTTTTCAGTGCATACTGTATTTAGTTTTAAAGTACATATAATATAAATGCAGTGAAAATTTCTGTGAAAATCCCTGGTTCACATAGATGTTGCAATGGAAATATGTTATCTCTTTTTTAAAGGGTAAATACTGGACTAATGTTCCACTAAAGTGTTAGAAGATACTATCTTCTTTGAGATGCACTGCTAAATTATAGCTGAACAGTGTAATTATTGATTTTTATCAAACTTTTTGTTCTAGTAAGGTATAAAGCTAGAGACATCCCCTTTACTGTGTGTAGCAGACTGTAGTTACTGAATTTAGGGAATTTGTCAGAAAATGTTTCACAACTATCTTCAGGACAAATTTATGACTTCAAGTTGTAATCTTGATATTCTTGTACTTCTCTTGCTTTTTGTATTTATTATTTTATATTTTTAAGATAGCAAGCTGAGAAAATGGGCAAAATGGCACATGGCTGAATTTCTATGGATATTCTTCTGGTTGAGCAGTACAATAGTAGCTGGTTGTCACCCTCAATGGAACAGCACCAGTGGAGAAAACATCTGAGAGTTGTTTTCATGAGTAGATGCAGACATCTTAATAATGGTGTATTTGGTTATTTTCATTTTTGTTGTGGGCCAGAATGCAGTAACTCTATCAGACTCTTGTTATCTCAGATTTGATCCTTGGTCCTTCTACCTTATTCCACTTCTGCTTCTCAGGGCAGTTCTTAACATCTCAGTAAGCAAACACAGCAGTCGTATCATTCACGTCTCCCTGCTCTACAAGTGTTTGTCTTTCTTCTCTTCTAGCTCCCGCTTCTCTAATTCCATATTCTGTGTTCCCATCTTTTCCGGTCCTAGTCTTGTTATTTCTGTTCCTGAGTTCCTTGCCTAACCAGTTTCCACATCCAGCTACATGTTCTGTTCTTCCTTCCTGCTCCAGTTTCACCAGACTCCTTGTTCCAGGTGCTATTTTTTTTGTCTGTGCATGGACTTTTTCCTCTGTATGAGAGTCAGAGGACTGGTACTTGCTTGCAGCTTGGATGTTTTGCAGGCTCACAAAGAGTGTAAGAGAGCGTTTCCCTGCTCTCACACTTGTTTGATAAAAACTCCCTTAATTGTTGCTGTCACAGGGGAGTCCAGCTGTCCCTTGTCTGCTTGTTCCCACTTCCATATCACCCCCTTGCTTGAGCTTGACCAGGGTTAATGAACTTGGGAATAATTTTTTTTTTTTTTAAGCCATAGGCTTTTTTCCACTTCTCTGTTTAGTAGGTAGCTTCACAAACACTTGAGACAGCATGCCTGAGTTATGTGGGGATGGAAATGTGCTCTTGATGGAAAGAATGGACCTGGTAAGACTAGCCTGTGTCATCTTCCCTGTGCATGAAAGTGGCACACTATTTTTGATGCTTGCTACTGTCATAGTGTAGAACTGTTGTAACTGGCCTTTATGTGGATAGTTTGGTTTTGACAGGGTGGGAGGCACGTATTCTAGTATATTAGAGGAACAGGGCAAACTACAGTTTTTCAGAAATTTATATATTGCGAGTAAATGTGGATTGATTTTCTTGAAAATAAGCAGTGTACTGCTGACACAAATAATACTTTTCTATTGAGACACAATTGTCATTGAGAGTACCAGAGTTTTTCAAAGAGGGAAAAAAAACCCCTCTGTTTTTGGCGTAGTTGATTTAAATTATTTTTCATTAGCATTCTTCTTAGAAGTAAGCAAGGCTTTCTGAATAAGCCTTGTATATATTTATAATCATGTGCGTGCATGCACAGGAAGAATCGAGCTGTGTCAAATATGGTTGATGATAATGTCAGCTTGAGTGATCAGCTCTGCAATCACTAGCTACCGACAGCGAGATCTTGAAAGGCTTTGAGGTAACATTTCTGCTAACATGTAGGCAATCTATGTGCTGTTAATTACAGTAAATTTTATCAGTTGAAATAATAATAAAAACAGTGAAGATAGACTGGACTTCTTACAACTCCCATTGAAGCATCAGGAATTGCATTGCCTCAGGCAGTGAGGCAGATATATATGTGACTAAATACAATAGCTAGTTTATTTCACGTGGCAACTTCTATATTCCCATAGATGAGCTATTGCTGTAAATTATCCAGTTATAATTCTGTAATCCATCAGAATCTCTGCCTTTTCAATGCTATTTAGTTGAATGAGCTGCAGTATAAGCAAGTTGTATGGTTATGTTATGGTTAGTCCCAGAAGGACATGACTTGCAGGTTCTGTTGCCCCTCCAAATTTTGTTTTTATTTTTTTTCATTTTGCAGTGAAGAATTTTAGCAGGTTATTTCATTCGAGTGAACATTTGACTTTTCTAATCATCTGTGTGTAAAGGAAATACCGAATTAATTCTTACCAGCCTCTTCACGAAAACAATCGGAGCCTCATGGAAGATATGTAGAAAAGGGATCTTCACCATCTAATAGTACCTGCAGCCAGAAATTAGTTTAGGCATGCATATCAAATTGATAGTATTGCATAGATGAAGCATTCGTTAACTACAGGGAATACTGAACAATAGTTTTGAGAACTGTAACTGCCCCGATAATGAATTTAAAGAGGAAAATTACATCAACTGTATTTTAGAGGTAATTTTTAAACCATTTTTTTAAAACCTCAACAAACTTTTTTTTTGACGTAAACCAGATGATATTTAGCTTAAGTTGAGGAGTTACCTATTTTAAGCTAAATTAAAATAACCTTCTCACACTGCAGATTGAGAATAGGAAAGATGTTATTTAGTTTGATTTAAAAATTTATCATAAGCTAAAGCAGTGCATCATACAATCACATTGTATGCACTTCTCAGTATCTTAAGTGCTGTTTTATTGACTAGCACAGAGTGAAAGACTACTTTAGCTAAGTTTGGTAGGAAACGTTATTTTTTTATTCCACTTTTTTTTGTGTGTGTGATGAAATAAAGCTCCACAGTAACAGTATGAAGGATTTTATTTGTGCTTTTGCACAGTCAGTGGTCTTCTGTTCTGAGGCTACATTTTGAATGGGCTTCAGCACACAATTATGGAAAGAAGACAGTTTACCTTCTGCAGCACTTGTTTACTTTATCTTTCCAGGAAAAACAAAACAAAACAGACGATTTTTTTTTGCAAAAATCATATCCTTCATCCAATTCTTCATGGCCTATCCAAATACTCATCCAGGCACAGGTGTACATGGGGAACCATGAATGGGACGTGGCTAGTGATTTTTTGTGACAAACTTCTTTTTCCTTTTTTTAATTAGTTGAATTGCTGATTATTTTCTTTTGTTGTACTTGATCTAGAACTCAGGTCTAGTCTGCTGACATAGTTTTTATGCCTGCAGAGTGGAGTTTCCTCTTTCATCCATGCATTCATCTCCTTCCATGTCTTGCCATTAGTACTTTCTCTGATATACTCGCTTTAAAGTTAGCATGTTATTCAAAACGAAAGCATGAATAAAGAGATCTCTCTAAGTGATGTAAACATACATAATTGTCTATAGTATGCTAGGAAAGGATTATTTCAGTTACAATGCCAATTCTTTCTAACTGATAACACTGTCTTTTTCCTAAATTCTTAGGTGATGAAAAGGCAAAGAATTTCATTTACAGTTTGACCTTTTTAAGGTTGTTTCACTTCTTGATGTATGCACAAGTTTTTTGGTTCTGAAAAGAAAACCTGCACCATCCTCAGTTATAGAGTATAGACCTTTCTTTCCATGTCTGTATTACTAAAATAAAGAATACTGTGAGTTCTTGTAGAAATACTGCAATTCAAGTGCAGAATGTATACACCCAACCTTTTGTACGTACAGGTTAGGAATATGCCTATCGTCATATCATTTGAATTACTATGTTACTTCTCTGAATAACCACTGAAACGTTGAAATACTGGACACCCAAAGACCATCTGAATTTCACTCTTTACAAGGACATACGCAGTTTTGGGGAGGTCAAGAAAAGTAAAATTAATGGAGTTTTTGTCTAAAATTCCTTAATTCCTAATTCATTCCTTCCAGTTTTGGTATTCTTGCTGACAGAATGTCTATAAATGTGAGAAATCTGAACTTTGTAATTCTTCAAGAGTACAGTGATTGATTTTATTTAGACCCTACATTTGAGCAAGTTATAGAGGAAGAATAGATTAACAGCCAGATTCTCTGCAAGTTGGCAGCTTTCTCAATTTCAGTAGAAGTACTTGTGCCCGTAGTTATGACAACTTTTTACGTTAGTAGCTTTATTGTTTTAAGGGGTTTTCTAAAGGTAAGTACATCACTGGAAGGTAGACACTTTGACTAAAAATAATAATAACAGAATTCTTACAGGTTAATAATTTTGTAATTTTATTGGACTCTCCAGAAGTCCATCTGATTGCTTTATCAGATCCAAACTATGTTATGTGCATGCATATGCATATGTTATGTGCATTTTCAATATTGTTATTCAAAAGTCTCTTAGAGTCTCCTACTTTTAAGATGCCTATAGGTTGTATAACTGGTAAAGAATGGAGAATGTACAAACAGTATTACTGAATCCCAAATCAAGCTTATCTGGCAGTTTTCTTGCCTCAAAAATCTGATTTCCTTTACAAGACTTCATTAATAAGCTTCATTTATATTTTCAGTTTGATTTTTTTATGATTATCTTCATTAACGTAGCACTGCAATATTTAGGATTGCAAATACCATGTTAGTTAAATGAAACAGCTTACAGTGAAATTACATTACCTTACTGTTATTAAACACTGAGATTTATATTTGGGCACTGGAACAGTGAAGGTCTCTAAGTCCTATGTTATAAATGTGAATGTTTCCACTAGCTAATATTTATGCTTTTTCTTATTTTCTAAAAGGTAACATTTGTTAGGTACTCATAGTGAAGAGCTGAATACCCTTTTCTTTGTATGAAAGTGTAACAGTCTTTCTCTGACTGATTGTGCAGTCATGACATAGCTGAGGTGAAGATCCAACTTCAAACATTGCAAGATAAATCATTTCCACATTCTTGCTTAAGTGGCTATTTTAGTGTGGAGAAGCACATTTTCTGTTGAGTGCTAATGCCACTGTCTCCTTGACCCAAGGTCTTAACTATTTTGAGCAAAGTAGGCTTGGTAGTTGGTGTAAGAAAGAGTTTATAAGTAAAACAGTTGCCTGGTAGAAATTTTGAAATTTCTGTGCCTCTTGGGATTGTTCATTGGTAAAAGCACTGATAGAATGAAATGTGCTTTATGCAAGGTATTAACAGGGATATATTCTTGTTGTCTTTTCTTATTTGTAGAAACTGGGGTAGGAGGGCTGGAACCACAGCCATGTACAGGCTTACGTGAAGGACCTGAGGAAGGGAACATGCTTCTCCACTCATTTCATATCTTGCCCAGCAGCTTCGCTTTTGTTTTCAGCAGTGAGATCTATTAGCAGAAGGCATTCTTTTTTTTTTTTTTTTCCCCCCCTTCGAAAAAGGAGGAAGTAAGAACATTTAATGTTGCTTAGTGGAAACAAGACTGGTTTTTTTTTTATCCTGGTTTTGCTGTTTGAGGGCAGCCTAGCAGTATCCACATGAGAAACAAAGCCATGTAATTATTTTTGTGGTTGTAACACACAAAAAAATCGTCAACCAGCAATGTTAGTTAAACTTCAGTAGCTTTGTTGTCACTAGGAATATAATGGCATTAACTAGTTGTGTGCGCTTGACATGAGCTAAAACTGTGGTCATTTCTTCTTTTGATGTGCTATCCCTGAGGCATGTTACTGTTTCAAGCTGTCCTGACCGTGTTCCCAAGCCCCTCTGGACTGTGGCAGTTCTGGTGCAGAAGAGCCTCTTTTGGATTGTGTCAATTCCCTGGCATCAAATTCTTCCGCAAATGTAGGGAGACCTTGAACATTTGAAAGGACTTTCAGGTTTCAAACAGGAAGAACATTGGCAGAAACAGAGGTAAAGTAAAGACATTGTTTTTTTGCTGTTCTTTTTGCTGTTCATTTTTAGTGGCTGCATAAGAGAATAAAAGTAAGCATGTGGAGGGAAATAAAAACAAGGGCACCTTTCCGCTGGTGCTGCCTGATGATTCTCCAGTGATTTCTCCCACATAGAGCCGCCCAGCTTTATTTGCCAGGGTCAGGGGAAGGTGAGGCAAGGTCTCTGCTTCATGCAGTTCCTCCCTTTTGCCAGAGTACTTCTGCGCCTTTAGCAGAGGGAGGCTGTATTTGGAAAGACTTCTTGCTCTCTGTTGTTTCCTCGTGCTGGAGAATAGCATTATGAAGGATAGATAGCATTTAGCTTTAGATGAGTTTCATTGTTTTTAATTCAAGTAGCAACTTCAGTGAATGGTTATAAAATAGCATCACACTACTGACTTTTTAAAGGAAATGGAAAAAATGTCTGACACAAAGACATCTGAAACAAGGCAGTTGATTCATATAGAATACTAAGAACATACCTAGTGGAAATATTGTGTGAGAGTGTTAAAAATAAACCTAGACTCATTTAGTCCTGAGTGTTTAGATGGGTTAAAACTGAAGAGAATGGGTGGAAAATGAGCTTTCCTACAAAATTAACCAACATGCTTCAAATTGCTCTAGAACATTGCAAGACATATTTTAGCAGTGTGCATAATAAATGTAAAGTTGTTATTTAGTATGTGAAAAATAATGTCAACAGTAATAAAGATGCGTAATGACAGTTCAGTGGTGCTTTTTGGCTGAGAGCACTGAGGGAAAAAACTATTGTCACTGCAATTAGCAAATTGTTTTGTATGTTTTTTTCTTCTTTCCTTCAAGCTGTCTGTCAATCAACTACAACTATGTCATGTCAGTGCATTACAGGGCAGGATTTCAAAGCTACTCATGGAAGATTTAACTACCCTAAAGGGTTTGCTTAATAAGAAATTCCCTACTGACTTTATGGGAATGTCCAAAGGAGTCAAACAGGTGGATGTGGCAGAGCACCAGGAACCATAAAGATGTCAGTATAGTGTATAGAATCCCGAAGAGAAGCTGGAAAGTAAAAGCAAGTATGGTGAATGTTTTGTGTAAAATGAAATGTCTTTATGGATGCAAATTAACTGTAGAAAAGTCACTTGAGGCCTTGCCTCCCTTCCTCTTTGACACATCCAAAAAATTAGATTTCACCAAGTGACAAAACACAATTCTTCTTTACCTTTAAAAACATATTCAATGGTACTTGCTTAGCACCTTCATAGTTCTATTCCTTATTTTCATTCCTTGAATTGAGAATGTTTTACAAAGCATCTGCATTTGTATGAAACGTGACGAAATTATCAAATAATTGTTGGGCACAAAATGCTAGATGCAGTGAACAGATACTGAACACATAAAGCTTCTTTTCTTGAAAGAAGAGTTAGCAGTTCTTGAGGTTGCTAACTACAGGTCGTTTGCACCAAAGCTATTTTTGAAAATATCTGCAGTGATAATAGAGGAATATTAATAAAATTAATAAAATGCAGACAAAAGTAATAAAATTAATAAAAATAAAATTAATAAAAATGCAGAGAAAAATAATAAAATGCAGAGATAATAGAGGAATAATGTCTCACAAAGTGTTTCTGATTATAATGTGTATTGAGTAATGTATTAATTTGCACATCTAATGTTATAAACCTTTCAATCATCACAAATATTTTTTTCTTTTTAAGTTGATAAGTTCCTTTCAGCATTGTTCTTAAAAGGGTGAGAAAGTCTTTGAAACAATTTCTTACATCCTAAATTACTATGGATTCAGTTCAATATAACAGTGAAGCAACATGCTCTTAAACTTGAGCAGAGGGGAGGGTACTTGGTTCTTAGAGTACTTACTGCAATCAAAATGTTTTTCTTTTGAAATTTTTCTTGCTGTGACTTGAGGTTTTGATCTCTTTGCAGAGATCAAGATTTGCAAGGGTGAAATTAAAGACTAAATATTTAGTGAACTTTATGGTACTTAGAACAAAGAAATGAGTAGGACATCAGCAGTAAGTATTAATGTCAATAGAAGCATAGTTTTTTAGGCTGCTATTTGGCATCTAGAAGAATCCCTGAAAATTTGTTTTGATCTTTGCCTGCAACGATTTTTTTCCAGATTTAATTAATCCGTAGTAACTGGTTTTCAAAAGCAGTATTTGAGTTTTCTCTTTTTTTCTGCTTAGCTTCTTGCATTCTTCCTTTCTGTTTCTGTCCACCTAGCCTTGTTCTTACCCTGAACGTCTGCTGATGGTTCTCATGTTTGCTCTCTCTGCTGGTCCCACTGTTATGACCTTTAGCACAAGGAAAGGACAGTGTCTCCTCTTCCTCTGTTGTGGGCTTATGTACAAGGCTGTGGCCATCTTTGTTGGCTTCAGTCAACTAAAGCTCTCTATTGATTTTTTTTGCAGGTGAGCCCTAAGGCTTCTGTGCATGTAATTTTTTTCTCAAAGTATTATCGATTTCTTATAAAGAAAATGCTTGCAGGTTACTGGCACTGGTACTTTCCTCTGACTGCATCGTAGGGATTTCATATCATTTAACTTTTTTGTGGTAGAGGATGGCTTTGTGGCACAGACAGAAGGAAGCACTGTGGAGCAGAGGAGCTCTGGGTTTGAAGCAAAGTCTGTGCAATTGTATGGGCTAAAAGCAAAAACTGGCTTTGGGTTGAAAACATTGTTGGCTAGGAGAAATCTCTTATCTGGGGTGACTCTGAGACATAATTGAATGACTTAAGTAAATATTTGTTTAATGTGTCATGAAAAGTACCTTGGCATCCCAATTAGTGGAAATGCAAATTTTTTTTTTATATACAAAGAAAAAAAAAATCCGATGAATTCTGGATGGCTCCAAACACACAAGGACCAAGAGTTCAGTATCTGTCATGTTAAACTGATCAAAGAAAAATATTCTGGTTAACTTCTTGTCCATAATTACATCAGTGTTTGAAATTTTCTTTTTCATTGCAGCATGTAGTTTTGAAACATCAATTTATATAACCTACTATTTTTAGGAACAGTTCCCTTGGGCTGGCTAATCTCTGCTGTGTTGTAAAGGAACCTACTCTGTGTAGATGCTGAACGGAATGGTTTTTTAGTTACCTCAAAAATCTTCTGGTGTGTGCTCCTACTTTTGGAAGGTTCAAGGTTTGTTTTATTAAAAATAAATGTGATTCATAACTGTAATTCACCGTTACCCAGCCTGTCAAAACAAAAATAAGGCCTGTGCATGGGTCTGCAATGGTTTAACTAAATGAGTTTATTAAACAAGGAAAGCTCTAGCATGAGGATATAAACAATGGTTTTGGAAAACACTAAGTGGAGGAAAATTGGCTGTTATTCAGTTTTGCAGTGTTTACTTGCTTTTCCTATTGTGGCAGTAGATTTTATTTTGTAAAGCTTGTTTAACCTTCAGTGTCACTTTGTTTAATCCGCGCAGCTACATGAAACATCTAAAGTGCCAATGTGTCATCCCTTGGCTAGGGTTAGGGGCCTGCATCCTGATCTGCTTGCATCCTGGTGCACATGCCTGAAGCTGCCTGTGAGGCACAAAGTGCAGCCCGTGGCAAACGAGGAGGGCAGCAGCACCCAGCCCACCTCCGGGAAGCAAATGTTTTAGTCCTGACTCCTGTAACGGGCATTCTGCCCCTGCTTTTCTCGCTAGGGCCTGACTTCAGGGAGGGAAGTTTTCTTTTGGCGTCACATTCTTCTGCAGTGTCTCATTTTGGTTTGCAATAGATGATGTGTGGACCGCAGGGGAGGATGGGCTTTGGAGGCTTAGTTAGCCCTGGTGACTCACCAGAGAGTTTTTTGATAGCCGATCTCGTAGCAGTCTGGAGAGTGGAAGTCGTTTAAATCACCTCGGAATTAAGTTTTACCTGCCTGGCAGCAGCACTTAGCAGGGCAGATGTAGCAGCGGGCGAAGGTGCCAAGGGCTGGGGAGCAGCTCCTCCTCCTCCATTTCTGACCATAGAGGCTCCAGATTCTGATCTCCATTGCATCTTTCCAAATATTTTTTTTGAGAGAGCATAAAGACTGGCTTGTTCCTTGAAAGTAATCAACTTCAGCCTTTTGCAGTTTGAATGAAAATCTTACGGCAGTTTTACGAAATGGTCAACAGATGTTTTCCCTGCCAACAAATGGGAAAACAGTTGTGTTCTAAGATGCTTTGTTGTTGTTTTTGTTCAATGTGGAAGGTATTGTCCAAGAAATACCAGGGCGACTTGGGAGTTTTCATGAAGTTGCCTTTCAGTATCCTTTTAAGGGAATAATTTTTATTACTAAAATTCATGTCAGGCATTTGTTCCTATTGCACTCTGCTGCCAAGCAACTTGATTCTTCAATCAAGCTTGTGCCATCTGTTTTTAATTCAAATATTCATTGTAATTGAATACTGTGTTATCGAAGTGACTGTACTTGTTCCCATTCGCTAACAAGGTACATAGCTTGCTGACATCTGCATATGGATAGGTTTGAAACTTGTTGTATCCTGTAATCATTCCTTGTTAAAGAAAAGATGTGGCAAAGAATGAGCCCTCAGGAGTTACAGACTGATGGCATTCATGGAGGGGTCATGAAGATTCCTGTAATAGATTATTATTCAGTGCAATTGCCGACCGTTGTTTCAGTGTATTCTCTGAAACTTGCCTTGCATCTGCACAAGTTTGATGCTAATTCAGAGCATACTGTTATCAATTCAAGGATTTTTAGAGGGATTTTTTTTGGCGATTCTGGTTTGATCTGACTGCTTCAATGATTTCCTCCAACTAGGCAATGCTGCAAGGTGTCTGTAGGTTAAGCTAATCATTGTATCCCTATGGGAACAGGGTAGTTTGTTTTCTGTATCACCATGACACTGGATGTTATTCTTTTGCTCCATAGTTTATGGTTCAAGGGGAGGATTTCATAACAGAAATGATAACTTTCAGGTAGTGCTTTTGAGTTTAGTTGGAGGCAACTCAGATGTTTTAGTATATAAATAATCCCATTTAATTATATATATATTTTATACATAGTTAGCTAGTTATCCTTTCTACTGTTTTTGTACTTTTTAATTTAAAATAATTTTAAAGATAGCATTGAGGAATTTTTATCAATAATTACTTGCCAAGAATATGATAAATTTCTTTTCAGGTGATCAAGGAGAAGCTGACCAGCTCTAGATGTTACATTTTTCAGCCCTAGGTAAGGAAAAGGGAACCCTGTTTCAGCATCATGAATAAGTCTGCCAAAATAGCTCCCAGTAGTTGAAGAAATGCAGTGAACCTGGTAAATTGTTTTCTTCATAGCACTACAAAAAGCTCAGAAAAGAGGGAAGCTCTATTAGTGGAGTGTGTTTAAGTGTGATTTTCATCCTGCTTAGGGAAAAATCCTGATAAACACAAATTGTCCTTAGCCTCCCTCTGCTACTGAGGTTAGGAAACTGTAGAAAGGGACACATGAAGAAGCTGCTCACTACTTTTCCAATAAATCAGCTGTTGCAGATAGGTCAAAGGTAATCCAGGATTTGTCTTTCTGTTCAGTTTCTTCATCTTTAATGATGGCATTAGAGCTTGTTTCAAGTAGTTATAGATGTAATTCGCAAATGGTGCAAAGCTTATTTTTCTTTTCTTTCTCTGAGAAATATGACCTTTAAACAAACAAACTTTCTCTCCCTTGTCTTTCATTTTGTTTTTTATTACTCTGCCCTTTTTGACCTGGAGGTTTTGACCAACCATCTACTCTTTTAGTCTTCTAAACATTTTGCAGTGACAGCATAGGTGTCTGTGTAATACATGTAAACTATGTGCCATACCATGCCACAGGCTGAAAACCATTTTGTTACTGCGTAAATTGATTCATATTTTTTTTCTGCCATAGTGCTAGCTCAGAAGTAATAATATAAAATAAATGTATTTATTTACAAAATCTTTGCATCCTGAAAAGGTGTTTAATATCTAGTAATACATTGCCATACAAAAAAAATCCTGAAATTCTTTGACTCAAAACCTCCATTTGTTACAATGGATATTTTTAGAGGGTAAAAATGGCAAGTTTCACTCAGTCTTAAATGCTGTTAATTTGAAGTGTGCAATTACTAGATCTGAAAGAATACCTTTAAAAGACTGTAAGTTGAATCACATATTTACTATGAAGTATGGTTATAAATGTTTAATTTTGGACGCATGGAAAAGTGGTAACTGAGTCACCTGTTTGTCCAGCATGTACAGATTTAGTTTTTATTTACTTGTTTGATGATGTATACAGAAAATATTGAGGATCTGCATACTTACTATTTTGATATTGATAAGCTTGTACTGCAGAGTTAAATACTGCAGGCAGCCACCATAGAACTGAAAGGTAGAAGAGTTTTCTTATGTGATGCCATCTAAAGGACAAAAAGTGGTATAAATTAATAAATCTTTTTTTTTTTTTTTTTTTTAATGCATCTTACAGGGCATAGTCTTTTTGATAGTAAGTATGTGTTGCTTATGAACTCAAGAGATTTTGTTGGAGTAGATTTACTAAATAACAAAATTATTGGCTAAAACAATTTGAAGCCAGCATAGTTCCACTTAGCCAAAAGAACGGTAGCTGTCACAAGGATCACTACAGAAGAGGGAAAATATATGTATATTTGGGAGATTGCCCAAAGACTCCACACTAGAAAATAGTGACCTGAAACACCTTGAACGCAAGCTGTAGTCCTAAAGTACATTCTTTGTGCTTGTAAGCATTGACATTGTGTTCTTTACATTAAACATTTGCCTAGAGTAGTATTCAAGAATAGTCCTTTGTGGTGTTTTTTTCTCCTTTTTTTTTTGATTGTCAGATATGAAGTAAACAGAATATCTGGAAATATTTTATTATCTGCACTGCTTACACAGTGTATGTCTGTGATTCACAAACACAGGTCAGTATCTTGTTTTCTTCCTCTTGTCCTTTCCTTTATCTGTAATCTGTTAATAATTTAACAGTGAATTATGCAAATCGCCTTAATCAGAGGGATAAGTTTGGATTATTATTTCACTTTATGTCAGTATTCGTTATGTGCTAGTAGATTTCCAAAAAAGATGGTATCTTCTCCAGAAGGGCTAAAATACAATGCCACAGCCAGAACTCCATTACTTTGAGTGACATTATTAACACAGCGTAGCAGCAACGTTGTCATACATTTCCTTTCAGCTGTGAATAACTCTTAAACTAAAGGCACTGGGCAGAAATTTGACGTAGCTGTTTGAAAAGTTTCAGCAGGAAGCATTCTTTTTTTCAGGTATGAACTTAGTGGAAAATGGGCAATGTTTTTTGCACATTTTAACATTCCTATGTTTATTTGCTTTGAACTAGCATACTCTTGTAGATATATTTTGGACATTATTGATTTGTCTTTTCATTGTTGCTGTGATATTTTTGTCTGAATTAAAAAAGTTATGAACTTTGGGAAACTGTGGCTTTTCTCTATGTGGGCAAGTTGTAGCAGTGATGGCGGTGGGTCCGTGCCTGCACGCTGCATGCTGTGGCTGATTTTTTAAAATTTTATTTGTATATGCCTATCGGCTCTGTGGCAGGCTCCATTAATAGGTCCACTCCTGTGTTTGAAAGTGGGCATCCGCCTAAGTACCTTGTTTAACATGGACTTTTGTTGTAACTGCCAGAATGGCTTTGGGGAGCGTTGGTTCTGAGCTCTTCCCCTTGCCCGTGAGTCACACAGCCCGACGTGCTGCGGTGGCTGCAATGTATTTATGTGCGTAGATTAGCAGTGTCCTCTCCTGGATTGGGCACTTACACAAGGGTGAAACTAAAACGATGGAGGACGTTTACACAGAAGGCAGCGGGCATTGCTGTTAATATTTGAGAGAGCCTTTTAAGGGCTGTTATATTATGCATCTGATACCTTAATAGCATGCAAAATGCATAAAAGTTGTGACTACAAGAAACATTCCCAAAGTACCTTAATCCTTATATCGATAACACTACTATTGGGTTACACGCTTTTAATCCCAGAGGAGTTGTCGCCTGACATTAAACTGTCCAAATAGTATTTATATCTGCTGCTGCCCTGCAAGATCACTTAACCCTGCACAGCAGTTTAAAAGTAGTTAATGACAGACCCGGCGTGACTTGCCCCTTATGAATGATCACATAAGTTCGACCTGTGCTGTCATGGTTTATGGAGGAAGGCAGTTTGTCCATAGCCTGCTTCAGCCACAGCAGGTAATTTGAAATGAAATGAGACAGTTTCTACAAGCAGATTGATTTGGGAATCTTGCCTGTTCTTCCCTTTGACCCTTGACAAGTTGACACTACAAAGATTGTGACTTTAAAAAATGATTGGGTGCAAATACATTTAGGTAGATGATTTACTATGTGTTAAAGCAAGGACAGTGCATTTAGAATGGAGCTGTGAGGGAAGGTAATTGTGAACTTTAACAACTCATGTTTTATGTTTCTGTATCTTATTAATTATCTGACTGGGCGAATCTTCTGGCAACAGTGGACCAAGTACTTTATGAGATAAAGTCTGTGCGAGTCCACAGAGTCTGCATAACAGCATTCAGAATTTTACCTATACAGAAATAACTGTGTCTGATTGAGAAATTCGATAGGAATGCTTTATTTGATTGGACAGTAAGGATTAAGTCTGAAGAAGGACATCTGAATGTATAGGTTTCCCAATCCAAAGATGTCTTTATTTTATTATCCCTTTGCAAATGCAGTCATGCAAATACAAATATTGAAATAGCAAGATTCAACATATGATAGATAACTGGCAAATAGTGAAATAATGAAATGATGCCAGAAAGAGAGATAAAATCACAATTATGTGTTTATAAATATTTTGGTCTTCCAAAGCCTACACCCTCTTGGTTAAAAATGTGCATTTTACAGATTTTACAAGATACTGTATGAAGATTTTGAGTGCCTTTCTGATTTATGTAATTGAATTTTTCCCCAAACCATTTTGTGATTAGTTATGTCATTTTAAAACGAATTAGCTAAGATGTATTGCTTCTGAAGAATTACTCTATGATGATGCAGGTTGGTATGTAAAGCACATATACAAATACTGCTGGAGAATGTATAGTATGAATTTCACGATAACTTTAATTTGAACATTAAATTAAGTTACAGTCCTAGAAAGCAGAAACTTATCTCTGTTAAACCACCTACCTCTAAATGTGCTCTGAGTGTGCAGTTTTAAATGCATAAGACAAAGTAAATGTTTGTGCAGTCAAAGTTCATCTTTTTGCAGGTCTTTCTCCTAGTGTCTGTTTGAAATGCTTTGTATGAAGCATAATTTTGAAGATGTTTGTAAAAAAAAAATAATTACAAATTATTTAATACCCTTTTGACTGTCTTCACTGAACTATGTTAAAAATATTTTGCTGAAATATTTCTTTATGTTGTCCATTGGGTTTAATAGACATGCCATTTAATAAGCTCTCTACCTGTAAGGATAGACTATTTGACCTTTGTGACCTGCCAGTGGTAGACATAGTATAAGATTGCTTTGTGAAATAAAGCTGTCGGTAACATCAACAAAATAAAAAATGATCGTATTCCAATACTCTCTGCTGAGTACTATGACAGCACTGAAATATGGAATAAAATTGAAAGTAGATTAGTTTTGGGTCCTAAGTCATGTTTTGACAAGATATAAGAGAGGAGAACATATCTTTGAACTTTTAGTTTTAAAGTTTTTTAATGAAAATATTTATCATTTTGTAAGGTTCCTTCTTTCTTTATCACAACTGGGCTGTATAACCTTAAAACAATCCATTCTCTTATTGTGAGGGATATAAATACTGTACTATCTTTTATATTAAACATCATAAAGGATACATGCACAGTATGAAATTGCTTGACACTTGCAAGTAAAGGACTGTCATGTTAATAAAAAGCTTATTGGAGAGGCTGAAAAATCAGTCATTAATAAGCCACATATTTTTAAACTATGTAAAGCATGTAAATACTGCAGACAAGAGGGCAGTTTTTGCCATATTTCCTTCTCTCTCTTTGAAATGCTTATGGTCAAAAGCAATAGTGTAAATAACAATGATCATTGCCTGTTCTGTGGTTATTGTAAACTTCAAATGATTTGAAAAGAAATTCATTAATATTTTAAGTTACGATGATTAATCAAATGAAATTAAGAGGTTTTTTTTTTGGTGGGGGGGGGAAGAGGGAGAATGACACAACACTGACATGATTGTGAATGCTAGCATTTATGTAGCTTGCTTTCAGTCTCTTTTGAAAAAGACTACCTACCAAAATATAGATACATATTCCCAAATCACCAAAATCCACTTTGTAAAAATAGCTACACAACATGGAGAGTGGAGGGGAAACTGTTAAAATGGTGCGATAGTCTTTCTGTCTTCATCTGCATGTATAATAAATACAAAGACAATTAATTTAAATATCTGTCTCTGGTTAACATTGCTGGCTTTTTACTGGTTCAGTTTTTTCAAATTACTTTAAAAAGAAAAAAAAATGACATAAGCTGTTGACTGTTTTTTCAAGCAAGCTTTGGGAATAAAAAGGTGACAAATCCAAAAAGTGAAAAAGAAATTATTATGATTGCAGCAGGGAGTAAATTAGTTAACATAACTCTTATAAAATGCCTTTTAATTCAGTTCTCCTCATTTGGCTCTTCTGTTCTTCTATGTGCTCAATTGTTAGTTATTACAAATGCATTTTTTTTTCTGGAATATTTTCAAGTTAGTAAACCAGTTTTTATAGTAGTTATTTCTGAAGATGTAGAAATGAAATATGTTTCATGTATGAAGTCACAACATTTCTGCCAAGGTATTGGTCTGTCTTTAATTTCAGCAATTCAGGAGATTCTGTAAACACTGTATGAAATGCAAGTTTGTTTTTTTTTTACACTGCCCCATAAAGAAAAATATTCATAGAAAATCAGGGAGCAGTGTAGGGAGATTGTCTTTACAATGCATTTAAGAGGACTTACGGATTTTTAGCAGAGTTCTATCATGCTCTAAGACTCAAAAGTTTACTAAAATAATTTGATCAGGTATCAAAGGAATATTTTTAGGACCATATTCAAATTGTACCTTGAGAAGATTGAAATGAAGAAAATTAGAGAAACTTACAGGGAAATCTACTTGGTCTGTATTGGACTGTATTGTTTGTTCCACTGCTTTACGTTTGCCCTTTCTAATGCTGTGAAAGCAATGTAAATGGATTATCCTTTGGCCCTGCAGATGGTTTGAGATGATCTGTTGCTGAGATCACTGGTGGAAGCAGTGTTGTTTTACTCTTTGAATTAGGTTAATCTCCATTACTATTAATTTCTGTGACTGTAAAGTGTGTGTGTCCCTGGCAGCATCGTCTTTGCCTGGGGAATGTTTTGAGGTCTCAACACTTCAGGATCATTTCGATGCCGACTGCCAGCATAGCCCTTTAGAAAATGAGGCTGTGGAGGAGAGCGTGGGCATTTAAGCCCACCAGCTGGGTATCTTCATGTTCCACTGTGGCCTAAGGAAGAGTACTCTGCTGGAAACATCAAGTGCCTGTTTACAGCTGGGAGTATCTCAGGAAAAGGGCAAACTTGTCCTGGCCCCGTAAGGTACTGATTGTGTGCACCAGCAAGGTAAATGTGGCCTGGTTTGTCAGCGGCAGCGCACAGCCACGTTGTGAATTCGTTTGAGCCAATGGAAGAGGTCCCTCTAATCACCCCCCAAATTGTGAATTAATATGGTAATATTTCTTGTGGCAGGAATCTTTTCTCCTCAGATTTAAGTATGGATTTTTAAAAATAGTCTAAAATGCCATTTTTTTTCTTTTCTTAGGAGTTTGTAGAAGCTTGTCCTGCTGAAGATGAGCTGTTAGGTACTGAACAGCACCACGAGGACAGCAGTCCATTTTATGGCCTGGCTGTATTTCATTTCTACTCCTTTGCTGATTTACTTTACCAGGTACCTTCTTTACCTTACCTAAACCATTCTTTGTACAAATAACAGCAATTAATTGAGTTGCACAGAAAATGGGCAAGAGAAAGCAGTGCCTAGTTGCCCAGGATTTGCCAGGATTTCTTTTGGTGCCTGCAGTTTGCAGCTGCCTGGCTGCACCGGACGGTTTTATGCATTACATTGCTAACCATGTGAGATGGAGGCTCGTTTAACAATTTGTGCAAACTTAGATTTGAGTGTCATCTGATTTGTCCTTTTGTATAGGCTTACAGAAGAGCACAGCTTAGAAGTAGAAACAAAATATTATATGTGTATATGTATGTGTGTGTGTATATATATGTAAAATCAGCATTAAAATACATATAACTCACTAGTAAGCATATTTCAAATTCCTCTGGAAGCTCTTCCAATTTTACTGTGTAAAATAGACTTTATTTTAGCAACTAATTTTCCTTTCCTTTCCTTGATCATTCCCATTCTTTTTGCTTCCACAAAAAGTAAATAGTTGAATTTTGCTTATTCAAAGGTACTTTACTACAAATCACTTGTGCTTAGAATTAAAGCTCAAGTTTTTATAATCTTTGATTTTCCTCAAAATCTTTAAGTTGCATAAATAGAACTAATTTGAGAAACAGTATAAAGAAACCCTTTGCTTCAATTTTTTATAATATACATGGGCATTGGAGTCCAAAAACATCATGTGAAAAGTGTTCCCTGTTGTGCTTACAACTTATGATAAAGTTTTCAATACACTTAATTTTAATGTAATGAAGTTCCCTTTTTTTTTCTCTAGCACTGTTACAGGAGACCAAAAGGTGGCAGCACTAACTCCACTGTCCTTGCTCTGTTTATACCTCGTCTTCTGCAAGTCGGTGAAAAAAAAAGGTGGATGGGGGTGGTGGGATTTTTTAAAATGGAGATTTCATTGTTGATTACAATAGTAGTAGTTTGTTAACATGAGCAATGGTATTAAATAGCTCTGCTATGCTGACTGATACAGATACAGGAGCCATGCTAACAATTTTGAATATCACATGCAGGCTCTATACACAAAACTTCAGTGATTAAGCAAATGTCTGATTGTGTAAAACCAAATATTCTCTTACCTAGGTCAGGGAGTGGCAGCTGATAACAGGAGACTAAATCAGCTGCATCAACCCTGTCGCACTGTGAAAGGTGTGTGCTGCAGCCCCTGTGAAACGGAGCCAGAGCAGATGCTGCAGAATCCATCGCTGGCTGGCTGCCATTCGCTGGAGGTTTTGATTAATAACTTCCAAGGAAGAAAAGAAAAAGACTTTTACAATGATGGTTTGTCTTCAGTTATTCTGGTAATTATTTTTGTGAGTAGGACGTGCTAGAGAAATGTTCTGCATTTTGACCAAGCCAGATTGCTTTGGAGAACAACCTTTTTAGCAACTATTACTGCTACATATCACTTTTATGATCACAGTGAAATCATCTGAAATACAACTTATTTGTGTTGTACTGAGGTTTTCTTCTTGTTTGACGATATATGTTTATTCTTTTTTTTTTTTTTTTTTTCTCCCCTATTGAATAAAGTCAATGCCACTGCTTGAAGGCTGCAATTTTTTCTTCCTTGTTCCTGGCGAATACTTTCCCATCCGCTATTTCTTGAAGATGCCTACATGGCCTTTTTTGAGGAGGAGGCCTTTATGTGACTCCCTTCAAAGGCCCCACCAACTACTTTTCAATTTTCCATTGGTAATCTGTGATAGATTAAATGTACTTCATCATGGATGTAATTCCATTCTAGTGGGCTCCAGAGTTTGTTGCAGAGTTAAGCTTGCAAATAGAATGCACATGCTAGTGCTGGGAGATCTGTTAGCAGCCTGGATCACTCTTCCACTGTGTTTCTAATAGAAACAAATGTTAAAGGGGCTTAAAAAATGCCCTCTCATTTTCTGAGAGTCACAATGAAACGATAATGTACTTTGGCACTGAGAATCACAGGAAACTCCTTAGCAATGTGAAGCATGCTGCTTTCCCCCGTGGATGAATGAGCTGTTCTCCACTGCAGTTTGAATCCCAATTGACTTGGGGAGAGAGACGGGAGACCATAATGATGAATGAAACTGAGTGTCCCAGATGACAGTGCAGAGCGGTGCTGTTGTGTTGTTCACTTATAAAGTATTCTAGGTTATTTACTGATATTTTTTTCAAGGTTACATTGCTGTACATAGCACAGGTCAGATCTGTACAAGAAATACTATAGTCTAAGGCATTTCTAGTAGTAGGTCTTTTTCGCCCTTTCATTTTCTCTCTCTCTCCATTCCCCTTCTTCTCCCCACCCCCTTCCTGTTAGAGGTAAGGTTTAGAGGATGACAAACCCCATCTATCTGAGCAGTGCTGGATCTGCTCGTACAGCTCTGTGCATGATCCTGTAATGCACTATGTAGCAATTGTGTGTCAGCTCTAAAACAAAGTTTATGATATTTTTGAAGACTCTGTTAGTTCTTGTCAATGTTAACCTAGAAACAGCAACAGCAATTCACTACTCTGCGAAGTTTATGGATCTGATGGTGCTTGCCAAGAGGACTGTATCCCCGAAGTGGTGACGTTGTGCAGAGGAGAAATCAGAATGGAGTGGGATGAATTTCCAAACGATTGAAGGGCTGTGATATTGCATGGCTTCATCACTGCCACCCTTGTTAGCCTCATGCAGAATTGCTCCCTCATGTCACCCGTAAGCAGTCAGGGGAACTTATTAACGTACAAATGCAGCAGGAGTAGTTGTTTCAGTGGCACATCTATTTACCTGGGACTTGTGGATCTCTAATTCCAATAGTGAATTTTATTGAATGAATTAAAAAAAACACATTTTTTTCAATACTTATAGTGTATGGCAGCAAGATTTTTTTTCTTTGTATCTTGGATGTCACTTTTTTTTTTTTTAATAGGAATCATAACTCTTTGTGTAACTTCTGTGTTACCCTAGCTGGTGAAAAACTATGAAGCAGGCTGTAATCCTTTCTTTGAATATGTTAATTTTCTTTCTGCCTCATATGACCTTTAACCCCATAATAAGTGAGCACCTATCAATCATTCATGTGTTTATTTTCACAGTGCTTTGTGGAGGTAGGGAATACTGTAGAAGGGCAGCTGAAGTACGTGGTCTTTGAGGACTTCTGCAGCATCAAATAGGATACTAGTGGTTGGCCCTGGGTTTTCTGGCTGTAAGACTAGTGTTCAATAAACTATTTTACTTCTCCAATGCAGGGCAGAGGTAGAGGACTACATTTGACAAAGAGAAACATCTAAATATGCATCTTTAGTATTGCATGCAAGCATTGCATGCTTGCGATTTGAATAAACAACATGCAAACAAGACCATGCACATAGCAGTCTGTGAATGTAACAAAGACCTGTGGTTAATACACATAGGTTTTACACAAAACTAGTGCTCTCCAAAAATTCAGAAATCACCAGCGTGGTGCTTATTCGTATTCAGAAGAAATGCAGTTAAGCATTGATAGACGTTCCTTTAGTTTTACACCATGCCGTTCTTACCAGTGATTTCTGTGCAGAGCAGCTGGAAGCGGTGCTGTCCCTTTGCTTTTTCTATATGTGGCAGTTGTAAAGGCCTTTTTTGTAGTTTCTGGCACAAAATTTTGTATTACAACAGCCATTCTTTTCCTGAAAGTTACTGCTGTTTCAAGGTACCATTAGGCTCGCTTCAAATACTTGGTTGCTCAGGTTTTCTTTGGACGCTCAGGAAAGTACTCTGCTACAGGCATAGCGTTGTGGCAAGTGGCGTATCCTTGGCTTGTTTTGAGGTGTATTGTAAAATATACTTCAGTCATTCATTTGTTCTTGTTTGTGGTAGAGTTAATGGGTTTTGGAGATGAGGTGGGATGAGTGAGAGCTGTTCTGCAGCTGCCAGCTTTCTAATTGCTGCCACAGGCTGCTGGATGTCACCGGCTTTGGGGGCTGGCCTTAGAGATGGTGATTTTTTGGATGCTTGTTGCTGGTGATGGGTCCTGGTAAGCACTGCTGTGTGCTGTGCTGAAAGTGTGTGCGAAGAGACAGCCAGTGTCCAGGGAGTGTGGCTGAAGTATGAAGTGGCTGAATTTTTGCCATTTATGTGTCACTGTGACCCAAATTCTGTAGTCCATAATTAAACAAAGCTCCTTGGGGGCCTTCAGTGGGTATTTCGCTTTCCTTGATTTAGGATAGTAAGATTCAGCTCCAATATTCTTCATTGTATGCTTCCTTCATTGAACTTGCAATCAATATCACACAAAAGCCTTGATTCTTCTAGACATAGGTCTGAGGTAAATTAAATGATTGTGATGTAATATGAAATATTTTAAAGGGTTGTAGAATCCAATTTTGCTTTTTATTTCATAGGTGAAGGTGGACTGGAAGTTTCATCTGACAGGAGAAGTAATGGTCCGTGTGATGAAAGCAGTGACCTAAGATTTTGGAGATCTGTTGGATACTTGATTTTACCACACACTCCTTGAATAAGCCAGAAAAGTCCTTCTGTGATTAAGCAAGTCACCTGCAGAGTAGGGATGGCAAGGACAATATTCTTCTGTCTTCAGATAGGTATTGTAGAGACACTTCCAAAATGTAGCTGAGGGCAAAAAGTAGGAATGGGATGGTGGTACACACATAGCCTGGTAACGGGAACTGGTGTGTTAGATGTCATTATTGTGTTTACATCACTGTATAGAGTCATCTTCACAGAGCTGCTGAGGAACAGGTACTTCACAGAACAGCTGAAGTGCGAGGGGCTGCTGGTAGTCCTGGTTTGTGGGAAAAGAGACCTGCTAGTCCCTGGCTGCGTCAGGAGGAGGAAATAATGTCTAGTGGGTTTAGAAGGAAAAGCTGTAACGGTGTAACTGCAGTTACTGCTTTTTCTTTCTGTTGCAGGATAGCCCCACTGTGAGGGTAGTTGGCACAAATGGAGACATGGTAATGATTTTGTGCCAAGTTTCAGTATGGTGCTGATAAAGCTTTACTGCTAAAATCCCTGTGTTGCAAGTTTTAAAAAGATTAGCAAAGGCTCCAATCTTGGGTGAAGAGGAATCTGAAGAAACTCTTCTTTCATATAAGGTAATGAAACTCCTCTCTCCCAGGCAACCATGTTATTTCTTTCCTGAAGTCCGTAATTAGGTGACAGTTTGATAGTGAAGCGATGATCTGGTTAAATTGCAGACTATTTTGTTTTACCCTTTCCCAGAGTCCTTTCTGTGGTGCATTATGATCTATTTCAGGACTTTTGGGGGAGAAACAGCTCTTAACTTGGTCATATGGTGTCCTACGAATTCAGTTATATAAACTCCTGCTGCCCTGGTGTTCCTAAAATAAGGGCATGCTGTTATCTACATAGATACTTTACCTATCTTGCAAACACTCAGAAAACATTGACAGTCAGGCTCCTTTGGAGTAAGACAAAACCACAAGCATTCCCTTCTAAGTCTCTGCTAAGCAAGCATTTATTGTATGTATATATAGGTAGATAGGTCTATAACGAAAAACCTGTATCAGTATGTGTGTAATACCATTAACATTTATAAATATACAGGGCTAGTGACATTCCTTGCCATCTTTTTGAGTCTGATCCTCACCGGGTACTGAATGAGAAATTAAATGTAATATTGAGATATTTCTTTATTTAAAGTTTGTTTGAGCTTTAAAACTACAAAAAAATAAATAAAAAATCACAGGGCTGGCTTACAAATAATAGGGTTTTATTTTTAAGGTGTAAAATAGTACTTGGGTTCTTCAGACCTGCTACTAGGGTTTGAAGCCTGCATAATGCACCTAGATTGTTTCCAATCTTTTTTGCTCTTATCATGGACTTTATTTTTTTTAATTGAGATCCTTCTGTATGGATTTCCCTCCAGGAGTTTGATGTTAAAGTGAAACATGAAGTATTTTCCAACTTGCAGCAATACACTAAGAATTGACAGCAATTAGAGGTGGAATTGGATTTGTAATCTGCTTTAGAATGCAAGCACACTCTGTGATGCGAAGCAGGAATTAAAAGATATGAAAAATATGAATTATCTAAATTTGTTTACAGGTTCACCATAGTTGTATCCCAGCCCCTATGAAGAAAACCCCAATCCCATTGTTCTCCAAGAATGGAATACAAGATAGCTTTTAATTCATGCTCGCTTATTCCCTTCAAAAGAAAACAATAAGTACTTGGAGTTGGCATAATATTTACGTAGTAAGAAAAGCAAACAACACACATGAGATGGTGGATGCCTGCGTGAATAGTTTATCAGAAGTATTTTATACCAAGTATACTGCTGTGCTTATATGTGAAATGTAATTTTTGGTAGGGTGTCTGTTTTTCAATCTCTAGTGGCTTGGTGCGGACCTGTTATGAAAGTGTATTTAAAGAATGTGTTGAATGGCTCAAGAAATAACATGTTGTCTTGATCTTCATAATATTAATTTTAAGCTTTTTATCAAAGTAGGAAAGCTTTACTACCCATAGAAGTAGGGCAACACTTGAAATTTTAGTTGAAGGACATAATTGTATTCTGTAGGGTTATAAATATTATGAAGGTCATTATGAAAAAATATGCAAGTATTTTCTTCCTATTTAGTACTTTTTGTAAAGGATTTGCATGTAACTTAATTCTGATGACCTGAAATAAAAACCCTTACCTCACTTTCAGGAAGGGTAAGAAGGAGAATCTGGGGAGCTACAAGCCGGTCAGCTTTACGTTTTTGCTTGGAAGGACATGAAGCAAATCATCCCAAAGCTGCTTCCAGCCACAGGGAGAATAAATCGATGATTGGGAGCAACCAGTGTGGAATTCACCAAACTGTCACCCAGGTAGCCTTTTGTGCTGAGGTGATTGGTAGTTAGATGACTGCAAGGGCAAACGAGTGGCTATTGTATACCTTGACTTTAGAAAGACCTTCAGCATTGTCTCTTGTAGGACCTTGATAACAATACGAATGAGATATGCAATACGAATGAGATATGCAATACGAATGAGATATGGACAGGGCAGATGCCCAGAGAGTCTGCAGAAGGGTGTCAGAACTGCACAAAAGCTGGAGTAGTGAACTGTGGTGGAGAAAAAAAAAAAAAAAATATCTAAAATAGAGGTATTATTTATTAAAATAGAGGTATTATTTAGTGTGCATAAATATTTGGAAGACAAATTATTAGATCATTTGGAAACTTAATTATGAGACAACCTTTCTGATGACTGGGGCCTCCGAATAGAGATCTGAATTTATTATGCCTTAGTGGGCCGACTAGAACAATGAGTTTTTGACATACTCTTACTCTCTGAGCTTTTGCCCGTCTTTTGATTTTTTAATTCTATATGTAATATCTGATCTGTGCACAGGTGCAAATAGTTGTAGAAGAAAGAATTCTAGAATATTAAAAAAATAAACCCACAACTTGAATGTCAAATTTTAAACTCCTCTGTTTGGTCATCTTGTTAGTATACATATATAAAACCTGCCCACTCACTGCCCTACCAGCTCACCAGTTGGTTGCCAAGGCTCGAAGCCCTGTGAAGCAGAGAAGCTTTCAGGAGAAGGGATTCTCTGGCACGGCAGCTGTGTTTTGCTGAGAAGAGGGGCAGCACCCAGTGACAGGAACAGGTATGGATCTTGGAGCTTTGGTGTTGGGGTTTTGTGTAAAACCTGCTTATTTTACATTAGGGAAAGTGTTTGGTGAGGCCAGACCTGCTGTGTAGTGATAGTTTTGAAGTGACAGGGCTAACCAGGACTCTCCTTGAACACAAGTGATGCAACTAGCTTTAATAGGAGGAAAAAGCTTTTATGTTTATCAGTAGGAATAATAGCACACACTTTGCTAACTTACAGGCTGCATCGCCAAACAAAAGGAAAACGTCCATGTGAGATATCTTCTGAGGTAATCAGTAAGCGTTTGTTAATCAGGCCACTGACTTGGTGCCCTACTAAAACTAAAGTTTTAGTTGCTGAGCTCATATACTTTCCAACTGGTGCTTGATAGCAAGATTGAGTGAGTTCTGTATTTAATATGGTTTTATCTGCCCTTAGCCTTGGCTAAGGGATGATGATATTGACAGGAGAAAAAAAACTACTTCAGCATTTTTCTGGATATGTTTGAAAGGACCTCTCTCTTAGCCACATTTGAGAAAAGTCTGCAAGCTTTATGTCTCTTTTTGCTTGCTTGCTGTGATTTCAATAGTCATCTGCCATTGTAAAAGAAGAGTAAAGTGCATTCAATCTTTAGGTTAAGTCCTGTTGTTTCATCAGTGTTGCCTGGCCACAGCATCCTCCCCTCCTTGTGTTGCCTGACCTGCATATTGATGCAGAAGTGACTCTTATAGGCAGAGGAAGGAGCAGTGCAGCCAGCAGCTTCTTTCCAGGAGGTCACGTTCTCAGTCTGGGAACATCCTTCTCCCATCACTGAGTGTACTTGTGAGTGTGCTGGCTGGCTGACAAGTAGGAGAACAGCCACGCATCTTCCCCTGAATCAAGTGTCAGGGGTTGTTAAGAGATAATGACTTGCCAGCACTTAAAGTCCCTTGTGTGTTTTGGGGAAAAGCAGGGCACAGGTTACCAGCATTTCTTTTTTTTTTTTCTTTGTTTTCCAACTGATCTGTCCTTTTCCCAGTGCTACCGGGAGGGTTTGCATGGACCTCTGCCCTTGATGCTCTCCCTCTGCTCACCCCAGCTGAGGTCCTCGTTGCAGTGAGTGGCTGTAGTGCAGAGGGTAGTACTGCCCGTCTGCCCTGCCTTCATCTGACCATAGAGCTGCTCATCGTCCTGCTGCTCTTGGCCACCTTTAAGTCCAGCTGAGCCAGTGCAGACTTCTCTGGTCCTTAGCCCCTGTAATGTTGCCTGTGAATTCCAAGCGCAGAGGCTTTAATAGCTTTGCAGTAGTGTGGTACAAATGCAGTGTCTGTTGCATTGCAGAATCCCTGACAGCTTTACCCGTTCTGGGAATTGTAATTGAGGTCCTGTAGCAGTAGCAAGTTTCTGGATCTTGTCATGCCAGGGTAATAGACCGATTCTGCAGCCCAAAGGGAGCAGGCGCTGGAGGAAGGGGTTCCAGATGGCTGAACATGGTTCATTTGGCTCAGTTTGTTGGAATTGCAGTGAACAAATGACTGAACTCTACTTTAATAAAGCTTTGTGGATACCGGAACAAAGGAGTTGAGGAGAGTATAAGGTATGACAAGACAATTGAGCCAGGCTACTTATCTGCTTATAGTCCCCAGGAGTAATTGCTTATTTTGCTGTGTCTGAAAGTATATCACTTACTTACACATTTATCAGGTGCTTAGGCTTCAAATAAGGAAATCAGATACAAGGCTCAAATATATTATTTTGCTAGTGGGAAGTTCTTTTAAAAATGCAGTTACAATAATCTGAATATATGTATTCAGATTTCAAATAATGACTCTATCCCTCAGGTTGAGTGACTGATCTTCATTTTCTCTTTGAAAACGGAGACCAACCAGGCATTTTAAAAAGTGTTGCTTTTCTTGCAGGTCTGGATTCTGCAATCCTTATGTGGAACAGTATTACCTGAATGAATAGTACCATTGTACTTATTTGCAGGAATAATTGCTCTTTGGTTTTAGTAAGGGTGACAAAGTTGAGCTTTAATTTGCCAAAGCTAGGACATATGCTAGTGATTTTCTCTTTGCTACATATAAACAAAGAGCGCATAAGTGTACAGATGGATTAAGATTTTTCTGTGTTGGTATCTTTTGTTTGGTTCTGTGGTATTAAAGAAAAAAAGTTCCTAGGACAGCAATTTCATCATATGAGAATATTTGTCTAGACTTGTTAAAATAGGGAAATATTTCTTCTTTCTTCTCCTTTAAAGAAGCAAGCTTCAGTGTCTGAGAAGTTTCTGACACTTGAAACTGCTGTTTATCTTAGGAAAAAGAAATGAGGAGAACCAAGTACATATATATATATATAAAGTGTTGATAGAAATTTAGAAATAAGTACTTGCTTTTGAAAAAATAGCAAAATCAAGATTTTTTTTCATGTAGATTTTGCCATGACCATACCTGAGTATGTCTATTGCGATACAGACCTACTCATGTAAAATTTCTCCAGGAGAAACACAGGATCCTTTTTTTGCCTGGCTGTTAAACCTCTCAGCTGTATGTGATCAATTCATTCAGATCAGTGGAGCGGTTCTTCCCAGTCTCTCCTTACCCTCTCTCTTACACGAAAATATCAGGAAATAGTGGTGTTTTTCTTGTTTGTTTGCCTTTTTTATTTTTTTTTAAAGATTGTCGGCTCTAATATACTCTGATTACTAATTGAAACAACTCAAAGACTTTATACATATAACTTTTTTGGAGAAGACAAATCACTGTGCAGTCCTGTTTGTGATGGAGAAAGGCAGGCAGCTGGAAAAGTATTGAGTTACCTTTGCCAGGGCTCGAATAAGGTGTTTTAGTTCTACAGGTAATTACCACAGCCAGTAATATGCTGGTTGCTATCTGTTGTAAAAAAACAAGTTATTCAAATTTCTATTTGTATTCATATTCCAATTCATATTAAAATATTCAATTTTTTATTTGAAATACCAGAGCTGAATGATGAACGTCAAAGCAAAATATGCTTTCACAATATAGTTTCAATTCCCTCAGCCAGTTTACACAATTTTTCCATTGCCTTTAAAAGAAACTTCTGTCTCTGAAGAAGTCATGAGATAGGAAAATCCAGGGGGCTTATTCACCTTGGGTTAAAAAACAACAAAAAAAGAGCAAAGCAAGGAAATGGGGTCATTGAGGCTGCAAGAATTCTTATTAACATTTGAATAAACTACAAAGAAAACTATGTGTCAAGCCTTTTGCTCTCTTGTGATGAATAATGGTGACTTTTCTTTTTAATATTCTCAATTCCTGGTTTTGTAGGGGCTAGAGGGAGTATGACAGCGAGTTGAACTTTGGAGTGCTTGCCATTGCGTGCCTGGGACAGAGCGAGCACTCTTCTTTGCAGTTTCTTTGGGCTCCTGTGTGCTTGGCTGGGAGGAACCTGCTAACCCCCGCCTGAAGTGACCTGTGGATTTCAGCTGTTTTCCAGTCATCCCAGCCGCATTCTCTGATAATCAGTTATGGGACAACGAGTGCATCCTGGAACTTGGGCTGGAGGGAGTGTCACTTAGTTCTGTGAAGCTAATATAACACAACTTTTAAATAGAGCTCTTTAAGAGACATGTTTAAAACTACATTATCTTAGTGTGCTTTAGTATGGGAGGAATTTAGCAATGGTGTATAATCTGAATTTGAAATCATATTGTCTCTTCAGAAGAGACTTTCCGTTCTACTGCCCTGATTTAGTTACAGGCAGCTAGGCATGGGCAAAGGCAGGGGGAATGTGAAGGGCTGGTGAACACTAAGGCTTCAGAAATAGAACAATCTTCTAGCTATGAAAGTATTAAATAAATCTATGGCATTTCTAGTAAGTGGACTTCCTTGAGTATTAAACTGGTCTGTAGAGATAGAGGTACATTTTCTTGTCCACGTTTTCTCTCTTCCTGCTGAGACAGTGGTGTACCTGTTATGATGGGAACATTTATTCAGCTGAGCTGAAACCATCGATTCTTTTTTGCAGAGGTCACCAAAAATCCATCAGGTGGTAATGACACTCAGCCACTACTGATGTGGGCTGGATGTGAGCCAGTGATCTAGAGGAGGAAGGCAGTCTAACCCATTACCAATCCCCTAGAGCCATCGAGTCCCCCGCTTTTCGCTCATCTTTCTGCTTCTACAGCTCTCATAGGTTAATCTTTCTTCTTCTATGTCTAATGTGATCATCTTTCTTCTCTTACGTATCTGCTTTTGACTTCCACGACAGTATGGCTGACAAACATCCTGAGCGTTTTTCCTTCTGGTGCATAAGGAATTAGTAACGCAATGGTCAATAGGGGTTATTTAAACAACAAAACAAAAACAAAAAGCCCCCAAGACAAAGGAAACACTTTATTCCCTAGTGTGAAAGGCTAAAATAATTCTGTAAACATTTTTAAGATTCTGATGGCAAGAATATGGGCGTGAAGGCCTGCCTTTATACTGTATTCCTGTAGTTTGGAGTACCCCATAGTAGGGAACCAAAAGCACCCACCTCGGGTACTAGAAATGCAGTTGTGCTTTTCTGACTAGTGTTCCTGGCAGTGATGTGGAAATGTCACAAGTTGTTTAAATCCCCAAACAGTCTAGTCCTGCTGTACTAAATAGCAGCACTCCTTCAGCATCTTAACCCTGTTGAGGATCAGATCACGGTGGCCCAGGTGCAGTGCTGTGCTGGGGGGGCTGCACTGCTTCTGGAAGAGGGTTTGCAGCCATCCTGAGAATGCTTTGTTGCTGCTGGAGTGCACCTAGTTAGGGGGAGAAAAGAATCCCATGACAAATTGTACCATGCAGCATTTGCTGTGAATATTTTGGGAGCAGTGTGCGTGCTATGATGTTTCTCCATAACAACTCAAAGTCTATTTTTATGTGCTTTGTCAACATACAAAAAACTTTGTTACTTGAATTAATTAATTTTGCTGAGGTCAACTAGGATTAAAACTTTGCTCTTTATCATGCAGTATTCTGATGAGCTGAGAGATATAATAGCAACATCTCCCCTAGTATCCTGTGCAACGTTCCTCCCTTCCTCCCCTTCCACATGAACGAGATTAGGACCTACTGTTTCTATTTAACAGAAATTGTTTTAAATTAGTCTGGAGGTGTGGTTACTCCTGTAATCCAGTGCTTGTAAACATACAGTCCTGCCAATAGAACAGCGCAGGGTATTTTAAGCTGATACGGAGTGGACCCATGCCAAGAATCTTTTTGTAGGCGTAATTAAGTCTATTTTTCAGTGTCATGCCTCGTTCTGTACAGACTCAGTTATAAAATAATCCTGAAAATAATCTTGAGCCCGTGAAGTTAGAAGTGCTAAAATTATACTACAGCAAGCCTTTCACTGTTAAGCAGTCTGTGATTGGAAATTCCCTTTAATTTGCATATATGAAATCTGAAATTACTGTAAATGAGTTGGTGTAAAGCTAATATTGTCACCACTTCCCTTTTGCATTTTATTACATCTTGTATCTTTTCAGGAACTGTTTGCACTTATCTGTGGAGCTTTAAATACTGCCCTAGAGAATAAACATTTCATTTCAGTAAACAATCCCCAGAAATAGATTTTTACCGCAAGTAGTTTGTTTTTAATAACACATGCTGGCTCTTGGAGTTAGATTCCTAAAGGAACCGTAAAATGCATTGCTATCCCAGCATCTGACTTCCCTTCTTTGTCAACCTTTTAACAGATGTGTTGGGTTCTCTGTAGTTACAGGTCAGCTTCTGTTTATTAAAAACAAAAACAAAGCAAACCGAAGCAAAACAAAAAAAAAAGGAGGGGGGGGAAGAGAAGGAGTGCACATATGCCAAGATAGGTTTTTAAATTATAATATTATAATTTGAAAAGTTGAAGTCCAAAGTAATTTTTTTTCAATTAAAAAATGTTGACTTTGAAGTTACTGATTTCAAACTCTGAGTGTGGTACAAAGGCTCCTGTTGGGAAGTCAGCATTACAATTCTTTGTGCCATCTTTTTTAGTTAAAGGGCAATTTTCACTGCCATTTTGAGCTTTCCTGTATTTTTAAGGAATGAATGTCAAGTCGTAGAGATTGATTTCAAAGTGTTTCTTTCTTCTGGTGGCAGGCTGTGGCTACATTTGATTCAGTGATATGTTGCATTCAAATCCAGTATGTGGCCAACAGCTAGGAGCAGTATGGCATCTGAGGGTATGGAAAGAGTTTCTGGACTGGGCTAATCTGTCACATATTTGCATCAGTGTATTTAGGTGTTGAACTTGTCCTATTAATATTTTATGTTTTTCCTTGCTTTTAAAAAATATATATCTTTGGTAATATGCCATATCTAATGTTTGTAATACATGATCATATTTATAATGGAGAGATTTTGGAGATACTTATAAATTATATTTATTTTTATTATATTTAATTATTATATTAAGAAATATTTATATTAATAAATATATATTTATTTTATAGTTATATTGTTTTTATAACTTATATTTATTTATGATGGAGATATATTGAGATCTCCTTAAAAGTAATATAAAGCAAAGCATGATTTGCCTGGAAGAGGTGTCAATATATTCAAATCAGGGTCTACAGCAAAATGCTCCCCTACAACTTGTACTATTTTGCATGTGCATGCTTGGAAGACACCTAGCCCTGTTGTTAGTTTTCTCTCAAAAATTTCAGCCATGAGATTTTTGTGAACGAAAGGATAAAAATCAATTCTTTGCGGATTCATAGTGCTTGTATATGAGGATTAGGCTAATGCAGATGCACAAGCAAAAATCAATATAGATTTGAGAAATCCCTTCTGCTAACGATAGAACTGATCATGCAGTTCACAGCCTTAATTATGTATCTTCTTTATGAGACAATAGTAATATCTCTTCACATGGGCATACAAGTTAAATTTAACCTTCATCATATACTTTTTTTTTTTCCTCACAGGGAAAATACAAGAGAAGTACTAAATATTATTTACCTGGTCAAGAAGTAATACAAATGACAGGCTATTTTATAATTTGTTCAAAATCATCATCCTGTAAGGAATAGATTAACTTCCCCCATCTCCTGTTCTCCAAAATAACAAATGTAAAGCGTATTTCCAAAGTAGTGTTGTGTACAGAAGTTATGGTAGTAGGCAGAGGTTTATGGTGATTAGAAAAGTTATCACTCAGATTTTATGCTTTTATGGAGTAATATCGCAAAGACCTTGTAATTTAAGGGTAATAAACATTTCTCAAGGGGAACGAAAGACCCATTTCTTTCAAAGGGCCGTGTGTTTCATGTGAAATCACCCACCTAATTCTGATAGTTGCTGAAGAGCTGAAATGTGGTGAAACCACTCGTGTTTTTTTTTGTGCCTGCAGATTACAGAGCGGTGCTTTAGGTTGGGGTTTTCTTAAGGCGTGTAGGATGCAGGGGTGGTGCATCCCCAGGCTAAATTTATGTTCCCCATAGGCATACTGGTGGTTGTAACAGATGGGGCAGTCCTTGCAAGCTCTTACACTGCCTGCTGCAATTCATTTTGAGACATCCCAAACTGGTTGGTATTCAGCAGATTTCTTTCCCCAGAAAAGCTTTTTCCTTTTTCTTCCAGGTTCTAAGTGAATAATCTATCCTGAATTCCACTGACTATTCTGTTGAATATCAAACAGTATGTTAAGTCTTATATCTACCTTCCCACCTCTTCTCTTTCTTCCATCTCCCTCTTCCACCCACCGTGGTAATAACTACCTCAGCTGTTTCTGCAGTGGTATGTGGTTCTGTCCTAGGGAGAAGCTCCTCCTGTGGCCTTGAACAAGGAGGGTACAATTGAAACCAGTGGTGAACTAGTGATCTCTTGTGATGCTCACAAAATAAGCTGAGGGCTTTTTTAATCAACTTGTTTCTTTTGAAGCATAGGATAGAAAAAAGGATAGAAATAATTTTACGTGGTACTTTGAGGGACAAGTAATGTTCCCAGCAAGCAAACTTTAAAAAATAGATTTTGCCACCTATTAATGGCATTTTTCATTTGTGTTTTTTTTTTTTTTTTTTCCTTAAATGAAAGAAGAAACATTTGGCTTGATTTGACTGATGTGTTGCTGAGCCGGAGACACATCCGTTCTCTTGCTTTGTTGCTTCTGGGATAAAGCAGCATATGGTGGTTATTGCTGGATTAAAGGAAAAGGCCCCAGTTTAATTCCAGCTGTGATCACATGACTTTTGGTGAGTTGCAAAGGCTGATGAGGGGTGGATTTAGAATATGGGATTTGAATTTTATGACCTTGATATTCTCTTAAAAGGGAGCTTTAAATTGTCAGTTCTTTAGATTGTTTCAGTGTTCTGGAGCTGTAATGTTAATGGCAGCTGGGCACAGCTGGTGTTGGTTAGGATCATCTTCTCGAGGACACTATGCCATGTGACTGCAGAACAGAGAGAAATGTAATTTGTAAGGTGTTTAGAGTAGTTGAAATTAACCAATTAGGCCTGAAATTGTCATTTTGAGATGTAATGTGTTTATAGCATGGAATGTGTGAAAGATGTTTCAGCTCATGATTAAGAACTAAAATGAGGAGGGAAACCCTAGAGATGATAATTAAGATCAGATGGAAAAAAACTGACTAGATGGAAGAAATTCAGAACTTTACAGCTTTTTCTGCCATGGGGTGGCTGAAGTATTAATGTTCTGAGGGAGATCTTGCTGTTTTAGATAGCTTTTTTCTTTCCAGTGTTATTCTGGAGGATTTTCCAGGGAAAATAAAAGCCATACTGGAGGGTTTTCCAGGGAAAATAAAATTAACGGATAGGAACTTCCATGTGCTGTCAACCATACTCAGCATTGTCTGAGAGAATAAATAAAATCTCTTGATCTCATGAATGCTTCCAGATACTTTTCCCATTTCCTTCCTACACCTTTCAAATATAAATATGCCACCTCTGTCGTAGCTTTTTCTTCTTTATTTGCTAATTCTTGCATGGTGACTAGTCGTCAGATTCTTTCCCTGTTCAGCGCAATTAAATTTTCCCTGAATAAGATCACTAACAGATTCTTCAAGGCAAAATCTGCCTGGTCTTCTCCTGCCCTGCGCACTCCCCCCCCCCCCCCCCCCCCCAGTTCTTGAGCTTCCAGGGTTCGATGAATGCTTTTTCTGTTGTTTTTTTCACACATTTTCCTTTGCTTTCACTGTTACTGGTTTCTGTTCAGTCTTCTCTGCAATAGTTTTTCCAAATCCTCATCTCTTCTTTCTGTGTTTACTCTGTGACTGACTTGTGAATTTAAAGACTCAAACAGGGTTTTCATGTTGATGATGTCCAACATCTGAAATCTCACGTCTCTGACTTTCTTTCCTTGTTCAGAATATCTGGTTACCTCCAGCTCAGTCACTGTTTGCTAACAATCAGTATTAAGAATAATGTTGTTAGGGTAGTGATCTCAACACTTGAACCTTTCCTCCTTTATCTTGGTGGACAAACCTTGTCGCTTCTTCTTGTGCATACTGCTTGTTTAATTTCCTGTAATAACATATCCGTCTTTGCTTTAATAACTAGTTTTCATACCTAATACAATTTCTTCTAGTTTGGTCTCTGCAGTCCTGTTCAATCCTATGAACAATATTGCTTTCTTACTCTTTACCTCAGGATATGCCAAAGCCTGTCTGATTCATTGAGCACTTTCTTTCCAGCTTCCTTATCAGTGACGTGACTCTTGTCCTTTGCATTGTCTGATGTTGTCCCAAAGTCCCCCATTTTTTCTTCATCTTCCTGATGTGTTTATTTCCTTGTTGCTTTATTTCCTCTGTCCCCTTAGGAGCATCTTCTCTTCTGCTGTTTGTGTACCCCATGGAGGCTAGATCAAAGTGTTTATATGGTATTTAAAAAAAAAAAAAAAAGATTGTATTAGTTCAAAGATGAGGATCTGGTGTATTGTTCTAGTAAGTAGTGGGTTATCTGTGCAGCTCAGGAGCTGAAACATTAAATTTTCCACCTTTACAAATTGTTACTGGAAAGTGATAAGGTGATGCCGAAGGGTTCTTCTGCATAATAATTCACATTCAGTAATAATTTGAATTCCAACTTAAAAAAAAAATCTGAATTGATATTAATGAATCAATGAATAGAACAGAGAATGTTTAATAAGCTTACTGGAGGTCTGCAATGCTGGGACCTCTTCCCTGTGATTTAAAATGTTTTATGTTGATTTTCCAAAGTTTACAGTGAACTACAGAGCCTTTTCAAAGCTTGTTCTTCGTAGTTGGCATCCCCTTACTGCTCTTATAATGCCGTTTATTTGAACTACATACAAAGTAAAAAAAAAAAAAAAAAAAAAGCAAAGCTCATATTTTGGTTCTAAATGTGTCCCTGGCATACTGGCTATATGTGCTTGCTTGTTTAGGAGCCCTTTGGTGACATTGGTGTCATCCTGAAGTGCATGGAGTCCCTGCTGCAGTTTACGTTGCCTGCTAAAGGATGTAAAAACTGGACTCTTGTCCACAGCAAAGTTTTGCCATGTGTTAATTATTCTGGGATCAACAAACATGTGGTTACGTTAGAAACACCCCCCCCTCACCTTTTTTAAATGTGGTTGCAGTCTGGTGAAGGGTAGAAACGCAGCGTATCAGTTTTCACTGAATAAATGCCAAAGCACTTCCTAGAATTATTTTGTTTGAAGAGCTGAGGCTTTAAGAAGAATGCAAAGCTATTATAAGTTGACAACAAAGTTCAGAAATTGGGCAACCTGTATGTTCTGAAATAGAATCTATCATATGTTTTTTGTATGTACAGGAAATAATAAATATCACAATAAAGGAATATATTAGTACAAATGTTGAAACACTGCTACCTTCTAGCATTTGCATTGCCTAGCTCCCTTGTACTTCATTTAATTTTTAACTCTGCCTGTTTATTTTACATTTCTTTTAAATTTTATGGGCTTGTGAAGGCTGAACACTAAAGTATTACGTATTAAAGATAATTGAACAAAGAATGAAAAAATACTGATAGGTATGCTTGTAGAAAATTAAGCTGGTCATTTACACTTCGGTATGTTATCTTTTCATGTATGCATATCAGACAGTTTTCTGTATAGGACGTTTCCCAGATGAGGTGTGTAAAAATCTGCATGTGCAAACATACACATGTATAGTTGTAACTGTCAGTATAGTCCTTGAGTTAAATGTCTTCTCATCACCCCATTTGAGGCAGGCGTTTAATTATCTTTTACAGTTATATTGTCTTACAGTGAGAAGAACATTACTAACTTTCAGGAGGAAAAAATAAATGAATCTGAGTGAAACTGCCATGAGAAAGCAATCCGTATCCTTTCCTACAGGGCTCAGCAACTCTAAGAAAAAAAGCAGCTACCATTGTGCAAAAGCAAAGTATCTAGCTTTTTTTCTCCTCCATAATTCCTGATTTCTTTTAGTTTCCTAGTTAAATGCAGTAAATAATTCCTCATTTCTCCTCACTCTCAGAAAGCATAACCTTGTATATCCTCATACACAATATTTAAAGTAATACTGTTGTTGCCTCCCTCCCTTTTTTCTTCTCTGTAAGATCCCATTTACTTGTGCTTTAAAACTTCTGTTGTGCCTATTTAAATCATTTTAAGATGTTGTTTGCTGGCTTTGGCAGATAAAACTGATTATGGTTATAGCTCTGTCTGTATCTCAGGAAAGTGAGAGAAATGTGTATGGTTGTATAAAAATGTCCAAACCATTAGTTATCCGGAAAACTTTACCGGTCTGTCTTGTGAGATTTCAGGCTGTTCGTGTTGCTTGTCAGTTGAGAAATATGCTCTGCAGACCTCCAGGTGCTGCTCCTCTGTGGGAGAATAGAAATCAGAATAAATGTGAAAACTTTTTAAAAGCAGGCAAGAGACGATCCAACAGGATCAGGAGGTGACTTCTTAATATTGAAGGAGTTCTAGTAGGTAGCATGTGGTTGGGTTTGGGGGGACACCAAAAGGGAAGACTTCTTTTTATTATTTATATTCCAGCAGAAACCCATTCAAGATCAAAATCCTATTCTGCTATCTGCTGTTCACCTCTGCAGGGATACTCCCTTGCTTCCCTTGAATCTTGAAGTCTACTTATGTTCCACCTCTTACCTGTGCATTTACAGAATATTTGCCATCCTTCCTGATTTCCTTAAAAAAAATGTGGAGGTTTCACTGGTCAAAAGCAATTCTGACCTGGAAAAGTAGATGTCCAGCAGCTCTCATCCTGCACCACCTACAGTCATTTTTCTCTCTGACCCTGTAGCTCCTCCAGAAAGAGCTGAAGTGCTCCCACCTCCAGCTGAGTACAGGGAGAGAAAGGAAGTGGCACAGCAACATCTTCCCCACTCAGCCTCCCTGCTTAAGGCTGACATATTAGAAAGGGGGAGCTGGCTTTGTAAAACAGTAAAGGGGGAACAAATCTATTCTTTGCTAATTAAAGTTTAATTAAATGGGGAAGTCCTGTAAAATAACACATCCAAAATGCTGATGCATAATTTGTATTGTGAGACGACAGAATGTAAGTAACACGGCGTGCAACTATCTCATGCTTCTGCACCCTCGCCATTGAAGGTGCACATTTTATGTAGCAGCCAGGTGAATACCTACTAAAAAGAAGCAATAAAGATTAAGCAATAGTCTGTTAAAAGTGTATTGAAAGAAGTGTAAAATTTGCTTAAGTTCATTTCTTTGTCTGTTCTGTATCCTTTGGGTTTACCAGGTGCTACCTAGCTTATGAAGTATTTGGTACTGTAAACGTGAATAATTCCAGATACTGCTTCAGCTATTTCTAAGCCCAGCTTCAGAGTGTGTGTGGCACAGTGTCCCCTGAAAACCTGCACACTTTGCAGGAGACATTTTGCTCTTCTATTTATTCAAAGCATATATAGTGTTTGCTTCTAAAATTTTTGGTCTGACTCCTGTGACTCTGGCTCCAGTAAGTAATGCCAGTAGCATGGGTAGATGGATCTGACAGGGTTGAGAACTAACAGCATGTCAGGCGCTTTTCTCCAATGAAGGCTATAGATCAGAGCTAGGAATCTGCTGGAGCCAGAGAGGGTGACAGGGGAATAACATCCCTTTCTCTTCCATCGACAGGGGTAATAACTCCTGGCTCTCTAGGGACAGATTGTAAAAGCCAATAGCCAGAAGCTGTGAAGCAGGGAGGGTAGAAGAATTGAAAATTAAAGAGGGAGTGAAAATTTTGTGTAAGGCTTTAGTGAGATGTTGGAATAAACCATCAAGTGTCAGCCTTTTAACTACCTTATTGTTGATAGAAAGGGTTCTTGCAATATTAGTTTTTATTACTTTACAAAGTTAAAATACTAGTAAAATACTAGTTAAAATGATTAACATATGCTATGTATGCTTTCATGTGTAGCTAGGTATCATATATTCTGGCATAACTGTTGTTATTGGAAGTGTAGAAAAAGTGATTTACAAGTATTGCTTTAAAATTTAAAATCTCTTGCATAGAAAGAAAATGTTAATATCATTACTGTCTATAGACATTTTGAGCATGGTGATTCTCTACATCATATAAAAATCATAGCATGAATTCAAATGGCTGTGTGATTTATAGCTGTTCTCTCTTCATATGTAAAATTTCTCATTCTTGAATCTTTTGTACTTTACAAGCATTTAGACTTTGGCTGCATTTGTATCCAGTAGGAGTGTTCTAGTGAGGCTCGATTTTACCAATGTTACGATACGTGCACCAGGCAGTGAGTCTCTCACTCATTTCTTTCTGGAGCAGTAGCTTTTAGCAGTTTAATGACAAACATTTACACAGGCAAAAACATGATAAAAAGACATAGCTCCTGGACTTCTAAGAAACAGAAGCGCTTAAAAGCAGTGTTTTTTGTATGAGATGTTCTTGTTGAGTTTTTAAACTGTGACTGGTGTTTAGTTAAATCTTTTACAGACTCAGTTCACTGAAGGTGACAGAAGTACTCACTTGAGCTCAATGAAAAGTAGACATGACAGTAAATTTTTCAGTCAGAGACAGGAGATCTTGTTATAGGAGTCAGTATGGGGGTCAGGGCAGAGCCTGTTGATGATTGAGGAAAAGAGAAGTAAATTCATTCTGCTTCAGGCACTTTGTCAAGTGCCAGTAGCTTACCATTGAGAACTAGTCACCCGTTCTAGTCTTAGGGCCCTAGAGGTCACTCATTTGATATAAATCATAGCACTGCATAGGCTCAGCAACCTATTGCCATTTGAGATGAAATAAAAAAAGAGGAATGCTTCATTCTGAATTGAAATGACTCTGAATATCTCACCACATGTTGCTGTTTAATGCAATATGTGCTTAGATATTGATCTCCAAAATCAAGTCATTAAAATGTGCAGTTTTTGTTTATTGGAATGAAGCAATTAAATGGTTCAGTTATGCCAGGCCTTACCTTTTCTGATGAAAACTATTGATTTCTTGCCACAGCTTTATAAGCGACAATGTTTTTGATTACTCTTGACAAACCTCCTTGGAGTGTTAATTAAAATTGTACCAGATGAGCAGGTGTGGGAGATCATTAGATCACCCGGATCACACACTACACTTCATATTCTGCAGCCTTGCATAATGAATAGGGCACAAGAGGGGAAAAACAATATCTTCATCAGCAGAATTAGCATCTTCTCTCTCTTTTCTTTTTTAACTAGGTGACATTACATTTTACAGTACATCCATTTATCAGCTATTGAATAACTTCTACTGCAACTGATTAAATTCAATTTCTTTTGAAATATTACATTGCTACACAAACACAAAAATTAAGTACTCGTCTGGTTTATGTGCAAACGTTTGTAAACTGATGATAAGCACTACAGTCTTTTAAAAGCAAAGCAGAAACTTTACAGATTTTCCCAAATAAGACATTTGAATAATGTCTTCATTCTTCTTTTGCTTAACTACATGATGGTATAAAATAGTATGAGAACTATTGATTATATTGGTTTTGAAAGAGCAAATTATTTCATGATTTATTAATTTACAATAGATTTTTTTTTTTTGTCTGATGCAATATTAATCAGTTGATCATTTTTTTCAAACCTTAATATTATGCTAGGACAATGACTCTGTATAGCATGTATTGTACCTGTGTTGTACAATACAAGGGCATGTTCCAGGCTGGAGACTGCCACTGCTTATGAAGCCTGCTGTGATATGCAGCTCTTTTGACTAGATGATGTAAGGGCAAAAAGGGAGCTTAAAGCAACTAGGGAAATTAGGGATGTAATGTGATTAAGGACGGGATATATGTTTGGAACAGCACAGGGAAATGTGCAAAACATTTGATCACAAACTGCTTGGCCTGTAAATAACCAGCTTCAATTTCCTTTAATGTCACAGGTGTCAATGGTTAACTGAAAGCTGCATGGTACATCTGACTGAACTGACAGGTTGTGACTTCATGGTTTTAAACTGAAAAGAGGGGTTGTTTTTTTTCTTAATACTTCAAGTAATAATTGGAAAAGTTAATGCCTAAGCAACAGCAGCATTTGGGATAGATGTTCTCTTCTACAGAGCCAGAGCTAGAAGTCATGTGCCCTTTGATGTTGACTAAGTTGCCTTCTCAATGCCTGGCTCTGGAAATTGGATGAACCGTACTGTGTAGTACTTGCAGTTCGGCAGTATCGCAGTATCCGTTCAATGTTTGCAAAACTATTGGAAATCCTAGCATACATGTATATTCAAATAGCATATCTAATATACATTTCTAAATGGTTAATTGGCCACGTGTTATACTTTCCAAAAACACTCCAAACTCGTAGAAATGTTGAAAAGAGACAATCCTGTGTTAACTGTTATTATGGTTGCAGAATTGTAAAAGCTAGCGCATTACAAAGATTACAAAGATGGACCAGAAGGTTTAGAAATTACCTGCATGTTGGAAATGTAGGTATGTTGTTCTCTTCCAGCAGGAATCTAGCTAACTGACTTGGCTGTCCTATTGATTTAGGTGAGCAATATAAATGAGATTTGGTCCTAAATATAGTTTTTCATATCTCTAGCTGGTTATGAAGTCCAACCTGAGAAGTGGAACCTTTACAGTGATAGTGATCTATGGTTGAATTTGGTTGTGTTCTTTGAGCTTCAATGCAGAGTGTGTTGTTGATCACTTGATTTTGATGACCTGATTCTGTAAGACGTGGATGTTTTTCAGTTATGTAAAGCATTCTTTAATTCAGTTAACGAATTTACTACTTCATGACTTGACCAGGACGCATTACTTTTTTTGAGTACATTTGAAAAAGATGACATTCATTCAAATGCATATAATTTGCAGGATATTTTTCTGTAGATAATTTGGAGATGTTCTCTGTCATCTTTTCAGAAGATGATATTTCTATGCCTTGACTGTCATTTCTTTTGGTTTAGGCTGGAAAAAAAGAAAAAAAGAAAGAGGAGTGACCAAAATTGTCATCTACATAATGTTTGCTTGGTAGCTTTGAAGTCTATGAAACAAGATTGATTCTCACGGCATGGTTTGACGTGGGTACCTCTGAAACATCTGATATCACCTGGTACTCCCTGGAAAGGCCTGGTAGGTGAAGCTGAATGGAAACTAACATGCACTCTCAGCCACTGTTAGAGCTGTGGTATAACATGAGAAACGTTGGAGTGCTGCTGCTTATATGCTACTTTTTGGGTGGATGATAGATTGCTGCAGTAGCTTGTAAGAATAAAACTTCTAAGAGTTAAACTTTTCAAGAAAAAGCCCGTAACAAAAAAAATTAAATAATCTGTCAGGTATAACAGAGAAAGAAGAGAATGTTATGTGCTGTAAGCATGTACGTAGGGTGTATTTTTCCATGTTAGTCAGTACTTTTGTTGCTATCTTTTTAGATTTTAAGTAAAAAAAAGAGTACTGTTAAGATTTTCACTGGCATTCCAGATGTATCATGATTTGTTAAATAATAATGCTTCTGGTGGTATACAAAGTTTTGCTATAAATTATCAATATCCTAAGGGAAGGCTGAGATAAACTATACCAATTTTGTTCCCTAAAATTAAAAAAAAATGTATTCTTTTCTTCTGTGTAAATGCATCCAAATAAGCTTTCAGATTTTTGCCGTTTCTGTGTTCCATGCTTGACAGGCATGGAAAAATCTGTGTACCCCTAGCTGTTGATTTCCTAACTTTTTTTTTTTCTCAGAACAATTACATCATCATGTTTATTAGTAACTTTTTTCTTTTGTTGCACTCAAAAGGCTGTTAGCCACATTGCATGTAAAATGAGTGAGACCTGGAATCTCTCAGGATTAGTAGTTCTCTTTATTCTTTGCTCCATATTGAAAATCATTCCTGTCAGCTGATGCTCTCCAAGCTGCCTGGAAGAACTTTGGCATAGTTTTCCTAACCTTTCAAACAGTAAAAGCAAAACTCTCCTTTGATAAAAAGCTGGAGGACTTTGGCTCGGAGCCATTAAGGATGCAGGCGACCGTGCTGCGCTCTGACAGCGTATTACACAAAACACCGAAAAGTTCTCCTCGGGGTCCCTGGAGTGGGCTGAGGCACTTTGCTTGTACTTAACATATATCAACTGTCACCCGATGGCAGTCGGTGTTGAACCGAACACAATGGAACATCCAGATGGTCTAAACAAAGCGAACAAATGTTCACTGCTATTAAAAGCTGTTTACATCAACTTCCAGTATTTCATGTGCTGAAGTTTATATTGTGTCACTGCTGGGGTGCTTAGCTCCATCCTCAGTTCATATCAGGGATTTCTAAACTATTGTTGCTTATGTGTTAAAATAACATTGCAAATATACCCCAAATCCATGCCACTGAACTTTTTTTTTTCTTTTTTTTTGCTTAGGTAGGAAATTGGTCATTGTATGCTAATCACATGCTTTCAAATATTGTAATTGATTGTCCCATCTAATTTCCCCTTGCTTTTCCCCCAGTGTGGGCTACTTCCAGCACCTCCCCCCCCCTACACAGGCGTTCAGCGTGCGGCACGGTGCTGGCTCCCCTCGGGTGCTAACCCGTCGCCTCTGGACCCGACCCAAGCTCTTGCTGCCTGAGCAGAGTGCCACCGGTGTGTGCCGTTCGTCTGATGGCGACGTGGGTGTGTGGGGCAGCCTTTCGTTCCTGAAATGCTCTAAGGCATCTACTGCTGTCTCATTAGTGAGTAAGATGTGTAAGTGACAAATGGACATTTTACATCTCCTTCCTCTGACCCTTGTTACTGGTAGCCACATTACTGAAAGTCCACCTCCGTGCCTTCTACTTGCTGAAATAAATTGGTGGGACACGAGCCTCTCTCAGTGTATCATTTTTCATGAAGCTGCAATGAAATTCCTAGGAAGATTGTGAGTGAGGAAATCTTTCCAAAATGTTGCCGTATGTTGCAAGTATAGTTTCTGGTTAATTGTATGCTATTCCTAAAAGAATGACCAGAAGTGTTTAAAGCACTTAAATTTTGACCAAAAGTCATTATAAAATTACATGTTTTTAAACAATCAAGAAAAATTTTTTTTTTAAATGAGTGAAAGACTATATCAAAACTATTATCCATCTGCAGAATACTTGCTTGCAAAATACAAATCAACGGTTTATTTAAAATTAAATATATACAGCCCTCTTTCCTCCCCACAAAGATCATGGGTTTCAGGTCTTAGATAAATGGAACCAGCAGCCTTTTCAGGTAAGGACCTGTCTTTTGTGCCCTGTACACCCAGCAATTGATACCAGTTACAGTGGGACAAATGATAAAATGGCACCTGAAAAACATTGTTAAACCACCCAAATCTAATTTGGGTTTTTCACTATGATTTCCTAATATAATTTGTATTTATCCAAGCTTATGTCATTCAGTTTCTTGCTTCACAAGAACTTTCTCAAGATGAACAAAGCTATGCATGTTTCTTCTGAGAGAGAAATCCTGTCACATTTCATAGGTTTTGAATAGAGCTCTGCAGCTCTAAACAGTGCTGCTACAAAAATGGTCTATGCTGAGTATGTTAGTCATATTCTTTGTAAAATGTTTATACCACACAGATTTTTCTAGTACTATAATTCTCAAATTTAGTGCATTTACAAAATGCGTAGAGAAATTGTCATTCTAAATTCAAGAGATTTTTTTAATAAACCATTAATATCTTAAAAAATTGTAATTTTATAATGTGTACAGTAGTTTATGCTAGAACAATTTTTTTTGCTTGCTTACAAACAGTAGCTCTGTTATTCTCTAAGCCTGTTCATTACAATGTTGACTACAACTGTTTGGATATAAAGAGACTTCTATTTTAGCACTGAGAAATATGAAGTGATGTGCTACTTTGTGATTTTAACTGCCTCTTTATAAATGGATGAATGAACAATTGAAAGATGTCCATCTTGGTGTTTTTAAAAACTTAAAAACTAAAAAACTTAAAAAAGTACTTGTAAAAAAAAAAAGTATTGTTTTACAAATCCATCTTTATTTCTGACAACAGTATGTGACCATAATGTAAAATAAAAACCATGACATTTTAATATCTGGTTTTACTATTAGTTGTGAAGGTGATGATACTGCAGATAGCGCATTTTTTTTCCTGGTGTGTTCTAGCTGATAATCATTCTGTTGAATACAAGACCAATTCCTGTTTTCAGAAAGTTTGAACATGAAGTTTCCAGGTCCAAATTTAGGTATCCAAATAAGTTGGCAGAGGTATGGATAACTTTTTCAAGTTAGTTCCATTTAATTTTGAGCTTTAACAAAATATTTAACTATAGGCTCTTAACTTGAAAATCTTGCCTTTTTTTTTTTTTCTCCCCTAAAATGTTGCAGAGAACCAGAGCAAACTCCCATTTAAAAAAAAAGTATTTCTTGCTATTATATTTTTTGCTGCATGGTTAAATCCCCTTTCCTTAGAGTTGTATCTGTTGTTCAACAACCAAATCCTTGGCTTGGCACACATCCTTAGGAATAAAGTTACTGCTCGTTATTTCCTTTGAGTCTGCAACGCCCACGTTGTTTTCAGAGATGAAATGGCTCTTACAGGCACCTTTTCTATGGAGTGTAATGAAGAGGGCCTAATACATTTGTCATGAAGGGCCTGTGATTCACCTTTTTGTCCTTAGTTTACATCTCCTTTTCATGTCCCCTTAATCTTTGAACCTAGAATGTACACAGCACCGCTTTGCACAGAGGTGGTCTCCTGGCATTATGGTGAACTTTACTTGCAGGACATGTGCTCTAGAAACACCAGAGTAAGCTTTTGCAAAGAGAATTTGCATAGTGTTTAATTATTCAGGGGTCAGTGCATCAGAAACATGAAGTATGTAGAAGAAATAGAGTTAAACACTATTGGCACTGGTAAACATTTGAGATGTCTTTTCTAGAAGGTCAAGCTAGTTCCTATGTTATGTTGGAACATGACAATAAAATAAATTAATATTATTCTAAGTAAAAAAAAAAAAAATCTTTGTTTCTTTTCCAGAGACTTTATTTGCAAAACCATAGGAACTGGATGCATCAGAAGACATTTTGAAATAAAGGTGATGTTGTTGATTTTAAGTGTTTCACTAAGCAAGACCTTCCTTGACCACACAAAATGACAGAGAAGGTAAGATTTTTCTTATATAAGGGAGCCCCGAGAGGTGTCAGGACAGAAAACTATTACAAAACCACAGTTTTCACGTTTGACAGGGGTCAAGCATTGTGCCCGCTGTAGATGAGCCATTTGGAGCCAGATTGTCAATCCAAATGCAAGCTGCTCCGTTTCCTGTTTATGCCTGTGCAGAGTTACACATCCTGACTCGCTTGCCTTCAGCTGCAGGTTTTTCCGCACTCCCTAGGAGATTTCTTCCTTAAAATGGCTTGTTATTTATCATTTAAGTAAGCCATTGGAATTTTGTTAATTCCTGTTTTACTGAGCACATGCAAAATGATATCATTAGCTAAAGGAAGATAATGTTAAGGTAGTAAGAGTTACTGATACTGCTAATTAAGTGACTGTTGCAAAACAAAATCTGCCTGAATGTAGAGAACTGATGCCAAGTTTACTGCTTCACAGAGGCCTGGCCTATTGTATATCTGACCTGAGGTTATCAGCAATTAAAACCTGGTCTAGTAATTTAAAAATAACCTTTTGGATATTACAAATTTACATTTTTCCGTCTGTCATAAGATAAATTAAATATTCTTAGCAGAGGTGTTTGCCTGTTATGTTTATGAAGTTCCTCTATGAACAGTTTGTTTTTGCTATTCAGCAGTATAGCTTCTAGTTGACTTCTTAATTTCCCCCCCTCTCCCCCCACCCCGTCTACTCAGGTGAACTGAAAATCAAACATACCTGGCAGAGTTCACTGCGCTTTGCTGTTTCCCCTTAAATCAGAGCACAATGAGAAATAGTTCTGATTATAGTCAGGTTAATCCTGTCAGAGCCCTATTTTGGAGTTCTGCATTATCTACTTTATGCCTTTCTTTAAAAACTAAAGATTTACTAAATTTAATGGGCTTTTTTACAGATAGCAAGGAACTTCCATTGTTTACCTACATGCCTGGCTTAAAAGCTAAAGGTGAGTAGTTAGCGAGGAAGGAGATTGCTAATTTGGAGATTGCTATTTGATAAAATGACTGACAATGAACTACATATTTCTTGCCCCTCTACCTTTTTGTTGCTTTACTATAATTAGATATCAAGTCTTTAACACATGCTGCACTGATTTGTAAGAGCACTGGGTTGAAGCTGGAAGGGATTTTATTAATCTAGCAGTAGGTTTTCCCTTAAAATAACTGATGCATGATATGAGCAGAGTAAGAGTATAATAAAAAATTAGACTATGTTGAACCTGCATAACTGAAAGAAAAAAAAAAAGAAACCATTCTGTAGCTTTTCTGCAAATCTAATGGAATTAGGAGTCATATTTTCATCATGCTCAGGTTTCAACATGATCTTCAGGGGTCAACTGGCCTAGCTTTAAAGTTTATGGCCCTCTTGCCATTAACACTAGCAAAGAATATATCGTGTCAGGTACTGACAGAGATCTTAATAGAAATATCTAAGCACTCCTAATGAAAACAAACAAGATCTTGCTTTGATCACTTATTCCTGGTTTGTGAATAACCCTGGTAATTAAATAGAGCTCTTTTGCTTATGAATATGGCTTATATTGCCATGGTACCTAAATACTTGCCAAGGATTAATGGGTTTTAATTTACCACTACCTCTATATGATAGAAAAATCTCACTGTTTCTATTTTACAGGCTGAAACTGAGCAACTTTATGTAGTAATCTGTGTAACTTAGTTTGGCTGCTTGAAACTCGTCTTAAGCCCTTTTTTTCAGGTCCAGCTCTGACGTTGGCTCAGGCACTCATCCCTCGAACTTACATACCGAAGTTTCACACCTCACACTGATGTTCTAAACTTCGTTACTATTCAAAACTCCTTCTCACCCCCTGCCAATAATAATAATAATAATAAACACAAACAAACCACCCCAAGCCACTAGTGAGCTTTGGAAAAGACATTACGTAAAATATCATTAATATATACAACTGAATGAATTCTTTTTCTCCCAAGGGATGATTATATTTAATGATAGTGTAGAGCTGGGGTTTGGAAATTTGGTTTTAATAGATGTTAAACTAATCATTAAATGTAATCAAGTTTATTTCCTATGTTATTTGAAGTCAAAAAGGTGGCCAGAGTCTCTTTCCAGACATTCCCTGTTGTTTTGATAAATTTTGCTAAATAACAGCTGATGAGAGAATTTATATCTTGAGTAAAGTGAGTATTGTTTGATTATAATTTTCTATTTTTATCATCATTTATTGTTTGCTTCTTAAATTATAGTAGTACTTGATGTAAATTGCAGAAAATACTATTTTAAATCTTTTTTTCCTCAATTGTCTTTTCAGTACACATAACATCATGAAAACACACTGCAATACCCAGATTAACTTTAGAATGGTTAAGCAACAATTCCCTTGATGACTGTGCTCACATTGTGAGAAGCACCAACACACATGTTTTGTCTATCAGGCCAAAAGAATATCCCATTTAGGGCTTTTCCCCACAGTAATCAAAGCTGAAGACAGCACAACAGCATTCCCTTCAGAGGATGCAGCAAAAAAATGAGCACGTATGTTAAAGACTAAGCCCTGGTACCAGTTCCTTTTTGCACTATATGCTAGTGTGACTTCAGTTTCCTATAGTGAAGACACCCAAGGTAAAAAGTATGAGGCTGCAGATTAACGTAGCGAAAAAAACATTGCTTTGCATAAAGCTCCTTAGGTTCAGACTTGTTGCTGGTCAAAGCTGGCCTATTGACCCTGGTTCACGCTAGCCAGGTAAACCTGCAGGTCTCTGCTAAGGTATGCTTGCAGCGTGAAGAGTCTCAGGCTCTGATTAAATGCATGTAAATAGCCTTTCCAGGTGTTTTATTTAATGTAATACCAGTCTGAGCCTGATGCCTTCCTTTACTTAGGAGGTGAAAGAGGTGGTATGAAACACTTGAAGCCTTGAAAATTTTAAGACACAAGACTTGTTTTCCTCTTATGATTGTCACTTAAAAAAAAATATTTGTAGCAAAACACCCTCTGTCTATGAGAAGCATCAGATGCCTTTTTCTGGAAAAAAAAAAAAAAAAGGCTGACATAAAACTAAGTAGCCTATGGATTTGGCAAAGATGGTAATTGGTTTCACAAGATTCTTTTCCATTTGCATTATGCCTATAGTTGACAAATGTGAATAGTAGTCTCATTGTTCTGCACCTTGGGATGGCTTGCTGAAGATTTTGATTAAAAAAACAAAACAAAACAAAACCCACCACATAGCCATATTTTTAATCAGACCCAGTTTTTGCCCGGCTCTTTGTAGAATTCTCACCTGCTTTGATTATTTGATAAAAGCTAATTTTGTTGCCTTTTTTTGCCTTTGCTTTTTTTTTTTTTATTTATTTTTTCAAAATTCTTAACCTTTCCATACTTTCAGTGTATTTTTAAATTATTGCAAAAATTCCCCTTCCTTCTCCTGTAGCTAGCAGGAAGCCAGCAGGATACCAATACTGCTTACTCACGGAAATTAAAAACAAAACAATAGGTAAGAAAAATAAAGAAATAGAACAAACAAGAGACACTGTCTTTTCTGTTAAGCTTAAAATGCTGTACAATGCTTGTTTAATATACAGGAGCTTTAAGTATTGAATCTTACCCAGGGGAGTTTCTGCAGAACTTGGCTTCAGTTTGTTTCAGCATCTGCTATTAAAAGACAGTGTCAAGTTTCTAGCCCTATCTGTGTGCCCATAAAATGGGTAAAAGAGTAGTAAGCTGCCAGCAGCAGCCCTGCAGCCTAGAATCCGTATTCAAGGTGTGATACTTTATAGAGAGGCAGTTGTTTTGTTTAACTATTTTGCTTGTAGCCCTGTAAATGTTGACATTTCGGGGACTCACCAGGCAGGCACAGCTGATGTTGGGTTGTCTGGACGTGTGCTCATTCACCCTCTCAGAGTGCAAGGTCTCATACTCTCCTGTCCTATCCTGACTGACTTGAGCTATTGTGCACTCCTGCTCCCACACAGAACTGCGGTGCGTGCCAGGGGAGCACTTTGTTTTGCGTGCAGAGTCATAGACAGGGGCACCAACAATCCTTCCTTACCCAAGTATGCTCCGAAGACCTGCTTGTGCTGTCAAAAATCGCCTTAGTTAAACAGGAAAAGGGGAGAGTATGCTTCCATCTTCTTTTCTCTTCCTGCTCATGATGCTGGTGATACAATTGTGTGACGAAGTTGCCTATTTCCCCTTGAATCTAAGCATAGCTCCTTAGGGTGTATATTTTAAACATTTATTTGATAAAAATATTTAATTTACACTTATGTAACATATAATCAACCTCCCAAGCTCTTGATTCCAAGTTCTCCATCTCAGTTTCACCAAAGTTGCATATATTTTATTTTCTTACATCTTTATTCTAAGCTCATCAGCACCACGGACATATGGTCAGAGACTTGTATCCAATTTAACATCTTCACTCTAGACTTTGGAAGAAATAGACTTCTCCATTTGCCACTGACACGTGTGTGAAGAACAGCTCATAACATGATTGAACTCCATTGATTTTTCATAAAAGTTTAATAAGATGATACAGGTCAAAAGCTTTGCAAAATTTGCAATAAATTCCTGTGGTGATCTGAACAAATCTTAGTGGGGAGAGCTGACACCAGAGGAATTTAAATACACGTTGAATTACGTAGAGGACTTTATTTTTTTGGCTAATCATTTGAACCTTGGATTTTAGATGATAAATTTTCTAACACTGCACGGCTCTCCTTTTTTGTTCTGTTTTTTCTCATGTACCTAATTTTTACAGGTGACTTGCACAACATAACGACTCTTTTAGTCCCTCTGCCCCTCCAGATTTTGGTAATGGATCTCAGAGAAATACTTGAATCACTCCCCAGAAAAGGAAGCCCCAATTTTACAGGTAAGCTATTGCATTTCTTGCCCATTTTCCCCTTAAAATTCACTAACACTTTATGAACATGTTTATATCAGGTGAGGCTCAAGCTAAGCTACAGCTTTTAAGCATTGGTGTAACAAGTCCAGGACATGGCTGTCTTAATATGTTCCCTGAGCTGGTTACAATGAGTTAGATGGTATTCAAAACTTGGCTGGGTGAAAGGTAGAATCAGTGATAAATCAGTTACAATGCAGAAAATATCTCTGCAGAATGCCTCAGTAGTTCCCTGAGGGCTTGAGGGTTGTCTCCTACCCCATCCCCTCCCCTGTGCCGGTCCTTGGGGGAAGCCTCAATGCTGCATATTGCTGCTGCTGTGCTCGTGGCTGCAGGCAGCTGAACTGGCCGGGTCGGTCTGAGGAGCCGTCCCTCAGGACGTGATTTTTTATGAGTGGCAAAACCTTTTCACGGCTTTACTTTGTTCCCTGAGATTGCAGGCTGCGGAAGAACAGGGTGTTGATTATACGTACAGTGCTCACTGAACAGGGGCTGCCTCGAGGGTGGGCACAGCTCCCCGCTGAGGGCTGCACAGCTCTGCCTTCCAACCGTGTTCTGCTGCTGCGGGCCCTGAGGACCTGTTGTGAGGGCTATACCTGGAATGGGGGCTATACCTGGGACAGGAGTGAGAGTTGAAACCAGGATTTACTTATTACTTAATGATGTTTTAGATAAAGGATCTGGTACGAAGTCTTCTTATCCCTAGCTGATGATTTTGTGCCATAAGTACTGTATAAATGGCTTCACAAGAAGGTGTAGACTTTTCTTCCAAATTTAAAGTCACAAAATACAATTTATTGAGAATATTAATAAGTTTTGGTCACAGGTTTTGTGGTGTTGGGCAATATTATATTGAAGATAAGCAATAAAGCCAACTTTCACATGGAATGAATGCACTGAAAAATAAGCTTTGTGTTCCCTTGCTAGCTGGGCAGTATGAGAGAGGAGAATTCAGTGCATAAATCTAAAACCCTCTGGAAAACCTTCTTTATAGCTCCATTAAAGTCCTCTAGCTAGCTCAGTGTTTGGTGTTGACACCAAAGACACCTGAATATTCCTTAATGTACTGAAATGTCCCAGAGGGTCACCAGTAAGAATTGCACTTATTCTGGTATAGCACACAGTTTTTATATGTTCCTCTCTATTATTGTCTTCACTATTGTCCTATGGATGAAAAAACAGGCAATTCTCCATTTGCTTTATGCTCTGCTTTAGTGCAACAACTATGTCCTAGAGTGATGCACTCTAAGTGTCAGGTATGAACCCAAAACTGGCTGAGGGGTTCTGCAGGAGCCATAAATTACGTCTTCTTCAGAGGTTTTCTGCTTTCACTCTTGATGTGCAGAACTTATTTCTGCATTCAGGTGAATGTTTAGGTTTACCTTGTAGGTCATCTTTTAGTCTAACAACTAAACTGAATCTTTCTGTTCACCTATTAAATCTGTGGTTTCTGTATATTATATATTTTTTCAGGGAGATGTATGTTCTTTTTTTTTGATTTAATATTTCAAGTGAAATGTTTTTTTCCATTTTCTCTGTAACCTCTCCTGTCAGTACTTAGACTTCTGAAAGACAGTCTTGCAATGGATTAGGTGCTGATATTTTATAATCAGTATCTTATAATTAAAATAAGTTTTCATATAATTTTAGTTTATCCAAAATGTATGTCAGACTCTAGATCTCTGACAATGTCTGTTGCTACTTAAGAAGTGTAAAAGAAGACCAGAAAAACAACACAAAACAAGTCAGCATTCATACAACTGTCATATTTATACATAAATGGATTTCTTTGTATAGGTTGAGTGTTTTTGTCTTCAGCAAGACTCATCCAAGGGATGAGCTTGGAACTGGGGACACAGCCTCCTAATGGAGGCGTTGCTACCTCACACCTGTCATGGTGGGGAGCTTCAGCAGAACACTTTAAAATTTAATCTTTTTGTGCCTCCTGTTGGAGAGGAGCAGTGTCCTCAGGAAAGAGGTAACTTTAAACATAAAGTGCTTGTGTCTAAGCTACCTTCTCTGGGGCCCCAAAAAGAGGGGCCCTGCCAGCCCAGCCCTGAGGAAGGGGAATGCAGCTGAAGGCTCCACACAAAGTACCGTGGTTTTCCGCAACAACTGAAACACCGATGTAATTGTGTTTGAAGTGATTTAAATGAAATGAATCACTAATTTATGAATAAATAATAGGAGTAAAGATTTATGTTGTGGCCATAAAAATAATTTTGGATTAACCTTTTAAACTTTCACCTCTTTGTTGAGCCCTGTAGTCCCAAGGAACAACCAGGCAGCTTCCTCTAACTTGTGTTCCTGTTTGGCCGTGTAATTTGCCCAGCCAGTTGCTCGTGAAGGTGAGGGGCAGTATCCATGGAGCAGCAGGCGCCTTGCCCTCCTCAAACCTTTCCACAGCTGGCTTTGGGCTTTGGCCTTGCCACGAGTGCTCCTAGGCCTCAGTGCTGCGGCCTCCTGTGACGGTCCCCGTGCCTTGTAGGTTGGCTGGGGAGAGGGAGAAAGAGGGATTTGCTTGTTCCTCAAAACAGAGGCAAGCAAGTTGCAGGATATCTGAGGGCTTTTGGGCCTTACCTGACAGAGGGAGCTTCAGATACAACACTGACCGCTGCTGGTGCCTCTGAGAGCTCCCCCTCCATGTTCATGGTCCTGCTTTTGCTCTTGCTGGAGGAGTGATGGAGAATCCTGGCTCTGAAACTTTGCATTGTTGATGTTGCTTAGCTTTAGTTTTTCTGGAAGATTTTTGAGGAAGGCACTTTCTTCTCAGTTTCTTTCAGCTTATTTTTATGTGAAGACTTTCTTCTTTTCTTTCTGTTTTTCCCCCACCCCCCTGTTTCCAGATGATAATTTTGTTTTCTCCTTCTCATCTTTATTTTGCTGCAGGTACTTTGTTTTAACTTCTTACTTTCTCTTCTGTTATTTTCCAGCACGTATCCTGTTTTTTTTTTTGTCTTTGAACTTTTGCAAAATACCCCTTCCCAAATCATATATGCATACATAATCTGATTTACTTTGTAGACATACAGACTCATTGGTCAAACTGTTCTTGGTATGTTTTGGCACTAATTCAATAAAACATCCAGGGGAGACCTAACGTATTCTGTGTGATCAGTGGAATGCAATCCTTTGCTATCACAGAAACCAAAGAGTGATTTATTCATACAAACATTGCCTGTACTGCCAGCTGATCAGTGAGGTGATCAGTGTTATTGCCCGCACTGGCTAAAGCCCCATGATTTCTTGGAAAGACGTGGTGCAGATGATAAGTTAAAGTTTTTATTATTATTATTATTATTTTTTTAAAGAAACTGAAACAGGGTGGAAGAGCTCTCTTTTTAAGACTTTTTCTGTTTTTCTATAAATAATCTCTGTTAGTAATTTAACATATAGACCATACTAGTGAGCTATGTGTTCTATGTCACTGTCACGAAATAAATAAGTAAAAGATTATTTTTTTCATTTCATTAATGTTCTCCATAGATTACCAGCAGAGGAGAGAGACTGATGGGTGGCATGATGCATGTAAGTAATATGATGAGAACACATCTCACTGTTTTGGTGGTTTTCTTTGATACATCACTGCAAATACAAGCAGAGTGTTTAAAAGCAGAGGATTTTTTAAAAAATAAGTTCCATCTCTTATCCAGAAATCTTTTTGAGGAAAATTGTCTTTAAGAAAGCCCTCCTTTTACCAAACCTTTGCTTGCTGTTTTAAGATGGAGCTGGTTGTGGTGCTGCATTTCCATATGAGTGGATGGTTGATGTTCCTGCCCCAGCACCATGCATGGGGCTCAGGGTGGTGAAAGCAGGCACACACCAACCTTTGCTGTGCCAGCTGTGCATACCCCAACACAATAATCTAAGCTGTGATCTGACTATTTCTTCGTGCAGCTGTGTGAAGGATTTTTTTTTTCCCCAAGAAAAACTATGCATTACATGTGTGTGAACTTGGGGAGTGAGGTGGGGGGCTGTAAAGCTAACAGAGGGTCACAGTAAAAATCACAACATTTGGGTGAAGTACTGGAAACGTTATTTTACTAGGTGAAACTGGCTTTGCTAATTTACTCATTGAAGCCCCTTTTTTGTGTGCATGTGTACGGGTGTGTTAGGTGGTGGACTGTGAAACAGCTTCTTGGGAATATTGACATAAGTAGGTAACTACAGTCTTCTGTCCCTATTGAACACTGTTATTTCTGAGATAGTAAAAACAAACAAACAGACAAAAAAAACACAAAAAAACAACCCAAACTCATATGATGTAAATAAGTTGAAAAAACACCAAACTTATCTTGAGAGCTTTCTGGCTATTGCTATGCTTTGGAGTAATACATTGTTCAAGATACAGCACTCCTATGATGAATTAAACTAATATATCATAAGAGTGCCATAGCTTTGATGATGTATTAATGTAATATATCGTTAAGGTGCCATTGCTCTTATGATGCATTACTCAAAACATTACCAACTGGTTGGGTTAGTGCACAAGCATCTGTGTGTATGAAGTAGAAAACAGCAAGTATTTCTATATCTGAAAGCGAAAGGTGAAACTTTTTTTTTTTTTTAAAAAAAAAGGAAAAAAAATCTTGCATGTGCAAGAACAAGCTAAGAAGATCTGAAAACTGGGGCCCCTCTAAAGGGTTGAGCTGGGTGGCACCATGACTGAGGTGGGAGCCATATGTTTGCAAAATCTCTATTTGACAGATGTACAGAAAATTTGGTGAGGGGAGGAGAAACTGCCTTTAATAGAACAAATAGCAAGTTTAATTCCCTTTCAAGGAGTAATGTGATACATGCTGAAATACATAAGCTCAGCATTTTCCTGAAATATGTTGGCATGATTCTTCTCATGGTATTTTTTGCAACTTCCTTTACACTTTATCATGGTTTTTGGGAAAATGAAGCTGTTCAGGATTTATGCAGATATAAAAGCTCTTTTACCTTGGATTTTAATTATTATTATTTTTTGTTGCGTGTGCCAGCCATTTCTTCAACATCTTAATTCTACAACACATTAAATACCAATGATGGTGATGAATGGTGATCTCACTTGTTGCTTTCTAACAAAAAGGCTTCTTTAGGTATTAAGTGTGCATTTAGCCTTCTGATCTTTCTATTTGTTGCCTTCTGCAAATGCAGTGCAATTCAGTGGATGCTATGGATGTTATTGACTTGGATGTATGCCCTTGAATGGGCAGTACTCATTGCTTGTGTTTTGTTGAAAATCCAGCTCACAAATGCTCTGGTCTTGCAATGATAAATATTGGTGTTAAATTTCATTAATTTAATTTTTGCCACTCATAGGGCTGGGTGCAAGATTTTCCCAAGTATTGATTCTTTTATTATTATTATTTACCACATTTAGAAACAGAATGTTACAGAGACAGATGTAAAATACTCTTCTTAGCTGAATCCATTAAGAGAGGCTTTCAAGAACATTTCTTGGTAATGAAAAACAATGTCTCAGGTATAAGTTGCTCTTCTGTTCTCTATGATGAGAGTCATTAAGTATCCAGTATAAAAAGTTGCATTTCTCAGGTTGCAATGCCAAGAGAAATTTGCCAAGACAGTGTGCAACTTGACCCTTTTTTTTTTACATCCCGCTATCTTGACCACTAGATGGCATTGACATTGTAAAGGTAAGTGGGGAGGAGATGGACGGTGCTAAAAACTCCTCCCTTCAATGGCGCACCATCTTCCTTCCTGCCATTCGAAAAGCACAACCAGACAAGTAAATCCTCCAGTACCATGTGCTAAGGCTGTACCAAGTGCTGAATTTTGAGGAGTTCCTCACTGACAGCACAGTTGCTGCAGGAATGGTGACCCAATCGTGTACTCCTACATGGCAGATTGCTCTTTGCAGATCATTCTCAATTGAGTGTGCACAGGCAGACAGCTGAGACTGCAGCCGCAGGAACCCCAGATATAAATTGGGGAAGGTGCTGGCATTTGGATTTTCTAGTTACTGCACTCTATTGCAATCACAGTGCTTAGTTGTGTACTTTTTTTTTTTTCTCTTTTAGTATGCTGATAACAGTCTCTGTGATAGTCATTGCCGTGGTTAACTTATGGTGGTGTCACCTCTCTTGCTCATAATTACCAGAAATCGTGAAGTTAGTGGGTATTCCAGGAGCACCTCACAATAAAAGGTATTACAGTTGGTGTTACCAACCAGGGTTGTTAAAAACAGATCTGTGCATGAAGATTTGCATCTTTGTCAGGCCAACAGAAAAGTGTTTTGCAGCATGAAAGCTGGGGCTGGAAAGTCATGTTGCTGTCTTTTAATAATACTGGTATAACCTTGGCTTTTTGTAAAATGTTACTCTTATTTATTAAAAGTCTAGACAGAGAGCTTGAAGAAAATAATAGGAAGATAGGTACAATCTCAGGAAAAAAAATGAAAAAAGTTATATTTAAGGTAGACTTTACTTGTTTTCCTTCTCTCATTATTTTGATTTTTTTGAAATTGGGCAGCCAGTGGTATTCTCCAGTCTCATGACTGGGATTGTACTCTGGCTGGTACATGGGCCTCGTGTCCCCCTCACTTAGACAGAAACAGAATTTCTATGTAGGTTTCTTAGTAGCAGAAAAGCAGGGCTGTTTGTATTTAGTTTGGGAAGCAATAGGTGTTCTTTTCTAGTTGTGTAATACTGGGGGAGCATTTCATTGGGTGGAGGTCCCAGGAAAGGTTTTTACTGCTAGGTTTGGCACACTATTACTGACACAGAAGCGTAAAGCGAGGGAGAAAAAAAATCAAGAACAACACCCAAACCCTTTTCTTCTAATGGTTTCTTCAGTCACTGTGGCTTCTGTCTTGGCTTTGATGGCAACTCAAGTAGTATGGCAAGTGGTAGCTGTGATAGGTCACAGGCAATTTGACAGTTTGGCATGTTTTGTGACAAGAAGCAGTTCCTAGACCTAGCAGATGTTGCCTTGCTGGTCTCTGATCGCTGCACACAGGTTTGGGAGGGTCTGATGCTGTGTGTGTGTCACTTCAGTTTCAGAGCTTGATGTTGACTGGTATCAAGTGACGGCCCCTGAGACCCAGCCCACAGCCTGCATGACGTGGGAACTCGCCATCTCGGTGCCTGCCCTAGGCTGAGGAAAAGTTTGCTTCCACCGACTGATCCTGCTTCTTTTGGGATGGCTGTGTAAAAAAGGACTGTGGAAGCCATTTGTGTTCAGTGATACGGCAGGAGGAGATAAGAATTTTCATGTAATAAGTAGTGAATTGTTTAGGAAGCAGTGCTTGTGTTCCTCCAATATAGCAGTGTGTTTCATAGAAGTAGCTGTAGTCTTTGACTGGGGAATCATTTATAGGCTGCTATTAGAGGTAATTATTTTAATGATGGTTTAATGACATGACACCAGACTTGGAGCAGATGGGTAAATGGATTCTCAGAAAACTGTATTTTGTGTTCTGTTGTTTTGTTGTTATTATCTGTTTTTTTTTTTCTTTTTTTTTTCTTTTTTTCCTTTCTTCTGATTAAAATTGAGTAGGTGGCATAAGAATGAAAGCAGCAGAGCCTGAAAAACCAAGAGGCCAGGTAGCTACTGAACCATTTCATTCAGGCAGTAGAAGAAAGAGACGAGAGCAGTGCTCTTTCTTATTTGATAATCTTTTATTAAGCAATAAACTTTTTCAAATGTGTGTTGTGGTAGTAGCTAGATATTCAGCCAGGTCACAACTTTGTCATATTGGTATTAAAAATCCAGCTTCCTGCACAATGGACATTTGATGCATTTTTTTTTAAGCTCTCATACAGATAATAGCAGTGATATTATTAGAGGGCAGTACCTCCCTGTTGCAGACATGCATGCCACATTTCAATCTCTCTGTCCTGAACACAAAAACACTTGCTGCTAAGGAAAGGTGATAGAAAATTCATAGAAATAGCTTGCAATTGCATGTTGCTTTTTTACTTTTAATGATCTATGTGCTGCATCAGCCAGAGCTGGATTGTGAGCTCACTGTTCTGCATGTTTGAAATCCACTGTTTTTTAAATAAATAGTTTGGAGCTGTAAGAGCCAAGCTTTCCTGCTTTATGCTCAGCTAAATTACACTCCACCAGTCACAGGTCAATGCACTCCATACTGGTACGTTTGAATTGTCAGGTGTTGCCTCTGAAACTGAGCTTCCTCTCTGAGGAAGCTGTGAAAGCAAAGCACACGCGATCCCCTCCATGGGGATCGTGTAGTTTGACTGTCACCCACAGCTCGGTTTCTCAGGCAACCTTCAGCAGAGTCAGAGAAGAAAGGAGACTCTTCCTTACCTCTAGTTGAACTGAGCTAGGAGGTCTGGAGCAGAGTTTTGAGTCTCCTTTTATTTTTCAGTCTCATTTCTCCAAGGAAAGTTGGAAGTTGCATTCCAGGGCTCTGTCTCTGTTCCTACAGCTGGCTTTACTTACCACATTGTGAACACATCTGCTTTCATACTGTAAAACAGTAAGTGGCCTTTCACCCTGGTTTCACAGGCTTAATGTTTCCAAAGCGCCAGCTGAGGCGTTTGCGTGGTGATTTCCTTCCTACTCGTGGCTCTCGGCAGCAGCTCCGGGGCTGTGCCAACCGGCGCTGGAAGGGACAGCCCGGTGGTGTCCCCGAGGGGATGCCTCAGGGCAGGGGAGGTGGTGAAGTGGGAAGGGGCTGGTGGCCTCTGGGCCTGCTTGCTTTTACCTTTAGAAAAGCAATATCTGGTCAGCAGCTACGCTGAGGCTTGTCCATTGGCCAGCTAGGGATAAATAGTGCTAGTGGTGTGAAACTCTTAACGCTCTCCTCATAGTATGATGTTGGCTCCCAGCTAGTTTTTTGGCATAAATTTATTGATGTCAGTCGTACATACCATTTACATAAGTATTGTTGTAACTCTGACAGTGGCAGCATGTAGTCTCCTTGAAAATGTCTGAAGTTGTTCTGTATATTACTGGAAACTGCCATGTGTCCCTCTTTAAAAAGAGAGGCTGGTCTTGGAAATCAAAAGGGCTCATTTTTTTCTCTATTAGCTTCACAAGGAGATCCTTATAACTATAACCACTGACCCAATGAGCCAAGTACCTCCATCAAATGTTTCACTTAATGATGTCTTTTATTACAGTTCAGCGACCCAATAGACTGAGTATCCGCATGGTGGGCTAAGTGCCTCCCAAAGCTCAGCAGTAAAACTTCCTGTGCATCATGTGCTGCGAAAATGTTCTCCCCTGACTCAAGTAGGCTTTTTTTTTTTTTAGCATAGCGTAGAAGAATTTAAGCAGTAGCAAAACAAATTAGCTCTGTTGCCAGTATGCTCTTATCTTTAATAATCAAAGATCGTTGTGCTCGAGAGATGTTTTACAGTGTGAATGAAATAAGAATTTCATGTCTTTCAGTCAAAATTTTGATTCACTGGTGAGAACACCTTTCTCTGGGACCCCTGTTGTTCCCTCTGCATATTCTGTGGTTTGCCTTGTTCTCTATTACTAAGCATTTTCCTCGCTCTGCTGTTGTCCCTCTGCTCTCTCCCTGTGGTCTGGGTGTCGCATATACCTCTCAAACAGTCTTAGTTTAGAAACTACCATGCTAGGGTAACCCACTGATTTCTGGGTGAAAAATCTGACTTGTAGGCTTCATCAGCTGCTGCGGGAGCTTTCACAGAATCACAGAATCATCTAGGTTGGAAGAGACCTCCAAGATCACCTAGTCCAACCTCTGTCCTAACACTAACAAGACCTCCACTAAACCATATCACTAAGGGCTACATCTAAACGTCTCTTAAAGACCTCCAGGGATGGTGACTCAACCACCTCCCTGGGCAGTCCATTCCAATGCCTAACAACCCTTTCAGTAAAGAAGTTCTTCCTAACATCCAACCTAAACCTCCCCTGGCGCAACTTTAGCCCATTCCCCCTCGTCCTGTCACCAGGCACGTGGGAGAACAGACCAACCCCCACCTCTCTACAGCCTCCTTTAAGGTACCTATAGAGAGCGATAAGGTCGCCCCTGAGCCTCCTCTTCTCCAGGCTGAACAATCCCAGCTCCCTCAGCCTTTGAGACAAGTCAGGGCCCCCAGCAGCGTGGGTGAGAGCCAGTCCTGTGCTCCCCAACTGTCCTGGGTGGCAGTAAGTCCCTCACCCTGGCTCATGAGGGCTCAATCATCAACGCTCTTATCTTCAGAGGCATGTAAGTGTAAGGCTGCTACTGGGCAGAAATTTTCACAGTGGTGTTTTTTTTTTTTTTTCAGGAATAACGACATTTAAATAAACAAAGTGAAAAGTAAGCCTTTTTTTTTTTTTTTTACTTTTCACATTATATTACTCAACTGTTATCCATTTATAATGATTAATGAAGTTTGTAACAACAGTAGAGCAGACACACTACAATGAGTAACTGAGTATTTCAGAGTCAGTATCTCCATGAACATATCATAGAATCATAGAATCATAGAATATCCTGAGTTGGAAGGGACCCTTAAGGATCATCAAGTCCAACTCTTGATACCGCACAGGTCTACCCAAAAGTTCAGACCATGTGACTAAGTGCACAGTCCAATCGCTTCTTAAATTCAGACAGGCTCGGTGCAGTGACCACTTCCCTGGGGAGCCTGTTCCAGTGTGCAACCACCCTCTCTGTGAAGAACCCCCTCCTGATGTCGAGCCTAAATTTCCCCTGCCTCAGCTTAACCCCGTTCCCGCGGGTCCTGTCACTGGTGTTAATGGAGAAAAGGTCTCCTGCCTCTCGACACCCCCTTACGAGGAAGTTGTAGACTGTGATGAGGTCTCCCCTCAGCCTCCTCTTCTCTTCTTATCTCTTCTTCTTATCTCTGTGCTCACAAGTTCAAGAGGCAAATACAGAATGAGACCCGTTTCTAACAGTAGCTGTGGAGTTTTAGGTTTGGAGAAGAATGTTTTCTTAAATGCAGTTCTACCTGTTTTTTTTTTTTCTTTTTTCTTTTTTTAAATGACTCCATGTAGTTTTTCTCACTCCTCACTTTTGCAGAAAAACCCTCTTGGACTGATGATTTCATGGAGTTTGCATTCTGCAGTGTGTTAGAGTGACTGGCAACCAGATGAACTATGTTATGTGAATAGCTATAGAACTAAACTCATAGAATAAAGTGAATTAACCAACCTTAGCCATTTTTGGCTTCTCTTATTGTGCTAATTGGCAAAAATTTCTTTGTTTGCATTTCTGTTGTGGCTTTGCATAGCTTCTCATTAAGCCTCACCTCTTAATTTTTCCGTTCTCACTTGTCTGTGCACTGGGTGTGTAACCACCTTGTAACGGCTTGGTCAGTTAGGGGAGGAAGGCTTCCGGCAGCAATGTCTCGGTTGTATCCATTGCACATGTGCCATGTAAATTCTGCTCATGAACCAACCAGACTGGGACACAGAAGTTGTTTGGTAGTTTCTGACGGGAATGAGGTGTGACAAAGATCTAAAACTGCAGACTTTTCTGGGGAATTTCTGGAAATTTCTGGGGAAGTTTAGATCCTTACAGTCAGTTTTTCAATACAAGCTCAGGTTCTTGGAAAAGGCTCCACTTAGCTTTGCGTTAATAAAAGATACGTATTTGGCTTTGTATCAGAAATAGGAATTCGCAGAATATAAAAAAAAAATCCTTGAAGACTGTTATGGCTGCAATTGGTGCATTTTGTCTTGGGTGGAGAATTTGAAAGGTTTATTTCGAGAATATACGCTCTGAAGGGCAGGAACTGTTACTCATCTCTGTTTGGAAAGCAGCACCAACACAATCTGGATAACAATAATACTACAGAAGGCTGAAAGAACAATTAAAGAGTGGAAATAATGATCTAAAGGAGGAACACTTAACTTAGCATGCCAACAAATGCACATCGTGCATTTGGGGAAGTCAGAGTGGAAAGAAACTGAGAGAGTTGTTGGAGAGGCTGATACTCTCAGAAGGAACGTGTTGCAGACCCTGCTTATGTTTGATTGAAATGTAGTGCTCTTGAGGTGGCCAGTGACCTCCAGTAGCATTGCACATCCTGACGGTATTTATCAACTCGTTCTTGCGTTTGTTACCAGTTTAAAATGTTATTGTGACAAATAATCACATTTTTGGAACTGCGTAGGATGTGGGTCAGACTAGGCTGTGTGTTACAGATGGGAAAATCAAGGCAGCACATCCTGGGAATTTGCCAGGATTACAGAGGAGTCTGTGACTGGAGAGAGTTAGGGAGTCCAGGGCTGGCTGCTCTGAATCTCCGGGTGGCATCATTCTTACCAGCTCTGCTACAAACCCAAGCCTCACATACCTCAGGGCTAGCAGACCTGTAGAGATAGTACATTTTTTAACATATGTTCTTTTATTTCTTGAAAAAGATAAAGAGTCGGGTTGATAAATTTTGCTTTTTCGTCTCTGTTCCGGAATATGTGTGTACATACATTTATTTTCTAAAATAATTCTTTAAACTACAAATTATTGTTTTCTTCTTGGCTACCTTAGTTTGTATTGTATTACTTATGGCTTTCATGACAAGACATTAAAACAAAGCAGAGCAACTACAAAGTAACTACCAGGAAGAAAGCAGAGTTTTTCTAGTGTCCCTGGCCTCAATTTTATCACCCTAAAGTGATCACTTCCCTTCTGGAACTTTTTTCATGTTTTGTGTATATTATTTCTTTGTGTTGTTGTTCACATGAAATCAACTTCCAAACAGTGCCAAAATGTAAATATGACAAGTTAGGTGAGAGGTAAGTCAGGGTGAAGCTATGACATCACTAGGGAGATCCTTTAACAAATCAATTACAATCTAAATATTAGAAAAATATGATGGTAAAATACACTCATTTTCTTCACAACTCCCAAGCTCAATAAATGAACAATGATTCTGTGTTATTAATTACTTCCAAATATATAGAAATGAGGGAATATAGTTCTAGAGCAGCTGATGATCCCTCAAAATCTACCTTCTGCTTCTATTCACAGACTGGCACCCATGACACCAGCGTGCTGCATCACCACTTGGGCAGCAGTCAGGCTGTGCCGCCTTCGCCTGCAGCATCTCGGCCAGTGCCTCTGTTGCCTGCTTGCGGTTGTTGTTCCATCTTGAACAAAACATTGCCAAGACGCTGTTGATGCTGCTCAGCCAGATTTCCTCAGGGCTCTGGCACACCAGGCGAGGAACCAGCCAGCTTTTCTGACAAGAAAAACTGTCTTAGGTCTGTCAGCCTGGAAAGTACAGTGCTTTTTTGTTTAGTTTTATTTTTTCCCTGTAGGATGCTCAAGGGGTAAGGTTATGCCAAAGTTGGATATATAAACAAAGAAAAAAAAGGAAAAATGTTGTTCCCTTTACTCTTCTTGGCAAAGGCAGTTTTCTTGGTTATGTTGAATATTGCTACATGTGTTGGTGGAGCAAAAAAAAGGACTGTCTTAAAATAATTTAATTCTAGCCCTGATAGTGCTCCTCTGTTTTGATTCCACTACTAATATTTTAGTGCCGTTCTTGAACTAAAATTCTTGTATGTTTCCTATTTTTTTTCTGAAAACAATGTTTGGTAAGAACCGTTGATTTTTTAGATCTGTAAAGCTGGTCATTGTAAGCCAAGACATAGCAGGCTGACTGGTGACCTTGTCTTGCTTTTGGCTGGGCTTTCTTTAGCCTGGTGTGACCAGGTTCAGCAGTTTTCCTGTTTTGACATTTTTGGTCACTGTGCTGCTTCTAAATATGCAGACACTTACTGCTGAGTCCTTGACACTCCCCTTTTTACTCCTCCCTCCCACCCCCTGAAAAAATATAGATGACTTCTGAAAATACGAATGCATTGGGTAAAGTTGGCTTGTGAGTTCTGTTTGTGGTACACAGAAAAGGAAAATTAAACGAGTGAATCTGAGCAGTACAGAAAAAGTGGAAAGGTAGTAAGAGCTTATGTGAAGAATAAGGGTGTCATCACTGGGAGGGTAAGTTGGGTTTTGAATAAGGTAAATGAGCAGAGGAGGGAGACTAGCACAGGGAAACAAAAATCCTGAAATGCGTCCATCTCTACCTTGTCGGCGTCAGTGCCTGTCTCAGCTTCAGTGACTGAAGTTCTGTTTCCAAAGACATGCGAGACCTGGTGGAAGTTTGTAGCTGCAAATCCAAGTGCTGTGGAACTCACGGGCAGGTCTTCTGTAGGAGTATGACTTTGCTGTAGAATATTTTAACTGAATTTGTGAAGTAAAAAAACATTTTTTAAATAAAAATGTACTCCAGTAATAAGCTCCAGTTTTCACAGCAGGAGTTGAATGAATTAATTATACATTTAATTAATTATTCCATGCCTTTTTAAATCTGAAATTTATATAAATTGTAAAATAAAACTACATTTATTAAATGAAAATTAGAAACAATATCACTTACTGTGGCAGGTCTGTAAAATACATAAATGATAATTTATTCAGGTCCTGTTAATATTTCAAAGCAATTATAAAAATCCAGCATATTTTATTTATTTTTTTCTTTAGATTAAAAGTGAATCAAGATTAAATATTTATGAAACATAAATATCATGTCTATTCCGCATTTGTGCTTCCTTTTTACTACATTTTCTTTTGGAGGCACACTTCCCCCCCCAGTCTCTTTTATATTTAAGGACTGATCACAGTAGGCATCCACAGTACTCCGTATGTTCGTAATTCCACTTCCTGTGGAATTCAAACACCGTCCTCTAGACCTTGTTGTAACATAAAGCTGGAACGTGCTTCTGTGCTGTAGGAAGCAGTGCACTTTGGAGAATGTCCCTTCTTTGATGCATGTAGGTCTAGATCAGGTTGGGAAGAGCATCGCAGCTGTAATGATGTAGGGCAGGATATAAATCCATGCCATCAGAAAGGCCGACCTCTCTCTTGTATTATTCTGTGCCACTGTGCTTCTGCGTACATGAGTGGAAAGACAGCGCTGCGAAGCTGGACTCGAGCTGCACGGAGGGCTGAAGCCTGCTGTCCCCCTGGGGAGCAGTGCCTCACAAAATGTCCTGTGTAGGAATCAGAGAACTGGATTTTTGAGTGTGCTTGAGGAATTCCCGTAGGTGGCACATGTGCATGTCTGTAGGTATGCCAGCAGCTACTGAATGGCCTTCAGCAGTTTCTGTTGTACATACAGTGACTTGTTTGGGGTTCTTATTGCAAACACACTTTATTCCCTCTGCTGCAGAGTCTCTGTTTTACTATATCATTGCAACGGACAGGCTGCAGTGGTAGTATCCAGCAAACATTCAGCACCATCAGTCACAGGGTGATTGACACAAACGCTGCGCAAGGGGGCTTCTGCTCTGTGAAGGTTTTGGTTGAGGGCACTGCACCTGGCGTTACAACAGGGCACGCTCTCAGCTTCATGTAGCTGCAGCTGCACGTGGTGAACAAGCTGGTGTTAGTGGAAGTGTCCCTGCATCCTGCACCTCAAACTGAGAAATATTTCCCCATTTTACAGTGAATTTACTGATCCTGAAGCACAGCAAAAGCAAGATGTGAGAAGAAGAAATTGTGACTCTGCTTTTTGTTTCAGCCTGTGTTTTCAAACCTCAAGTCTGTACTGATGTAAGGCTCCAGTGACCTGAGCAGGGTGCTACAGCTTGAGCCACTGTTAACTAACGCAGCCACCATCAGGAGTCTGTATTCCACCAACATTTTGCTTTACTTTGAATCTGAATTATCCTCCTGGGTGTGCACCAAACATAGATAGCAGGAACTGCCATAAGCCTGGTAGTTAATCTAGGACTAAAGGAAGTTACTGTAGTTTCAGGAAATAAGGGTGATGACCTTCTTGGAGCAATGGCAAAAACTCACCTACTAGTGCAAGTCTAAGCTTGCATGCCAGACTCCAGTAAATTGGAGAGGGTTTTGTCCTGCAGAAGAGAAAAAATAAGAGGTTTGGAAAATGTTTAATGGAGGGAAGCCTTGTCTTGTCCCGTTGATGTGGGCTGGACCAGGCTATAACTAATAAGTAAAGTATCTTCTAGCAATGCCCTCTTCAGGTTAGGTCTGCTCACATCGTGGTAGGAATGTCTGTCTGCTCCAGCTGTGGGTCAAGCCCTCTTCTGCCTTTATCATTTAGAAAGTTTTTTCATATTGTTGGCAAACTGCCCTTAGAAGATGAATCTTTCCTCAAAAGGCTTATATGCAACTGAGACTGCTGGACCTGCACAGAAATATTTGGGCTCGTGCCAGCATCACAGGGTTATATAGCTGTGAGATCTGCTGCCCCTAAAAATGTATCTCCAACTTTCTTGGATTGCTGTTAGTTTAATGCTCTGTCTGCCACTCCTAGCTCCAGGGTACAGCAGATACACCTCCACACAGCTTCCCTGGGAAGTAACAGCAACTGTACCGGAGGAGGTAGCAATGTCATTAGAAGCTTCATTATGTACCTAGACTAAGGTTTCATATTAGGGGTTAATAAAAAGTGTTATTCAGTATTCCAGGAAATTGTCAGGATCGCTAAGTATTGTACTGACGACCTGTGTTACATTGAACTCACTCTTTCCATGTTTCCAATAAAAACATAGAGGAGATTGTTCCAGAACCAGTATCAAATGCAGTTAAAAATAAATCCCCTCATAATTTAAATCTGGAATGTATATACTAAATATATCACCCCAAATTACATATATTTTAGTTATCCTCAGGGAAAATTTGAACCCTGAAATTTCCCCTGGATATTATGTGATATGATTTTCAGTTAAGATTCCTAAATGTTAAAATTATCTTATCTGTTTTATTCTGTTTTTATTGCAATACCAACACAGCTCTGTTTCATTCAAGCACAGTATTTGTAAATAACTAATTATAGACTTGTTTCTTCCCCTTGAACCATTAACATTTGGCACCATGCAGAGCAGCCCCTTTTCAGCTACCAGACAGTTTAGGGGAAGTGGTGGACTTGATCTCAGAACAGTAGGGCGCTGCTGACAAGCTCTTGGACCACTTCACCTCCTGCTCTCGAAATGGCAATCAGAGGAGCCAGAGGGCAACTTCAGGAGAATATTTTTCTCTAGTAGCTGTAACATCTGCCTCCTTGGCAGCCTCCTCTGGCAGTTGTGTTGGAAGCTCTGGAGTAGCCCCTGGCCCTGTGGTGTATTTACATTGCTAAGAGGTTATCCTGAGCTCTGCTGGATCCTGTTACCTGATTTTCTTTTGTTCTGTCATTTTCCCCCTCCAATTCTTTGGCTGCTTAACCCTTTATGAACGACGTTTAAAGTGAAAGTTAAGTGTGCAGAATGAGATGAAATGCATTATTATCATTTTTTTTCAACTGATAAGTTCCTTTTTGACTAGACACTCAGCTTTTCTGATCTGTTTAGCAGGGTTTATTTTGCTTGAGACTACGCAATTTCACCATCACTGTCTGAGCTTTTGAAGGTGCAGCTCTCCACATTTGTATCATCCTCTCTGCATCAGATTTCTTAGGAGCTCTCGTGTCTCTTATATTTTACTCTGTTCTTCTGAGAAACGGATCTTTGACCAGTGCTTTGTTTCAGTGGAACGATGTTAGCATAAAGACAACCTAAAAGTAGTCAGCATGGGCATATCAATATTTATTGGAATACTGGAAAAAAAAATCCATTGGTGATGAGAAACTCCTGGCAAGAACTGACGTGACAATATGTATTTCACCGATACAGTAAGAGAACTTCAACAAGTAAATCACTGCACATTCTAAAAGTTGCATGGATTTAAATCCAAGGCAGCTGCAGAACATCTGTAATACAAACAGTCAGACTTTACAGATTGTCTGTTTACAAACACAGAACAACTATAATAAACCAGCCAAAGCCAAAACCTTTGAATTTTAGTCTGCTTTTACTGATATGTCCTGTAATCGATAAGGCAGTCAGAAGTAAATGTCTGGTTACAAAGTAGTTAACAATTAACATGAGGGTGTTTTTCTTTTCTTTTTTTTTTTTGTTTGCAAACTTTGGGCAATCTAGTGGGATTCTTGGAACCACAGATATGGGCAAATACATGTTAGTTTACTAGCAATTGTTTCTATTAAACTGTATGAAAAATTCTACTTTTCTGTTACATCCCTATTTTAATTATTTCGTCATGTATATAGATAATGGTGCTGTGAATATGGTTAGCAACATTTTTTGTCCTTTTTTCTTTAATATTCAGTGAGATTCGCTGTAGCATTTCAATAAGAAAAAAAGAAAAGAAAACACAGAATATGAACACTTGAAATATGTTTTGTTTTTCTTTTAAAAAGTGAAGGAACGACTGCACTCATCATTATACCCACTATACATGTGGGTATAAGTATGTCACAGTCACTGTCAATTGCCACCTGCATCTTACTTTCGGTTAATTTAGTTTGTCTGAGGAAGAATGCTGTTATTTAGATAGTGCTGCCATGCCTGTTGTGTAGGATGACTATGAGAGGTGTATTCGGTTTGCTTTTGGTCAGTATGACAGTGCATGTGTTCTGTGGTACAAGGCAGGCATCTAGGAGTTGCAGACATTAGGCTTTGCTGTGTTTGTACCCTATGCGTGGACAGAATATTATAGCTGATTAATACAGGAGATTAAAATAACGTTTTGTACTAATGCAGATGTAATAACTAAAGTCTTTGGTATACAATGTATGAATGTTTGGAAAAAATTAAGAGAATGCACCTTTTCAAGTTCACATGAAACAGAAAAAGCTACAACTCACATAATTTACAATAGATTTAAATAAACTACAGTTAGGATTATGAAGATTTACAGACATTTAATCAAGTAAATGATTTTAATTTGTGAAGACCCTTGTGTGTCCCTGAACTATGTTCCACTAACTTGAAGACATGCTACAGTAAACACATATATTTGGCTTCTTCATTCTGGCTATATCTTATATAAAGATGAAACCAAAGAACAATAAATTAGCATCGTAATTGTCTACAGTGGAAACTATCATATACAATATAAATAAACTATTCAAAAGCCAGCAATCTTCATGAAAAAAAAATCAGAGGATTAGGATTTTATACAGTTTCTACAAGTGATTGTACAGCCGATAATCTCAAAAATTAAAGTCAAACTGAAATCACCCCCTATTGATTTTAGTGTCTCACGACATACAGTAATTAAGTACTGGTAAAATAATTACCAATTTGAAAGCAATATTAAGGAAATCACTGCTTTGCAATTTTGTCACAGTTTTTTCCCACAGGACCTAAAGAATGTAAACACTATGTTTTTGTTAATGTTAGAGATTAATACTTTATTTTAAATGTATGTTGATCCACACCTGCACAGTTACCTTTAAGGATAATGAAATAAGGCAAGACTTATAACTGTGGCACTACATGTTAATACTGATATCTTCATTTGGACAGAGAGAGAATTGTTTGTTCTTCTCTAATATTTGTTCTGCAGCAGACTTTGGCCTACATAGACATAGCAGTATCACTCTTCTTTCTTTGCGTAAAAGATGTGTATTACCTAACTTCCAAAAAAAAAAAAAAGAAACACAAAAAAACCAACACCAAGTTTCATTAGATACTGGATGTTTGAGTCGGTATCTTAATTACTGGCAATTTTTAAAGACCATTTTTTAATAAGCTCTGTGGTATCATCAGCTCAAACAATTTACTTGTCTATTCTTGCATTGCTAAATGCATTTTAGTTCTTTTTTTTTCTTTTTTTTTTTTTGTTTTAACATCGGTATTCAGTGTCTTAGAAAGGACTTTTTGTCAAAAAAGCTGTAATTGGTGGTGCTTAAAATATCTGAGTTTCCTTTATTTGAAAATGGCCATGAATATATAGCAGATCCATATTTTAGCCACTGCACTAGTAAAGTGTATAGCTGATTTGGCTAGTATTTTTGACATGTTTATCTTTGATATTTAGTTGCTAGCCAATAACAGTAGTAGAAGAGGGATACTGCCTGATTTAACAACATGAACACGTGACAAAACAAACTTCAGAACACAGTAAGAATGCCAAGCTCACTTGATAACACTCTTCATATTAGCTATTTGCATGCCTGAGAGACAGTCAAAACTGGCCTCATAGCATGTGGTGGCCATACTACATTGCATGTGGCCTGTGCCAGCTCTCTCTTACAGATTGTTGAACGGATGCCACATCATTTATCACAGAAGAAGTAAGTGTTGGGTCCTTGGAAGGATGGTAGAAGATGCTGTGGATGCAGCTTTGCATCTATTACAACTGTTTTAGAAGTCCTGCTATACAATGAAGGAATTTAGTGCACTCAAATTCCCCACTACCTTAGCTTGATAATACAGATCAGTTTTTTTTTTCCCTAGATTTCTTCATATTGGCAATCAGCAGAGTTAAATATACAAGAATCATTCTGTCCTTTTTCATGTTGACATTGGTGACAGTATCCACTTGTTAAGTTCGCTTCACTCCAGTCTAAAGTCCTGTAGATATTCCTTTGGGGATGTGTAGCATATGATTCACAGTTTGCAATACAAATACCCTGATACATCACTTATTTACTATTAGTATTTGATTATTATACCATTTTTCAAAGTCTTAAAACCACGTTTTAATTAGTGTTGCTCGGAGCAGTTCAGAGTATATCTTTTTCTTTGAAAGCAGAAGCTCTAATGGGTATAATTTATGCTCTTTTTGCATGCAGCATCTCAATGAGAAGGTTATTACACGGAACATCCCCGTTCAGGTGTTTGTAGTAGAGGTATTCTTCAGCCTGCATACTGATGGCCCGGATTTCTGGTAGTCGCAGGAGAAGCTGCCCAAATTTGTCAGTTTGCTGTGGGTAATTACACATTGTGTAGTCCAGCAGAGCAGCATTCACTTGTTCCTGAACACCTTCCACAAGCTGGAAGTTCTCTAGGTTTTTGACGTCTGAACGATAATTAGAAAAAAAAAGTAGAAAAATTGAGTTGCATTTTAATTCTTGTTTACTAAGGCAGTGTTTCACTAAATGGATGTATTTTTTTTCCTCCTGACAAAAGCATACTTTAGAAGCTGCTGAATATTCAGTGAACCCTTTTGCCAACTTTCCTGGGAAAATGATCACAAAAGAGCTTTAGCGGAATGTCTTGTTGAAATTCTGCATATACCTCAAATCAATTAGACACCAATGGAGTCTGAGCAAGGTCAGCTCTTTTCATATCTTACAAAAAGAAAGGTTGAGGATTCCTAAAGTAGAAGACCATAATATATTGCTAGCAAATGAGTCCCAAGAGGAAGCCCTATCTTTAACCTAGTATGTTACACAATTCATATAATTCTGTATTAATTTTTCTGACCCAAGGTGAAATCTGTGTCCAGGGTATGATGTAGTTAATTCTAATAAAAAGTGACAGGGTTCTTGTTTCTGTTTGACATTTTCTAAATGATTCTGAAAGCCTTTGACTTGTCTAGCCTATGTTAATGAACCATCTGGTACACTCCAGTGACTGCCAAAATAATCTTCCCTACTAGAAACTCTCTAAAATATATATTTCACTGACTAATGATCTTTATAAAATGAAATCATTGTCCTTTGGGTGGAATATCAGATAAGAATGGTGCCCTTTAACCTGACTATGCTTTCTGAAATCCAACACGCTAATTTTCTTTGATATTGGACAACAGGGGCACTTAGATCAGTAGGCAGGCAGGGTTTGCTCATTCTGCCTCTGTTTGATTATCTTCTTCATATACAGGAAGTTCAAGCACTGGAAATGGCAGTCAGAGATAAACGCCAATATATGAACTCCTTACTACTTGATTCCCTTCATAAAACTAATTCTGATGGCATCTTTTGACATGTCTGAAAAATACAGGAGTTATTCCAAAGCTTGCAAATTAGACTGTTGCTATAATGCAGAAAGGGTGAAGTGATCAAAGTGCTCTTGCTGGGAGAATTTGTTCTTGTTGAGGTTTGATCATCTATACCATCAGTAGAGTACTCTAATACAGTTTCTTGTAAGGCTAGAGAGCAGCAATACTGAGCACAAGTACTCTGTTAATTCACTTTGAATAAAGACAAATCTGCCAGTTTATGGATGTTTGATCAAGGGAGATGGGGAATTCGGCAGAATTTGGTTCATTGTAAATCCCAGCCTTTAATTGGAGGGGAAATGAGTGTTTTCCTTTGTAAAATAAAGGGAAGCGTGCACTGGTCCCCCAGTCCAACAGTGGCCTGGGAGGCTATGTAAATTGGGTCTAACTGCACCTTTTCCTAGATGTGCTTTAAATAGACCAGTGTTGGTTCCTGCAAGTAACTGTGTGCTGGAATATGAGGGACGTAGCTGAAGGAGGCAAACATTTTCCTCAGGACAAGAGAACAGGAGGGATGCCAAGGATCCCAATGGCAGAGCAGGGTAGCATGCACAGCCTCCAGGCTTTGAGCAGGAGCCTCTGCAGCGTGCTGTGCTGGCCGCTGGCTGCCCTTCAGGGTTGCTCTTGTATGGGCTGGGGTGAGCGTTTCCTGCCGTGATCGTTACTGTCTGCCTCTTTCCTGTCCCACTTTCATTGTGGAAATGAAGCAAGTGGCTCTCTGGATTTGTGCTGCTTGCTTGGGAACCAGGACATGACCTCTGCCTGAATTTTGCTAGCTGGCCTTAAGGAACTCACTAGCAGTACTTAAATGACGATGACTATCCAACAAGAATCATCTGAAATTTTCAGTATCCAGAGTGAGGAGAACTGGAAATTTCAAAGCTGCCATGCCTGGTCCCTGAGCTACTCAAACTCGTTTATCCAAAGTGCTCTCATCTCATGTATGTTAACAATAAATGCTGTAGTAAAGTGAATACAGACAGGCTGAATACAAAGAGAGAAGTCTAAGGGTCTGTGCAGACCAGAGAGCGCTATGTAAAGCTCCATAGACATGTCTCAAGCTCTCGTGATATTTTTTTATCTTTTTAAAGAAGAGGTTTGCCAAGCACATAATTGCAATATAAATTAGGTAGTTATTTTTGAGAGAGAATCAAAAATGGTGGCCGAACTCTAATACAGATGAATAGCAACAAAGGAAAAATATAAGAGCACTGTGAATATTACATTACTTCTAGTAGCGCTGAGCTCTGCAGGTACAGCAAGGAATGCTGCACAGTTTTCTCTTCTGGCACTTTGTCCCTATCAGCTAGTGTTGGATAACGTTAGTTATATGTTTTTTTCCTGTAGATGTTTTGTTGTGCTTTGGGTTTGTTTTTGTTCCTGACATTTATTAGATGAATTTGGCCATAGGTACGTGGTTTAGTTTTCCAAGTGTTTCCTTTTCTATAAGGATCCTTTGAATGCTAACACTGTAGGTTGGTGAAACACCAGGTAATGCTGGGGTAACTCTGCTGAAGTCAGTGATGTACAATGAGCATGAAATCTGCTACCGATGTACAACACAACAGTCTCTTGTGCTTTCATACAATTTTTCATTCCTGTCTGCTTTTTAGACTTGCCATGTCTCTCATCAATCTTTACGTCGGTTAGTAACAATTTGAAGTACACGTTTAAGCTTAATGTAAGAAATAATTTTCCAGGGCTTAGACACTTGTAAGTTAAATGAGTAGGAATAGGTCCCCCCTCCTCCCACCCACACACCCTTTAAATCCTAGCAGCTAGAAAAAGTGTTTTGTGTTGCTTACAGTAAGTATAGGTCTCTTATCTCTTCTACTTTATTCACTCAGGGACTAATTACCAACTTTTTACATGAAACAGCCTTACTGCGAGCTCACAGTGGGGCACACATCTTTTTCTATCCTTATTGGAAAGTAAACCCTTAGGTCTTCTGGAATATATTATATGTTTTACAAGAAATAGCAATTGCTTTTCTGTCAAACAAAGAATTTTTTGTCCTCTATAGCTTACTTTTGACGATTAAGACAAAAACAGTATTATAGTGTGTCAGGATCTGCTCTGCACTCACAGTAAAGATCTGCTAGTATTCCCACAAATCCCCAAATTTTGATTGTTTTATACATCTGCTATAAAGCTGTGCTTTAAGCTGAAACTGCATATAACATTCAGCCTGAGGAGAACACTTTTGCATATTTTTTCCCAAAAATGGGTCTGGTCTTTAGAGGGGGAAAATATTTAGGTTTCAGAGAGATTTTCTCCCTCTCATATTCCAAACATGAAATACTGAAAATTTGGTGGTGCATTAATCTGTAGAGAGATTCCCTTGGTCTGGGAATTTCAAAAAGCAAAATGAAAGAGAATGAGAGATTTAAATCTGAAAAATAGTAACTGCTTAGAAAAATAGTAACTGCAGCGTAAATATTTCCCAAAGAAAGCTGGTTATATTTTACTGCACGCATCTTTTATCAGACACCCTTTCCATGTAAAGCGATGAACAGGTGCACACACAGATAGTTCAGTTTCCTCTGTGGATTTTGCACCTTTGCCAGTCCTGGTACTGCAAGGATGAAATTAGGTTATGTTTTGGCTTCTCTGTGGGTAGAAGTTCCTCACTTCCGTAAGGCTGGAAAAACGTGTGTTCCAGGCAGTAAGACTCGATATTAGCCCAAGGTCAAGTTTTATCTCCCTGAATGGGTGTGCGAGCCTCAGCTCTGCAAGCAATATGTAGGATTTTATTAAAAGCCAACAGCCCCCAATGCCTGGCAGCTCTTAGGAATGGCAGTCAAAGGGGCACAGGTAAAATAGGATGGCTTCTAAACTCAAGTGGTGGGGCAAGTGGTTTCAGGCTCGCTTGCTGAGATGTCTGTTTGTCTGTTTTTTCCAGCTGGACTGGAGATTTTGTAGGTAGATTTTGCCATGTGATAAAGAAATCTTGGAAGGCAGGAAGAGTTATGGTTGGTAACCTGCCAGTCTCTGAAAATTGCCAACAGTTCTCTTTCACGGGAACTAATGGTAACAAAAGCAGCCCGGCGTAGCACATCTGCCATGGGTGTACGCCGTGCTGTATCTATGCCTCCTTCACAGGCAAAATGCTACAGAGATGGAAGATTTATGGTAAAGATGAGGTCGTTACTGCAAAATTCCCCTCAATGCTATTAGAGTGTGGTTGTACTGAATATTATTTATTTAAAAGGCACAGGAAACACATTTTGATAGATGTACTTGTTAATCAGTTGTAAGGTGCTATCGTCAGCGCTTCCCAAAACTTGAGAAACCTTCCCATTATAACAGCAGCAGTCACTTTTGTTTTTGTAAGATGCACAAGTCCATATTGAATACATAGAAAACTTTTCTCGTCTTCTAAAGGATTCTTTCTCTGGCACCAGTTAAGCTGTAACAGTGTAACGACTGATCTCTGACTTTATTAGGGTCATAAAGTAATTTTCACCTTCAGTTGAAGGTAACGTCAGATAATGGGCACATTGTTTTGAAAATATTGATTAAATTATTCTCTAGCAATGTATTTCATTCATGCATAAGTGTTGGGCAAAATGATATGCATTTCCAAAGCAAGAATAAGATGCTCCCGAGAGAAGCAGCTGTAATTCTCAGTCCGAATCTCAATCCATCCCCTCAGCATTCGGTCTTGGAGGACCTTTGTTTCAGAGCAACTCAGAACTCAACTACAACATATTTTTGTGGTGTTTTATAGTGGCAGGCTTCTTTCTAGTGTTTTTAAAATATTGAAGCATATTTTTCTACGCCAAAAAGGTTGTAAAATGACAGATTCTTACTGAGAATATCAGCTCCTGACCTCTACTAAGAACTGTGTTATTTACTTTTTTTAACAATTTTATAATTGCTTTTGCCACTGTTAGCCCTACAATGGAAAGGGAGCTAGGGGTTATGAAGCTGAATTCCTCTTCTTGTACAACCGAGAAATTATTTTACTAAACTTCAGTTTTTTTCTGTTCTTGCAGTCCCAGTGAAGACAAAGGGCGAAGCCTAATTTGGTCTCTCAAATCTTTATTACTGGTGTAATTACTGAGTCATCACTTGAGAAAATAAAACAGCTTGACTTTCGACAGCTCAGGCTGAGAGTTTACTGACTTGAAAGTTAAACAAACAAACAAAATGTCCACCCGCTTCTTATCCTGGCACCACAGGAGCCAACATCCTTATACCTTTCAAATGAGGCAAATGTGATAGGGTGGTCATTGAAACACAATAAAGCGGGGTCCTGCCAGGCCTCTTTTGGAAGGAAAGCTGCTCACAAGTCCAGAGCCAAAGTCCACAGCCCCAGCTGCACCTGTAAATGCAAAGTCCGGTGCTTCTCCCTGAGACTTGTGAGGGAAAAGCAGGGCCGGGTGCAGGAACAGCTCGGGCTGTGGAGAGCCAGTTGGGAGAGCTGGTTAAGGAAAGCTATACATTGCCAGCGGGTGGAGAGGGAACCTGCCTGGGCTGACATGGGTTTCAGGTTCCTGCTTCCAGGATTCTTTGTGCATTTGATCTGGTGACCACAGATCAGTCCTAGAAAAAATGACTCGACCCAAGTCTCTCTTTTCCAGGGACAAGTTCTGAAACAACTGTCCTGTGGAGCCATGATTGTATTTGTATGCAGGTACATGTCAATAAGCTGTGGCAGAAGTGATTTATGGAAGATCTCACAGATAAACTGAGAAAGAACGTGAGTTAAAACTCATTTTTCCTAACTCCTCACCAAGTCCCAGGTCCGTAGTATATGCCTGGGCTAGAAATGTTTGTCTTCTAAATATTCTGTTGGAATAAGCACAGATAAGAAAACTAGTATGGTAATTATCACGGTATCAGCTGGCCTCAATATGTACATGTTTACATGCAGGCAGATCCACAGCCCTAGCATTAGTTTTTATCACACTGTTACCAGAAAAGAAGTATCACATTTGATAAAAATAGAAAATTAAACTTATGATAAAAGAGTTAACAAAATAAGAATAAACAGGAAATTTAATGAACCACGTGGTTTGCCTAGTTAATTTCTGAAACATCATTTTAATCTTCCATAACACATGAACAATACAGGATTGTCGGTGTTTTAAAGGAATTGGCTGCCAGTGTCTACAATTTGTAGGGTGTGAATAGTTTAAAATATCATAAATATTTATGAAGTTCCTGGGAATGGTGATACGGACATCATGCAAAATCCTTGAAGTTATGAACTGAGGCAGAAAGGGTGTTCTATGCAGCTTGCGATAATAGGCAGTGCTGTATAATGGAGAGGAGCAGCGAACAGTCTATTATTTGGATGAGAAGCAGCTAAATGTTCGGAAAAAAGGGAATGAAAATTTTAGAAATTCACTTCCTTCTAGAAAATACTTGCTTTGCTTTTGCTCAGACCTTTGCAACTTTTCTGAATTATTGGATTTATATTTAGCTTTGCTCTCATGAGGAGTTTGGATGCTAGCTATCCTTTCCCTCTCTATCCTTCTCCTTCTACTCAAGTACTGTTTAAAATAGAAATAATGGACCAGGTTAATCTCAGAGGTATTTCTACTGCTGTCACTGGAACTGCACCAAGGGGTGACATAGTCCTAAACCAAGAAATATAAATATTTTCTGGAAAAATATCCTATATAAATTTCTGCTGAGGTTAAAACACAGAAGTACAGCTGCCACTGAAACCCTTTTGAGTAGCAGGCTGTATCCTTTTATAAAGCCCATCTGTCTCTGCAGAGTATAAAAAATGCATGATCATAAAAAGCAGTGCTCCTTAGGGGAAAAATCTCTCTGTACTAATCTTGTAGTCACTTTACAAAACAGTTTTTAATCCCAAATTTGCATTTGATTTTCAGTCAGGAACTTTTGTGGTTTTTGCAAAGTTTTCTTATTCCATTAGAATAAGATATGAGGTACAGTTTGTTCAGGTGGCAAGTCCAGACTATGAATAAACCAACGTTATCATATGAAAGAGAATTAAACAGGCAGATCCAAGTGGGGATATATTAAGCCAAATTTAAGCTCCAGTAGTTGAATTTAGCCTGTACTAGATGTCTGGTTTGCCTCAGGATATATTCAGCTTTCCAGCTAATCGACTGAGGAAAACTGCCTCAGGTATGATAAAATTTACAAGACAGCTCAGTCGAATAGTTCTTGTTATAAATACTAGCTTAAAGGCATTCTTCTGGTCTTTGGGATCAGGACTGTATTTGCATTTAATTATTATATTTCAAACTTTTTTGAACTTGGTTAAAAATATTAGACCAGCCAATTATATTGTTATAGTGGTTTATGGATAAGAGCAGAACTTCATACCACTTTTTTATTACTTGGTGAATTTTCTTTGCACTTTTCTTTCTGTTTACATCCAAAGTCCCACAGGAGCAAAGATTATTACAATATACTGTCTCTGAAAGAAGGAAATATAGCTAAGCAAAGGTGTTTTAGTGATGTGCTGCTCAAAGGGGTGCAATACTGTACCATGACTGTCAGTGTTATCATCAAATAATTTAGAATTTTAAGTCCTCTGCCTTATTTTGAGAGAAGGCTCAGTGTGATACAATCGGCCAATCATCATTTATGGATGTGTTGATTTTTAAAAATATATTTTTTCTCTATTTAGATATTTTTTTAAGACATGATTTCACTAGCTTTATGTGCCAATATTTGCACTAGCTTGGAACTGAACATGTTTTTTTCACTGAACTATGTTGCGTTAGTGGAAGCAGATTCTAATCTAGAAAGAACATGAAAAAGACGATCACTTATGCCCGTGTAAGATGTGGGAAGTGGAAATTGCTGAAAGAACTGTTTTTAATATACTTTTGTTGAAACAATATAAAGCAAAGGGTTATTCATTTAATTGCTCAGTGCTGAAAGCACTACAGCATAGCTGCAGTAGAAATGACTCCCATTAGCCAAATGTTTGAATTTTACTATTCAGAAGAGCTAGACTTCACTGTTGACATTTACAGCTATTTACCTTGTAAACATAACTGCAAACAGCTCACAAGACCATTGAGGGTACATTGAAGCTGTTTTGTCCGAGATGCTGTTTCAATTCTGTATCAAACTAGTATTGACAAAAAACTTTCAGGCTTAGATGAAAAGCACGGATGAGCTCAGTCCTGTTGTATATTTGCAAGTGGCAGTCATCAGATTATTACCAGGCCTGACCACACAGCCTGTGTGCTTGCCTAGATGTGCTCTTTGAAGCAGGGTGTTTCCCCATCTGTAGGTATTTTTTTGGTGGACAGAACTGAATTGCCATTTGGAATGAAACTTGTTTATTTTTCATTTTATAGTAAAAGTTATATGAGCTGCTTCTGCAATTTTTGTAGTACTAATTTGGATTTCTTACTTTAAAGGTTAATCTTCCTGAATGTTATGTCCAGGCGAAGAAACCTGGCTTTCCTCTAACCTTGTGTCCGTGACAGACAACGGCTATACATTGGGCGGGACACAATTCATGTAAGTACACATGTGCATCCTCAACTTTTAGTTTCGTGGCAATGCAAAGGCTTTCAAATTCTAAGGTATTCAGCAACAAACAGTGCATTCATAGCTGTAAATTACCACAGTCACCAAGTGCCAAGGTAATCACGGACTCCTGCAGCAGAGCCTGCCCGCCTGCCCTGCAGGATCTCCATGCTGGAGGATGCCAAACAGCCTGAACATGTTGGGAGCAATGTGCTCGCACGTTTACTTTTGTTCTTGGCATTCTTGGTTTACATTTGCTAATTGGAAGTTAATGTCTTCCCACAGGCAAACAAACATATTTAAACCAAAAATTACACTATTTTTTTCCAAACTCTGTATTGAAAAGCTTTTCCTAGTGCACAGTCCGAGGAGCACCTCTGAGTCTGCCATCTTACTGGAGTACCTTTTTCACCTCTACTTTATCTGTATGATTAACGCAGAGATTATTGGTCTGTTCACCTTAATCTAAGTCAGTTTACTTGATGTAGTCTAGTTCAATGAAGATTAACACAATTCTTAACATTTCTGTCTAACCAAACCTAATGATCTTGCAGTGAAGCGCAGCCCAGCAATACTTTGATATTCATTTCCTAGGTTGGCTTCTTTTTTTTTTTTTTTTTTTTTTTTTTTTAAAATAGAGATCCCAGCACAGAAAAGACAAATCAAGCTTGACACCTGGATAAAAAATCACGTACTGGAAAAACTTGACATAGAATTCAGTGGTGTCAAAAATACTAGATATTTGATGTTTCAAATTCAGACATTCTTCATTTAGACCAAAATAACAGACATTTATAGTGCACCTTACTGCTGGTGACTATTTAACAGCTAGGTGCTCTCACAGCATGGTACTCTTTATGTGCTCAGTAATGAAAGTTTGCTATTGATTTTTCTGTAGCTGCTTGTAACTATTATAGTTGATACATCAATAGAAAAGGAAAGCACAATGTTTCATAGGAGGCAGAAAATCAGAGAATACATGATGCTGTGACAGTAAATCATGGCATAATCTCAAGAATTGATAGATGGTTACTGCTAACTTGAAACCCATGGCTTTCTCTGAAAAGACTAGCCTATAATCGCCCAATATGTTCTAACAGACTGACTGCCCGTAATAGTGGTAAAGGACACAACACAATGTTTCATCTTCAGAATAATGGTTTCCGCAGGCCAGGTTGTTTTGCTGGGGTGGATTTCGTTTTGTGTGCTACCGCAAAAGAAGGGCGAAAGAGTGGTTGGAATGCAATTTAGATTAATAGGTAAAAGTTGTAGGAAAAAGTCTTTTTTTTTTTTTTTTCCTCTTTCTTCCCTCTTCAGGAAAGAGCACAGAAGGTTTATGTTTAAAAAAAAAAAAAGAAGAGAAGTCATTAATTTTTAACAGCAAAAGTCTGCAGTTAGTTGAAAAGGAAACGCAAAAGAGCTGATTATTCTTGAGATCAAAATATTGGAGCTGTTTTGTCAAGAAAGGCAAATGCAGAGAAAATAAGTTTACCACAGCCATTTCCAGCTCCACAGCATCCTGAAAAGGTGCCAACGGCACGTAAGTAATTGAAAGCTCTTTTAAGTGTCCGCTTCTCTCTGCCATGTTTTTGAGGGGAACAGTAATTTCAAAATTTTACAGTATGCCTAGTGAGGTTTTAGCAGGAATGTTCTTAATTGCTCTGTTCCCTCTTTATTCCCTGGCTCATCTCTGGTATTTATCTGTGGTTTTAATTAATTGTGAGGGTCTTATTTCCCTCTCTCAAAACAGAAAGGGAAGAAGAACCACAGGTAGGAGTTAGCTGGCCAGCTGGAGCACAGTGGGAAGTTTAAAGGACACTGCTTCCCCAGTAGCCTCTTGGCAATGTTCCTCTCTGAAAGAATATTTTCAGTGCACAGTGTTGTTTTCCAGCACTGCTTTAGGGGATGAAAGTCTGATACCCATCCGTTTCAACCTTGCTGGTGTCCGTTCTCTAAAGCCAAAGGTCTTCCAGAAGAGATGGACTTAGACAAAAGGAAACAACTTTCTCAAGCTACCACGCACTCAGCCTGTCTCAGTCTGGGCTTGAAGAACAGTCCGTGTCATTTATTCTGCCTCGGCTATGGGCTTTCCCCAGTGAAAGATCAGATAGCATCTTGTCTCATCATGACCAGTTCACGGATCTCTCTCACAATTTTTGGTGCTGGGAGAGAGGAAAGATGCTGTTGTAGTGTAATTTCCTGTTCTGATGCTGAAATCTACCTCCCTCTTGAGATGACACTTTCCTTCACCTGGCAAGCAGAGGTGTTGTGCAAAATGTTTATAATATGCATCAGCTGGGGAGAACTCTAAATGTAGGATTTTCCTTATTAATCCTTGACTAATCTTATAAAGTGAACTCTTAAAATGTCTTTAGGAGGATGGTCATGTGCGGACTAAACCTTTGCAAGCCACCTGGGCTGTTTTGGGGCTTAAGTATCTATTTCAATTTGCCCCATGCCCAGTAGCTCTGCAAAGACCCAGAGCAGTACAGGGAACCTCCGCTCTACAAAGTTCATCCAGCCTTAGTAGCAGCTTTGCCAGGGCCTGAGGAGCTGCAATTTTCGCTCCCCACCCCTTTCCTGCCAGCAGAAGTCAGTGGGACGTGCTCCAAGCCATAAGCTTGGGAACGAGTGTTTCTGCACAGTCCCGTTCCGTCTCCCAGTTCGTGATCACAGCTGTGTTCAAGGCTGAGCCGTTAAGTTTGTTTCTGAATTTTCTTTCATTGTTTCTTTCCTGTTTGCCTCTATTTCCTCCCTCTCCATCTCTCACTTGGCTTTGATCACAGTTCCGTGGTTTCTCTTTCCTTCCTGTACTTTTCCCCGTTCTCTTGACCCCTCTCCTATCTCCAACCCCCCGTTCTGTTTCTCTGGTCCAGTTGCTGCTGTCCCTCATTTTTACCTCCTGCTCTTGGTTCCTGCTGTGCACAGGTATCCTCTTCTCCACCACTCCTCTCCCATCACTCTTGCAATTCCTTCTTTCCCCTGGCCTTTTCCTATTTATTTCTCCTGCTACTTCTTTTCAGCGTTTCTTTGCAGTATTTCACCCCTCTATTTTTGCTCCCTTAGAGACAGCCATTGCTTTCTTTTCTCTTTCAGTGTCCAAGCTGGCACAAGCATCAGAGGGATAAGAGAGAGAGGGGAATGTGGCCTATGTCTGCGGTGTGTCTCCAGTGCATGGCTGACAGTCACACACATAGACTTTCAGGTAGGAGCCTCTGCAGTGTGTTTTCAAGTAAAAATGAGTGAGGAGCAGGTCCTAGTTTGTAGTCTGTACATTCTTGTATTAAAATTATGTAATAAGTAATATGTTATAGCAGCTGTGAAGTGAATTTAGCCATTGCCTTCCTTTAGCATGTTCCTCTCTCAGTGAAGCATTTAAGTGTATGCCCAAATTAAAAATATAGGGTGGTCTGACTGGCTTCAAGATTAGGTATATTCACTGATTTATTTATATCTTTATATGTAACCATTTATTCCCAAATTACACTGGGAAACTTGCCTAACAAAAGCAGCCACTGATGTTAAACACTGCTACCAATAGCAGCAAAGAAAAAAACAAACCCTCTATAATCCCAGACTTCCTTTGTTACATATGAAATACACTCAAACTTGCACCTTGAACATCTACTATGTATATTAAAAATGGGACAGAAATTCTAAAAGTATTTTCAAAGCAGAGACAAATGTAAATGTGAGTAATTTGAAGGTGATTCCCACCCTGAACTATTTTAAATCCATTCTTACTAATATTCTATATACATATTAGAGAGTGAAAAAGTGCAGAGTGCACCACGTTATTCTGAAATCCCCACTGTCTGCATACAAAGGCAGCAGTACAGAATACAAATACTGCTTGATACCCGTGTTTCTAATTACTTGTGAGATGTGTATCTATCAAATATATGACCTAATTTTCTCTCAAGCATCTAATCCTATTGTTATTTCAAAACCTTCCAAAATACGCATTTTAGAAAAAAAAAAAAAAGAAAAAAAAGAAAATGTACTTGCTGAAGATGGTTAATGTCTTTTTTTTTTTTTTTTCAAGGTTTGCAGCTGTCAGACAAGCAGACAACATAAACCGGTGATGATCAGATTGGATCAAATTCATGCCTCAAATGATACTATTATATTCAACAGTTACTTGAATTTGCAACATTCGTTGCATTTTGTGAAACAAAGTCAGGACAAATCAACAGTGTTTATTAATTTTTCTCTATAATTTAGTGAAGTTTATCTAAGAAACTTCATCAGCCATGAAACAGGAGGCAATCTCTGGAATTCTACAAGAATTTAATCATTTATGACTGACATCCAGGGTGGAGATGAATGAATACTTATTTATTAAAAATAGTGGTTTAATTCTTAACTATAACATATAACCCCAGTATATATATGTATATTTACTTATATATTTTTTGTGAATTCAATACATATTATATATTATATATCTATATTTCTAATCTCTCTATATAATAGTATATTATATATATATAATCTGTATTTTATTCACAAAAATAAATGATTGGAAGTTTCATCAAGAAACATATCTGTAATATAGACACTCTCCTGATTTCTTTCAGACTGTCTGCACAATGTATGGAACCTGCATGGGAGGCTGGACTAAAACCTGTCAGCTCAGTGAAAAAGCGTTTTCAGGAGCAAAGGAATGTTTGTCAAAGTCTTTGCTCCATACATCATCATTTAGCATCTCTAAGAACTTTCAAGGACTGCTTTTTAATTGTTTGGCTTTGCTACAGGTTTTGATAGATAAAGTGAAGGTAAGATGTCTTTGCTTTTGTTTCTCTATAAAGAGTTCAAAAATCCCACAGATATAAAAGAACAGGGCAAAAGCAAATCCACTCTGTCCTGCATGTTGCACACAATGCTACAATTTGCTTCTAAAAATCTCTTAAAAGATGAATTCTCACAGTTTTTGCAAAGTTTTAGACACCAGCGTGAAAATACAGCAAGGAACTCCTGTCATGTTGAATTATTAACAAAGAAAAAGATCAAATTTACTCAAAATGCATTCCAGGTATTTTAAATCAGATTCGTTTAACTATGGTCTTTGTTTTGGTATCTGTAGATATTTAAATGGTATCTATAGATATTTAAACAATGATGTTTCAATTTGTTTGTACCTTACAGAGTATCTTTAATACTCTGGATTTCACCACTTTTTACAAAGATAACTATTCTTTTCATTTACCAGATAGAGGAACAGATATATGAAAGACTTCAAAGCTCCATAGTCTGTAATGGAGTCAAAAACAGAGACAAGAGGGTTCATTTCTGTATTGAGCAATGCTGGCTCCCTTACAGGAAAAGTCCCTTATGAGATGGTCCTAAAATGATTTTCTTGTCCATATTCATACATTTTCTTTCCCAGAGGATTGAAGTAGAAAAGTGGATCAGCTCTTCTAGCAGCAGAGTGGAGAACCTTGGCTGCTTTGCCTGAGAGCCAGAGAAGAGTTAAATGTTTCACAATCAGACTGGCTATTTAACTCTTCTCCTGACCCACATAATCTCTAATGAGAAAGTTATACCTAGTTTCCATAGGCAAGGCAGGACATGCAGCAGTGAGGGGCTATATAAATAATCAAGTTCAAACGCAGCAGATTGAGGGAAATTTGTAAAAACTGTGAAATTGGGAGACTCATGATGAATTTAATCATCTTGCCTATGAAATTTACTGATGTGGGGATAAGAAAGAACCCATACGATCATCATCATTACCTCCTTCATCCTTCTGCCAATGCCAGCCATAGATCTGGCAATTTGTACATCAAGTTTGTAACTTTTGATTGAGTTGTATCATAATACTTTAAAGAAGTGGTCACCTTGATTTCAAGAAAGGGAGCCTCCATATTATATCTATAGATGGGTTCTTCCAAAAAACAGTGATCTTCACCTTGAAATTGGACTACTTCTAATATAATTAATCCCAAATTAATACAATGATCCTGCAAATATGTTCTTACGTTGACTTCCATGGAATGGTCACAGCAGCCATTGTCTGCTGAATTAAACTTTTAACAAATATCATGTGGCCTCATCATAATCACATCTCAGTTACCACAGAATTTCTTCCTTTGACCTTGGCGTACACCACTGCCAAGACACCCTTACGAGCTCATTAATATGCTGGTTTTTTTTTGCATCCTCCCTTTTCTCTGCTATATCAGACATGAATTGTGTTCACTTTCAAGGTCCTATAGCTGTTCCTTCACTACCTATCATCAACCATTCAGTGTCACAAGGTCACCTCCTGCCTCTGAATTGCCCGCAATGCCATCTCCATCATCTGTTCACCAGTTTTCCAGACCACGTGCTTTCTGTTTTCTCCACTCTGACTCATGCTTAATAGGAGCTCTCCCCAGCTCTCTTTAACTACTTTCTTCATATCCCCTTGCAAAACTTTTTGTTGTGACATTTAAGACAGGTGACTCTGGGCTGTAGGTGTGTTGGGATTGTGCTTCGCATCCCTCTGCCATCCTCTGCCAGTCAACACCTACCGATCCTCATCTATTTAGACTGCTTATTTTAAAGGAGTATAGATGTATTAAAATTCCACCTGCCGTTAAGGATTCTGAATCAGAAAATTAGGAAACGTTACTATTAATAGTCTGAACAACAAGTTTGTCATAGTGAAAGGATCCTCCTAGTTAGAGGTCTCATTTTATGTTCTCTGGTGTCATTCCCAGCCTATCTGTGGCTGGGAATTCATTCCAAAAAGTCTTCTATTTGAAATCTTTTAGTACAGCAAAAAATAGTCAAGAATCAAAGGGGGGCAAATATTTTGTCAGACACTAGTACATGGAATAAATGTCCTTAAATAAATCTTATCTTTATCTATTATTCAGCTTTCAGCTAACAAATTATATTCAGTCCCTCCCTTGTTATAAATACATATTGATTAGTTTTAAACTCTGAACTTCAGAATGAGTTATATCTGGTCACTGCTAAACTGTTCTCTTTGCTAAAGGGAAAAAAACCTCAACACCCATTATACTGCATTTAATTAAGACAAGCATCAGCTTTATGTACCATTATTTGCTTCTGCCAACTCTCAGTGGCATAAATATTGAACAGCCACATCTTCCGAATACTAATCGATCCTTTCTGAATTCCAAATGATTACATAAAATTTAGGAAATGTTTCTTTGCCAGTATTATCCTCAGATGCTTACTGTAGTTAGAGTTGAGATATGAGCCTGGACTTGACAAGTGTGCAGTACATATTTGTTTAAATTCAGATGTAATGTGGAGAAGCCTGAAAGCCCTGGCTGAATGTTAATTGTACAGAACCCCTCAACTGTTCTCTTACTGGTCATCAGGTGCGGTCTTAAAAGTACACTTGGGTAACAGTGTGAATGAACATAACAAAACTGCCAATGGATTTAATAAAACCACCTTATAGCAGCCCAAGTATACGTATGTGATATCAATAATATATGTATAAAATCGAGGATAAAAATATTTGTATATTTATAAACTATCAAAAGTAAAAACTGCTAGAGCAACTATTTTGAATAGGACTTCAGTGCTCTCTGAAGACTTAAGACAGTCTTCAAGACTTGAGTACTGTCTGTCACAGCAAGTAAGAAAACACCTCCGTGATGACCAGTCTGTCCCTAGGTAAGTGCTTCGTTGTGGACTTATATTGGCTTGTCAAGGGAGGCCTTGCCATGCGTTACTCCTCGCTTCACATTCATAGCACCTACCTCACATCCTGCACTGAGGGTGCTACATGAAGGAAAATTATTGTTTTCTGTGAGTTTTTTGGATACTAAAATATTGGAATTATTTCGGGGTGGGTGGGCAGGTTGATTTTTGGCTAATTCCTTTTCTTAGTGAGTTCACATGTTTACTGGACTGTGCTTTGATGACCTGGTGTAGACTCTTTAACCAGGAAGTGTAAAAGGCAGATCCATAGTTGTTGAAAGTATTGTGCAATTACTAGGCAGGCAGCAAAAAAGATTCAAATATGCCAAAATTTGTTAGGTTATTCCTTTATATCTGTATCATATCTATGGGTCTATAATAATCCTGCGTTAATTCTTTATTGTCTAATTCTAGACCTTTGTTCCCTGTTTCCTACTTCAGGCCATTTTGGCCTGATAAGACCTCCTGCCTCACTGACTCCTTCATTTCTTTCTGTTGCTCTTTTTGTTTGTGTGCCCTTAAGCATCATAAATACTGCCAACATTTAATCAATATCCCTTGTTATTTAATGCCCAGTTGATGCTTATTATACACTTATTTTTTGATCTGCATAGATCGTACCCCAAATTAAAACCTCAGCAAAAGCTGTGGAAGTGAAAATATGTACAGCCCAGTGTTTCACCATTTTTGCTACTTTTTTTTTTTTTTTTTTAACCTTATCTTTTGTGTAGATTTAGATTGCAAGCTCACTGAGGTACAGACTGGCTAGTCTGTAAATCTGATAGACATATATACATAAAATACATTAAAAATACAATAGCTAATTTAATTTAATTTATTTTTAATTTTTTTTTCCAGCTTCAGAGTTTTTCATAACCACATTGATGTGAGTTAATGGAATCAGATGAAACAAAGCACAGGCAGACTTTCTGCTGCTTCTTTTGCGTGTTCACAGGAAGCTACTCATAGTCCTGTGAATAGAAAGGGTAGAGTCTGTCTCGAAAATGCTTCATTTCAGCCTGTTTCATTGCTATAAGGAGCTTAATAGGAATGTTTATCTTCCAAAAGTGCCTATAGCGGAGTCCAATACTGGGGCCTACTCCTCTAATCTCAGCTCTGGAGCTTTAGGAAGACTAAAAGCAAGGAAAGATTTGCTAACATTTCTCTTACCCAACAGAAATGGGTATGGATTATTGCCTAGTCAGGGTGGATCTCTGCTGAACCTGTAAGTAACACCGTGGTTTGTTTGAAAACAGTTTTTTTTTTTCTTCCTTTAATCAAGAGCCCATTGTTTGTCCATAGCAATTAAATGTTTACCATTTCTACAGGTTCCTCTTGTCTTATGTTAAGTGAGATGTGAGATCAATAGTGGCTCTGCAATTATTTGCCCATTGATAAAGTCTTCATTTCTTAAATGAAGTACATTTATCTGTGTCCTGACAATGATAAGAGAGCAGTACCAGTCAGCTGCTGCCTACTCTAGCATTTAGCTCCAGGCAGACACGTGCCTGGACATGGGTCAAATGATGTCTAACTTTCTTCCTATTGGCATTTCACTTTACAAACTGCTTTGATGGGAGGTTTGACAAATCATCCTTGCTGAATTTGAATAATAAAAATTAGCAGGACAAATAGGAAGTTGGGTAAAGAGCAATGGCTGATTTCAGTGACCAGTCTGTAGTGTGACTGACTGGCGACAGTTATATGTTTCATTAAAAAAAAATAAAAATCATTTAAATGTAGTAATTTAGCAAGTGGAATTACTGAAAAATTATCCGAACTTTATTCTGTGATAGGAAGAAGATCAAAGAAACAGTGAGACAAATTTTGGCTCCAGTAAAATCAGAGAAATTGTCTTCCGTTTTAGTGAGGCCAAGATTTCACTACAGTGGAACATGGCTATCTATTTCTTTCCCAGAATTAGATAATTCAACATTGCTTTTTTAAATTTTTAATTTCTAACTCTTCTAACTCTGACAAAGTAAGAAAGGAGCTTCCAAAGTACTGTCAAATTCATTAAAGAAAATTCAAAGAAGCTGATAAACTGGCACAATTGCTTTTTCTATTTGTAGTATATCTTGATTCAAACTAGCAATTATTTATGACAAAGGAAATTTTATTTAGTTTTAGACCTACTTTTTGATAATGTGTACTGTGGACTATACTGGTTATGTTTTATAGAAAAATTAGTTGTATTTCTCTGGGATTATGGTAAAGAAATTGCATTATTGTCAGTTTGGCTAGCTTTCAGAAAGCCAGATATGTTTGTTATTTAGTAGGAAATTCAATGAAGACTTACTTGTCTGAACATCAACTTTCTCAGATGTTCTCTTTCCACGTTTTGGATGTGAATTCATACATGTAAAGCCTGCAGAACTAGTGTTAAAAGTAGGTTTAACACTCAAGTTTCTCAAAGGTTTCTTCCTCCTCTCCCATTCTGCAATGTATGCCCCCACAAAGCAGTCATGTTTTGGGTTTTGCAAATAGGTAAACCTCAATGAAAGAAAGGTTTGTAAAGATAACAGCTGTAAGAACTGAAGTTCTGATTTAGTTCCAAGGAGGCTAATAGCTCGAGATAACTGAAATGGAGATTGATTAAAAAAATAAATTGCTATTTCTAGACCACCTAAACAGAAGACTTATTTCAAGTAAATCATGCTGGTAGACAGATTGCTCCTTTGCAATAAAATGCTTTGGCTCCTGAAGTCCATCTTGTCTTCAAATAAAACATTCAATCAGCATCCAGCGTATCATTTACAGCGAAGGAGCACGCTGGTACAGAATTCAAACATGTCGATCAGAAGTCAACTTGGGGAAGAGGTGACTAGAAGGTGGTTTATACCAGGCTACACAACCAAAACTTTTGAGGGCAATTTTGATCACAAGACCTGCGTCTATTTGCTTTAATGTGATCTCAGGTGTCAGTCAGACTGCTTGATTTGCATAATGCTGTTCTGGTGCACAGCGAGAGAGGAGAGCAACAGAGGTTTGTGAGGAGGTACGCAGCTGGGGAAGCACCACAGAGGACTGACTCATGGAAAGATTGTTTGTGATTCTTTAAGGGAACCCTGCTGGACTAGTGTAATAGATCTGTCAATCATGTAAGTGGATCAGAGTAATGTGATTGAATTTAAATTTAGTCTAAACTTCTGGTGTGTTGACAGAGTAATCAACTGACTGTTGATGGTGCAGTGAAGCTGTGAAGGAAAGTGTTTCTACATTTCATGTCGTTACGAGTCAAGGCTCTTGTTACTCTAAAACACAGTTGAGTCCCTGCCATGCACAAGGAAGTCATCCCCACTGTGGTTGTGATGATTGTGCTGGTTGTAAGGACTGCTTTGTTCCCTGTTGACTTTTAACCTATGGGCACACAAAAGCTGAAGGATTGATTCAGGTGAACTGGTTATCTGCTGAGAACAATAGCCCAAGTGCGATGGACTTGTTCCTCTGCAGGGACTGGCAGTGACTGGATTAATAGCATGAGGAACCACTGATGGCCAGACAGACAGTCACTGAAGTATGAAGATCCATTGGCTTGGAAGGAATTTTTGTTTATGTACAGAGAAGTAAGAACTGCCTGGCTATAAAGTGTTTTATTTTATAACTGATGGAAGAAATGTAAGTTACCTAATTCTAAATATATTAATTCTCAATAGGACTACACACCAAGGAGATGCTACACTGTCTAAAAAAATAGTTACCAAAATAGTTTGGCTTCTTGAATGATAACTGAGTCAACTTTGGCAAGGTTGTTCAGTTGGGACAGATAGTTGTAGAAAGGAACAGAGCTCCAGTGCCTGAATGTACCACTCACTGGAGTGGCTGCAGAAACATTTGTGTGCTGCTGACTACAAAGGTTACGATAAACATGCACCTATCTAAGCTTCAATAGCATCTTCTTTAATGCTACCAGCAATCAAAAGCATTTTCTTGTTTAAACCCTTTGGAAACTCTGACAAGTAAACAATGAACAATTTAAAAACTAGCACGCAAGACTGATATGATTTAATTATGTTTTCAAAAAATTATTGTGTGCTATGGGGCTTGAACATTATTTTACTGATATTTTACTAAGCTAATCACTGCTGAAATGTTAGGAAAAAAAGACAATATTATTTGCCCTCAAGGAGATTGCCATCTTGTGAAAATACAGGCAATATGGTACAGCCAGGAATAACAAACAGCTTTAGAAGGCAGCTTCATAACTGTTTGGTTATAAAAAAACCCACAACCAACCACAACCGACAACAAAAAAAACAGCTTCTTCTCAATAAATTAATTCTGTGGATTATTGACTTTGTGTTGCCACACAAACAATAGCATAAGGCTTTACTGGATTGGTTAACACTGTGGGAGGGCATCCTTAGAAATGAAAAAAAGCTGGTATGTCTTGAAGTGCTTCTTATTCCATTAAATATTGCAGAGACAGATTTTCAACAAGAGCCTGCTCAGATTTGTGAAATATTTTATTATTAATAATATGTTTTCAATGCTAAGACCAGTTTTCTGTTGAGATGCCTAAGAGACAAAGGTATGTGTCAAATGCACCTTGATACTTAGGTACAATAATTGCACCCAATTATTTCAGCAGAATTTGATGCTTAATTAGTTTTGACAGTCCTGCTGAATGCCTACCAGCATTGTTAGGCACTTCAATGTCTTAAAAAAACTGACTCACTCAACTTCAGCCAGACAATTCATTCATCATTTTGGGTACAAACTTAAGTACTACTTAGCTGGAAAAGGTATCTATGTTTTTCATTTGAGTTTTGTCATCATTCTCATTAAATATTTGCCTTAGTTCTTTGGGTCAGGTGACAATATCTTTATATTTTACTCTTTGTAGAAAACATCTAGCTTGGACTTTTAGCAAATCAAGTTATGCAGTATGTTAAATAGTGAATTAGCAGTTTCAAAGGTGCAGATCCTTTCTTCGCTACGTCATTTCTATATGTAAGTAATACGACTATAAGGCTCCCATTAGCAGCAGAATTAGCTCCGTAGCTAATATAGTAGCATAAATGAGAGAAAAACTGGATAACTTGACTTTATACAACCTTGCAAGGTATTTATACGCATCTGCTTTTGTAGCTGAGTATGCTACCTTGCAGAATTAGAAAAGCTGAAGGTGTAAGAATGATTCCTAAATCAATGCAGAGTACTTGAAGAGCTGATGAAAGTGATCACACAAAAAGACCACCTAAATGTGAGCATTTTCCAAATGTACTTCACTTATTCAGCTAATTTAAAGTACCACTGAACTGAGATGAATTCTCTAAATATTTTATTAGAGGAAAGCTACAGGCTCTTCAGACACTTCTGTACCACTGTCTAATGACTGTAAAACCTACTTATTAGGAATTAGGAAATCTGAATTCTTGTTGTTCATCAGATTAAATAATAAACCATAATTTCTGTTAATAGAAAGCTTGCTTTTCCATCTCTGAATCTGATGTGGAAAGAGACAAAGTCTTTAATATAAAATATTAATAGCTTCCAAGCAAATCCATCATCTCTTTTCCTAGGAATCAGAATGTACATAATTCATAACAATCATTAGCTAAGTAATTCTTATTTTTTTTCTATATGTTTTGTGTCCTATACCTCTGAAGTATTGATTTTTTATTGTCGTGTTTAAAGAGAGCTTCATCTAAAACCTTCCAAAACAGGTACGAACTCTATAAACATGACATGGAAGGGCATATTTCAGAGAGTAATTGAGGCTTTACAGTGTATCCAAAACATCTTGCTCCTTTTAATTTAAATGCAATTGTATTATAATAATTTATTTGTAAAATTCTATTCTCTTTACATAAGATTTTTAAAAAACTGATAATTAAAGAAAAACATTACTAAATGTCACCACTTTTGATATTTCTTTCATTATTATGCTTGGCTCAACTTTTCACTCTCTTCATAGACAAAATAACTTTTGAGTAAAACCAGAATTTTGCCTATGGAGGGATCTATATACGTCTGGATCTGACCTTATTTGTTTTTAGATCTCTCCTTTCTATTTCCTTAAAGTAAATAAGAAATTCACTTGGTCAAAGTTTATTTAGACCAGTTCTATTAAGTCAACAAAATGCAAACTTGAAATGGAAGACAGGAAGAAAAATCTTTTCCTATGAAGTCAATAGGAATCCATCTCCCTAAGTCCTCTTTTTTTCTTAATTTGTTATTTTTATTATTATTATTGAATCCATCTCCCTAAGTCCTCTTTTTTTCTTAATTTGTTATTTTTATTATTATTATTTTAATTTATTATTCCTGGCATTGGTGATATTTCTTGGCTGATTCATTGCAGGGCACTGGTTTAACTAATTTGTCTTGCATAGGTATCTTTCCCTTTGTGTCCTCTCTGCTAATACAAAACAATCTTCCCTTTAAAGGTTATTTCCTTGCTAGATTTGCCATAAAGCTATTATCATTAATCTACACTTTAAGAGTTCCTTTCACTTTTTACAAACTATGAGTTGCATTCCTGATTTATGTGTTAGGATGTGACAGCCATATGCAAACAAAACTGTTTATACTTACTGCAAATGCCCTTAAAAAAGAGGGTTATTTCAACCATATTTCCACACCATCTGCTTTACATAACCATATTCAATATCATAAAAATATACCAATCAGTATTTTCTCTGTCCTTTAGAATTTATAATGGAATTTTATTCTTGTTCTGGAATATTCATAAAGTACATACAGTAAGCTTGTAATACTCTAGTAAATTCCTTATGTTTCAGGAATCAGTTGCATAGAAATCCACTTTTAATTTTCCTACATAATTTTCCTTTGTGAAGTGATAATTAAAAAAAGAATCCTCAGTTTACTGTGAACCTCATAAAATATACTTAAAGTCTCATTCATTTTTCAGGAAAAAAATAATAAAACCAAAATATTTTTAATATTTTAAGGGGGAGAAACAACAATATTAAGTAAGGAATACGAAGAGTAAAATTTACGTACCTAAACTAAACAGCACCAGAAATTTGAGACATACGAATTCTCGTAGATCAAACTGTAGGGAACGAAGCTTTGCTACTAGTTCTTGTGCATGGCTCATAAGGTTGTTGAGGGTGGCTCCAGCTTGCGACGCTATTACGGAATAATCCACCTGTAAAAGAGAATTATATTTCTGTCTGTACCCACAGAACCACTTTAGAATGTTTCAAGCAATCACATGTAACCAGGATGCTCCTGGATAAAAGAATCACTCTCAATTTAATGATGTTATCGAGTCAGGATGATTTTATATACAAACCTATTTTAGCACAACAGTATATATTGGAAGTATTATTAAACCATATATCTTAATGGTATGTCACATCACTGTGAATGCCAGTTTGTCTGTATTAGCTTTTTTTAGAGGCTTTATATATGACTACTGCTTATGACACTGGTAGCTGTGCCCCTTATCAGTTTGTTTTATACACTTGGTGTCTCTTGTTCTCATTGCAGTTGTACAATCCTGTGGAGAGAGACTGATTGAAGGGAGCTTTGCGCCTACGCTGGGCATATTAGTCCAGAGGGACATAAAGGTATTCATGGGATACAGTCTGGTGTCCATAACTTGGCCAGAAACATCTATTCAAGCCCAGAAATGTCGGTATATTCCCAAAGGAAGTGGAGGCATTGTGAAGGTGGTTTCTTTTGTCCTTAGCTACGCACAGTCCTGGCACTTGCTGGAGCTGGTTCCAAGGGACTTGTTCTGGCAGTTCCTCCTCTGTTAAGGGAGGAGGAGCGGGCAGGTGTGTGGCACAGGCCAGCTGCACTGAGATTGTCCCGAGCAGTTACTGCAGCACATGAAGCACCTTCCTCTGGAGCACAATAAGAAGTGTGACTGCTCTGGGAGTCTGCTGCCCTTGTCGTGCTGCTCATCCCTTCTCAGGAGAGGCTGACTGGACCACAAGCTGTCCTAAGTGACTCTTGTATATAGAGGCCCAAGAGAACACTGGAATATGCCATATTACAAATGGTAATGTTCACAAGCAAGGTATATTTTAAGCCCTTCCTACCTGACGTATCCAATGATGACTGTTGTTGAATTCAGGCAACCTCCCTACTGCCTGCATACTAAAATACCTATCTAGAAATGCCAGTGTCATTAAGGGGATGTGTCCTTGCAAAAGGACACACCAGCCTCTGCCATTCTGAAGATGGCCACCACCAGCTTCTGCAAGCCTTGTCGTGGGATGTTGTGCCCAGAGAGGCGCCCAGGCTCTGTGGCCTGTGGGAAGGCCATGCTCCGGTGGTGAAGTAGCGTAGGGGTTGGGGTGTGCAGGGGATGGGGACAGTCACTCTGACACTAGGCCTGAGGTGAAGCTGGAGGCTGTGAGACCACGCAGCCCCGGCAGCGTGGAGTGGATGTAACCGGCATGTTGGGCTATCCGAGCAACTGCCTCTGCTGAAGTGCCTTCAGCTCAGCCCTGCTCTCATCCCTTTGCTTTGCAAGTGCCGCTGTCCTGTGAAAATGGCCCTGGGCACGTTGCTTGCCCCTGAGGTAAGCTATCCCTGATCAACTGGCGGAGACCTAAACAAGTTACTGAAATGTTTTCGAAACATGTAGGTAACTTGCCTGGCTGCTGTAGTATTAGCAGAGCTTTTCTCTTTTAGGGGCCTCCATAGCAACAGGAGAATTGGCAGCCATACTTCACGTAATCACACGCTGAAGCCCAGCTAATGGTAAGTGCACACTTTGGATTAATGATGTGTTCAAAGGTATTGGTGCACTTATCCAGCCTTTAAGGCCTCCCATAATAAAGTAATTAATAAAGAACCAGGTACCACCGGAGGCAACAGAGCAATACTGACAATTTTGTTTTTCCAGGCACTGATCCCTTAAAATTATTTTTTTTTAAATAACTGTTAAGGAACATGTATTTTGAAACATGTTTTTCAATGTTAAAACTATTGAATTGATTTAATTCAAGTATAAATAGTTGGAAAGCAAGAAAAAAAAAAGGGAGGACTTTAAACCTGTCAAAATTTCAGCCAGGAAAGATAAGATAGATGATTGAAAGGGACTAAAAATAGCTTCTCCTAGGGATGACCTTAATATAATCAATAGGTTACTGACTTTTAATAAGACATTTTATTTATATGTACACTTAGCACTCTCAAGACATTGATTGAAGGCAACTGTACAAGAAAAATGAAGTTCCACTTTTTGCATGGATGTTAAGAATAACACTGCTCTAACTCTGCAAAGCATTTAAAGTTATGCTTATGTTTCAATGAAATCAGTGGATTATGGTTAAGTATCCTGCGAGATAGGTTTTATTGCTGTCTGTCACACCTGGGAAAACTGAAGTACTGAAATTAAATTGCTTATTCAGGGCCAAAGAAATCTGTGACAAAACTAGGATCTAGCCTTTGGAAATCCCAGCCAAACTGTCTTTCATAATCTGCTTTCTAGTTCATCTGTTGGTTCTGCCCCCCCCCCCCCCCCATTTCTTTATATATATGTGCTTATATAAATAAGAAAAAAAAAAAGTTAGTAACATGCCCTTAAATAGTCTTTATTTGTAGAGCAGTTTAATATGGTGACATGATTCACCTACTTCCTATTGAGAAACTGGTCACATACAAATATCAACTCATTCTCAACTTAATTTCCCTTTTGTAATTTTAATGCTTTGTTATGTGTGTGGGGGGAAAGCTCAAAATCCCTCACTGAGGTTCCAGTTTGCAGGGGAAATATGCCTTCCTCTTCATAATAAGAAGTTAAGATGTCTGGATGTCAAGAATATCAGTGGCCTTAGTGCAGCGATTATGCCGTAATGGAAAAACCCAGTAGATGTCTGGGTCTCCCACCATCCCTCTACTGGAAAGCTCTCAGGCAACCTGCTACTCTTTCAGGTGCATTTAATATTTGCAGCACCAGCAAATTTGTCTGGGAGGCAAGTCCTCATCTGCCACTCACCAAGAGCAGGCTGTATTAAATTTTTATATTTATTGACATTTCATTACCATAATTGACTGCAGTTGGTTCTCTAGTAGAAGGCACAGGGCTGCCTCCTAAGCAGGAGAATTGGTCCCTTGAGTAGGATTTGCAATTAAAAACAATGCAGAATGGATTTTTTTTTTATTGTGTAAATATGATGAGTTGAATTTTCAGCTTTAACTAGAGAATACTGGGTGTGCAGAAGGCTTTTTTCAAGAGTGAGCAAAATTATGAGTCAGTGGAAAGACGACCCCCAAAGGTGTCAATCAGTTTATACAAAATCAACTGTGCATGAAAAAGCCCCCGTTAATGTCTATTCTGAAAAAGTGGTCACATTAAAGAGTATGCTGTCCTGCTTGCTTGGTCCTATATGCAGAAATTGATACTAAAAGGCGTACTAATTATTTCACCATCCAATTCATGATTAAAACTGCTTTTAAAAGTCAAAGATTAAAAGAGCTTGAGGTCTTGAGCAAAATGCTGACTTACAAACTAAAATCATAGCATTTCATGTTGCATCACAAATTTCATTTGGTAAAATCAAATCCATACAAAAAAAAAAAAAGAATCTTGCTTTCCAAGTAATAGCATTGTACAGTACAGTTGGTTTTGGTATTAAGGATGATGGCATGTTGACTGGTATTTTTGAAAACAGATGCTTCAGTGAACCTTCCTCATTACCTATTTCAGAAGTAAAATGATGGGCATGAAGTTATGGCTGCACAAACAATTGGAGGTGTAAATTCCTCACAAGCCAGTATTCAGTTCTATCTTGCATGATGACTGTAGTAATGATGAAGAAGTAATGATAGGGGCTTAATTGGGTTAGCTTGGTACGAAAGCAATGCCAACAGAACAGCACTGAATAATTTATGCTGCCACTTGTTCTTGCCATTCTGGTGCTTAAGCTTGCTTGTTTAAGCTTAGCGTAGATATCACTATATATGCAGTACTGCAGGCTGTGCTGTAGTACCATTTGCTAACTGAAGTGCCTAAATCTAAAATTAGATACTAGAAACCTCCACTCTGCTGCCACGTAACTTTGTGCTTCAGGTCCTCATGGCCCCATTTTCCACTAGTTCTTGGGGTGCCAAACTGACTTTAGGCATAGCCAGGACTATTCAGGTCATGACACCGTTTCCAGCTCACGCTACAACTCTTTTTAGATTTATGGACTAAATTGCTTTCATCTACCTAAGGCATCAAAAATACCAGAGTGGGAATTTTTCAGCGGGCCACTGACTGGAGCAGTCAACTGAGATGAGGGAAGTCTGAGTTCAAATCTCCAGTCCAAAGAGTGTGTGAAATAAATCAGACTATAGCCTGGCAGTTAATAAATTACTTAGAGCCTAGTCATCTCTTTGAAAGTTAGAAATAGCGTGTGTCCTCAGGTAAATCTCACGCATCCTATGGATGTGTTCTGATCATGAGTATTGGGCAGAAAGGCAGGGACCTTCGAGAGGAAGGATTTGCTTAGTATTTAACTCTAGGAGAGAACTTTCAGCTGTGAATTGCAAGTAGAAAAATGTACTTAGCTCCTTTGGACAGGCAGCATTCATGTACTTCTCAGCATTTCTGATGGCTACCTCTTACAGTTACCCCCTAGTTTGCTGGCCTTCCCTCTTCCCTGTGTTGCAGAGGTAAGGGATGAGTGGATGAGGCTGCAGGCTCTGCAAGAGGGCATGGGAATACAGAGGCACTAGCAGCAAAGGAAAATAAACCACAAAGCTGATAGTATTAGTAAGAAGGTCATAACTTAAACGTGACTGCAGAGAGACATGGCAACAATGACTATTTTTTTTCTAAATCCATTTCTTGATACAGTTGAAAGTGACTTAAAAGTCCAAATCCTTTTAATGATGGTGAAAGCTAGTTAGGCCAGTGCAAAGTGTTTATGAGAATTCTGTTTTAAAACAATATATTGTAGTAAAGTTTCTGGAGTTCAGTAGCATTTGGAAAGTCAGCCATAAAAAAAAATTCTCAGCTGATAAGCAGAGCAGTAAGAGATGGAAGTGACTAATTCTGTAGATTTTGTTCTCACATGAAGGTCCCATTTAACATAGTGAGGTATTGTTTGAGGCAGAACAAAAGACAAGGCTTTTTTACAACATGAAACTACACCCTGGGCTAAATAAATGGTGAGGCTGAAGGCCAGAAATGCAGGGAGCACTTGTACTTTTTGGTTTTGTAGATGATTTGTCATAGTAATGAATAGGTCTTGAAGCCAAATCCCTGGTTTCACTGGGCTCAGATGGCTCTGGTGGAGTCAGGTGGTGGCCTGTGGCATTAAGTCCTTGTCTCTCCGCCCACAAAACCAAGCCTAAAGTATAATGGTGGAATCAGGTTCCTTCCTTCCTTCTAAAATTAAATTGTATTCGATTTCTAGGATATGACAGTGGAGTCATATGTCCTACGGAAAAGTTGTGTTGAACTGTACCATCCCTTGTCAATGTTTCAGCAAGCTTGCAACAGTGTACAGACTGTAGTATTAGCATGCTTTTACTTATTAATATCTGTTATCAGGTACTTGATCTACCGGAATGACACTACTGTGAGCCAGAACCATTTGTAAGTTAGATCAGTGTGTGTTTGGGGCATGGAGACAAGATGCCGAGGATGTCTGGGTGCAGCACAGCGACTGTCCTTTTTCTGCTCTGCTCCATGCAACTCTGGCCAGCACAGGCTGCTGCGGGCTGTGGGGGGCTCTGCCACTGCTCCCATCCTCGGGTGACAAACTGCTCTGATAGCCTGGGGACTCACCCTCAATAGTCTGTCCTGTCTTTGTAGTCCTGACCCAGATGGGAGCCTGAGAGTTGGCGCTAGTGGCTACATGTCTGGGTGAGCATTTCTCCCAGAAGAAAGCATTGCGCACAATAAATAGCAAGCAAGTTAATTTACTATCACAACCATAATTACTCTTCCACTGTTTCATGAGGTAGGAGAGAATATATATTTTACTGGCAAGGATGGTGGTTATTAAATTCATTTTGATCTTTTCATATAATTAATAATTTCATTTAAAACATTTAAAACAATGTTCATATTATATTTCAAAGCAAATGAATGTGGAAAAAACACTTCGGAGAAATGCCTACATACAAAAATTGAGGAGGACTCAGCACAGACAAAACCAGCAGATGCTTGTATCGGTTTTGGATATATTAATTAAAATTGTGATGACTTATACAGTGTAAGGTGCTTGTCATTTTAAGATGATACACAATAATAGAAGATAATGAATTAAGCTGCCAGTGGACGTTTCCCCTAGGATGATGATATTGTGCTTGCTAATTAGTTATAATATGCAAATAGTAGCACTCCAAAGTACTGCATTTACTTTATCTAACTTAGTTTCAAAAACACTAGTACATCAAGACTGGATTATGTGCCCTGTAGTTGAATTTCCAAAACACTAGTACATCAAGACTGGATTATGTGCCCTGTAGTCGATCATATACAGATTAATTTATAGTAGATACATTTATGTTATAAATGCATGATGATAAAATAGTTAAGTTTCATGCAGAGAGCTGTTTTAACCAGTAGCATTAATTTTCTACTCTATTAATGATGACAGTCAGGTTCTTCAAATTATTAGTATGCTGATGTTAACATACAGAACGTAACTAAGCTAGAGTACAATGGAATACATTTCTTTCCTTATGCATTGCAATGCACTTTGTTTCTTAAATAAAGAAGATATGATATGCAATCATTGCTGAATATGAATATCCATAAGCTTCATCAGAAGACAGACCATCACTGATTCTTTTTGCAAATATTTAGGCAACATCACTTAGGACTGTGCTAATTCAGTCTGTTTCTTCAGGGGCTTTTAGCTCAGTTAAGTTCATTTTCACTTTTTATATTCCTATATAAGCCTCTGCTCCACTACATTAAATTCTTCCCCGTCAGTAAGACTGGATATGCTTACTTCGGATCCCATCAGTGTAACTACTCCAATAGGCTACAGTTGTTTGGGATGGACTGATGTATTGCTTTTTTCATTGAATTGAGACTCTGAACAATTTCTCTCCTGATGGACAATCTTGAAATCAAATGTGAAATTTCATATTAATTTATATGGAGAAATAGGTTCACTAGTATGGGACTTGTATGCAGGACTGGCAGCCTTGCAGACCCCAGCCAAATAGATTTTGTTCTCTTTATGAGAGCAGTATGTACAGAATACAAAAGAAATGTTTTTTCTTATGAATGTGACAAAGTTAGCATGTGGGAAATGGAATGGTTTTGGCATGCAGTGAATCATGTTGGGTGCTCTCTTCATGATGCTGTTACTGGAATTGGAATTTTAGACTTAAAAACACAGTGAGATGATGGCTTCATGACAATATAGCAAAGCAAATGTGAATTGGGACCAGGTTATTCACAGGTGTGGCCATAGTTAGTCAAAATAAAGGTTCAAAGTTTAGTGTATCTTTGGATACACCTGAATTGGACACTTTTTAAAGATTGAACTCTGATCTGTTTTACTTAGTTTAATTGAGAACACCTAGTTCAGCCCCAAAAAACAGCTAGCATAACATCTTCATAAGATGTTGAGACACTTCTAACATCCACCATAACCTTGTTTTCTTTTCCATTAGGCAGAAACCACTGGAGTGAGGAACCATACAAGCCTGGATACGAGAGAACAAGTACTACACTGAACAGCAGAATGATGATTGCTTGACCATGTGCTTATCCACCTTCAGTCAAATTCCATCTATGCAAGAATTTGTAGATTTGGCTCCCAAATACCAATATCATTTTTATTTTTTTGCCAACTACAACTATGACTGCAATCACAAGCCTAATGGAAAAAAATATACATATGCATGTTTGTGTATATATATATATATATATATATATATATATATATAAAATAAAAATGAGTAGTTCCCGAGAATATATGAAGTAATTGCTTTGTATTACCTATCCATTAACTTCTTATACCCATGACTAGTATATGTATTTTTATTCATTTCATAGGATGAACAAAATATTGTGTTTCCTTATCTACGTTTTTGCCAGTTCCTTTCTCCTGTCCTTCTGAGACACTCTTTCCTCTAACACTCTTGTAACTTTGTACAACATTGATACTTCTGCAGGGGTGATCCTTCTTTGTGATATAGTCCTCTGCAGCCTGCAGTTTGAAAGTAAAGCTACTTCCTGAAAACCTTTTCAGCAGCAAAGCGATATATCATTGAACTTGCAAGTTGGTCCCCTAGACAAGCAGATTCTCTGAAGGCCTCAGCAAATACAACTACATCAGGATACTAGAAACCTTCTCTGCAAGTGGGTAAGTCTAACAAAGATGACATTACCACAGAAAATTCCACAGGCAAAGCCCCTACATGATGCATCAACACCTTTCAATAAGGTACAGTTGAAAGAGCTACAAAAGGTTCAAGTCACAAATTTCTTAATTGAAATTAAGTTATGATTTGCTTTAAAACACAGCACTGCTGAGATCTTGGTTATCCGTCATGTTCTTCTCTGCTGCTACTCTTAGAATACAAATCTAGGTGGAAAGATATATTTGTGTGATGACTGCCCATCCATGATGACTGACCAAACTCAACAGACAGAAAATTTGGCAATGAGTGCTGTAGGTATGAACAAAATAAGCAGCTTGTCTAGGCAACTGAATCTACAATTCATGTGTTGTTTGTTGACTGCTGCCTGAAAATGCATGAACAGTGATAATCTGTACACAGCTTTAGTATGTACCCTGTGTGTGCTGGATCTTGGAAGCTGGCCGTGTATTGTTGGTGCAGAAGATACAAAAGGAAAGTGCTCAAACTGGAGGAATTAAATTTCTATAATTAGAAATTGTCTGTTAAAATTACATGCCACATGGCAAGCCAATGGAACTTGGCGTGTGGAGAGCATATTGGCAATGATTTACAATTAACTACCATGTTGCAAATCACTGCTTAGCTGTTTTCTATTATGAAATTTGGAGAGTTGTAAAATGCATTTGTGCTACTTTATTTCCTTTTGAAATGGTAATTACTACTGCTGAGGGGCAGTACTTAGTGCAGAAAATGAAGTCTGCAGCATAGGGAGGAACTTGTTTCTGAGGAATTGCTGAGGAATTGTAATGATATGAAAAAAGAGCTTTCCTGAAACACATACACACAAAAGAGCTTCATTTATGAAACTCCATCCAAATAAATAACAAAATAAAGTAAAACACAGTCTTTTTGTGCAAGGGACAGTATTCACTTCTTTGTTGCTGACTGCACTTTTTTCACATCAAAGTGGGAACAGTGGATTGACACAGGGAAAAACTCATAACCCAATGGCTTGAGGGAAATGCAGATGTATGGTAATGTGATAAGAATGCCCTAGAGTAACAGGTTTGAGCCAATCTGTTTGAAAATTATGAGTGCGCTTCTAACTACTAGCCCATTTTAGATACCTAGGATAGAACAGCAAATGGTATGGCCCTGGAGAGCTACATGAAATTTGACTTTTATATCAGAGGAGCAGAGGCTGTGCACTCTGAGTGGAGAGAGCAGGTATGTTCTAATTAAGTGGTAGTAAGTTCCCCCTTACAGCTTCCCTCTTGATTGTGATTGTAAAAAGGATTGTGTTTATGAGTAGCTTTTATGGAAGGATATATTAAGGAAAGCAAGGAATAAGGCTTCTGAGGTCTTAAATTTGGTAACTTGTGACAATAATCATGATCTCTGAGGTAATAAAGTAGGCTATCTAGCTCTAGTCCTCAGTTTAAAGTTAATATCTTTGAAAGCAAGGTGATTGACTGTAATTTTGCTCATAGTGCTTTGCTGTTAGCAGTAAATAAAAACATATACAGCACTTTTCATCAGAAGTGTCGGAGTGCTTTCCACACCTTAATCAATTAATTTTTATGAGATGGTGGCACGATTATTTCCCTTTCCCTGCTGGAGGAACTGAAAGGATCAGGGCAGCCACCAGCAAGTATGCAGCATTTAGTGCAGTGGCAAATATTGATAATGCCTTGGTCTAGAACTGTGGCTTTCCAGAATTATTTTATAGTTACATAGCTGAGACAAACAGTCATAATTCCCCTTTCATAAATATATTTGAACCAGACTTTAGTCTTAGAAAGACAACAGACCAAGTCGATGCTGCTAGGGTGGTCCATCCTGATACTCAGGAGAAGTACTCATACTTAGGCTGTACTGGATCAGATAGGCTAAACAAGTAACTCATGATTGAGCTGCAGTACAAAAAGGTAAAAGCAGGAAATGGCTCAGAACAAGAGACTGTCCAGGTACGCAGGGATGATGTTAAAATAGCCAGTGTTCAGCTAGAGTTGAGACTTGCAAAGGATGTCAAGTAACTAGTTACAGGATGAGCAAGAAAAATGTGGGACTGCTGCTGGACTTCTCTGGTGACTTAGTGCCAGCAAACGCAGCCCAGTTTGAGGTACTCAGCGCCTTCTTTGCTAACAAGGTCTCCGAGACCTCAGTGGTTTGCAGCAGAGCTCAGGGAGGAGGAGAGGAACCAGCAGCAGGCATACGCTGAAAAAACTTTCTGTCAATATGGAAGGGGACTGGCTCTAGTGTTCTGGTAATACATCTCCCTGCTCTCCAAGCAGCCTAAGTGTGAAGCAGCAGGTGATGGGTACTCTGTGGGTGCTTGCACCAACTTCAAATGACAAATGTTGACATAGAAATGCCAAACTGGGTTGAAAGAGGGATGTATTAAACCTACTTGACAAAGCTAGGGCAAAAATGGATGCAACCAGTTCAGTTTAGCCAGGTTTTAATTTAGTTGGAAATATACAAGATCCAAAACCAGCTGATGATTTGTAAGCAGTGCATTTAATTAGCATCCTGTTGTCCAACAGCGATGAAATGCTCTGCTTTGCCATGAGAACATGTACAGCTGTCTTTTCCTGCAAGTAAAGATAAAAGTGGCTAATCAAGCTAAGAACTGTTACTGTGGAAAAATGGGGACAGCGGCTAGAACTTGAAGATATTTATATATCTCTACCAATTTCAGTGGCACCTAGACACTTGGTATCTTAAAAACCTAGCTAATTACATAACAAATGAGACATTCATTTAACAGTTTTCTCAGGGAGAGAAAGCTGTCTATCTACTCGTGGCTTTATAAATAAGCACCTTGTGTGGTAAATAAAATTGTTGCTGGTACAATCGTCGTTGTTTTGCAGATAATGAAATGGAAATGGAATCAGTACTTTCCTCAGTAGCATTCATATACATCAAGACTGATGCAACTAATTTTTTTCTCATATAATTAGAGAGTACAACTTCATCTCACATAGGTTAGGGACTTTCCACAAAAGTGCAGGAGTCAGTTCTGTAGATAGAATTTGAATTTTCCCACTTTTCTTGGACAAGTGGATAATTTTTCCCTTCTACTGTACACCTTTTAATCACAAATGCAAACAATTATTTCTCCTCATTTTCTGATTCTTATAAACTCTTCTTAGCATTAAAAAATGTCTAGACTTTTAGAATTGTGACTAAAGCTGTAAGCAGATTCTGGAGCATGCAGACACAAATGTTTCATCTGTACAGTTACGAAAAGGAACTCCTTCCCATGTGTATAAATCAAGACAGTGAATTTGTAGCAGCTTAAATACCAGTGGACCATCATTTGTTTTCACTTTGAATCAGGACCATAATGTACAGATGCACTTTGCTTTTCTTTGATACTGTGATTTTTTTTCTGCTAAGGCCAGAATAAGAATTCTGGGAATAAGGTTATGTCCTTTGTGCTTTGGAAAGTATGGGTGAGTCAAAACTAATACTTTCTTTGGGTTTTCTCTGGGTTTTCCTAATATTTGCCACATTGCTCTTGCATTTTGGATAATCTAAACATCTGATGCCTGAGGAAAATTAGCCACTGAAAAGCTGTGCAGAAACTGCAGGGTACATAGCCTGAGACAGTTCCTGAGACAATACCTGCATTTATATCTTATGGACTGAATAATTTTCCTGGGATTAGATGTCTCAACTCCCCAGTACTTCACATCTGCGTATTTGTCTAAAAGCAAGATATTTTTGAGGCAGTAGCTGCAAGTTATCTAGGATTCTCACCCAGCTAGTGATTCTTTTGAGTAAACCATAATTATGATGGGAAATTAAAATAAATTACTTAGACCTACAGCGTAGGGTTTTGGATGTCTGTTGTTGTTGCTGTCAGAAACAAGCCATTTTAGCTCCAAAGAAATACAGCTTCTTGAGAGACACTTCTCATCTGCTGTTTTTCAATCACTGAAGTATACAAATATATTTGAAAAGCAAAGTTTTTATGATTATATCTACTTTTATAAGTTTAACTGTAATCAACAGACTAGGAACAGAGTGCACAAGTCATTTTATCTACATTATTTGTGGAGAATCTCTGAGAACACAGAAGTGCTTCTGACCTAGTTAAATTCCTGCTATTTTGAAAATGATTATTAAAAAGCCATCAATACTTCTCTGAGCCCACATACTCACTTGTTGCCCGGTAACCAGAAGGATGGAGCCTTCTTTCCCATGTACCACTTGCCGGTAAATGTGATCTAGAATTAAGAGTTCACTCCAGCAGTTCTGTAGCAACTTCATTTGGTCATCAACCTGTAAAGCAAACATGAACGTTGGTGGCGTTATGCTGGGAGTTACATTTTACATCACACTATGGAGTCACTAATGGACACTGGCTAACATGCCGCTTCCTTCAAGCATCATGTGAACAGAAATGCTGTCAAAAGTTATTTGTCCCCAAAACTGCTATTCTCAGCTGAACAAATAGGGCATTGCTGAAAACATTATCTGTAAAATATATAGAATATTTGCAGTTGATTACAGGAAGTTGATTCCAGGAAATCAGAACTATGGCTACGTTATGCAGAGTAATACTAGTATTATAAGATAATTATGAAACACTCATGGCAACAGGACATTATTTTTAGCCAAAAGCAAAAATAGCAGAAACAATGCTAACATGAACTTTCCCATACTCCCCATCCTTGAATCTCAGCTTTTGGAAAATAGAGAAGAATCTGCAGGTTCAAGAGCACTATTGCTGGAACAAACCCAAGTCAGAAGTAGGTTCCTTGCAAAGGAAAAAGTGAAGAGGTGATAAACATTCTCTCTAAGAATGATTATGTTACTACGGAGAAAGAAGAAAACAGACACAAGGTGGGTATCTTCAGGTGTCACCAGCAGGGCCAGAAAGACATGTACGTAAGGCAGTAAGAGACTGCATTTAGCAATAGCAGGAACTTTCAGGGCACTCAGCACAAGCAGCCTACATTAAGGTTTTGGTGCGTTGGTATTTGAGATGTGCATATTACAGGGTAACAAAGTCTCTCACTAAACTGATGGTAATTGCAACTGGACTGCATTCAGTTTTATTCACTTTAACCATGGAAAAATGATGAAAATTTGCAGTGACATGGGGAAAAAATGCACAGATTAGTGGAAGGACTTTGAATTTAAGTCATGGTAAGCATCAATATCCTGTGGATCTGTTCTTACTGAACTTACTGATTTCTTTCCTAAAAAAAATGGAAGTCTTTGACTTCAGACAGTCCTGGGAGAGTTAAGGGGTGCGTACATTAGCCCCGCTACAATTAAGTGCGTGGTGTGGATGCAGTAATAGCATGTATACAGTTCAAAGAACTCTAAAAGCCTTCGTGTATAGCAAATGCTGAACAAAATTATATAAAATAGGAGAAATAAAAAATAAATTAGCAAGGAGAATATTTTTAGAGGGCAGCTGCATAAAATTTCCCAGACAGAACTATTAAAATATTATTTGAGGAGTTCTAATTTTGATTGGTTTAGAACTTCAATGATGATGGATGGGAAACTGCATTTTTAGGAGCAATCCTGCATGAGCTTAAATAAATAATGCAATAGGTATTTTCAAATTTTATCATCATTCATCCAATGATTTTTTTGAGCTTTATCCTTTCCAGCTTGTTTTCTTGTTGTGTGGTAGAAAAAGAAGTAACTTTTGTTACTGATGGATTTTCCAAGTGTCATCTATGAAAGCTGCCTGGTATTTTCTCTCTGTTTCCAGTCACTTGCCATATGGCTCAGACTTCAACATCTTAGACATCCAGTTCTTTCTTTGACTCCCTTATTTGCTGTAACTTCTCTTCTCTGCATCACAATCTTCTCCCAATTCTTCTTGTCCCAGTTTCTCCCCTTAGGTATCTGTATTAAATTATTCCTTCTCGCTGGACTGTGCAAAGAAATGAAATCAGGATAGAAAGGGAGAGGGCCACTGTAAAGCCAGTGCAGGAGTACCTGTGTACAGCCCTTTCTCCCCTATAGCCTTCACTAGGCCCTGCTCCACAGCTGTAGCAGGTATCTGTGCTGGGAAACATCTTATTCCTTCCACTGCTGGTCTGCCTAGAGGATGTCATCGTTTTGTGGTTTGGGTTTTTGTTTGTTTGTTTGCTTGTTGTTGTTGTTTTTGCTTGTTCTCCAAGAAATTAAAAAAAAAAGAAAAAGGAAATCATATCTAAATATCTATGCCAAAATAACATCTTAAGGTTGCAAAATCCAACACTGTAGAATTATTTAATGCTTGTATTAAGATAGTCTGTTCCATTCCTAATTTGTTTTCCAATTGTCTTTGTGTTATTACAGACATAAAAAGACTGAACTGGTTTTGGGTAGAACACTCTCGGTTCTGATAGTTCAAAAGTTTCACATGCTTTGGCTTTGAGGTACTAAGCATAATCTTTTAAAATATTGCCCTTCTGCCTACAGTCATAGTTAATACATGTAAGCTCAGATAACACCTGTAAGCCACATATCCATGGGCAATAGAGATGGAGGATAGAAATAGGTGTGGACTCTGTAGATGGATATATTACTAAGTCAGTGCAAAGCTAGTGCTATCACGAACTCAGCCTTGCTCCATCCCAATGCTGTCTGTACCCATGATAATTCATTTCTGTTCAGATCACAGAGCAAGGCTGATTCTATATTAAAAGATCTCTCTTCCTCTGCCCACAATGTGTATTTTTCTATAAAAACATTTCAGCCAAGTGACTTGTTAGCTCAAGAGAGAACTATAAATTACCACAATGAAACACTCCAACCCAAAACGTGGGCCACGTTTAAAATAAGGCATATTTGAAGGAATTATTTGAAATTTACAGATTCTAGTACTCTTGCTTTTTACATGAAGCTGTTTTGTGGTCATTCTTTTCTCTGTACAACAGAGTGTTACAAAAATCAAATAAATCATGCCAACATGATAATTTCATCCAAAATTAGCATTTCACACAAAGCTACCACAGCTTACATCTGAACAAAACAAGCTGTGAGACAGTTTAAACATTCAACATCCATGTTGTAACAACTAATACCTGAATAAGAGGTCAAGCATTTGATTATATTATAAATGACATATTTCTGGCTAACCCATCTGTCTCAGCCACAGGCAGCAACTTTTGAAAACAAACTGCACTTTACAGGGCTGGCTTTCTGAACGCCCCAACAGCAGCTAGTCTGCAATCAAAGCCTACCTCCCAAGCTTTACCATATCATTACTGAGCCAGTGCTGTGAGAACAGTATGAGATGGCAAAATCACACACACAAAAATGTTTTGCACATAGCCTGTTCCTGCTGTTCTACAAGACTCATAAAACTAGCAACAGCGAACGTCTGCTAGTGGTTCACAAAATCTGCTCCTCCGTATTCACTGTAATTTAGCCAGTGAAAGCCTCTAAAATGGGTATCATAAAAAGCAAAATACACTTCCAAAACATTGGATTCAGAAAACTATTAGATCCAGCTGCTTTTGCCATTTCAGGAAAGCTGGCAGAGCAGCAGAATGCTTCCCAGTTTTCACTGGGAAGAAACAGATGACCTTAAGGAGGGTCATGAATTACTAAAATGGAGGATCAATTACAGCCTACTTCTGAAAGGCATGTAGATGAGGAAAATCACATTTCTTAACTCTGCTAACGCATAGTAAATGGAAAATAGAAAATAATGTAGATCGCTGAACAAACACAGTAACATAGCACGTCTTATGTTAGAATCAGCTGGCAAACTTTATGAGGTGTGTAACTTCAGCCAGAACACAAACACCTTTGTGTTTCCATGGCACATGAGTAACTGTGCGTTATCTAGCAAAACAAAAAATCAGCCTTTGGCCATAGCAAGTATGTGCCTTAAACTGATCCTGGGGGCAAAGATGCTTAAGCTGTGATGGCTGAAGTGGTGAGTGAATTCTGAAAAGGAAGGTACTATGCAGAAAATGCACCTTGTGGACTTCAGTCTCGTGACACCAGAGCACGCTAGTCCTCCACTAACAAGGTGAGCAAGAGAAAAGGTAAGATTCTGTTGTCGTGATAGTTTAGCTTCAGTCTGGGATTTTCCTCAATAATCAACATCATTTTCAGTCATGGTATACATTGAATTAGAAACAAGCCCAAAAGCTTGTACTGGTGGCTAAACTTTGAGGCTTTTCAGTTTGTGGAGATCTTTGAGAGTAATATCAATCTATTAACAATAACAACAAAGTGCCCTTTGTCCCTACTACTGGGAATGATTATAAATAAAAATTGAACATCATATGGCCAACAACTGTCCACTACAAGAATACTCCCCAGATTTGCAGCTGCTCCCTGCCATAACAGACCATTGACACAAGGATAATGTAACCAATGTCTCACCTAAGCAAGCTGTCAGATGAGATACCCATTTGACAACTATCTAGCCTCAAGCAAAAGTGAGAGTGAATACTGTGCCCAGATGGTTAAATTTAGGTCCTGTCTGGTCAGTGGCATTTAGATGAAGACTCTTATCAGTGGAGACAATATAACTGGAAATCGTTGCTGAAGAAATGTGTCTAAGGAAAGATGTGGAGGAAGCTAAAGGGAGAGTGTGTGACTTGAAATAGGAGATCATTTCCAGCACACAGGGTGGCATGGAAGAGTAATAATGTTAAGAGTATGAAAGGAGTAAAGCATTACACTTGTAAAACAGTGGCTGAATAACAAGGGAAGCAAAGAGAGTGCTTAGGAGGAGGTTTTAAAGGAGGGGACAAGGAGGTTGTGTGGTGAGAGAAGACATAAGGGAAGTTGGATGTCAGGTACAACACTGAAGGTGAAGGTGATGAGATGGGATATTATGCAGGCTTAAAGGGATTGTGTGAGAGTAGATGTTGCTGCTGGGGTAGAGAAAGAGCAGGTACTTTGTCAGACAAGCAGAGGATGGCAGTTGTCACCAGCAGAGATGAAAATGGACATGTGCATTGACCAGTCTTTTAAGTAGTAGGAATACATGGGTGAAGCAAGGGGTAGCTTTCTCATAGCGTTGTACATGGCAATAGGTAAATCCTATTATTTCCTATAAGAAAAGCCTATTCACTTGTGCTTACAGCGAGGACAAAGAAGCATATCAGAATTTGGAGTCATTCATAACCTTGTATCTCGTGCTGCTTGGTCTACTCGTAGCATATGAGTCATAAGCTCAAAGACAAATGGTTGTTGTCGCAACCACCTCTGTGCTGCCTGCCAGCTCCCTTGCTAGCGAGGATAAACTAACGTAACAGCGTGGTCCATTCTGCAAAAAGGGTCTCCCAGAATCTGGAGTACTGGAAGGCACACACACACGGTGAACTCGACACTGTGCAGTCAGTGTGCCTGTGCAATATCCACTGGTGGGTGTTGTGTGTACAGACGGACGGCAGGATACAATGCGCTATATTCTCATCAGGGTTTAAGATGTTGTCCTTCCCATATTGACCTGGAAACATACCTGCGGTGACCTCACGGTAGAAATGTGCACAGTCTCAAATGCTGTCAGTGCTGTTAACTGCAAACATTTTAGTGTTGTGCGAAAAGACACCTTTTGCTCTCTCTCTTCGCCCCAAGAGGCAGTCACTACTTGCACAGCCTGTTTGTCACAGTGCTTGAGGAGGCTGCAGACTGTGCTCTGCCCTTGTTGTCCCAGGCATTGCTTGGCCCAGCTCTTCACAGGAAAGCCCCAGAGCAGAGCTGCTGTATGGCTGGGCTGGGAGGAGTGTGTGTCTCCAAACAGGATCTGATGAAGGTGGGTCTGTGCCCCCTGCATTAGCTTGCTCTGCAGTTTCACTGTACAATAGTGTTTCTCTTTCAGAACATAAAAAAACAAACAAACAAACCAGGAAAAAAAACCACAACAGAAACAGAAACAAACAAACAAAAAAACAGGTTTCTGAAAAGAGAGAAAGAGATATGGTCCCCGCTTCTCCTGAAGTCCACTGACCCTTTTTCCCTGAGGTTTAATAGGACCATGGGGCCTGGTGGCACTGTAACACTCTTTCATGTCCACCATGAAAGACTCACCCAGCATTGCTCAACTGCACGCTGTTAAATATCCAGACACAGGTCTGAACACAGATTCCCTGGCCATGCCTGAGTTCTTCCCTGCAAGCTGGAGTTATAAGGTGACTTTAAATCACTGTTCTGAGTTCTCTGCTAGCAAGGATTAGAAAACAGGCACGTATTAGACCACATTTAGATACAACTATTAGTTTGCATGATTTATCTTCCACAACACAACGCAAGCCACGTAGGACATTTCCGGGGGTGGAGGAAATAGGTTCTCAGCTTGAAGTGCGAAGTTGTAATCCTGAGCGCTGTGGTGACACGCGATCTCGTGGTGGGACAGAAAGGTGGGCTGGTGGCCGGGGGGTCGCATTTGCCTGCTAACGCTGCCCTCCCACTCACCTGGGCCCCGAGCTTTTGCTAAGGGAATGACTGGAAGGCCGGCAGGCTCGCTGGGCCTCTGTGGAAACAGCAGCACCCAACCCCACATTATCAATTGCAGTTAAAAGCAGGACTTATCTCAGAAATGCTGGTTACTCATCTGAAAAACTATTTGTGCTGATGTTATAGACGAGGAAGGCTAGTGCAACACAAGAGTAGTATTGTTGTAGAGTGTATGCTTCCCACAGCAGGGGATGTTAATCATTATAGACTCTTGTTTTCTCTGAGGAAAAACATTGAAAATGCCAAATGGTAAAATGAAGAATAATGTGTATGTTTTGCTGAAATGCTTCTTAATCTTATCAAAACCACACTGTATCTTTCTTTTAGGAAAGTGTTTCACAATATTTAGCATACAGGAACCAACAACCACAGATTTATTGCAATTTTTCTTCTGAAGAGGTATTTTCAGCCTGGCACTTGATGAATTACCTGTTAAAAGTTTTGGGGTCATGCTTTTTTGTTGTTGTTGTTGCTTTAAGTTAAATATTTTCCCTATAATTATTGCTGTAGGTTCAGCTAAACAATGCTCTCACCTTTTACCTAGTCTATACCACTATCTGAGAAGTTGGAGAATCCTTTTTCATCTCTTCATTTGCATCAACTAGCGCCATAGCTCTGGGCCTTTCTGCTACTAAAAATTTAAAAGGGTATCTAATGATTAAAACAAAAAATACGATGATTGAAATTTATGTGATAAAAATGTGTTGGATTCAGCTGAATTGTTTTTACTTATGCTTCTAAAAGGGAGTGCCAATGCCACTTTCAAATTCTACGGCCATTGAATAGCCATTTCCTAGTGAATATGAAGTGATTAAACATCTGTCTGAATTGTTCAGCCTGAAGCATACAAGTTCAAGGGATGGTTGAACTTCCTTTCAAATGTATTTTGGAGATCACTGATAAGTCATTGCAGACATACAGCTCGAGTTGATACTTCATTTTCTTATGCTATAGTGAAGCAAATCGCCCCAAATCAAAGTTTTATATGACAAGTTCATTCCAGAGGCTAATTTTTACTGCTGAACGCATACATGGTTTCCAAATCATTACATGGGTAAAAAAGGATTGGGACTCTGCAGATGGGTTGCTGCTAACAGTGGGAAACCTGTGCAAGGTTGCTGTCAAAAACAGCACATAGTAGCCAATGTGGTTTTAAAAGAAAATGCACAAAATTTCAGAATCAGTGAATGCCCTGATAAAACATGATTACTGTCTATAACCTCAGTAATAAATGCTGCAAAGTTCAAGAAAAAATGATTCAACATTAACTACGATCGTTCCAGCTCTTTACTAGAAACCTGTGTTATACAAAATTGCCTATTCTACGTGAAGGCAGGGAGTGAGCTTTACAAGCCCTGGTTGCATTAGATGGCTGTCCTGTTGCTCTAGTTAGACGACTATCTAGCTCTAGTTTGAAGTGAATATAAAACATGTTAGAGTTTGGTAGCAATCTACATTTTTTTCGTGATTTAAAAATGAAAGGAATATAGAAATATTCCAGTGTGTGCCTCTTCCTGCTCCTTTATGGCATATAAAGAGGATCTTATAAAGATGCAATTATACTCAGTATGTGCCTGCGCCTGTGTGCGCGTGTGTGTGTACACTTCTGCCTTCAGTAACTTCTGAATCCATCAAACCAGTGTCAGCTAATTTCAACAGAGAGTTCATGTATCCAAGACATTAAATTTCTATATGCCTTCCAGGAACTAGTATCCAGACAGAGGAAAGTAAGTGCTAAGTACCGCCCTGAAGGAAAGACTAATAAGCTCAGCCTTTTTTCAACATCAGAGAACCCAGAGAGGACTAAAATGTTTCATTAATTCCCTATTCATAGAACTATTAATATTTGGAATATCAAGCAACTTTTTACTTTGTTAAAGGGCATAAATAAGGAATTTGTAGCATAAAGCAGCGTTATATCTTTGAACATCCCCATGCTTCTACCCTTCCAAAACCTGAAGTGACTAGGTAGTGCCCACGCTCCGGACGGCATGGGGTGTTTCCTGCTTAGCGAACGCCCACGGGCAGAGTGATGGCTCTGCAACATCTCTCCTCGCGTGCCCCTGGCCAGCTGTCTAAGATCACTGTGAAAGGGGATCACACCAGCCGTGACCAGTCACTTCCCAGTTTCAGTGTTCACCTTCTGACTAGTCAAAATACTTCCATAAAAAAAACAGCCTCAAGCACCAGTCCACAGCCATCCTGCACTCTTTCAGGAATATTACACAACACACATGGGTCTAGGGGCTCACACTGCTGAAGAGAGTATGGGCAAGCAGCAAAAGGCGATCCTACTAAAGAATAAGACCTCTCTTCTTGTATAGATCTTCAGAATCTGTTTGGAGTCTATCCCACTTTATGAAGGGGAAAGTAAACAGCAAATCTCAGTTCTTCAAACAGCAGATGAAAGGGCTATTACTTTAAACTTTGTGTGTATATATAATATAGAGTACAGCAAATGCAATGTAAAAATTTTTTTTTTTCCTTTTCCTGAAAACTATATGTATCTCTGTGCAAACTGCATGATACTTAGTGTTTTGCAGTCAGCATTATTTCTGATGAATTATAAATGTGTTTTTCTCAGGTTCTTTTTTGGATCATTTTTTTAAACTGAAAATAAGGAAAAGATTTCTTTTCAGTCCAAGTGAAAATTTTGCTTACAATGCAATGTTTCTTCCCTGTCAAAGTGAATGCAAAGATAAGTAAAGAGGAAAATTATTCTTTTCAGCATCTGTTTCACAGGGTGAAGAAGGAGATGTCTTCTTCATGACTGGATAGACTCCATAGAACTGATCTTCAAAATCCTTCAAAATCCTACTCATGTGAGTATCTGTACCAATGTTATTACAATGTAAGTTTATTCATAGTTGGGTCTAGAACTTAAAAAAATAATAAAAAAAATCATTTAATGCTATGTAGTGTGTGTAGCAATTTCGACAGTAAAACTTTTCCCTTGAATTACTCCAGAAATACTTCTGTGTTTTCTGATATCAACAAACTAAATTTCAAAATGTGCTGGGCCAGATTCTTAAGTCTGAACTTGCATGGACATAAGTCCTTTGACTTCTGTGTAAATAGAATCAGGATTAGGCCCACTCAGTTCATCATTATCGTTATGGGTCTGAACTGCGTTTTAGGATGCACAGTGATGTCCTCTGGGGAATGAGAAGACAAGACTGAGTCTAGTAAATTTTAAAGAATGGATGGTGAATTTATTCTCAATATATTCAATGAGCAGTTTCACTCTATTGTACAGCAGACTTCAATTAAAGGCTCTATGGTCTTCTCCAAGTCACAAATATTATAGTATTATCTGAAAGGATTTCTAATATATAATATTCCTTTCCTGTTTGATGATTTATTGGATAAATTATCATGTCGTTTTTCTTACAGCTACCCCATTTTTCTACCTGACATTTATTCCAATAGTTTATATGTAAACTTTACCTCCTACATTAACTCTCATTTGTAAAATTTATTAGAAAACAGCTACATCAAATCTCGACAGAGATCAATACAACACACAGAGGTGCATTAATAGTGTAAATTATTAAAGTCATAGTAATAAATAAATTTATTTTCTACAGAATAAATATTCTATTTAAACTCAATGAGCTAAGTATAATATGGAAAAATATTTTTAGCTTGTGACACGAGAGACATGCTAATTTCAGAAAGAACCTTTAATATGGTAACAGGCAGGCAGAGCAATCTCCCAACACACAGGGTCATGTTCTTTCAAGTGCTGTATGCCCCATAATGCTGTTTTTTGCACGCATTAACACAAGAGTTACTTAAATTGGCTCTCATTTAAATTACACTGTGGTTCCCCCCTTGTTTAATAGGGTTTGCATTTCTTTATTTCCAGTATAGCTATTCAAGGGGGTATGGGCTATAGGGAGAGGGCAAGCCAAGAGAAGTATAATCATATTCTTTTAAAAGGTGACACCTACAGATGTTGGTTTGTGTGCACAGCACTGGACTATGTTTCCAGTTATACTAATGGGAGTATGCAAATAATCTTCTGATTTCATACCTAAAAAGCAGTTACTTTAAAGTTACAGCAGTGTAAATGAGAGAAGAATAATTTTCCATTTATGTGTTAGTGATACCCAGGGCTGAACACTGAATAAACCTTGTCAAAATCTAATACGTTGGATCTTACATACCATTTCTAACAAACACTAAATCTGAAGGCAGAACTAATTTTTATTCTGAAATTAACGCCCTTTTAATGTGTATAGTAACATTTTGTTTTTATTTTATTTTGCTTTTATTATATTGGTAATATTTTCTAGATTAAAATACATAACCATGCGAGCTCCTATTTAGATCCCTTCTCCATTAAGGTTACACTGATACCATTTGTTTGCTTGCTTATAATCTATGTTATATATATAAAACACTATATTGGGAATAGAATAATTGGTTTTATATTTTAAATGTTCTTTATCATTTGATTGCACAGCATTTCAGTCTTTTTCAGGAACTAAAATATGTTGTTCTATTTTACTTTTCAGTCCTTCCTTCTGCCCATATTTGAATCACCGAAACATATGGATCTGAAGTCTCAAGACAGGGAGCTATAGTGTATTACAGGACAGGAAGTCACCTATATTACACCTTTGGCAACAGAAGCTGGTAAAGCACTGCATTTGCCACACAAATGTATTTCACAGTGTTTTCCCGTTTTGTAATCGAACTGCCGAGAAAATAACAGCGAAAGCAGTAAGAAATCACAAGAAACAGTGTCTTCAGACAAGATGTGAAAGGAGATGGTATACTGATGAAGAGAAAATACGGAAAGGTTGTCTTACATCCCAGGAGCTGCAGCAGTAACAGTAAGTCACTGGGGCAGAGATTAAATGAGAAGGAAGATGCAATGATAATGGAGAAAGTGACAGAATGTTCAGCGTTAGGAATGGGGGTTGTCATGTACTAAACTAGTACCTTTCCGATTTGAGAGTAAAAGTTGCTTAAAAACACTGCCAAAGGAAGCTGAAGTTATACAAGCACGTTGTGGAGAAGTAAGAACCAGTGAGTTAGTGTATATAGGAGCGATCCAAAAGACTTAGCGCTTCTCTCTTCTCTTTGCATCTTAAAAGCGTTGCAGGAGGCTCTCGGCATGCAGCTACTACCATCTAGCTAAATTCTTTCAACTCTGAACAGCATCTATGTGAAAATTATCTCCTTTCCTGAAAAATTCAAATATAAAAGAGCAGAAAGAACCATGCTATTAAAAATCACAGGAAGTGTTGATTGAATGAATGTTCAAGGAATAGTGTATTAAAATGTTTTTTCCATTTATCCCTTTATTTGGCATTGTTTCATTTATTCCCACTTCCTGTTTCCTGTATTCTAATTTGGAAATCTCTGAAGTGTCATTAAAATAAGGTTGTCACATCTCTGCCCAGGTCCCATACAGACATTAGCACTGCAGTTAGGATTAATATTAATATTTGTTTAAAGATATCCTTGAAGAAGCTGTTTTTATTTGGGCTTCTTCTTATGTTGGTAAGAGGAGTTTTTGCCGTACAGAACATGGAATGAGGAGAAACTTTACAGGTAAAAATGATTGTGGACTGGTGAAGGAGGCAAGCACAGCTAAGCAAGCTCTGTTTTCACAGCTGGACACATTATCAGGTATCTAAATTTTGAGTCTCTAAACTGGGTTCCTAAATATCTGCATGCCAAAGATTAACTGTGAGTTTAAGAAAAAGGGGGAAAGTCTGAGCATCTAATTTCTTAGCTTTTTCTTAGCTCGTTTCTGGATGTCAGCTGGGAGGATGAACAACAAAATCAGGTTGCTCTGATTACTTCCCGTTCACCCATGAGTGCACCATATACCACAACTGTGAAAGTGAGGTTTCAGTCAGACTGGAAGACTCTGGTCAATGGGCAAGAGCTTGTAAAAAAATGGCATAATTTTCTTAAAAAAAATCATTTTTTACACCATTTGTGTTCAAACGTCTAGCAATCTGCTATTAATCTATGTCTGAGTACCAGTTATTTTGTTTTGTAATTAAGTTTAATTTCTGAAGATTTACCATGACTAAAATATTACTTTGATACCCAAATATAACAGGAATCATTCATTAATCACATATTTATCCCAGGTTTATCAAAGGAAATTGGATTGCAACACTGCCTATAACAACTAATTTCTAGGTATATTAGAACTTATTTTTTAACATGGCTTCATAAGTCTATATCAGGGCAATTTTCATGGTATATAAATTATCTTGAATGATTTAGAAATCTAAATCAATGAAAGATTATACAAATATTCAGCATCATGTCACTGACAGGTAATGGACTGAATTCCCTCTTTGACTCTTTTCTTTATGTTTTTTTAAACTAATCTGCCTGAGGGTCTGTTTCTTTTAGACTACAGGGTCTTTAGGGGTGGTACTGCCTATTCCTATGTTTTTGTGCAGTACCTGTTTGTTACCATAAATCTAATAGTAGAAAAGGATTGCCTGACTGTGTGAAGCATGCATGGATGTTTCTCTGTAAATATGATTTTGTATCACTTTAAACAGCCAGTCTACAAAATAAATCCAGAATGTCCATTTAAACAATACAGCAATATATTATTAGTCAAGTTCACTATTTTCTTTCTTAAATATAAGCGTCAGCTTAACAACACAATGAGAACATTTTCCTCAGTATTTTTTTATATTGTGGCATAATAAAACCTGACACCTATGCAACACCATCCTAGGTATGGTGCTATATACCATCCTGAGATTGGATGGTATATAAGAAATTATTTTATTATAAACATCCTTAAGACTGAGTCAACAATTCATATGCAAATAGAAGTACAAAAACGTCTGTGCTTCAATAGAAGACTTGAGGAGCAGGTCCTTAGTTTGTATTGCTTTATATCTGTGAAGACTGATAATGTATTTTTTTAAGTAGAACCTAACACGAGCCAACTTCTAAATTCAGCTTCTGGCGACAGCTCCTTTTATATTCCCTCTTGCATGAGCAAACACACCACCAAAATCCAATCTACTGTGTCAAATATATGCATTTTGTAAATATATGACTATTTGATAAATGAAGTTGAATATTTTTTTTAGGTTACTTCTAACAACTGAGAAATGTTCGTAGTTTATTTTTAGCTCACATGTTGCATGCACATTGCCCCTTTCTCCAGTGCAATGCGCATATGAAGTTCCCTGAGGTGTCTGAACTAGATTCACTGTGAGTACTTCTCCAGTATATGTAATTAAAATGTAATTCATTTCTAGATATCATCAATATTCTGTCATAGTATAAGGGGAATGGACTAGATGACCCATGAAGTCTATTCCTACCCTCATATCTATTATGATTACCTCATATTAGTAAAATTGTATTTTAAGGTCACTTATATGCGCTAGTTCCCTTCACGCAAATATTTGGCACTTACTCGTTGTTCATGTCTTTTTCTTCATGCTCTGTTTATAAAGGATTCAGTACAGGTAGAGCATCAAATGAAATGAAAACCTGATATTTTGTTGTAAATAATTCATAAAACAATGTTACGACCCTTATTCCCCGTGAGTCATCCACATAATGAGCCACCCAAATGAAGCAGTGAAAACATCCACTTCCCCTGCCATGGGTGTGCCCTGATGGGCTCCTCAGGGTCAGAAACCCATCAATCTCTTTTCACACATGAGCTAATCAATTCAAAGAGGGAAGTGCCAATGAGCTATTAGATCAATATGGTGAAGTATGGAGATTGATCTTATCCCACAGTGACTGCATTAACAGACTCGTCAGTGTGACCTCTGCCCTGCAGCACGCATTATACAGGATTGCAAGTCTGATATCTGAATGAAGACCTCAGGTCATTGCTTTTAATAATCTGCTTTGCTGAAAGAATTAAAAGTAAATCTGAAAAGGGATGACTAATGAAAATACGAAGGGCTTTCTTCTCTAGTCTTGGAATGCTTGCAGAAATCATGCCAGCTTTTCACAGCTACCATCAGCATCAACTGGCACAGAAACTGCTCAGCTGTGCCGTGCTAAAATCAGTTGGTTTAAAATCATGTAAAATACAACCACTGACACCTTGCTCTCCTGCCACAAAAAAAAATAACATAAAATTGAACACAAAACCATAAGAAGTATTAGCTGTGTCTAAATTGATTCAAGTCTTTGGTGGATTACTCTAGCTGTTGTCCGTAGGTTTGTGCCCGGTGCGCCGTGCCAATAAGCACACAGAGTCTCTCTGTTTCCTTATTTTCTCAGCTAAAAGACTACACAAGCTATAGAGAGACTACACAAGCTACAGGCCTCCCTATTTTCTTCAAGTTTTCCTTGTTTGTTTGTTTGTTTTTTTCCTCAGCTTTGGGACTACATAACTGGTTTACCTGAACTGCCAGGTCCAGAGCTACACTGGAGCTCTAATGCTCTGAGGTATCTCTCAGGTGAGGGTGGAATTCCACCTGTCTTCGCAAGGCCTGTGTACATCCTACAATACCATCCTGTCCCTTAATTGGCCAATGCTGGTGTCACTAACTTTACAGGACGTCTATGCAGGAAATGACTGCACGTAATACTCTAAGCAACTATTCCAGGCCGTCCTGTTATATAGACTAATCTTTCTGATATACAGTTTCAGAGATGCTGAACAAAACTACACTTTGTTGTCTCAGAACATGACATTCATATTGTTAATAATTTTAAAGCCCTGAATAATCTCATTGCAATGAAATATTTATGTATAAAGCACATTTTAATACTGTATTTTTATTATACCGAACATTTTTATTGTACAATGTATAATTGAATCAATGAATTAGAAGAAGGTTACTAAAAAAGGATTAATGTATTTTTAATGAAACTGAATGATATAACTTCTGTTATTCACTAAGAATAATGGCAGATCTATCAGGTTTGTATAGATAAGAGCTTTGTGAGTTTATCTGAAAGCCCACATAATGCTTCTCATTTAACTGTAACCTAGAAAAACAGATTTAGCAATCCTATTCAGGTTTCTAATTAATTGTTTATTTATATGATCTCTTTTCTGCCTTGTGATCAGATCACCTGTCTAATCATGGAAATATGAATCTCTTTAGCAGATACATCTATTTCCAATTGTAAAACATTTCTTGAAACAATGCTCTTTCAATGTCTAAATGGAAGAACCGAGATAGCCATACAATACCAATGGGAAATGTTTCTGAACTCTTAGGTTAATAGACAGGGGATCTGATGAGAACTTTCTACACTAATAGCGAGAATGTGGACATTAAACTGTTCACATGGCTCAATTCCCTAACTAGCCCACCAGCCTAAATTATAAATACTTTACAGGTAGCAACCACTGTGCTTAAAAATATCCCGGTAGAAAATCCTTCTATTAATATAATGCTGTGATTGAAATTCTAACAGTACACAAAATGTTGTACTGAAAATTAAAACAGTAGTTGTAAACTTAGCTCAGAATCCTATACATTTCTTGTGTTCTTTGCAGTATAGTGTTTCATTTTCGATTACTTCGTAACAGATGTAAAAATAGATAATAAAAATTTATATTAGTACAAGATATATGTATTGCAGAGGAGGAACTTTATAATGCCACCCTTAGAAATATATTTGCATTTTTCGATGGGAGGCATGTAACTGGATTTCTTTGAAGAGATTCTGCTATTTCTTCCATCTTTAAGTAGAAACTGAGAAAGGGTATATGCATACTACATTAATGCATATAGTATACAAGATGCTGTAGTATTGCTCAAGAACTTTGTTGTGTGAATTTTGTAAGACCACATAATTCAGTGGTGAACCACAATTAAATAAATCACACCACCAAAATAAGCATACCATTTTTTCTACTGCTGTGGTGGGATTTTTACATCATTTTTTCCCCAAACAAACTAAGGGCTATTCTAGAAATGTTTTGGATTTAAAAGTTTTTTTAGAATTCAGGTACTATATTTGCATCTTTCCACTTGTAAAGCAAGGAACTTAATACACATCCAATAGAACAAGCCTCAGGAGGTGTTTGATTGAGGAAAGCACTTTCCATGTTTCTTGAAGCATTTGTTGTGATCTTACTGATGAGAAGTAGAAGTTTACATATTTTCACTAAAGTGAAGGTGATTCTTCTGAATAGGAGCAAAGGAAAGTAGACTTATAGCATATGCAGAACTGAAATACTTTTTCCATAAATAATATCTTTATGAAACTCAGTCTTACACTCAAAAGTGCTAGAAGTAAATGCTGCATCCCAATGGAAAGGTGGTTTTTTTCCCAGTAAAATAACACGATTTCTAGTCCTGTCATTTTATCGGACAGTTAGGTTTTTAACTACTAGTAACGAATGAGTTTTATTCTGGACTTCACAATCAAATATTTTGTTTTATGAATTTTGTATCATGGGCACAAAATATAACATTTCTGGAGTAAGGAGGGTGCTTTTCCCCTTCGATGGCAACTACATGAAAACTGGTCAGGAATATAAAGAATAAAAAATATATTGGTGGTAGAGTTCAACTGAGGTCATGAAGTTTATCTTAAATACAGTTTATCTTAGAATTTTGCCATTTACCTCATAGCGCCCCAGCTCATAACTGCAATATCCCTGCACGTGTGTTATCAACAGATGCATGTGGCTGGTGACAGAATATATGGTTGCACTAGGGATACTTGTTAGTGTCATGTATTTTGGTGGCTGTTATATCATCTGTGTACAAATAAGTGATACACATTATTTTATAATCAATGAAACCTCTCACTCTAGTGTCTATGTAACACAGGAATGGATTTTTTTAAAACCCCACTTTCTGATTTCCACTGTAAGCAAATGCCTACAAGCAGAGAACATTCATGAAAACTTTAAGAAAAAAAAAAGATGATCTTCTGGGTAAGTACAATAGATTGAAAATACATGCCTAGAATGGAAATGCTTCTTCTGCCTCCACAGAATAAATAATAAATGCTTTCCAGGTAACGACTGCAGCTCTGTTGATAACACATATATTAATAAATTAAAAACGTCTGTAGATTGACAAGTGTTTTGTGGGCTTGTACTGAAAAGCCAACAACTAATTATGAAAGCCTGACTTGACTAATCAATTATTCAGATGAACATTAGGTGCCTATTATATGTGTAAACACGGGAATTATATTTCCCCTAAGTAACTTTCTAAAATAATGAACCCAAAACATGCAAATTTGAAATAGAAGGAATTGGCACTGTTATGCCCTTATTGCACATGCAGACCTCCCACTGAATTATTCAGGGAACACTGAACCGGGAGCCTCAGTCTTCTGACTCTGCGCAGCACGGCAGTAGCAGCACATGCCACGTTGTATTTGTTATGCATGTAATATTGATTTAGCTCGTTCTTGCTGGTCATGTTTCAAATTCATTTCATGTTTAGGAGGTAGGGGAAAGGAGAAGTATCCCTGGATTGCTATTTGCAATATATTTTTACGCCTGTTGAACACAAGATTATCTGATAAATTAATAATACCATGGCCTCTGTGTGCTGGAAGAATAAGCCTTTGAAAAGGAACACAAGTGAGGTAATAAACTCTATTTAGAAAAGGTTTATATTTGCTTGATTCCACATCTCCTGCCTGTAAAGATTGGGAGAGTGCTAGTATTACAGAACAGATTCACTAGTGTTTCATTTAATTTGTGAGGCACTGAACACAATAAGGTAATGCATAATTGTTCTTTGCATGTAGAAAAGACCACGCTCTTAAACAGAATACAGCAACAGGGAAACCAGAAATAGATGTGACCAGACACCTGCTGACAAACAGTGACAAATCCCACTGACACTTCAGTGACCCCCAGTTAGTCAAGATTTAATTAAGGGGTATAATTAAGTCAGTGGAACGGAACACTAATAAGTGTTGTGTTTTTTTTTTTTTTTTTTTTTTAATATGGGTAATTACACATAAGAATACAAAGTAAGCTAGGCCCCTCAATGTATCATTGAAGTGAACAGTATAGAATGACAATCAGAGCTTTAAGCACTCTTTTTGTTTATTTTTTCCCCTTTACTAGAATAATGCAAGTTGAAACAGCTCTACTCAAGCATCTGTGTACATACTAGCAAATGCTACTAGCCCAGTCCTGCACGTGTAGCATGTCAGTAACATGACCTTGGTGGCCCAGTGCACACCACGAAAGTGAGGCGTGCGTGGCTTTGCTGGGTTCTGCCCGTTGCTGTGTTTGCACGTTTGTACCGCGCAGAGGGCATGCTGCCTCACTTTCTAGCAAGTGACATTCTGTTCCTATTCAAGTAACATCCTCTAGATTTCATTTATCAAGTGTGGTTATTACAGAAAGCAACTGATTACAGGGAAGACACGTTACAGATCATCCCTATGATTGTCTGCCTGTTGGGTGCAATACACCTTTATAGTCAAACAGCAGTTTCTTACGGCAGTGCTATTTTATGCCTGATCTAGTTCTCTGGAATTTATCTCTAGGCAGTTGAGTGAAATAGCTGAAATATCTTTGACTATGTGATATTTGCTTATATTTCAATCATGAGAATATTGTAAAGTAGATTTACTTGACCAAAGTGTTAAACTGGGGTGGAAAACATCATCATGAATAATGACAATGTTGGTAGGGAAAAAGAAACACAACTTTCCTACGGTCTCTAAGATTTAAAGGAATGCCTGTGTAGTTCGGGGCCAGCCCTCTGCCGGGATTACTCTATCTGCTCCCAGCTGGTAGCCTGCAGTTCATGACAGCCTTTTATCCATTATCAAAGCAACAAGTGGAAAAGCAGATCCTCCTGACTGCTAACACTCTGTTCAGTTCTCTCAGTAGAATTTCTGCTTCTAAATCTTTCCTTTTAACAAGTCCTCAGATTTCCTTCCTACTGCTGCAGTAGACACTAAATATGTCTCTCAAGTCTTTAGCTCACTTGTCTAACTTAAACTCTGCAGGACACTGAGGGAAGAGAGAATAATTGCATTACAACAGGACATTTTCTACAGAGACTGACTGAAATGCAGCATGCTCCTGATCCTGCTCACACCGAGGTGCTGTGGGTTTAGCAGTTGGGTTCAATGACAGCAAAACCTAATTACTCAAATAACATACTAGTGAAACAACACTTCAATTACAATTTCAGACCGAGACATGAGGTAGGCTTAAATTTAATCTACTAACACAATTTATTTATGTAAGTGCAAATTCTACAATGAGAAAAGCAAAGCACACTATATTGAATCTTGTTATACTGTGTTTTCTTTGCTTTTTTAGTGGTAGGCCTACAGGAAAAATAAAAAAGGTAAAACCAGGAGATATTTAAATATAATTCATGTTGAATTCTTTCAAGCAAAATATATCCACTGAAACTGAACAGTTATTTGTTATTAAAACAAATCTAAATGAATATGTAGTAAAAATATACACCCCGCTTTCCTTAAATCATGCTGTCATCAAGTAATGGGTCTTAGAAACGCAATCCTATAACAGTTATTACAAGTATATTTATAAAATCAAAGGAACAACTTGGTTAACAAGCTGTTAAGTAGGGTACATTAAACCATAAAGTACATTAAGTGTTTCTAATTCTTTTTTAAACTCTGTTTTTTAACCAGATTTTCTGTGACACCTTGCGGTTGTGCTGGGACTGAGGATGCTGTGGGAATGCCAGCTGGGTGGTGCATGCAGAACTCGCTCCCTCTCTGAACCAGCCCTTTGCCACCAGGCTGCTCCACTCACGCCTGGCTGCCTGCTCGAACCGTACATGGCACATCGTGCTGGTGCCGCATCCCTGCCAGTTGCACCCTGTGCTGAGCACAGCCCTACTGCAGCCAGCAGCATCAGACCTCTGCACCTAACCCTGCTCGTCTCAGCCCGTCAGAGATTTTCAGTGTGTGAGAAGGCATTATCCGGCCCTGGGTCCTCAGCAGCTTGGCTACGAAGCAGCCAGTAGCCGTTAATTTTTTGGTGCCTGATGTAGCCGCTGTGGCGAGGACCCTGATAAAAGGGCATAGGATCACTACTCTTGTTCTTTCCTATGAGCTCAAGCATGTGAAAACCCTTGTGAAAACAAGATATAATAAGAGAGGTTGTAAAAATCACATAGATGATTTTCCTGCTTTTATCTTTACATGGACATGTGTCAGCGTAAAAGAGCAGATTAGACAGTCCGGCTTCCGTCTGGGCTGTAGACACACATATGCATAATTGATTCCTGACATCTTCTTCTCCCCCACGCTCTCCCCGCGAGGCCACCCCTGTCCAGCTATGTATGAATGAACAGAAGTGTCTTTCATCCCCCACTTGCCTCGTGGTTCAAAAGGAACTACGAAAATAGCAGCAACAAAAATCCAGCAGCCTGCCAAAAGGCCTGCACACGTCCCATTCTTAAAGGCATGTGAAAGGTTGGAGAGCTCAGCAAAATTTTTATGTACGGGAGCAGGCCCAAGGAAAACTCACACGCCATAACCAATTGTGGACAGAGGATCATCTATCAGCAGACAAATGCAGGAACTCCAGAATGTCTCTCCTCAAATGAAATAATATATCTTTGAAAGCCAATGCCCGTTTTAGGCCTGAGGCCCATATATCAAGCCTGAGAGGCTTGTGGATACGCTCCAGGGCCATTAACCTTCCACCTGTTTCCCCTTGTCCTTCAGGATGAGACCCTGCCCTTGATTTTACTCCCTTCCCCTGTTCATCTTCCGACAGAGTGTAAATGTAAAGCAGAGGGCCTGTGAAATAATTCAAAGGCAATGGACCAGGGACATGGTTACAAATCTCTGCCACTGGCACTGTGACTTATGCAGGCAGTTTGTCACACATGAGCCAGGTGACCTCTGTGACATAACAGAGAAAAATATCGCCCGAGATCAAAAGATGAGATTCAGAGCGCTCTAACTAACTCTGGTGCAGGCAGCGGCGGTCCAGGCACGCCTGCCCTCCCAGCGCTGCCTGCTCTGCCTGCCGGAGGGTGGGCCGCGCTCCTGCTAATTGAAGCCATCGCGTTTGCTCTCCTCTCTACTCAAATCTTCCCTACAACACAAACGTCGAAATCTGTTTCCTCAAGAAGCTGCTCTTTTCCAAAATGATAGCTAGATGTAAATTGACAGCAGACTGCAAAATTCATTCAGCAGATCAAAATGAACACGTAGCAATCAGTAACATCAAAAATGGTGAGTCACCTTCGCAAAAGGGTCTGTTTTAAGCTAGTAATTTTTTAAATGCTAAGTAGTAATAAAACCTTGTATGAGCACATTCTCTCTCTGGTATTGCAATAAGAAGCCTTCAAAGCCTAAAACATTTACTGGGATTCAACTGTCATGCCAGTTACAATGTAAGTAGAGTTAGTATTAAAAATGATGTAATGCACCTAGATAACACAACATCTGTATTGATTCATATTTTACCAAGAGACATACTACAGAACCAGAGTAGCAGTCATTTGAAATAAAGCCTAATCAGATTGATTTTAAAAAAAAAGTCATTTTTCAAGCTGTGTACTGTATAGGAAGTTTCCCAGCTGTTTTCTACATTCAGGACTTCTCTGCTGGGTGCAGACAGAAGAAGACGACCTAATGCAGTATTTCTCTTTCACTCCCCAAAACCTAATGGTATGTCTGGTATGGACATTTAATTTTGTCTATTTCATAAATTAAAAGAAAACCACACAACTGTCACAGTGTCCCAGGCATGATGATGAAATGAGAAATACAACTGTAGCTAGATCAGCCTAAATCCTGTCTTAATCCTAAATCACTTTGTCACTTGCCAACACCTAGTTGATGAAAAACTCAGTTTAATCCATGAATATATATAAAAATACACATATGCAAGCACACACAAACATTCAGCACAGCACTTACATGTGCTACACACTACCCAATCAGCTAATTTCATTCTGTCTTATCACAGGCTGACTTTGAAAATTTTTCATAGAATTCAAGCAAAATCATCTGAAGGGATAGGGTTCCACTATTAAAGTATTTCACAATTCACTAAATGCAAAAGCATGAAAAAGTTGAACTATGGCTGGGACTTGAGGCTAAATCATTGCAGTAGTTAAAAAGAAATGTACTGCTGAAAATGTCATTGACATAAGCCTGATATAGAGCATTAAACTACTCTGTTGCAGAACACTGCAACAGTAAACATAGTAAATGTAAAATTATTATTATATAAAGATTACTGTGAAGTGTTACCACTTTTTTTTTTTTGTAAAAATAAGGCAGTTGTTTGATTTTACAATGCTAAAATCATTTGAGTCCTGTGATTACGCACAACTTTTCATTTTTTTGTATGTCTAAAGGAAGCCTGCCAGTGATACAAGAGTTAGCAACTACATGCAAGTTCTGCCACTCCTTTCAGTGAACTCCAATTCAGATCCCAGATGTCTTCATTTTTGAAAATACCCGGAGCGTTACTTTTTGATGTAAAATATAGGTGATGTATCCAAGGGTTCTGGCAGTCAGATCTTAAGCTCTCATTGAGACTCCTACTGAATATATTCATTTGTATTTAGGCCTGATTTCACTTATGAAATTTTCACTTATGAATTTTCACTTCTACATCCTTTTTTTAAAAAAATATATATTTGATGTATCCCTGAAAAATTAATATTTAATTTAAAGAGCACCTAGCCTAATCCATTGCCTTTAACAGTGAGTATGATCTAGTGCATCTACTTTTGTAATATTCATGAAATTTGGAAATCAAGACTAGGCATTATATTTTACTCTGAGAGGCTTTTTCTCATGTGAGTGTTTGATCAGTTCTGAATGCCCAAATGGCCTACTAGAATTTCCAGGGCATAAAGAAACTACTTAAAGATGTTATTATATCTAGAAAAATATTATTATATTAATGTAATAAATTATAACCTTTATAAATAAACATTCTCAGATACACATAAAATGTGTTGTCCCATTTACCTGCTGCCATGTGCTTTTTATGTAATTAAATACTGAGCATCAAATACTTTAGAAGGTTACAGCACCTTCATTCTAAAGGAGAAAAGCTGATTCTTGTTGATAATATGTCTTGTGCCGATGAAAAAGACTTAAATTAATTGGTTGAAATACTACGCAGATACTACAAATCCAACTAATTATATTTTTGAGTCCTTATGCCTCCATCATTTAGTCATTTAAAACAAAAGAAAACAAGAGCTATTTAACATTTAAAAATAATCATAGTAATTTGGGGCATGAATCATTCCTTACATTCTTTTCCAGCTACAAACAATTTCTGTTGGGAAAAGTGCCATATAGTATCGACAGTGACAACAAATTGTATTGTCCAGTGAACATCTGTTTCCGACTCCCACACTGATATTGCAGGTTGGGTACTTCTGAGTTAGTCTTCACAGGCTGCCCGACCACAGAGGAACTGGAAATTACTGGTACGTTCAACTTTTATTATTGGAACACAGGAAAACTTTATCATCATGCTGGGAAGTTCTGTATCTTTTGAAATATTGGAAGGAGGGTTATGTTAGCACAGAAACCCGCATGTGATAGTTCTTACGAAGGAGAAAAGTGGCTCCTGTTCATTGTGTCCCTCAGTATATGCAGGTATGCAAGTCTGAGATCAAAATGTCAAATGTTTGTTTTTAATAAAATGAGCAGCAGGGCAAACAAAGTACCAGATTCTGCCAATCTTGCTCAATAGGTCGTCTGTGTCCCTATACAAAGTACCCCTGAAATCCAAAGCACGGTTACTTCAGGCAGGGCAGGCTGAGGTTTAGTATGGGTTGCACAATGCAGCTCTAGGGAATGTTGGTCTTGAAGAAATAATTGATCTTTTCAAATTCACATTTATTGCACCAAGGTACTATGATAGCAACTTATAGAGAAAGACTGTGTTAGCTAGCTAAAACTATTACTGTTAAAATAAAGCAAAACACAAAGACCTAAGTATTTTTTTTCAAAATTGAGGTGACTTTGTTAGAATGATCAATGCCATATTTTCCATGGTTATGCCAACATTTGTTATTCGGTTTGGAGGAAAGTTCTGCTTTGGCAGGGACAGAGAAGAAATGAAGATATACTCTTGATAGGCGGTAAGTGCCAGTTTGATAATGCTCCCACACCTGATCTGTAAGTACATCAGCCAGTGCGGAAAAAAAGTGCTGAAGAAGATTATCTTTTCCAGAGAAAGAGGAAGAGAGAAACTCCATCAAAATTTATATTAATTAGAGTGGCCAGCATGCAGGGGAATCAAAGGCAAAACATGTGGAGCTCCCGCTGGTGAAGAGAAGACTGCGCCTTGAAGGAGAGAGATGCAAATGAAAAATAAATGCTTTTCAATGTCCTCATATAAGCTAGCCATATAAACACTCATTTTGAGTTCTAACATTTCCCAATGCAGATACTCTCACTGAAAATTCATTCTTAGTCTGAAGGGAGCTTTGTCCTTGACCACACCTGCAGAATAAGAACCTATGTGTCTTAAGAACGGCAGGTCTCAACAAAGTAAAATAATCACCACATCCATATATCTACTTAAAGTTGTTGTTGTTGTTATTGTTGCAGTTGTCACTTATCCTTTGTTATAAACAGTCTAAGTCCTGCATCAGAAAAATATTTTTTGATGCTATTCGTTATAGCAATTTTGGATTTTTCAAAGACTAGGAAGTCTGTGTAGAATCTTAACAATGTGGCCAATATGCAAAACACTGTTGGGAAATTCTAGGTCTCAGGCAGAAAACTGCCTGATCTTGCTTTTCATAAGTGTAATATCAGTACATATGTACCAATCAAAACAATACTCCAATAGTATTTGTTTGAGAGTCTTTCTGTCTCCTTCTTTTCTGTCCATACATAGGCAGAAAGAACATTAGGGATTGTGGAGTGGTTACAAAAGAAACTGAAACTATTTTAGACCAGGGTGACCTGGGCATCAGCTACAACATTAGTCTTGGCTTCCACTTGCACACTAGATAATTTGTACCACCACCTAATTTAGTTTCATGCCTCCCAGCAGCCTTTCTACTGCATCCCTACCATCTCCTGCAATTCTCTCAAATGTCATGGTTGTTATGCCCTAAAACGACACAGACAAGTGGGAGCAGAACTGGAGATTTTGGGCAATTGTCTCTCATTATTTTCCCTGGATGATTTCACTGCTACCCGAAGGAGAGTTTGGATTAGCTACTTCTGTGGCCTTTTTGTGGGTGGTTTTTATTGAGCTATGGGAGTAGCAAGATGGATCAGAGACTGCAGGCCTTTCTGAACTATCCACTCTGAACTCTCATCTCAAAGAAATTCACAGTTTCCTAAAAGTATGCACAAGGAATACTAGGGAGTGTCACTGAAGCACACCAAATGTTGGTGAAGATCTCACTGTGGGTCAGTGCAGCCCATGGCCACAAATAACTGCAGTTACTGCTGCTGGCCTAGTGACTGTGGTACTAATATAATTCCCAAGAAAGAGAAAGGAAAAGAAGAGACAATAAATAAGAAAAAGAGGATTTAGAAATAGCACGTAGCAAATGAAACTTAAACACTTGACCCAGGCAGCTCTACAGAAGAAAACAGGAAACTGGCAGTTGCTCTAAGTGAAACTGGAAATACGCTATTCAATATCTTAACTTGCACTACTTATTTGGAAAAATTTCTCATCATCTTCAGTAAAGTTTTCTTCCGATAAGCAATACAGGACCCATAAGCACAACTTGACTTATGCTGAAAATCACTATATGCAGGACTGACTTCTTCAGCTCCCTGTTTAGGAGAGAGAGTGGTTGTAGGTGCACAGGGAATTCTGGGCATCGCGTGGAGAGGAATATGGTTCCCAGCGCTCTGTTACTCACCTCTCCCCATACTTTTAAGATGGATGAGGTGGATTCAGGCGTGACCGGACAGCCCAGGCACTACCTCCCGTAAGGGGCTGCAACAACTTACTTCTAGAGTGGTAAGGGATTATGACTCAGCACCACCAGTCACTGACGTTGCTCATTACTCAGGACAAACTGCAAGACTGCAGTAAGTATTCCCCAATAAATACTGAAAGGTATCCAGATGAGACAAACAGAGGGTGCTGACTGTTACACCAGAATAAAGACACAATTCTTCGTCACATCCAGTGTCACTTAGTCAGGATGATGTTTCCTGTATTCAGCAAACATGCCAGTAAAAGAATTTCCTTGGCATACAGACAACATGGAAATGTCCTTTTAAAAATCAGTTAATACGAACAGAACTCATGAGCTAGCTGGAACCATTTCCTATGCTGTGGAAAGAACACTTGAATAAGGTTAACCAAGACATTTCACCCTCCCAACCTCCCCCCTCCCCATCTATTTCTGGATGTCTTCTTTTGTTCACCCTTTGCTAATTATAGTGGCCTTGCTTAGGTTATATTTATAGTCTTAAAAGAGTTGCCTGACTTTTAGAACACTTTATTCATGTATATTTCCTGTGTTTATTGTTGCCTTAACTAATTTTTAAATTAAAATTACTTGATCCAAGATTTTATTTAGCAACAAATATCAAAGTAACTTTTCTTTCAACAAATGAAGAGCTGTATTTAGATATAAAAAAGCATTTTTCTATTTCTGAATTTGTGAAAACAGATTTTAGTTTCTTTCCATCTCTAAGTGATGTGTATGACAGACAATTCCAGAATTAGACAAAATTAAATTTCTTTCTTTTTTCATGGCAGTATGATTATTTTGTATCTTAGTATATTTATTTATTTATTTTTGTGTCTGTAATGGTTGCTTTAATGACTGTGGTGTTTCCAAAGGACAGTCTTGAATATTTATCTGCCTGGACTGCCCTGATGTTTACCTAACCACCTGGAACTGAACATCTACCAGCTACACAAATGGAAAAAAGACATTGAGGGTGTTCATATGAAATTATAGCTTCATTTTCCTACTGGAACCATGCTTTATCTCTCCAAGTTTTCCTCAATCCCCTCTTATATCTGCCCTTTTATTTGCTGTGGTTGCTCTACAAACATGTTTGTACTAATGGCAATAGCTACAACTTTTAGTCCTTAATTCAAAACAGCAAATAAAAACCATTTCAGAGAAAAAAAAAGGAACATGGCACAGAGTCTCAGAGCAGGGAGAAAACACTTGTATGAAAGAGGCTGAGCTATGACCCTTAAGCTCACAGCATTTTTAGGTTTTGCACCTGGCGTTAGGTGCTGATGCCCAGCAAGTGGAGCAGGCTCCCCAGCCTGGTGCAAGAGGGCCCTCGGGCCTGCAGCAGGCCCTAATGGCCCCACCTGGCCCCAATCTGTGGCACCATTTAAGCTCCAGCTGAGGCTATGTTCCCCTTCAGGTCGCCTCGTGGGGTTTTTCCCTTAAGTACTACTCCAGTTGCCTCCTTGTTTCGTCTCATCCCTTGTCCCTGCAGCCCTCTGAGGCCTGCCCTGGTTGGTGTGTGGGGCAGCAGGCTTGTGCCCAGCGGCTGTGAGGAGTAGTGCCTGCTGGTTTCCGTGTGTGGAGAGCAGTGCGTGCCCCCTGTCCTCATGCAAGCTAAAGACCTGGAGGAGAGAGCCAGCAGTTTGAAGTATGTAGCAGGTACCAGGCTTAGCGTATTAAAAGGAATAACCACTGGGCGAAAATGCCAATGCTTCATGTCAATTTTTTGATGGGGTAAGATAGAGTGTAAGCACAGTGTGTTGTGACTTAGTCTGAATAAAGCTGCTTTCTGTTAGTGTGCTGAAATGGCTGGAAATGCGGTAATTTGGAAGATTCTTATTAGAAGAAAAAACAAACAGAAGACTGCTAAAAGCTGTTCTGAAGATAGTGATATTACATTTCAGTTTGCTTTTAACTGATCTTTCCATCCAGGTGTGGGGAAAAGTGGGACTGCTGAAATAGGCACTTTGTATGTCACTTTAATAAAATTTTTGTACTGTATGCATTTAATAGAGTACCAGATTTTGGGCATAGTCATTACCTTTGGATTGTCTGTAATGAAGTTCAAGCCAAAGGTTTATTATTCAGTTGGCTATCTCCTGAATTGCTCTCAAATTTAAATTAATTGTTGAAATATGCTTTCCTCCTGTACCAAAACTCACCCTTTTTGAGGCTGATTTTTTTCCATCTTTGCTTGTAGTGGAGAAAACAAACAACTACATTTTATTTGCAGAGCATGAAATTAATCTTTACTTCCTTTTAAAAGCAGTCTGGCATGGATTCAAATACTTGTAACTTGAGGCTATGAAATTGAGCAAACTGTGATAGCTTGATATATGACCAAAACCAACCAAACAAAAAAATCTATGGCCGTGTTTTTGGGTACCATAAAATGACATACTTCCCTGGAAGGAAGCAGGCTATTCTGTTTTAGATAGCTGAAAATCTCCTTGTTAATGCACACTGGCTGAAGTCTGGAGCTGAGAAATACCAGACTAAGAAGTTTTAGTGCAGTCTGCCCCCTGACTTTTACTGCTTCAATATGTAGCTGTAAAACTATAATTTCATAATAATTTTAATATCAGAAATGGAAAAGAGTTAAGTATTTTACTACGTTTCTGTGACTATAAGGCTGTAGAGTGCATTCAGCCTGTTTTTTGAGTGTTTAACCTGAAAGTACAACCTGATAGCTCTCAGCTTTAGGCCTTTTCTCCAGTAATGAGTCTGACTGGATTTTGCGGAAGCCATCTTGTTACTGCTACCACAGGTAGAGCACAGTTCCTCACTGGCTGAAGTCTGTTTTGTTCAGGTGTTGTGCTTCTACATGGTTGTTATATGGCTGTATTTGTTGTTTCATCAAGCTGTGGAAACTTGAATCTCTTAATCTTTCTTCATAAATCACCCTTTTCTCAACTTCTGTTATCGTTTTGTCAGTATTTTTCAGGCCTAGAGCTGAGTGGATTATGTAAGCTATTGACTCCACAGTGCTGTATATATAAAGGCGATCATCCCTTGATGTGGAGCAGCTTATCTTTATATATGAAATTATAAAATAACATGATTTTATATTATAGGCTTTTAGAAGGATTGATAGGAAGTCTGTAAGTGACAACATTATGGCTGGGATTTCATCCTTTCTGCAGGTGATCTTAAAGTCTACAGGTTAACAGAAGAATGTTCTTAAATCTAAACAGCCTTGGTATAGAGGCAAACTTTCAGAAATACTATAAGAGTAATGAACACATACACTGTATCAGAGTGATACATGTATCATACAAAATTATTGGATGTGAATGAACAACTTCCACAGAGTAGAGTCATGTTCTTCCCACAGTAAGATTTATTGCCTGGTTCTAAGAAATGCCTTAATTTTCAAGGGTGGTGGTGGTGCAAATGGCATTATTTTTGTGGCAGAAACATGGAAAAGAGTTCTTTGCAAATGAAAGTCTGTCATTTTACCAATAAAACTGACAGTCTTGAGCAAAATTTGAAATACATCATTATTTTCCAAGAGATTGGAGTTATTTTTTTCTTTGCTTTTAATGTGTAAAGCTCTCTCTAGCATTTAGCAAAAATATCAAATCATCACAGCAGAAAATAACAGTTTAAAGTAGTGGTCTGAAAATACAGTAGGTTATAGTAACATCAGTACAACTTTAATTATTAGTATTTAGTATTATCTTGGACTAACCATAACATGTGAGCTCTGAACAGCATTGTCTTCATACTGCCCTACAGCAATGCGATATGCATTTGGTAGTGTACCCAGTTAATCTTTCTACTGGCGCAGCTCACTGCTGTCTTGTGCTTCTAATTGGGAACTTACACTTTTGAAGGAAAAAAAGTAACTTGTAATGTTAAACTTCTGTTTTTTACATCATATGGCTCCAACTTGCAGCTAAATATGCAAGTGTGTCCTGTCCCTCCTCTGTAAAGGCTGCGGTGTGTGCTTCAGGCCGTGTGGCAGGGGTGGCTGTAGCTACAGAACTCCCCATGGCCATGCTACAGCCTATTACATCTTTTCTTGTTATTAGCATTAGGATGGGCTGGACAACTTTTGGAATTGTTACCCCCTCAAATTTTTGTCTACGATAAGTAATAAAACACTGTTATTGCATCATGGCTGTTCATAGGAGCCTGTGTAAATTTGCTACAGTGAACGCATGATGGCAAATCCACTCAATTGTAGGTCTTAAAACAAACAAACAAAAAATCGCCTGTGTGAAGCATGACTGCATAATCTCATCCTGATGCTGAACATCAGACATGAGGTGGAAAAGTAACTAAATCCAGGGTGACTGAATTCAATCTGACTCCACCGTATGATGTTGTCACCTCTGATAGCAGGAAAGTACACAGCTTTGACATGAATGGACATAGGAGAATGTTGTCTTTGTACCCCTAGAAAAAGTGCCAGAGGCTTAGCAGTGAACAAGCTGTTTAGAAAGGCTACAAAATGGCATGCCTGTAAGCTGAAATACTGCATTTAGTCACCTACTTTGTTCAGAAGAGATCAAGAAGATGATCATGAAGTTAACTTCTAACAGAGTGTTCCCCTACGAGGTTCAGTAGGGTGGCAGGTATAATCCTGTGCTTCATTAAACACTTTTTTTGTGCCGAGGCTTCTTTCCATAGCAATTGTTTTACTATTTCTTTCCACGTTTCAAACAAAACGTGCTTGTTATGAACACTTGTCTTTCACAATCCAAGGGTATTTAGTTAAACTAATGATTCTAATGCCAAGAATGTTAGCTGTGTGAGAGGAATACTTTTCTGTTTACCCCAACATTTTTTTTAATGTTTGAGGAAAATGGTGATGTGTTTTTCAGATCCAAATGCACTCAAACCAGACTAAAAATCAGTAACTACATATGACAGCATATTCACTAGTCTGACTACTGACACTAAGGGCAATCTTGAACCTCAGTTTCTGGCTGCTTCCCTGACTGAAAGAACATTACAGTTTTATTTCATCAGCTATGTTAGTTACATTTCCTGTCCTGATAAATGTGTGTTACAAAGTCCAAAAGCACTTGAAGTTATCAAATTGCCTTTGATTACTTAAGTCTAAATAATGTATCAAGCTTTCATCACCCTGAAGAAGAACTTTTAAGGTATTCCATTACTGATACTTATTCTCAAAAAAAAACAAAACAAAACAAAATGCCAACCCCCTATTTTTTCCCCTAATCTGTATTTATCTGGTTTAATAATTCAATTTCTGTACTGAAAAATCTTATTTTTCTGTGCATTTCTTGCCATTTAATTTCATGAAGACTGAAGTTTGAAATTAACCATGATGTATTGAGTATTATTATTACTGTAGCTATCTAAAGGCATATTACGACAGAGACACCAGTAGTTCTGCTGACCCTATTCACATTAAGTTTGTACTGCTTTAAGAAACAATTTGAAACTCTGCTAATGTAGTTGTGTTTACAAGGGATATGTAATACAAAACTAGGCATGTGTTTGCTTTTTAGCTGCCAAAACATCTGTTTCCATTGTACAGTAGAAGTCCTGCAAGAGAGGAACCTTTTGAGATATCTGGTTAAACCATTGTCTTTGAAGGCCACGTTTACAGCTAATGCAAGCATAGACAAATTTGTACTTATAGCAAGGAGACTGTCCCAGAACTGATACAGTCTGACATCAGTGAATGGTCTAAATCAATTTGCAAACTCAGTGAATAGTTTTAGGATGAGCTTCTTTTATGTGAAGTATGCTGGCCCTTCCTGCAATCATTCACTAATTGGGTTTGTGCTCACATAGTACTTTGACCTATGACATCCTCGCTAAAATAGCCAAATAAGTCAAGGTAGATTTTTTTTTTGGTGAGTCACAAATTCTTTAAGCCCTTTTTTGTAATTATCAATGTTTAGTGAATTTTCTGATCCTCAGCCACAAGAAAGTATTCTGAGGACCGTTCTCCAGTGCAGGTTCTGTGTTCTTCTGCACTAAGCATACAGCTTTCTTTTATGGGTTGAGGAATACTTTGGAAGTAGTTGTTGAATTTTCCCTGATGTGAGCTGATGAGGAAAGACCAGTCCACTGGAACTGTCTGCATCCTTTCTTGGGGCCAGGTAACCTTTGGACTCTAGAAACTCTTGCAATATTTTCTTTTTAGCTTTGTACAAAGACCTTTCACCTGACTAAGACAGCTGGGTACAAATCTAGCATCCCCAGGGCATTCCTGAGCTTTCATAGCTAAGGATAAGATGGATATATCTTTCTTTTATATTTACTGAGCTTTCAGCAACTCCAAAATAGCCAACAAAGGCCTTCCTCACTGTTTTACTGGCACGTTACTTCTATATTCTTATTTCATCTGTGTCTAAAGAACTATACAGAAACAGTTCTCTTGATCAGTAAGTAAGCATTATGTGTAGTCAAAAGGAGAATTTCTCATGTAATTTCTAATGACAGAGTACCCTGATTTCACAAGATAGATGTATGTTTGAGATTTTAGCAGGTGTTCAAGTCAAAGTTACTAGATTGCAGCTGTCTGCTTTGGATCTTGCTCTGGCATTGGTACTCACCCTGACTAGTTTGCTTCATTAATACTTCTGTTAATTTCTGATATCCAATATGAATATAGAAGGATCTGCTCTTTAGCAAGTATAAGCATTACATTACACATTTTTAAAACTCAGATAAGGCTACAGTTCTGTGAAATGTTGCAGCTAGTTCTGGCTGATGAATATTTTGACTTTGTACATGCTATATGCCTAACACATTCCAAAAGACATGCTGACAATTTGTAGAGCAACAGGTGTGAAAATTGTAATAAACATGTACTGATAAAAGCTTCATGAAACAAAGTTGTTTTAAAACATCTAGTATCACTTGAGATTTTAAAAAGATCAATTTTCAGACAAATGGAAAGAAAAAGCTTTAAAGCCGTAACTCACTGTTTTTGTTTGTTTTTAGAGTACATCTAGGCTAAATGTGGCTTAAACCACTGATAGTCTGGGACAGCATTTTTCATCATGTACTCCTCCCTTTGTATACCTCCTGAACTCTGTTAGCTACAAATGTTTACGTGTCTAGGAGAAAGGAAAATGTTTGCCCTTTTATATGAATTAAACCTAGTCTTACACATTTCATTCTTTAGAGTGAAGTGAAAGGATACAGAAGAGAATTGTGTACATACTGTTCAGTAATTCACAGCCAGTTGTGCAAGGAAATCATTTGTCGTTACAAAATCATTCTGAATTTCATATGAACCACCTTTGTGTACCTTTTTGTTGTTTCATTATTTGTGTCATTTAAAAATTTAGTCTCAGATCTGCTAATGCACCTATCTTATCTGGAAGACATCTGAAGATGTAGTCTTTGTGTAGACAAGTAGGAATAATAGGAAAGTGTCTTCTCAAGCAAATACATACTTCTCAGCTGTGTGTAGGTAGGGAACAAAGTTAGCTGATTTGAAAATCTAGTTGCTTCTTCCTCACAACTGCCTCTTCCCTTCCTTCTTCATTTAAAATCTGTCATTTACTTAGGTCTTTTTTTAATTCCCACAGGTATTCATATCCTCCAGAGCAATCTGAAATAGCTGCCTTTTCTACCTTGACCAGAAAGAGCTGACAGCATGGATGGACAGAAGAGGGCCGTATTCAAGAAAGGTTTGGAAATCCTTTGTTTAATTCTGATTCTCTGCTGCTAAGAGATGGTGTTACCTGGTGCTGTTGACAATGTAGAGTCTAATCTAAATGTGTTTTGAAAACCTCATGTTTTTGAAGTTGAGAAGTTTAAAGTTCTTAGTGTTGTGTTATCCAGTCCCCGAATGATGGATTTCCAAATGTGTTGACATTGTTCTGGAATGCTGTGCAGTTTAGTAGAGCTCGTCCAATTAAAAATCATATGTATGTATATATAGGGGTACGAATATATGATGAAACTGATGCTTCCCACAAATGTGTGGAAAAAGTTCACTGGCCATTTTTGTATGTAGTGAATTTCTAGAACATATGTATTTCTAGAAGTCTGTATATATGTGGTAGTACATGTATGCTACCAGAGTTAGGAGCAGTTGATCAAAACTTTCATGGAAAACATTTGTGTCTTTTATGTCTGTAGTAGTAAGCGTGTATTAGTTGAAGAATATCAACCAGCCTGAGGCTGGAGGTGAAGACAATCTCTAGAACTGTTACCAGCACAGCATGTTGAATGCATATGAAATTTGCCTACAGATGAAGCAATAGAACCACAAAAAGTAAATGTTGCTTAAGTATCTTTTCATATTATCGCTTGTATCATACCTGTGATTTTTAAGGCAGATCTTAACTTAAAAATTCTTACACTGAACAGTATCTTCTGCAAATCTCAGTAATTTTTAAAACGGTTACTCCAGACTGAAGTACTGTATGGGTTGAAAGATCTGATCCCTGATTTTTAGGACATAGTCTCTTGGAAATATATCGGATTGTAATTCTAATCATTAAATTACTTAAAATGAGCAGCATAGCTTACTAAAAAATTATAAAAAGCAAATAGCAAACTAAGATGTGACAGCTTTTTCCACTTTTTAATCCAACTTCTCTTTCCTCTCTGAGTAAGCTTTGTCCCTTATTTCTTTTTCATTAAGCTGAGCTTATAGTGGTTCCTGCAACTATTCGTATGGAAAAGTCTGAGAGAAGCTGGCATTGTATATACAACATACACAGCTTTTCTTGCAATCATGGGCTTTATTTCATCTCTGCATCATTATGGTTATGAGAGAAATTCTGTTGTGGCAAGCATCCTGACTGCAGATTTTTAATGAGATCTCCTCTCTGTGCTTGATACGTATAGATTCACTTCTCAGTGAACTTCTACAGTAATTGTTGTATTTGGGTATTGTATTATTTTCCCTTAATTACACAAGAGTAACTAAGAAGTTATGGGTGGTCATAAATTTACAGAGTTCTGCAGCAAATAGATGTGGTAAAAAACATCTCCCTGTTGCAGGAGGAGATTCAGTGACTGGCAATGTAATAGGGAAATTCAGATGTAATTTACGTTTATCTTATTGTTGTGTTGTGTTTTTTTTTTTTGAGATGGATCTTTTATTCATTCCAGAGCTAACTTCTACATTGAGTTGTTAAAAACTGTAGTTTCTCTATTGTCTGATTCCAAATTTTTGGCTTAATATTTCTGTGTCAGAGCTGACCACAACAAACCACAAAATTGCCTTAATGAATAATCTCGAATGTATATGGGGGAATTTCTGGCCACCAGAGAGCTGTGCATAAGGATTTATTGGGTAGTCCCACTTCCTAGTGCACCTAAAGGTCATTGTAGCCAGTGTAGATTACAGGAATCCCCAATGTATCAGTGGTGATGAGAACCAAAAGAAGTCCTTAAGGTAATTTCTTCCTCCTTGCCTTCTGTTCTGTGTGTACCCTGCTTAGGACTTAGCCTTCATGGCTAACTACACATGCACACGCACACTAATATCCCAGTGAGAAAATTAATATTCCAATATGGACATACACAGAGTCCACGTAGATGGCAGGAATAGGGTTCCTTTCTGTGTTACTTGAGATAATAAGATAAGTTTGTAAATGAGTGTAGAACGGTGTAACAGGTATGCTTACAGCTCGGAATACAAGTCAGAGAGAAAGGATGACAAGGAAGGAGTAAAATTCATGCTAGCCCCTATGGAGGTTAATAACAATTGTGATAAGTAGCAAAATACACAAGAGAGAAACTGAAACTTGAATCTCTTTGATACAGCTTATTACAGGCTCAGATAGAAGACAGGTACAAATTTCTCATAATAATCTGTCTACTTAAAGCCAAATAAATTAGAGATGCTTGGGGAAAAAAGAAGACAAACCATATTCTCTTGCTCAAAGTACAACATTGTAAAAATTATCTTTTGTTCTTAATTGAATATAATGTAAGATTGTTACCTACCTTAAGTTCTCTAAAAAAGATGCTACTCCTAGCCCACTCCACAATGGAGAAGAGGGTTTGGTCAGCCATTTTACACATAAGCCCAAATGTGTTGAGCTTCTCATGTTTGCTTCTGTTGGCTTGCTCCTGCTGCAGATATGCCATGATCTTAGCTTGGACTTGTGGCTCATCTGGCTCACACTTGAGAAGTTCCAATATCAGATGTGGAATACTTGCTGGTGAGCTTGTTTGGTAACTATCCATGTATGAGTATCCCATTATTGACTCTGGTGAGCTAGTGTAAGGGTCAGGGTACTCAGACTTGATAGCACGGCTTGGAAAATGGCCATATGTTTGGTAACCTTGCAAGCTGCCGTGGGGTGGCATTGTCATACTAATCGGAGAGGTTACAAAGGGACTTCTGTCATAGTCTGTAGGAGGCAAGGCAGTGTGGTTCAGAGGTAGGCCTTTGGAGGCAGAATGGATGTTCTGGATCGCAGAGGATATTGTCAGGTCAGTTGGCATTGCTTGGATCACCTGAGTCATGGCTTCCAGTTTAAGTCCATTTGCTCGGATAAGAGCTTTCTTCTGCTGCTTCAGTGCCCTGTCTCTCTTGTACATTGGTCCAAACTTGTTTCTACCACCACGCATTCGGTCAGCTCGCACAGCTGTCAGGGGAGAGAAGGAAGTAAATCGTAACGAAAACTTGAAATCAACATTCTTTAAAGAAACATAGTAGGACAGAGCAGAAATGTAAAAATGTAACTCCATGATTTTTTTTTCAATTTCAAAGTAGCACTTTTATTCCTAAAGAAAAAAAAAGATTTAATAAATGTCACTTCAGGTAATTTAAATATCACATGCATGTCACTAACATGAAAGAACTGCTCTTTACATTGATTAGGAAACAGGGACAAACACAATGGTTGGCTACAGGAATTTCACACCTGCTATGGGATCATGTGGAGATCTCAATGTATATTTGGTTTTATGTCAAGCTACTATGTCCTTAAGAAACAAGGGCTGATGTCCAAAATTTGTCTGAGATGTATCCGGTGGACCCCATTGTCTCGTTATAGTCATTTCATTACTGCCTTCCACTGCAGCAAAACATCTGAAATGTAAATTGTGAAATGTTCAATAGTCACAAAGGGGAATATGTTTTTCTTGGCAAAAAAAGGAAATATTTTCTTTTGAGGATTCTGTTCAGATTGGTATAAAACTTGGAAAAAAAATCTAGGTATCTGAACAGCTTTACAGAAATGTTTAGCTGCAGTTGGTACGTGCAGAGAGAAAGCTGTCAGCTTGCTGCCTTCCGTGTAGAAGGTGGAAGTGACAAACTATTGGCGCTGTTCTGGCTTGTAGTATCTCCGGAATTAGAAATAATTAAAACAAATCCACTTCAACAGCTGCCTTGGGAATCATACTGGTGGTCTCTGTCACAGCAGTGTCTGTCACCATGGTATATATGTAATGGTCTAGCGAGGAGCTCCCACCAAGCCCACCTTGCCCAACGGCAATTAGATTGAAAGAGGAACCTTTGACAACCTGGTGACATGTTGAGACTGCTGAGATTGCTGGAGGTTAAGTTCTTGAGCTTTTTATCTTAGGGATTAGTAGAACATTAAAAATTTATTATGAATGCTAGATACGCATAATGCTGTACATTATCATAAGGACTTTAACGTTTAATGATTTTTTTGGTCCATGGTAATTTATGAACTAGACTTTAAGGCTATATATATCACTATCAGGGAAATACACATATAAATGTCACAAGCAATTATGCAAAATTAAGCAAAATCATTTGCAATTATGGAAGTACACATTCTTCTGATTTTCTAAATAGAGGAAAAGTTGTATGTGTACATAAAAGGTGTACAGCTAAGGAAGTTCAAGTATGTTTTTAAAGTATCTTTTTAAAAATACATGCACTTTACTTACATTTATAATAAAAATGCTTCTAATATTGCTGCTGAATGTTGATTTTGAGTGAAATGCAGGAATTTAAAATAATTACATTTACCAGCATAGTGATTTAATTAACTTTAAATATGTATACACAGTATCCTTCCAAGTATTCTAGAATTAACAACTGTAAGCCAAATTCTATTCGCAAATACTCTCATGTAACTCCTACAAATATTAGGGTGTATTGCATGTAATTGCAGAAGCACAAAATTTGGTCCCGTATTGTTGCCAGCAATTGAGAGGTGTTAGAAGTAGCAGTAGTTACAGATATTGTCCTCATTCTTTACGTCAACAATGAGAAAAGGATTTCAAATGTCCTGTTATTTTACTGTTTGAATTTGGAAGACTGTGGGATTCAGAATGTTTAGTGCCGTGTCAGTGCTAGCTGAGTCTCGTGGGCGATTAGAGTAGTGTTGAATTCATCAGACTGCAGGAGGCTGAGTATTCTGTTGATCTTCAGTTATATCAACAGATTTCTGTTGCCAAACTCAGGTGACTGGGGCTTATGCTGTATAGTTTTGTTAAAGGTTTATTGTATCCCTTACTGGTCTGATTCTTCCTTTAAGTCTCAGGTGAATGCGATTTCAGTATGATTTTAAGGATAAGGAATTTATAAGCTTGTCCTTGGTCAAGCAAAAATGCCATTTGCTGTGAAATCTGAATTTTAGTATTTTTATATATCAAAGTTAAAATTAATTGTGTATATGAGCCTCACATTTTAATCAGAATGATAATTGTGCATTCCATTATCTCAAAGGGTATTGTACACTTCTCATTCTTCTCTGTACCTGAGAGAGCCAACTGAAGTCAAAAAATATACTTCAGAATTTATTCTCTTTCATTAGTGCAAACATCTGAGGTGTAGCATCACAAAAATATAGGACAATTTAAGAGATTTTGTTCTTTAATCCCAAAGCAAGTCAGTGTGAGAAATACAAGTATTTTCTCTCTCACTTATGCCGTATTATCACAAGATAATATTATTAAAAAAAAAAGAAAACAACCCTAGACAAAATAGAAATAAAATTGGATCACTGTCTGTAACAATGACTTTTTAAAATCTGGACTCTTCTTATTTCATGTTTAACCTAAATTAAGTCTTTTTATAAAGCTGCAAAACTAATTTCCATATTATCTAGATCCCTTCATTCAAAAGCTCAAAAATATTGAAATATCGAAACATATATGTATATGAAATTTGAGTTTATGGTTTTGACTAGGCTTTAGTGATTTTCCATTTACTCATTAGATTTTTTTTGAGAGCAACAATTTCATTGAACTCACAAAGTCACCTTTTACTACAACTTCAAAAACATGATAAATACATAGCATAATTTTTATAAACCAGTATGCATCATAACACATGTAATCATCTTATTTTTCAGAAACTAATCTATAGTTGACAATATGAGCTAAACTTATAAGGCTTACCTTCTAATTTCATTCCAACGCTTAGACACTTTTGAAATCGACAGTAAGGACATCGTTTTCTCTGTGTTTTGTCAATCTGGCAATTCTGATTTTCTATACATGTGTACCTTTTGTTATTCTGGACTGTTCGCTTAAAGAATCCCTGCATGATAGACACAAAAGTTAGCCTCTGTTGCTTGAACAGTGTTTCAGCATTTTATTTTATAGAAATCACTGTAGCGTATTTTTTATACACCACTTGAGAACTTCTGAAGTTATACGGTTTACTTTAAATTACAGCGAGCCATACCCAGGAGAAAACCACCAGATTCTAGAGGTTTTCCTGTATTAGGAGTATGTTTTATACACTTACGTCAAAGCTTAACTAGACTGGCTATAGTCTCCTGTGCCCCTAGCAGTGGTAGCAGCAGTAGAGAGGTTGACCAGCTCCTTTTGTATTTCTTAATAATTGTAAAACGACTAAAGTGTTCCCTGCAAAGTAATTGTATATGAAATAAGTAGGAACACTATGGCAAAGATAACAGAAATACAGAATACCTCCTGCTAATGTACATCCCAATGGTGCATGCTAAAGGTATAAGTGCTTGTTATTCATTTCTCATTGATTTTTTTTAAATGAAAATATAATGTGCTAAGTTAATTTTCCCATGCCACTAAATATCTTAAATTGCATTGTTCTGGCAAAGGGGGTTCCTTTACAGTGCATTACTTAAAAAAATGCAAAGAACTTAAAACATTTTTACATGAAAAATTTGACATGCTATAAATTCGTAACTGTTTAAAATCTTTTGTATAATAGAATCATTCAGATAAATGCAACTCACATTTGAAGATAAATTAACAAATTTTATTCTCAAAATTAGTAGTTTAATTGTACAATAGTTACTTGACTCTGTGTCAAATGAGCTCTGAGAGTATATATGTTGTATATAAAAAAAGTGCAAGGTCATCATAATTCCAGAAATCTACATGATAATGTTGAAGGATGAAAAATCTTAAGAAAGCTGTGTTAGACTTTGCAAAACTGATCTGTATTGAGGATACTTTTTCACTTTATCCTCCAGGAACAGCAATGCTCTAAATGTATATAAATCAACTGAAATCAATATTTAGGACAGTTAGGAAGGAAAGGTGTTCTTTAACTACATCACTTTACAACAGCAAAACAGTTAAAAACAGTGATAAAGCTCCAATCCAAGCCAGTCCAAGTTGTTTCTTTCCATCTGTACAAATGAGATCTCACCAATCATAAATGCTTTGGTGGTTAATTTTTCATGTGACTAACGAGAAACATCAGAAGTAAGCCAAATTATTACACATCTGTATTTTTCAATTATCATTTTTTCCTGTTTGTTTGGAACTTTTTTGGGGCTGTACTTCTGTTTGTATGAAGAAATTGGTACAGAACCTTGCAGCTTTCACAGGTGAGAAGTCCATAATGGTACCCAGACACTTTGTCTCCACAGACTGGACACAGTTCCTCAAGGTCTTCATCGTAAGAGTAATTCACCATTTTAAACTGAGACACTGGGAAAAGGAGAAATAGCACATTCAGTTAGGTTACGTGAATAGCTCGCTTTTTCTGCAACTGTTCTCGTCTAGAGGGAAAGTCTTCTTTAAGCACGCCACTGCGAACTGCAAGAAGTTTTATTTTTAAAAGTGGAGCTTGCACAGGAACGCGTAACTTTTCCCCAACTGCAAGCCCGCGTGATACTTGGCAGGTGGGACACAACCCCACCAGCTCCTCGCCTTCCTGCTCTAAATATTAACACTTCCACAGCGCCCGCGACCTAGCGCCTAGTTTGCGGCATCTCCAACTAACTGAATTCATCCAAATCCGAAAGTAACCGAGGACGGGCTTTCAAAAGGCGGGACGAAGAGCTGGAAGTGCCGCCGGAGGCCAGTAACCGCGCTCGTTTCCTTTCAAGTTTTCTTTCAGCGCCAGCCCGCAAATATTTGCTGAGCCCGAGCGCGTCCCGCAGTCCCGCCGGGTACCCACTCGCCGAAGCGGCGAGCTCGGGGCGAGCTGGGCTGGGGGCAACTCGCCCCTGGGGCTCCGGGGGCGGCCGGCGGGGTCCTGCTGGGCAAGGGCGGCGGCGGCGGGGGGCTCCTGAGCAAGGCGAGCGGCACCCCCGGGCTGCTGCCTCCGGCACGCTGCGGCTCAGGGCAGGGGAGCGGCCGCAGTCTGGCCCGACCCGCCGCCTGCCAGAGCCCGGGGAGGACTCGGAGGATGAGGGCCCGGCCCCGTCCCCCCCTTCTGCTCCCGGGCGCTGGGAGCGAGTTCCCCTCCTCGCAGGAAAACCCGAGTGGGAAAGCAGGGGCTTTCCGAGCGCCGCGCCCTGGCACCGAGCCTCCTCCGCGAGCGAGGAAAGGGGAGGGCTGGGCTGGGCTGGCCGCCCCCAGCACCTCCGCGGCCCCCGGCCCACCCCGCCCCGGCTTCCCAGCAGGTCCCGGGAGGAGAGGGCAGAATTTCGAAAGAGCGGCCGGGACCGGAGTTTCCACCGCGGGGGTGGGCGGAGCGGGCAGGGTCCGAGCACCGAGCAGCCCCCCCCCCTCCCCGGGGCAGCCCTCGGACGGGGGCTCCGCTGCCCCCCGGTGGCATTCCCAGCCCGGGCATCCCGCTGCCATCCCCGGAGCGAGGCGAAGTTTCGCACCGCCGCCACCTGCGCTGCGCCCGGGGGGCAGCCCGGTACCTGTCGGGGCCCCCGGGGACGGCTCACGGGGTGTCCTCTGCAGGACCCCCCTGCAGCTCCGTCGCCGCCAACTTGGCGAGAGTTTTTGGGGCGGCCCGGGGCTGAGCCCCCCTCGCCGGGCGTACGCGAGCACGGCCGGTGTCCCGGGGAAGGCTCCCCCCGGCTACCGCCGGGAGCCGGCGGCCCTAAACTTTTTGGCAGGACGAAGGGGCGCCCCGCCGGAGGGGTAGAAGCCGAGCGTGCGCGGAGGGGGAGCGCCGTGCCTCTCCCCCCTTACCTTGCATGTTTTCCGGCATCTGCCCCTGTTCCCCATTCGACCGGGCGAGTCCCAGGGCCTCCGTCTCCACTTTGGGCAGCATGACAAGGCGGCTGCGGGCCGGGCTGGGGGCTCCGTGACCGTCCGCGACACCAGCACCTGGACACGGCAGTACAGATTTAGCTGGACCAAGGGGCGCTCGGCGGCCGCTGCCTCTTCCTCCTCCTCTTCCTCCTCCTCCTCTTTCCTCCCTCTGCTCCACGCCAGCCCTTGCCCTGCTGCCGCGGGAGCACCGAGCGGCCCCGGCCGCCGGGAAGCGCCGCCGGGTGTCCGCGGCTGCGGTGGTCGGGCTGCAGGCGGCGGGGGCGGAGAGGAGAGGAGGAGGAGGAGGAAGGCCGGGGGGCGCAGGAGAGGAAGGGGCGACCCCGGGAGCCCGCAGCGGCTCCGCTCGGGGCTCAGCGCGGCGGCAGCCCGGCGCCCCGATCCATGCGGAGCGGCACAGTGCACGGGAGCGCTCTGCCGCCGCTGGTGCTGCTGGACAGGGTTCCCACCCCCGTCCCCCTCCTCCCTTCCTCCCTCCTCCTCCTCCCCCCTCTTCCCCCCGCCACAAGTGCGGAGGTGCCGAGTCAGGACCTCCAGCCCCTGGCCCGCGGGGAGGCGCTCCCGGAGCCCGGGGGCTGCGGGGCGCGGGGGGCTCCTGCGAAGGGGGGCACTGACACCGCCCTCGCAGCCAGGAAGGCAGGGCCGCGATGAGCAACACCCTCCCACGAGCACACACACGCACGAGCAGAGCACACTCGCCCCCCGCCCGCCGGTTGGGCTAGGGCTGCGGCCACCCCCACAGCCCCAGCGGAGCCCCCCTGGGCACCAGCCCGGCTGCGCCTCCCTGCCGCGGGCAGCCCCTCGGCAGCTCCCCGGGGCCGGCGGCGGCTGCGGGACCCCCGGCGCTCGCCTTCCCTGCGGGCGGGGGGCAGCGGGAACCTGCGCTCGGGGACCCCCGGCCCTTGCGGCCGCGCAGCCCTGGAATAAGCGGGCAGGAGCCGCGCTTGAGCTCGCCCTACCTAGTCTGGCTTTTCGGGGCTCCCTTCCCTAAAACTTCTTGCGAAATGTGCCGGTGCACCGTTTGCGCAAAACCCAGTGCCCTGGCGGAGCCGTGCCTCCCTTCCCCGGCCGGCACTGCTTGCCGAGCTGTCCCGGACCGCTCGTTTCGTGCCTGGGCGGCGAGAGCCGGGGGGCCCCGCGGCACGGGGGGGGCCGGGGGGCCCGGGCTGCCCGGTGACCCCGGCCGGACCCCCCCCCGGCCCCGCTGCCCTCCCGCCGGGGCGCACCGGGGCGGGCTGAGCGGCTTCTGCACCTTCTGCCGCCCGCGCTGCTTCCGTGCGCTCAGCGCCGTTGTGTGCGCTCCGAGGTGAAAACCTTCGGCGGCGAGAAGCGCTTCCGACCGAAGGCGAGGCGCGGCACTGCCCGCAACGCGGGTGCCGCGTTTCCCATCGATTGGGGCGGATTGGGTAAAAGCTGCCCCCGGTGCTGACTTGCTGAGCACTGGGGGCGATCGAAAGATGGGGCGCGGGGGGGGACCGGCCACCTGCGGCCACGGGCCCGGGCGCGCCGCGGTCCTCACGCTTTGAACCTCCCGCAGCCACCGAGCGGGAGAAGAGAGCTTCGTCTAAAGCAGCGCACATCCCGAGCCAGCCCTGCCCCGGCAGCGCTGAAATCGATTTTCTCGCTTTCTTTTCCCTCTCCGCGCAGGGTTTAGCAGTTCGGGGATGGACCCAACGCGCAGAGAGGCTGGGACCTCTCGGGGTCCTTCCCTTCTCCCGTTCCCCTCGGTGCCGGGCAGCCTCGCTCTGTACCAACGCTGTTTCTCCGCTTACAATTTCACATCCTAGCGGTTCGCCTCCAACGAGTTCTAGCGGGGCAACGTGGCGAGCCGCGGGACCGGCCGGCTGAGGGCTGGGGCCGCGAGCCGTCCGCAGGGACAGCCGGGATGCCCTCGGCTCCGGGCCGAAGCAGGTGGGGCTGAGCCCCCGCCTGGGCCCTGGGGAAGCCGCTCCCAGGTGTGCGGGCTGCGACCCCCGCTCTCCCCGCACCGCCCGCGCCCGCTCCCGGCAGCCCGGGGCGCTGAGCGTCCCCGCGGGACAGCAGCCGTCGGAGCACGGCCCCGCGGGCTCGCCGGCAGGCCTCGGCGGGTCTGCCTACCGCGCAGCGGCGGGGCGCCGTCGGGGAACCAGGTGCTCCTTTCCCTGCCGGCCCCGCTGCGTGGAGGCGCCCCGGGACTTCTGCTCCGGGAACGGCACCCGCGTTTCGGGAGAAAGCCGGGGGAGAAGAAAACCCCGAGCACGGACAGGGCAGGAGGGAGCCGCCGGAGTGGGACGGGACGGGACGAGGCGGCCGCCTGTGCCCCCGGCGGAGGGGCTCTCCCCGGCCACCCCCTCGGGTCCGGCCCTAGCCCCCGTCCCCGAGCGCTTCGCTCCCCCCCGTGGGCTCAGTGTCATTCCTCCGAGAAGGCTTTGGAGCCCGTTCAAAGTGTACATTGCAAAGCTGCTCCGCGAGCTATCGACATAGATGAAAATACTTTGGAGTGGTTATTACACATCCACGTTCCTCCGAAGTAACAGTTTAGGGCAGTACACATTATAAATGATACCTGGTCCCTGGTGGCTACATTTAATTTAACATGGAGTTCCAGCTCTCACGATTGCCTTGAGCAACCTTAATTACCCTTTCTTCTAATCTCTTCTCCATTCCTTACTAAGTTCTCCAAACTTTTTTTTTTTTTTTTAATGTGATTTCTCTCCTGAGTTTGCCTGCCCTGTTCTGACTTTGCCTGAAGGTCTTGATTGACGCGTGTAATTATAATTATAAAAGATGATGGCTCGGGGAGCCTCCAGCAGCCTTGATTAGTACAAGGATCAAGACCTGGAATATTTTATACTTCCCTATTTAAATGTATGTACATTTACATTAAAAAAACGCCGTCTAATTTTAAATAATCTGAAGCTTCTTCCACCTCTCTGATTTCAAGGCAGAGGGTTCTGTGTGATGCTATTTGAAGGCAGGCTCCTATTTCTTACAGCTTCAAAGAGGCCACACAACCCGGGCAAATTTTCCCCTAAGCAGGGACATTTCCATCTCTGAGGATCTGCTCGATGAGCACCAAACAGTACGATCCGTTCTACCTCCGTGCAGGGAAGTGCCCCGAAGAAGGTTTCATTTACCTTCCCAGCAAGCAAACTCCAGCGAGAGCTTTTTGGCGGGAGTGTTCAAGACAAACTTCGCAGAAACAAATGAAAGAAATTAATGAAAGACTGGAAAGTTTCTGTTGGGAAGTCTAAATACGACGCCAATCAAACAGACTCACAGGGAAGTCTTTAAGGAGAGAAATCTGCATCCTCTCCCCCGTCCTCTCCCACTGAGCGCTCACATGTGCAGCCCCAGAGTCAAGCTGAGCAATCGCTCCCTGAAACCAGTGGCTTCAGCCAACCTGCCCCGGCACACCGCCTGCCCCACACACGGCCCCACACACGGCCCCACACACGGCCCCACACACGGCCCCACACACCGCCCCACACACCGCCCCAGCCCCGGGGAAATGCCCCGGAGCAGGCAGCGGGGGACAGCGGGCGGCGTGCGCAGGAGCCCTCTGCAGCTGCGGCGTTTGTAATGCGTGTGCGGCAGCATCTCACACACCCCTCCCGCCCAACTTTACGAGACTGTTTATACCAGGGAATATGCATTTATCACAGGCTCTGTTCTCTTTTCTTTTCTTTTCTTTTCTTTTCTTTTCTTTTCTTTTCTTTTCTTTTCTTTTCTTTTCTTTTCTTTTCTTTTCTTTTCTTTTCTTTTCTTTTCTTTTCTTTTCTTTTCTTTTCTTTTCTTTTCTTTTCTTTTCTTTTCTTTTCTTTTCTTTTTCTTTTTCTTTTTCTTTTTCTTTTTCTTTTTTTCTTTCTCCTTTTTTCCTCCTCTCCTCTCCTCTCCTCTCCTCTCCTCTCCTCTCCTCTCCTCTCCTCTCCTCTCCTCTCCTCTCCTCTCCTCTCCTCTCCTCTCCTCTCCTCTCCTCTCCTCTCCTCTCCTCTCCTCTCCTCTCCTCTCCTCTCCTCTCCTCTCCTCTCCTCTCCTCTCCTCTCCTCTCCTCTCCTCTCCTCTCCTCTCCTCTCCTCTCCTCTCCTCTCCTCTCCTCTCCTCTCCTCTCCTCTCCTCTCCTCTCCTCTCCTCTCCTCTCCTCTCCTCTCCTCTCCTCTCCTCTCCTCCTCTTTCTCTCTCTCCCCGTGTCTTCACCCCTCCCTTGCTTCCTTGTCACAAACAGATCACCCCTACGCTACAAAGGGGAGGGTTCCCTGAACCTTTCCAAATCCCATAGCCAACGGGCTCTTCTCCTGACTTTGCCGAGGAAATGTTGTGTTTAATTCCTAGGGATTCATTTGGGTGGAGGTTGTTAGTGCCTCCGACTCAGGCTTTAGAAAATAATCTGTCCCTTCTAGAGAACTGGAAAAAACAACCCACAAAAACACACTTTATTTTTCTGCAATGTTTTTGATCCGCTGTCAGCGAAACAGAGCGGGTGCTTCGGGCTGAAATACTTTCTGTAGTAAAACGCACACCACAGAGGATCACTTTCCAAAGCCTGTTGCAATTTTTCTGCTGCGAATCATTCACTGCTGCCTTACGGAGAAGTCGATCCTCCCTGGTCCGAAGCAGAGCACATTTCCAAACAGTCAATTATTGACTGAGCAGCTATTTTTGAAGCCCGGCCGAGCTTACCGCCGCACGCTGGAATGCGCCGCTGCCTTCTAAACACCTGGCACCAAGGGGTGATGCAAAGCGCCGGGATACTCCAGAGCGAGGAGCGAGTCGGGCCAAGTGGGTGGTAAAGCATCTCCGTGATTGCCCCGCTTTTATTGCTCAGTGAGTCACCGGCGAGGTGGCGTAAGGTGGTGCAAGCCCTCCCCGCGTCCTGCCGCCTCTGCCGCCGCTGCCCCGGTGCGTGCTCCTGCCCGCGGGGACGCGGGGGGCGAGGGCCGAGGCAAGGAGCCTGCCCCGGGGCCGGGAGGCAGCGGAGGGAGGCCGGAGGCTTCCCCGGGCCGGTAGCACCGGCAGCCTTCGCCACGCGGCGGCCTTTAGGCAGGAAGGCACCCCGGGATTCAGAGACTGCTAGATTTTCTCTTTTTTTAACGACCACCGCACGCCTGCCACCGTAGGGAACGCGCGTCCTAGCCCAGCGCTGCCTGGACCTGTTGCCGCTGGCGCTGCGAAGGGGAAAACCTCGCAGGGGACGAACGCCGGGTCCCCCCCGCCCGGAGCCGAGCCGCAGCCCCGGTGCGGAGCGGTGCGGGGCGGAGGAGCAGCGCTGCCCTCCCGAGCGGCCCCTGCGCTGCGCTGCGTCCCCACAACCCGCTGCCTGGAGAGAGAATTGATTTCTGTCCTGCGCGGGCAGGCTTAAAAATGAAATTTCTTGTTTTTTTGCTCAGGCAACTGACCTTGATCTGCCGGTGGAAAAAAAAAAATATGTTTAGGGCTGCTTCTTCCCCCGCTCTCACAAATATTAATTGTGGTTTGAAACTTGGAAAACTTTATTTAAAAAAAAGTAATTTAGTAGCTGATCTTTATCATGAACATATCTCAGCTCATATATATATGTATCACACAAGATTTCTCCACTCATGAGTGTATAACCATGAAACGAACCATGGAAAGATAAAATAGCATAGTTTATACTGAGAATCTTGATAAGGATTGTGCACGTAAGCATGTCTGTTCAGCATGTGTAAGAATCTATTAATATATATTAATATCTAACGATGCATACATTAGCTATGCAATATATATGATGTACTCGGGTAGTATGTGAGTAAACTCTATGCATTAATAATCACGTGGCATGGGAAGTCGGAACGTTTTTCTCCACACTGCAGCCGAGCACAACTCTTGCTGCAGATAATTCTTCCCTTTCAACTTATATAAAGGCAGCCTGAGAGCTGGCCTTTAAATTACCCACACGGACGAGTGGCTTGTGGCGTTTTGGCAGCGTTGGAGGTTTTCCTCTGGAGACCACAGGCATCATCCTTGATATTTTGCCTCATGCATTTGGGTATTTAGACTAACTGGAAAAAATTGGGTGTAAATACTGCCAATTCTGTAAATCGCTCGTTTGCAGTATAACAATGGGAGAAGTTTTTAAGGAGAAGAAAATTGCCTAAAAGTCAAAACTAGCATCAAAATGTCCCTGTCATGAACTGCCTGTGGCCTGGGTCTTGCAGCCCTCACACGGCCAGCCCCAAACTGATCACTTCTGGGGAAGCTTTGCCCACACCATTGCTGGCCAAAATCCTCATCCAAACTTTTAAAGGAAATCTTTGCTGTCTGCTAGTCATAAGAAACTGCATTATATATGCACTCTAATAATAATAATACAGAAAAAATAAACCTTGCCAAACTCAAGAGCACTAATTATAATACTGTAAACTGCCCGAGGACATACATTAAAATTAAGATGGCAGTAAGTATTATACAAGATGAAAAGCCTCACAGTAAGAAACTGCAAGTAGATTATTTTTCCTGCTCTATAACCATTTTTTTCAAGTTAACGAAGCAGTTATTTCTGTTAAATAATCATAGCTAGTGCTTATAAAAGTTGCACAGTGTCCCTAAAGCCACTAAGAGAATCGGCTGATTAGAGGAAAAATAAAACTAGTTGAGTAGCTTTGTATTGCACAGGAATCTGGTAGAGGAAAAAATCGTGGCACTTCCATAAACATTTTCAGAAGTCCCTGTGACGATCAACATCTGGCAGATAGGATGTACTGCTAAGATAGTCTGGATTCCAGATGCCTTTTTGGCTATTTGACCATAAATCTACAAGCAGGTGTCGGCAAAGCTTAGTGCCTACTCACACTCCAGCTCCAGGCTGGCTGTGTTCGCTCTCCGAGGGGCAGCTCCAGCCCCGTTTTACTCAGTGGAGGAGCCCAATTTGCGTTCACGGGGGCTGGATTCATTCATTCACTCATTCATACCGCAGACAAAGTCATGCCAGGTGGGTGCACCCACCGGCCCCACGCTAGTGTTGCAGGTGCTCCCACCAAGGCACCTTCCAGCCTGGGCACGAGGGGCTGGGGCTGCGGAGGCCTTGCCAGGGCCCCTCCTGAGCTGCCTTGGCTTGGAGGGGAAAAAACGAGGGAGGAGTTGGGAAGGACTGGACAAAAGCGAAAGTCTGAGGTGGGATTTACCCTTAAGAACACCTGGCCCTGGTGCAGGTTGTGCTTATACCCTGGAAGGACAGCTTCTTGCTCTCCAAGAGCAAATAAGAGTAGGATCCAGCTCCTTCCTACCTGGTCCCTCCACCCTCAAGCAGAAGCCCACAGAGTGGTGCTGGTCACATTTAACCGTGAGAAGTGTGTGGTGGCCAGGTTACACACGCCGAGTTGGGTGTTTTCAGGGATGCCACCATGACCTCTGGCTGTGCGGTGACACACACGAGCAGAACCCTCCCCAGACCCAGGACACACGATTTCAGTTTCACAGGATTTAGACCTGCTTTTCCTGAGCCATGCTTAATGAATCTGATCTGATATTTCTGCAATGCAGCACACATGTGAGCATGTTTTGGAGGTATGATGACAACAGTGCTCTGATAATTTATGTCTTCTACCTATCTGTCCCTCATATCCACATGGTTTAGAGAACCCAGGCCTGCCAGTCTTTTGGAGACTATGAAAATGACATTTAACTGGTCAAATATAATAGAGAGGAGTGTCCTATTTTCCCCTCTCCAGGTGTTGCGGATGGGATACCTGATGGCACTGCCAGCGGGACCACGTGGCTCCCTACGAGGAGAGGCACCGGGATCCCACCCCAGCACACTGCCAGCCAGAGGGCGGGTGGTTGCGGGCCTGGCGGTGCAGTCCATGGGGTGTTATTCTCCTGCCATTCACTCGCAGCCCAGCAAAGCTCGCTGTGGTGTTGGACATGGTCCTTGTGCAGGAGGTGTGGGACAGGAGGAGGGAGTGAGAAGGGAGCTCCTGGGGTCTGGCTGTCTGGGGCACAGCCAGATCCCAGGTGGGAGCCCTTACACAGACACCCTCCCCTTCCTTGGGATAAGCAGCAGTTCCACCCAGGAGATCAAGATCAGGTTCCAGCTAGATTTGAGGCTATTTCCTGCAGCTGTTGCTGCGCCCTCCATCCCCACAGCCCCAGAGCCTCCCTTGATGGCGAGGTGCCCGTATCACACCCAGCATCAGGGCGAGTGCCTCGCCTGCATGCAATGACGCACTACTGGGGCAAGAGGAGGAGAGCGAGCCCAGGTGCCCACACCCGGGCCAAAGCTCCCTTCTTTCATCCTTGCCATAAACCACTGTGCCAGGCACAGCCTTGCAAAACCACGGGTGGTGGGACCTGCGGCGTGGCTGGGCGGGCTTGTACAGGCCGAGGAGCCCCCTGCTCCATGCAGGAGCAGTCTCCTTTGGCACGCCACCTCTGGCGCCGCTGGGGCTCAGCTGCAGCCACTGCAGCCCTGGCAGCACGGGGTGCAACGCTCCTCGTGCCGGCAACCGGAGCAACCCGTGCCCGCCTGCATTCCCAACGGAGAGCGGGTGCTCTTCCGTGTGCTGCTGAAAGCATTCGCTTCTTCTCTGCACTAAAGCATTAACCAACTTTCACCATCCAGCCCACCCCCACTGAATGAATATATACCTGTGGTTTTAGATATTAAAAGGCATCTGCATTTAACATCCATATTGCTTACAGAAAAAAGCATGAAAACATTCCTGAGGTTTTATTCAACAAGAACAGTCAGAACAGGAGCGATTTAAATCTGTTGATAAATTTGTGCTTTTCACAAATGTTTACACACACGATTTCATAGTTATTAGCAATTGTAATATATTAAAAATGCTACCCATTACCCAATGATATATTTGATAATCACATCTCTGGAGAAAAAAATCATTCACCCAGTCATCAGCTGCTTTCTTACGTTTTTACATTGCATCATAAAGTTCTCATTAGCCTAAAACCACGTGTAAATTAGTCAGTTTTGTTTCCTTGCCCAATCATAATGTTTTTTTTCAGTTTGGGCAGCCTCAAGTTTAATATATGTATGCAGAGTCATCAAAACAGAAAACTGTTACTTACCGACTGATGTAAGTCCATGTTTTATAGATTCCTGTATGATGGCCGTGTGAGAACTAGAAGACATTATTAAGTGTAAATATACAGTACCCTTGGGTGCAAGGTGTACAGCATTGAGTACGGAAGGGGTGCAGCCTGTAAACTTTTCTGGCCTTGAGACCCAGGCTATAATAACCTTCAGTGAAAGTCGGCGTGATGAACAACAACAAAAAAATTATCCAAGAATTCAGAAAGTAACAAGCGTGTCTTTCAGTGGACTCTGTACTTTTTCCAGCATTAGTGACCTGCTGTAAACCATGTATCCCATTTCATGATAGTCTCTAATCAGAAGAATTGGAACTTGTGATAGGTTTGGCCCCGTCACGTGATTTTGTACAGCTTGATAAGAGGACCCTGTTATAAAGTGACAGCAAAAGAGATAAGAACTCTTGGCAGATAATGGCAGAGAAATGATTAACCTGGAATGGAGAGGTGCTATGAAGCCCAGAGAGTGGAAGGTTGTAAAGTTGTAGGGTCATAAGATCATACTGAGTGGATGAAAAGCCATACCAATGTAAGTGTAATGACTATAAACTCAGACTTGTGACCTGTCTTCCTGATGTCATCACCTCTTTGCACAGTGGACAGCAAGCACGGTTGTTTTGGCTTCTGTAAACACTCTTTGGATGGCAAAGCAAGCAAGCATTAATTCCTTAAAGGAGGCTTGAGAATGTGCCTGGGATTCAGCGCCCTGAGTGACAGCAGGAGCGAACCTCTGCTGGAGGCTTTGTCAGACAGAATCACTTTATTGCCCCCGTCCTCGGGCTGGAGACAAGCCCCAGGTTGTGGCTGTTCAGTTAAAGGTGTACGCTGTTCTCTCAGCAAAGCAGGAGCTTAACAGCATGGCTAAACACCGATACCCCAGGATTAAGGTACACAGACAGCACTGTGTTCACCCCTAAGGCTGCTGAGGGACGAAGCGCACTCCCAGCACGTCAGAGGGCTGCCAAGGGTTGTTCTGCAAGCGCTGGGCAGAGCGGCGGGCAGCTGCACTGGGTTCTCAGCTCGGCTGTGGGCGCGCCGGGCCACGGGGCGCTTTCACGGCCACGGAGGAAGAGGTGCCATGGGGGTAGCCCAGCCCTCCGGGGCTCCCTGCGGCCGTGGGGCCCCTCCTGGGCGCATTGCGGTGCCCGCAGCGGTCGCTGCAGCCTGGAGTCTGAAGCCTGTAGGCGCTTCCTGAGAGCAGGCTCGCGCCTGAGTGCTCAGACGATATTTGATATTTCAAGTCTCTTGAAAAAGAGAGAAGTTATCCCACTGTGGGCTGGATCTGAAGCCTCTTGAAGTCTGCAGGAGTTTTTCTCTTGAAATTTGTGGAGGGCTGTAAAGCAGCATATGCTCTTTTATATACTTTCTCGTGATGGTTACACTTTGATGATAAAGTGGCAGGCGGGTTACTGAGGGCTCACACTGAGCACCCTCTCAGGCTTCTCCCAGTCAGGCCTGAGCAGGCCTCATAACGGGGTTGAAGTGGCAAACCCCAGAGCAACTTGTGAGGCTTGGGCATTATGGCCTGGAGCCCTGAAGTACCAGCGGTCTGTCTGTGCAGTGCTGGCCCTCTCTACAGCCCCCCAGCGAGGGTGGCAGGCTATGGAGGGAAGGCCTCATTTTCCAAATTCTTATTGAACAACTGCACGTGAGTTTTGCATGCTTTATTTACCATGCCGGAGTGTACAATTCAGACACTTACTTGTTCACTCAAATGAGTGCCAGTCATAAATATTCACTGTTTATGGTACATGCTGCAAGTGAAATCATACAGACCTATGCACCAAAAACTTCCAGAAGTCAGGTTTCTCTTCCTCCTTTTTATAGTTGTAAAGTGAGCAAACTGTACCCAACTGCCTCTCAACAATGCTGTGAATTATTGACTTGTAATGTTTGTGAAATGCTTTAAAAGTAGAAGCATGCAATGCTCGTGTATCTTCCTATTTCTTACAGGAAAAAAATAATTTGCAAATCAGGTGAAACAGATACTATGAGTGTTTTTTCAGGGTCACTGATAATTTTATCTAATTAGATTGACTGAAAGCTGGAAGCCAGCTTTTACAACAGTTTTGATATAAACCTAAGGAATTTGTCTCTCTGTCTATTCTATTTCATTTGATCATCAAATAGGTCTTAAATTCTATTCATAAAAAATATGAACAATGATTTATTCCATCAGAAACAAACAAAACCACGTGTCTTTCAGAATGGGAGAGAAAATAGAAAGGCAGTGCTGCAAGTGATACTGAGGCTAGAAACTTTCTACTGTGTCATTGGAGACATTGCTGGAGCACTGCTGGCCCATATACAAGGGCTTCTATAAAGGAATCTGCCGTATGTGGGGGAGAGAGATACTAAATCATAGGAAATATAAAGAAACTTCATGCTTTTGGCTTCAAATTCTGTCATTCCTTTCCTTTCTTGCATCAGTATCAAATGTCAGGGTCACTTAAAAATGTTCCTTTTTTCCTTTCTGATACTTTGTCACCATGGATAGAAGAATGTGTATGCCAGGTGCACAACCAGACAGACTTTCTTTGCCTCTCTTTGTACCTGGTCCAGTGGTGGAAAATAAACTCGTAGGAAAACTCCAGGACAATCTATATCAGCCCATGATCCAGCACCTCTGTATATTTAGCAGTGATATGTTTGGGCTTCAGCTGAAAAAGGATGTGTGTAATGAGGCATATTTGTCTCACTGAAATAAAATACTTGTGTTTATGGCGGAATACTTTGCTTGATCAGTAATTGAGAACTGTAGCCTTTTCACGTGGAAGTCTCTGGTAAAGAAGCCACTGGTCTTGCTGGGATCAGCTTTTCCTAACTGGGGCTGCAACATCATGAACTCATTTTATATCTCTGTGTTTTTCAGGTATTTTATTTTAATTATTTACTTCTAATTATTTACTTTTGATTATTCTATTCTATTTTTATTTTCATCTGGAAAGGGTGAAACAAGGCTTTTGGAAGGTAGTGTTATTATTTCACATGTGCTTTTCTCTCTGTTTTTTCATGAAGATAGGTAATTGAAAACCATTTACTGTCTTTTTTTTTTTTTTGCCAGTTCTTGTATGATGAAATTGTCCCTTGTTTGTCCCTCAGACAAATGTCCCTCAAAGAAAATGTACCTGATTTCAAAAGCTTGGCAACAATCCCTCCTTTGACTCTTGCACATCAAATTGTTTTGCAACCATTTACAACAAAAATGGAATTAGAAGGAATTTCTCCTCTCATGGACATTTTCATAAATGGCATTTAATCTTGGCATGTGAGGATGGTGAGAAACAAGCTCTGGAAGTGGCTTGACAAATGAACAGAGACCTTTTCAAAGAGCGTTAATCCCTAGCTTGTCCATGTTGGTGTAAGTTTGGTGAGGTCCGTCAGTTTTCCTTGGCATTTTGGATGTAGCTTTTCTGAATCCAGGATGTTCCTCTTTGCCTTTCTATGGCACCTCAAAGTATTGTCAACTTTATTATCAGTACTTTTCAGCAAAGCTAAACTTTCAGCACAGCACACATCAAACGAGTGACAGAATCCTTGTGAAAGTCCAGGGAAAACGTGGCATTGACCCTGGCGTGGCACCTACAGGCCCCAGCTATTTTCTGCTCCTGAGAGTAGGCCAGTTGGTTTCAGCTGGAGCTTTGGTTAAGTGGAAAGGGATTTACAAACTCTATTCTATTGCTCTTCAAAAACTTTCCTTCATTTCAGTCATTCTGATAGTCTTCCTGATCTATCACGTTCCAAGTTATTTTGGATGTTTCAGTGTATTTTCTCCACCTTCATTAATTTTATTTTATTTTACATGTGCAAAACTGTGGCATTGAAAATACAGTCATATGCCTTTTCCCCAGTAGTTCTGTAAAAGAAATTAAGAGAATCTGATCTATCTGTTGATCTTCACCTTCTGGGGTTTTCAGTGAAGTAATTATAGTACTGAAATGTAAAATTTCTCGTTTATTAAATTATTTCCACCAGTTGATTCTCAGTTACTCTTTGGTCATACGGTATGACTACACTATTCAATGTCTTGCTTCTTTCATTTTCTTATACTATACTATAAATATACATTTCTTATATATAGTATATTTCTTATTCTATTCCCTCTTATATAAATCATGTTATGCTTATCACCTCGATAACAGAATGTAACGGCATTAAAATACATTTTGGTATGTGCTATACCTTACACGTGATTTTCAGCATATTCAAATTCAACTCTGGTGAACAGAAGCATGGTAAGTTCTTTGTGGGTTTTCCTTGATCACATCAATCTCTTTGAACGTTTTAGTCTCTTATATCCTTCTGTTCTCTGGTTGGATGAACACAATGCAGTAGAAACCATATTTGGTGAGGCATAATAAACTGTAGAAATTATAAAATTATTTCCTCTGATTTTTTCCTGCTAATTACTTACAGAAAGTTATTTCAGTGAATATTTCTGCTAATAAATTAATATCCAGAGTAGGAGGTAAATGCAGACATTTTAAAGTACTTTCTTAGTGCAAATGAGCAATCCAGAAGCCTTCAGGAGTGCTTGGGAAGAAAACTCAGTTCTTTGCAGAACAAAACATACAGTTGTGGGTCACAGAAGTCCTCCTTTGGCCTTAACTGAAGGACTAGTGTTTCGGTGGGGCATAGATTTAGTGCTGGCTCTCTGCATCGGAGAAAATCAAACTTTTTCTTGGTGTGAGAAGAGCTATCCAGACAAGTTTTATCTGTCTGTCTGTCTGCCTGTCTATCTATGTAAGCAGCTTCAATTTTACTTTCTTGTCCACCTCCTTTCCTTCAATAATCTAACCTATTGGCATACAAAGAAAAAAGATATTAATTAGTTACAGAACCTTTTCAAAGCTTATCTAGGAGATATTTACTAGAAATAGGAGCAGAGTATTTGACTATGTGAGAAAAGAACAGATTTCTGTGAAACAGGCAGGGGGAAATGACTTCCATGTACTGACCAGTAACAGGTGTTGTGAACACATCCATCATAGCACTCAGGAGCAGAAAGCAGTTTCTCTTTAGAGCATTATTAATAAAATATCAAGAATACGTTATTTTGGAAGGAGGAGAGGAGAAAAAGTCTTAAACTGGATGTTAAATGGTACTTAAAATCTTTTGAATTTGGTAGCTAAATTCTCTGTTTTTTCAAGATAACGTACATATGTGCAGGGATGACACAGTTACCCCCCCCCCAAAACAAACAAACAAACAAACAAACAAAACCCACCTCCCCCCCCCCCAGAAAAACCCAACCCCCAACATCTTCACTTGAGGCAGGATGGAAGTTCTAAGTCTTGCTTCAGGTGACTACATCCCAAGAGACCCTGAGTGCTCTGATGACTCTCACCAGTTTCCAGCTCTGAAGGGAGCTGCACGTGTGCTACACCTCACACTGCCTGGCCTTGCTTGAGGCCGTGGAGTACGCCTGAGCTGAATGCAAATGGAAAGTGAAAGACAGCAAAAGCAAGCCGGTCAGTGGCATTTTGTGTCTAAGCAGAGGGTGGTCTCCTGCTGAAACCAGGAGCTGGAGGATGTCTGGGGGCTGATGAGAACGCATGCTGGATGGGCCAGACTCGCGCTGGAGGGAGGAGGAATCAGGGCTTGGTGCTGGCATGATGGTGTGGATTGGGTGCAGATGAGAGCTCTCACTTCTTTCTATCTTCCCAACAAGCAAGTGCAGAAGTTGTTCCATTTTCAAAGCTGACTTTCATTGGGAAGTATGCTGGACAGGAGAAACAAATTGGGGCAAAGGCCATTGAGAAATAACGATTTCTGATCATTTTATTAATAACTATGAGAAATGTAGCACCTGGCAAGAGAGATAAGTGGATTTTCCTAAGCCCTGTTATAGCCAGGTAAATATTGCTCTGGTTTATGGCACTAATAATTAAACAGCACACTAGTCTTTCTCTTGACAATTTAAAATTTAAGGTAGTTGTTTTCTGGAGGCATATGCTGAAATGTGAGCACCAGTAACTACTTTAGATGTAAGCTTCATAGTAGAATATCCTATCTATTCCATCCAGCAGATATATTTCACAAGCATATATAGCACTGCAGAAACACAGCTTTTTCATTGTCTTCCAAGTCATCTAGGTACCACTTTTGATACATATAGCAGTTCTTGAAATACATAACAAATAGACTTAGGATCTGAGAAATATTTCATTCCTTCAAGGACATAGTCTGCCTAGTGCAATTACATGAAGAATAGATTAGTATAACATATTAATTAATACTTTTATATCTTTTAATAGAACGTGCCCAGAGTTTGTTAGACAGTATACTTACTTTATTTTAGAAGCATAGAAGACAATACAAAATGCAAATGACTCTGGAATTTAGGTGTCTACATTTCTGGGGAGAACAGGAGCACGTGGGATTTCTGAGGAGCCCTGCCTTTCAGGGAGCAGCTCTAACTCAGGCCATTAGTGCATCTGCCATGACACATATAAATCTCTTCGGTCACTCTGTTTGCACAATGCTCAGACCAAATTCTTTGTCTTAAACTGGGCTTCTGGGTACTTCTACCACATCCTTAATAACTGTAAATTCACGTTAATCTCATGCTACTGCTGTTGTTCATGCTTTCCTTTAATCACCACTGCATATTCTCCCACTAGACTGAAGTGTTTTCCTGTGGTGCAGACAACAGCGTGCACAATTAAGTTGGAGACCTGATCATGACCGCTGGAAAATACTGTTTTACAAACAAATATATACATATATACACAGTAAGAAAAAAATAGTAGAGTAATTGTGGAAGGATGATTAAAAATAAGTTTTTGTCAGAGCCTGGAAGGCACTAATAGGCTGTAATGGCCCTCACCTAGATCGTGATGAGCCTCACCTGGGCCCCCACTCATGGGCCATAGGTCCATTAAGCCCTAGCCTGGGGCCTCAGAATCTTTCCTGAGCTGTTCTGGATGTGGACCTGTTCCTGAATTATTTGTATTTTTCTGTTTTGACTGCAGACCTAGCCTTATTCTACTCTGCTTTGATCTGATGACTGCTGGAGACTCTGTAGGACTTGCCACTGCTCTGCTCAACCAGCTCCTGTGCTGTGGGACTGCGCTCTGTTGGTGAGTTCTCTACCCAGTCTATATTGTGGCTGCCTTTGGTTCTTAGTTTGCTGTTGTTTATGGTGCAGCTGTCCTTTGTTGCTCCCTGATAGCTTTTGTACCATGAAATTACTGTCTCAAGTTCATCTAAGATTCACCAGTTGAAAAACATAGCGGTTTATGCAAGAAATGTCTACCCTACTGTTCTTTTTCCTGTAATGCCCAATAGGAGTTCTGGTTTAGAAAGGAAGGAGAAAACAAACAACCAAACAAAAAAAAAAAACACAAACCCTCAGGGCAAGGTTCAGTGTTTAGGGCTGAACTTAAGTCAGTGAAGCAAGTGCTATATATTAGATAAATGTATCTTTTTGAATTTCTAGATTATCTATCAACTTTATCATAACGATGCAGACATTCTTCATCCTGAGGATTGATCGTACTTTTATGCAGCAGATGGTGTTCTCTTACATATTAGAGAGGCCTTTACTATTCTTTTTTTACTTCAGTCAGATAAGTCTCGTGAATAAAGTCAGCAGTGATTGCATCCACTATTCCCCATTCTGTTCTTCCTGCCACAGATCTTTTGTAGGAGCTCTCCTCATCCCTTTGTGGACTGGACATATAACATAGTTATACGCACATAACTGCCTATAAGTTTTGGGCCCCTTGCTACGAGAAGGACGTCAAGGTGCTCGAGAGAGTCCAGAGAAGGGCGACGAAGCTGGTGAGGGGTCTGGAGAACAAGTCTTAGGAGGAGCAGCTGAGGGAGCTGGGGTTGTTCAGCCTGGACTTCTCCAGGCTGAGGCTCAGGGGAGACCTCATCGCTCTCTATAGGTACCTTAAAGGAGGCTGTAGAGAGGTGGGGGTTGGTCTGTTCTCCCACGTGCCTGGTGACAGGACGAGGGGGAATGGGCTAAAGTTGCACCAGGGGAGGTTTAGGTTGGATGTTAGGAAGAACTTCTTTACTGAAAGGGTTGTTAGGCACTGGAATGGACTGCCCAGGGAAGTGGTTGAGTCACCATCCCTGGAGGTCTTTAAGAGACGTTTAGATGTAGCCCTTAGTGATATGGTTTAGTGTAGGACTTGTTAGTATTAGGCAAGAGATTGGACTGGGTGATCTTGGAGGTCTCTTCCAACCTAGATGATTCTGTGATTCTGTGTCTATAACGAAGCACATGGACTTGTGCTTTATTAGAGCTTGGTGGGAGTTGTGTGTGCTTTTCAGTTGAAATGTGAAGGCTTTTCGACTGGCAGTCAGATGGTCTCTCTTGGGATTCTGCCTTTTGATGTATAGTTTTGCTTCCCTCGTAGTAAAATAAAAAAGCCACTTTTGCTCTCATAGCTCATGGTGAATGGTAGTTAAGAATACACACTTTTCCTTCTGTGGCATCTACACAGAATCCCACTGACCTTCTCAAGATCTTTCTTGTGAAAAGCTTGTGCCAGCTGGTTGCAATGTGAGCCTTTTTAGCTGCTTGCTTTCACCTGGAAGCGGGGGAGAGAACCTCTCTGGGTGAGAGGTTAGAGAAGGTCTGGACATGTAAAATGGGTAGCTGAAGCCTGTTCCTGAAAAATAACTGCTGTAACTTGGGTTACCATTAACTTACTGCCATGTTTGGCACTTGTACATCAGTTCATGGGAGGTAATGACTGAACAATAATTATTGATTTTTCATTTCACATTAACGGTGTGGAAATTTCTGAATCTGTTAGTGAGGCTAGGATGCCATTGTCGACGTTCCTGTTTTGCTGTAAAAGAAGTGTCATCTTTTCTACCTGCACCCTTATATTTCTTATGTTCAGAAGTTGTACAGAATTCTCTTATTACGGCGTCAAAGTTTCACAATCTATAAAATGCACAAAAATTTGAAATAAATTTCAGTCCTGAAGCAAATATCCATTAAGCTTAAAATAAATAAATGCATTAGATCAGTTATTTACCCAAAGCATACTGAGACAAATGACAAACACTGAATGACAGAAGAGAGATGGAATGGTGTGGAAGTTTTCTGACTCAATATCAGTATTCAGGCAAATGAAGAGAGGCAGTGGCTTCAGCTGGTGGAAATCCAAACAAGCTTTATCACTTTCTTTATTAAAAAAAAAACAAAAAAACACACACACACAAAAAAAAAACCAATAAACTAGAATCCTTTCCTAACTTATCCTGGTGAGAGCTGCTTTAGCGAACTCACTGACGTTTTAGTTGTATAAAATATTGGGAATGGACAAGAGCTGAGACTTTGTTTTGAAGTTTCAAAAGTTTGGGAAATACACTAATTTTGCAGCAAACTAGGATTTTGGAAGGAAGTCAAACATTTCTGTATCACATCTCCTATAGTATCATTAGACTTAAGAAACTAGCAAAATTCAACTGGAATTGTAGCTCAAAATGTTTCCACAACAAGAATAAAAGTATGTTTTGTTACTTCAAACACAAACATATTTATCTCTTGCTTCTTTGTTCTGTTACTGTCTGATCTTATTCCCTTCCTCCCTTTTGGCTTCAGATACCATTTTTCTCTTTTTGCCTGGTCCTCTGCAGTCTTCTGTTGTGGACATATTTCCTCTGGCTGCTGCTTCCCATATATCTTTGAAATCTTATTTTGGCACCCACACTAAGCACCTTGTGAAATACAGTTGTTGAGGTTGTTTAGCGTTTTCCCATGTTAGGCCTTTGTATTGCTTGCAGTAATAGCACTGCTGCTGTAACTAGAAATGCTTCCTTTGTATAAAAATGGGGTACAGTAAATATTCTTCATATACAGTACTAAAACAACAGCCTAAAGCTGTACTCCTTTGCATCATCTTCTTTGGAAGAATAAGGATTGTTTCTAACCTTTGAGCTTGCACTCTATTTCTTCACTGCCTTTAATAGTGTTCTTTACTTCAATTGCAGCACGGTGGTTGGATTCCCGTGGTTTTGTTCTGCTGGAAGGTTGCAACCCACAATATTGCTTCAGTTACCAAGTCCATCTGACACTAGATGCTGGGGGCTGCCAGGGCCCCATTCCTGCTCTGCTCCATGCTGAAAACAGCCACATGTGGAAAGGTCATCTTGCAGGGAGAATAGTTCTCTGAGAAGAACAGTTCACGAAGCTCTAAACTCCCACATAGACAGGCCCTGTTCTAGTTTGAAAAACAAAACAAACTAACCAAAAAGCTCTAGCTCTGCTTTATCATAGATTCTTATGGGATTTTAAGCTAATCCCGATCCTGTTGCAAAAGATTGTTTGAGGAAAAGCTTTAGTTCAAGCAGCCATGTCAATATGTCTGATTGCCTCGTACATGTGAGGTAACTTGGTAACATCAGAAGTGAATACAAATTTTTGGTACTTGGAAGGGATTCGTTGTGTTGAATTCCATAAGAAAGATCTTTGAGCGGGTATTATTTCTTATGTGAAGCATCTTCTACACCTTGATTGCTATAAAAATAACTGATACCACTTCAGTATGACCATCCTACTCAAAATGTAAGCATCCTGGAATTTCCACGTCTGATTCTGCCAAACCATCTTTAAGTTTAGATGACTAGAAAATGCAAGTTAAAATGTTGAAGAGAAACCTGAGTCTTTGGTGCAAGACCTCTGTGTGCACAGGGGAATTCAGAGACCTGTCGGTTTCACCGGTTGTACCTGTAAGCCTGCAGCTTTCTCCTTATAGAAAGTGGAAAGAACTAGCTTTAAAGCAGACAGGCCCGAGTGGCTGGATAGTAAATGAGATGATCCTCACTTTACAGAATCACAGAATGGCTGAGGTTGGAAGGGACCTCTGCAGATCATCTAGTCCAACCCCCCTGCCAGGCAGGGTCACCTAGAGCTCATTGCACAGGATTGCATCCAGGTGGATTTATCTTATTTGATTTTGTTACCCACAGTGTTGAAAGCTGTCTGCAATGTATGGTACTTTGTACTCCTCCTTAAGCCTCAATTGCTTTTATACCATTGTTCTGAGAAGCCATTTAGAGAATTTTGAATCACTGTGATGATAGGACTCAGTCCTAGAGTCACTCCAAAGCACAAAGGCCCTATTGTCCTACCAGTTTCCTGAAGAGTAGTAAAGGAGAGTTTGCTACTTGCTGTTTTGTGAGTGGTTCATCACATGTTTTAAGCATGCCATGCAAGAAGAGAATCCTTAACAACCACCTAACTTAGCGATGAAGCCTACTTGGCACTCCTATACAGTGTGAACCTGCCTTTAGATCAGGCACCACTAATAGTATACATTTATTCACAGCAAGTGTAATTTCCAGGGTCATCCACCTGCTTCGTAACTGGGAGCACAGATGTTCGAGTAAGGAGCTAGATTTTACTAGATACATTATTGGTTTTATTATGTCCTAATGGTCTTCACAAAAATTTGCACCAATTTTTGTGCAAGGTATGATGTTAATTCATGGTAGCATTATTGGCAGATGTATTTCTATTGACATTTTAGTAGAAACAAGGTGAATTGTTATCATTCTGGCTGACACAATGGAAGTATGTTTGAATGCTGAGTTGTACTGACTTATCGACGTTTACCTAAGTGCTTTATCATCATCACAGCTTTAGTTTTATCCATCCTGTAACTGTTTAAACAGGATAACCATAACAACAGAAGGGGAAATTCACTGAACTATAACACAAATCTTTGGGATCAGAACAACATTTTAAAAAGAGACTAATAGAACTAGTTTGGCTGATTACGTTTCTGCTGGACTGAAGTGCTCGGCTTTTCCCTCCATTTTAAATGGGATGAAGTGTCATTAGCTGAAATTCAGCAGATAACATGTTAGAGTGAAATGGTGGTGAGGAGAAAGCCTTTTGCTTCTTACCTTAGCAATCTGAACATCAGTAGAGCGCCGCTCCACCTCATGCTTCTTGAATGACTGGGCAGAGATATCCCTTGAGTACCTAAGGAAGCAGCCTTCCTCCCACTGTCTGTACATGCCATCAATTATCCGTTTTAGGAGGAAGACAGGAGGCACGTGTGTTCTTACAGGCAATTGCATCATGTTCTGTGGACTCTTATGTTTCTTATTCTTCATATTCTGTAGTCAGTTTGTTTTTGTTACTTTAGTTCACCTTCTATTATTTGTAGTAATCGAATGAAATCAAATCTTTACTGATGTTCAGAAAAAAACAGTGTGAGGCAATGCTGCTAGCATTAATGTCAGCAGTCTGTAGAAAAAGCATTTAGCTCTGTTTATAGGGAGGAACTATAGTGTAGTAGAGTTTCCTGTACATCTGTGCTAAAGTGGAGCATATCTCATCCTAGTGAGGAAAGTGCAACATATGAAGCTATTAGAGAGGACCTGTAATATGGAGTAGAAAAAATGTCCAGATGAATGCACAAAAATCCCTTTATCATGCTGGTATTTGTGTTGACGCAAGCTATCTTATCCAAGCTGTCTTGATGGGCTGCCCTACCAATATAAATACAATGAGAAGACCGAGTAGTCTATTGAGCTGTTATGTAGCATGCACTGAAGCTCATCTGAAGTGTCAAAAATGTGTTTGATTATGTGATGTGATTTGTTTTACTCGGAAAAAACACCTCAGATGAAATGTATAACATGCACAAAGCAATGCAATCTTTTGTCTATCTTAAGGTGGTTAGAATGCTGTTGGTGAGCTCTAACCAACATTTCAAATCATGATTTCACAGAATGCTACTAATATTTTGAGACAAAAACATCACACCTGAGATCAGTGTTCCACTGTCAGATGAGACTGTTACATGTCCAATCTGTCCATAAGGTGGTTGTGCAATGCCAGTTAATCGCTTCAGGTAGTGCAATTCAAGAGTTTTGTTAAGTCAGTATTGAGTTGATTCATGCTTGCTGAAGATCTAGTCCAAGGTTCATAAAACATCGAAATACGAGATAACAGGTACCACAGAAATGCAAAATATCAATGAGATAAACAGATGAAAACTGTCTTTGATTTTTACTGATGAAAAAACCACAGAAGTCTGAAACAAAGTCTTATGCACGCTGGAATTTGCAGTGACTTCTAGGTTTTGGTGTCTGTTCTGTGTTTGCAATACAAATGCTTAATTCAACTCTATCCAGTATCTAGTAATTCACTTGAATTTGGAAACCTTGGTCACAGAGCTTGGGAGCCAGATTGGGAATGACATGCATTTGAACTGTCAGGTAGTGAATGACCGGCACTGAGTAAAAGTGACCCATGTTGTGAAGCTTTAGGGTGCTATTACCTTTGGAAAAAGTACCTACTGACAGTATTCCTAAAATACTAACTTTCTGAGGCATAAAGATCTGTCCTTTGGAATATTCTTGAATAAAGCATAAGGTAATTCCTGTTCCAGGCATTATGTATGTGCTCCCCACAGTGAAAAATGTGTGTCCTTGGGCCTGGTGGGACAAATTCTTCCCTTGGTTACATGAGAGAAAGTGCAGAGTAAAGATACTCTCTTGCTGAGTTTCTTCAGTGCTCAGTGATGCAAATGAGAGCTGAATTCATCCCACTGCCTGTATCTGGTGTTTTGCATAGAAATGCTCACTGTGCTGAAACACTCGAATTTGCAAGAATGTGTCTGTGTAAACCACTTCCAATTTTAATTTTTGAGCCATGCGCAAGAGACTCCAGGGAACAGTGTGTACTGTCAGCAGAAGTTATCTTTCTGATGAATCAGGCACATTGTTTGTACCCCTGCATTTGATAGACATGTTGTAATAAGGTCCTGAACTGCTTACTGTGTCTTTATGTACCTTCCCTCTCAGCAGTTGTAACTATTGTGCTGCTTGACCTATATTAATGGTACTACAAACAACAAGTTTAACCATTAACTTGAGAGCCCTGTTTAAATGGATTTTGCCAGGATATGAGAACTGAAGATTTAAGGAGGTAAAAATTAAAAAGAGGACTACCCAATGCAAAGCTTTTTCAGTGCTTACTGAGCTGATGTGGAGAGTGGGAAGGAGTTCAAAGTTCTAATAAAACCTAAAGCCATTATTGCAGACTGAACAAGTAATGTCATTCAATGTATGGAAGAGCAGTATCTTAGATGTTTTGTTTGTTAATAACCTGTGGATTTTATCTGTTTGGTTATTCCAATGAGGCGTGCTTGCTGTTATCTATATCCACACATGCTCTGTAGCAAGAGAGGAATACACAGAAGGGGGGGGCTATATTGCCTGCTGCTGCTAACTGGGAAAAGGGAGGCTGGTTCTCAGCTGCTTGGGGGGAGAAGGTGAAAGCTAGAGAGTCCAAGTGAAAGGAGACAGTGTCAGAAGATGAGTGCTTTATACTGAAGGAGCGGTCTGATTTAGCTTGATTTAGGTGAGTTGCGTTTCAGGAACCTGAGTTCTTCATGCAGTGTGAATTCTAGGCTGCTTAATAAAAGCCAGAAAGCATTTCTGATGCCTATGATTGTTGTCTCAGGAATAAGCAACTGTGCTGATCTGGGGTAACTGGCACCATGGGTACATAAAGCCAGTGGTGAATGTGTGATGGTTCAGTATCTGCTGTGATCTGTGCCTTCATGGAAAAGTGATTCCCTGTGCCTCTGAGGTCACTGACATCAGTGGTTTTTGACTGAGGTCCTTAATGGGTGGGCATTCAAAAGTTTTAAGCGTTATGCTCTGGGATGCCTTGCAGGAAGCTTTGTCTTTCCTGATATAGCTGCTTCATCTAATGCACGCAGGCATTTAAATCTGCTACTGTTCTCATTGGGTTATCTTGTTTGGATGGGACTTCACTACTCTGTCTATACAGACCGTATGTAGGTGTCTTGTGCAATCAAACCGTGTGTGTCCTGCTGGGGCCTGATAACTGACAGTGCCAGAAAGATGTGCTTCAGCTAAAAGTAGCAGTTGATACTCGTAAGTAAAAAAAAATGGTTATGGTTCATTCTCTGCAGCTCAGCTGTTCTGATGCATTGTTACAGCTCTGAATTAAGAATTGGGTAGCCCTGTGCACAGAGCAAAGGAGTCTAAATGAAAATTCCACCTGCTTCTCTGAGAGACTCCTGCAAGAACTATCACTGAGAAACAGATTTTTTTTATTTTTTTTGTTAAATGTGAAGTACAGCAAAACATGCAGTTAGTCCTTATTCCTCTGAAGCTAAACTGGGATGTGTAGAATTCTGTCTCGCCACTAATACAGATATCTGGCTGAAATGGGTAAACTGAGACAAATGTGTCATCCTGTCTTAGGAGATGTTAACCGAGATGTTAACTCTTTGGGCCTTGGTTTGAAGGTTGTAAACAGCTTGGTAAACACTTAAACCACAAAAAGCTTTGTCACAGGAAGGGAAGCACTGAGCAGGTTTGTCACCATGTAGCAACATGTAAGCCAAGTCAGTGAGAGGAGCCCAAGACCAGTGACTTCCTCGTCTGTACTGGATTCCTAAAGGAAGGCACGAAGCCACCCTGACTAGGAAGTGAGCTCGATTAGAGTCAACAGGAAAAAACAGAAACATTGGGAGCAAACAAAAGCACGGCTCTGCCAACAGAGTTGTTCTTGCCTCTACTTTTCTGCAGTTGTATGTTTTTCTTCAGATGCCAGTAATTCCCATGGTGTTTGCGTTTAAGCAAATTAAATTGGTAAAAGCCCATGCATAGGTGATTTCTAAGGGTTATTTCTGCTTACATTAACTTATCTTATTCCTGAAATTCTAAAGAAGCAAGTTTAGCTGAGGGAAAGCAGTTTTACAGTGTGTCCATATACAAAGCTACGTTAATTTCTTAATGTGGATTAGCAGCCATGGTTTGACCCAGAGCAGCTATGGGAGATGGCCAGGCCCCTGTGGCTGCTGCTCCTCTCTTCTTGTCTCAGTCTATTCCTTCAGCTCACGAAACAGCTATGTTCAGAACGAGGGCACAGCACGGTGATTTAATTCTGAACATTAACTTTTGTTCTAGCAGCTGTGCTGGCTGGCACTCATGCAAGGAAACGTAGCATTTACCACTGTATTGGTACAACTGTATGATTTTTATTTTGCTTTGAGCCTAATGGCACGTTCCGGCTTGTAATCATGAGAGGGCCTGGCAGATGAGCTTTTGAACTGCCTGCTTGACTGCAGCCCTGGTGAACAGCTCCCTACAGCTTTGTGTGCTCAAGGGAGCTTGCAAGTCACCGGAGTCTTCTCCTGGTGACTTTAGGTACGGAGGCTTGCTTGCTAGTTTCAAGTCTCTCATTCAGGTGTTTGTGTGTTAGAGAAGGAAGGGAAAACTCTGAAGTTAAATAAACTTCATATTTCTGCCCCTCATTTGCCACTTTTCAGATGTGAGAAATGAACAAAATGTAGCTGCAAAGTGACCTGTATGTATATGGACAGGAGTTTAAATTGAAGCGTTGTACTTCATGGCCTGTTAGAGCATGCAAAGCAATTGTCTGCCAAGAGGAGTATTTGGGGACCAGGTGATGAGAAACTGACACAACAGAGCTTAACTTGTTACTTTTTCTATTTTAGTCTGTCCTGCATTAAGTCATTCTCTCTATCATGCAGCAGTCATGATGGGATAGCATCTTTTAGTATCTTGATGCTTTCTGTGCTAAAAGGTTAGTGTGAGCTGTCCTGAGAGAATTTTCTCTCATATCAGAGCTATAAACCTTATCTCAGTAAATAGAATAAAGCTGGCTAATGATCACCAACTTTATTTTCTTTTCTTTCAGGGGATAGGTTTGAAAAGATAGTAATTTTTTTCAGCAATACAAAAAACATCTTAGAGAAAATAGTCTTCATTACATATCAGTAAAGATAAGTAGTCTTTTTTAGGCTACTTATCACTACTGTTCTCATGTAAAGAGTGCAAGTATGGCGTGTGTAGCTACTAGGTGGACAGTTTGAGCATTTGTGTCTTGAGCCTACGCTCTTGTTACATATGCAGACCTCCTGTGGAAGAGAGTGGAAGTCCTGCATGTCTTAGGACTGTGATTATTTTTGTTTTAACTGAAGACCTCTCAGAAGATTAACTCATTAGAACCATCAGGGAGAAATGGGAACAACTTGTGTTCATTATGTGGCTCTTCTGAAATGGAGGGTTGCCAGCTGGAGACAGCCTTATGTATGTACAGAATTGCAGCTGGGAGGATAATCTAAACTCCTTAAAAGCATCTAGATGGTGCTTGTATTTATTGCAAACTATGTGCAAGGTAAAGCTCAAGAACACTTATATCTGTTGTGGAATGGCAAGAAAAGTTTGGAAACAGCTACATTTCAAATAGCTCAGTGATTGAACATAAAATCCAGTTCTTCATACCTCGGGATCCCCATATGCACGTGTCAAACACCGGTTAAGAAAATGTGAAGAGCTAGATATTCCTTATTTGTATTGAAAAGACTGAGGCATATCAGTGACTCACTGAAAATCAGGACTTTCTGCAGCTTAGCATATTTGGACTTTTAATGGCATTCAAACTGACTCACAGAAGCAGGTCTCCTACCTGAAAAAGCTTTTTTTCAGCCTCACTCAGTTGCTTTATCTATGAACTTCTCAACACTCTCCTTCTCATCACCAGCTCCTGGAGAGTTTCCCTTTACACAAGCTTTAAAGTTTCTGTTCACTACAGTGTTCTTATTTGGCAGCTACTCCAAAGGATGGACTGGTTTCTAAATGAAATCATTCTGCTTCATTTGTTTCCTTGTGTTTGTATCTTCTGCCTTATGAACTCTGCAGTAGTGCACACAGGTTATCAAAAACTCTTCTGTTAAATTATGCATTAACCAGAAGTATATGTTTACGGCGTGTGTTTAATGGCGTATTACAAGCATTGCCTAGTATAAGGACAGTGGCTCAGAAAAATAAAAAGTATGTTAGAGATGATAAACTGAACTAATTGGGATTTGGAACTGTGCAGATTGAAGTTTGGGAAGACCGGCCTCAGGAGTTGAGGCTGCTGTTCTCCGTGCAGGCTGTCTTGCAGCACATCTGTCTGGAAAACCACCTCGGGTTCAGTAGTAGTTTTGCCTGTGTGAGGGTTACAGGGCTAGAATGCTTTTGCAGCACTATAGTACTCAGCTGTGTCAAATTATGTATTTTGGAGTGATTTGAACATTTTAATGATTGCTGATATTTGAAGAATGTTTTAGTGCTTTTCACGAAGCAATTGCTGTTATCAGCAGACCATTAAGGGGGTGCTGAAAGCAGACAGTAAATCTTACACGAGCAAATGTTGCAAACCTCTGACAAATAGGTACTGTTGTCGGGAGCCAATTCATGAGGAGGTTCAGAAGAGAAGAACCCATATATTTGCAATCTACACCAGGAAATGCAGAGATGTATGCCTGCCTCTGTCCCGTTGGTTGGTTTTGGTCCTATGAAAGTAGCATCCAGGCAATCAAACCAATCTGGGCCTGTGGTCTGTTAGCTACTAGTTCAATGCATTGTCAATATTAGTATTTGCTGAGAGGTATTTATGGTCTGAGGAAATGAAGGCAAAAAGTAAGTGCTTGAGTACTTCTCTTCTCTATTCTAGTCATGATGAGTGTCCCATCTGGGGAACTGCATCTGGACCAAGGTTTTGGGGACCATGAATTGGGGTTTTGCTCAAGTTCAAAAGAAAACCTAGTTTGTGACATTGCTTGATGGTCTCAACGTCCTGAGGCCATTGTATTGCCCACAGCCACCAGAGAAAAGTCTTCCTGGAGATGTGCAGTAACTAAAATAGCTTTTACTTGAGAAAGATCCTGAAGTGCTTCAGGTATAGGGATGTGGTAGAAATGTGCCCATAAAGCTACTTTTTTTTTTTTTTTCTGTCAAATGTTTTACTGCTTCCACCCAAAACTCCAATCCTGACCACAAACCAGTCTGAAGTTGCATTTTTGTGACTGTCACGTAAAAAGTGACACCACCTATTACAAAAAACTTATTGGTGCTTTTAACAAAGTTTTAAATATTTTATTTTTTGGAGAGGCTTGGACATGCGTATGATGTAATGGGCCAAATGGGTCTTCACAACAACTGTGCTAAATGTACAAGTGATTTTGTTGCTTTAAAAACAGGAAAAAAACTTGTGTTACATCATTCTGGCTGGGAAGTGTTCAAAGTTATTGTGACAGGACTGTGTTTTGAGCAATTGTTGGTGATTTGTTTTTTAGCACACAAAGAAAGTAATAAATCTGTCACCCCGAAAAATCAGGTTGTGACCTAAAGGAAGGAGCAAATTGTGGCTTTAGGTAAAAAAGAGTGACCTGTCTATGAGGGTCATTTATCATTATAACAAAATTGCTGGTGCTCTCCTAGCTGACCAGGAAGAAAGGCTGTAGTAAGCAGAATCAAGGGATGCAACCACCCGAATATTTTTAACTGATCAATATTTTCAGGATTTACAAGCAGCCAAAAACCTGTCAGCATGCAGAGTAAGTGCACTGTGCATCTGTTCTAAAACAGAAAATTTGGCAATTAGAAATAAAATATTTTAGATTTAGAATAAATAGTATAATTGAAAAGTGCATCTTACTATGGAAGCCCTTAGCAGCCTGGTACAGTGGTACAGAAAATGGTAATCAAATGAAGTTCCCAAGAAAGATGAAAACAAAAAGGAAGAACATAAATCTCTTCAAGGTGGTGTTAGCATTACTTTTGAGTACTGCATGTGGAACACGTAGAAAGTCTCAGAAAACTCTCAGAACTCACTTGGGGTACGCTGTTTTTGTTTGAAAGCAGCAGTCCCAAACTGCTTCTAATTAAAAAAAGAAACAAACCCCCAAACCTCTTTTTTTTTCTTCTTCCCCCGCACCATCATTTATTCTACATTATCCCAAATGTAAATAGTTGTACATGTTCTGCTATTTTTTGTAAGCCAAGTTCAGTGCCCCAGCTGAGGCTCACACATTGCATTCATTGCAAAGGATATATTCAATGAGTTAGTCTGACTTGCATGAAATATCAGTTCAACATGCTTTGAAATACAAGATGGAAAAGAGGAATTCTGTTTGACAGTATTCTTAAGTACCAAGTCTGTCAGAATTAAAAATACTTGCAGTTAATTTTTGGAAATATTTTCCTACTGCTCAGTCTCTCCTAGCTGAGAACTTTCACTTTAATGGGTTTTTATAGAGTTCACAAAGGCATAATGAAAGGAAAATGAAGGGGGGAACACAATCTCTTGTACAGTAATTTCCATGCCAATTGCTAATTTCAGTTGATTGCCTTAGTGCAGGACTCTCTTATCAGACCAGAACATCCAATGCTAAACCAATTCTAACGCATTTAGAAAAGCATTTATGATTCAGGCTATCACCTATTGTCAGGTATTACCAATATTGCGCTATATTAAGAATGCTTAACAAAGCTATTTTAATACAATTTACGAGGGCATTTCAATATATAAAGGCTGCTAAAGTACTGTACGCTTGCAATGCATCATAGAAGATACTAAGATAAAAATAATGTAGAAGGTAAAATACTATATAGCTTGTAGTATGAGCTGTCTTTTTAATGCCCATTAATACTGTTTTCATTGTGCCTTTATTAAGGAAAATTGCTTTAGCATAATTTTGTGCATAAATATTGAGACTTGACTGCATGACAATGTATAACTTCCTTGCCTGGGACCCACGGACCAAGCTCTCTGGTTTAGCTCTGCACCAATGTGTCCCTGTCAGGTTTTAGCACTTACCTGGAGGACTAGGCTGGACTGGAAGGATGGAACTGAAGTTTCATGACACATGCTCTAAATAGATTAGGTTTTTTTGGCAGTTCCTTCCTTCTGGGTAGTCAACAAAGTTGGCCTGGAAAGTAACCCAAGCTTGTCATTAAATAACAGCCCTTTCATTTCACTCATTCCTGAGAATCAATATCTTGAGGTTGATCTTTATTCTGATGGCATGATTTTTTTCCCAATTCTAATTGGAGAGCAAAAAAAAAAAAAAAGGAAATAAGTTCTATAACAAACATGTCTCAAATACAGTAATTTTGTTCAGTTATGAGACTTAAGATTTAGTACTAAACTTTGTGTGCTTCACCCTTGTGCTCAGGAATGTTTTCATTGTATTTGAACCACTTTTCCCTAAATTGATGCATATCCATAAAACAGAGTACTCTCCATGTCAGACTTGCATTCACTGAAAAACTGAACAGACTTTTCTACTCGAGACCCAGCGCCAGCAAGGAGAGTAGCCTCATTAATACATTATTAACGGAGATCAGATTTTCAGCAGAGCTTTCGTCTATTATTTTTAATTACCGTATGTATTCTGTTTTTGCTTTCATTAAAACCATTATCAGATAAGTTTCCAAATGCCTTCCAACGTTTTAGTTGTAAACTTTGTTTTTTGTGTGTAGAAAAACCTTGAAAATCCTGGCCAAAATTGAATAGGCAGGAGTTAGTTGCATGAAAGCCCTTTTCTGAATCTGGTTCTTAGACTTGTATCTGATTCAGCATATAGTAGCTACGGATTAGTAGAGAGGTAAATGTGTAGGTTAGGTGTTTTTTTTTTTTGGGGGTGTGTGTGTGTAAATGTAGCGTAAGTGTGGATTATTCTGGTCTTTATGTCTAATCAATATCACCCAAAAAGTAGCAGCATAGCTCTTACATGCATTTGAACTAGGTGATTGCTCTCCTGCAAGATCTGGGCCTAGGTCGCAGGGAGGGAAGGGTCAGGCCTGCTGCCCAGCGGAGCCTGGGGAGGCTCTCCTCTCACCCCAGCTAGCACTGCGCTGAAACCAAAAAGGCTTCACCTGTGGCATATAGCTAATTCTTTCAGAAATGGATGCATTATTTTCTTCCTGTGCTGCAAAGATGTTTTCTCTTCCTGATATCTCAATGCTTTTCTTTTAATCACTTCATAAACTCTGGAAAAAAAATCCAGATTATGACAGTGGAGTAAGGCACAAGAAGAAAACTAGAAAAAGCCTCCATGTTTGTAAGGTATTTCACCATAAATAGAGCTGTTTTCAGTATTTTTTTTGAATGGATTTGAGCAAGGCTTGTCTGGAAATATCACATGAGACATCTAAGCAATATTGATATTGTTCTGTCCATAAGGTGCATTTGTATTCATTTCAGTAAAGATCTATTGTACTTTTGTCTGATTCAAGTGTTCCCTTAAGATTGAAGTTTACATTTTAGAAAGCAGTGAGATATTGAATTTGCTGTGCAGTTATAGCAAGTTGCAGACAGCAGCTGGAGGAGATATCTTCATACACTGAAACTTAGAATATTTCTAATTTTTGAGTATTAAACTTGATGCTGAATACTCTATTAACTGAAGAGAGGCTAAAGAACGTTTTTGGCGTGCTCGTCCCTGAGAATTATAGTTGAGATTGAGTAAGCATGAAATGATTTAGGAAAGGAGAGCATGAATCAATTTGATATATAATCCAGGATTAAAACTATTTGGACTTAAAATTATTATCAAATGTGTGGATAGTCATTCCTTCCCAATATAAATAAGTTAACACTGGTAAATCCCAATAGAAATATTATTCCTAAAGACACTTTTTTTGTGCATATCTAGATAAAATATCAAGAGTTTGAACTTTTGAATGCCATGCAAATACAGAAGCCACTTAAGGCCTGCAACACCACCACTGTTATTTTGCTCATATTCATTAACCAAATTCTAAATTGCAATGTATTTGCCTTTAATCTCTTTTATGCTCAGTAGGAGCCATGCACACTGCTAACCAGTTCCTCTTTAGCATTTTTAAGAACTTCCTGATTTGGATGTGAAGTTTTATTATGACAAAAGTGGCAGGTTTTGTCTAGCCAAGGTATTTTCTTTCTATTTTTAGGAACAATGTGCTTGTGTTGTGCGCCATAGAGAGGCACTTAGATGAGGCTGGGATGAGCAGTTAATCAATCATATCTAGATAATAGACATCAGAGATATTGCTTTGCAAGGTTTACCCTCTCTGATTTATACTAGGGGGCTGTTTTTTTATGGGACTTTTAGAATATTTGTGACTGAATAATGCTTTTATGACCAAGCCACAAACACCTAGCCATTATTTCTTTTAAAGCCGTCGATCAACAGCTTGATTAAATTTGTACATATTTTGAGTGCATTCAGGCTGGATGCCATCAAGTGCAATGAACAGAAGGTGCTTCTAAAATAGTGGTACGGGGCCTGAACTGCTATTGACCATTGCCTTGCAGAGTCATTTACAACAGGGGGACGTAAAATACAATCAAGTCAAAAAGCCAGTGTTTATCAGGCGGCCGGTGCTCCTTTTACTCTGATATGAAAGTCTGCATAAACTTCAGCACAATGGTGTTTTGAGCCAATGTCCATTAAACATCAAGGAACTCTCAGCTAAGACATTTCAATTAATTTTTTTGCCTGCCTCACTAGTTCTGAAGTGTTTAAAATCTTTGTGTAACTCACTTGCAATAGAATTACAAGGTTTAAAAACTTGTGAAAGTGAAAAAAGAAATGCACACCCACAGCTGGTGTATTAATACGTCTGTCTTTCATATTTTGTTGGTAAGCATTACAGGGCGGGGCTGCATTTGCAACTATCTGCTATTACTGTGCTGATCAGCAACTGGTTACTTCATCCACTTTTGGGTCCCTCAGTACAGGAAGGGATGGATGGACCTGGAGTGAGCTGTGTGGGCACTGCGGGATGTGTCCTGTGGAAGAGGCTGTGGGCCCAGTGTTCCTGCAGCAGCAGCGAAGAGGGCAGGGGGGGCCTAACGGCAGGAGACAGAGCCAGGCCCTCCCTGAGGTGTGGCAGCAAAGCAAAGAACTCGCCGTAAATTGAAGCAGGGAGTTCGGAGTAGATATGAGGAAAGAAGTCAGTGTAATGGAGCAATAGAACAGGTTTGGGGGGATGCTGTAATGGCTGTCTTGGAGGCTCTCAAGGCCCAGTTGGAACAGCCCTGAGCAACCTGGTTTGGGTTCAGTGCTGAGACTGCTTTAAGCAGGAGGCTGGCTTAGAGAGCCCTGAGATCCCTTCCAGTTGGAAAGGTTCTGTGACTGTTTTTCCTGACAGGATTAGATGTTAAGTATGTCCTGGTGAATACTACTGAGATTTTTTGGAAATGTCGGGGGGATCTGGATCCTCCAGGAGACCTTTGCAGGTGCGTGGAGAGCGGGCTGGAGCATAACTGAGCTGTCTTCCAGAGACAAATTATTACCAAAGAGCTGTGTCCTCAGGGATCCATTCTCATTTATCTGAAGGGCTTTAGTTACTTTAGTGAACTCATTAAAATATAGCCAAAGCATACATTCTGCCATTTGATGGCAGTGTAGAACATAAAGCCACCAGCAGGGCAATTGCAGCAAAAGCTGTCAGGATCTGTAGAAGGCTACTTCTGGGTGAATGATCAGGGCAAAATGCATGTGAATATGAAGAAGATGAGATCAAGTTCCCTTTAACTAGAGTTTGGGCTGATGAGACTTGACTACCCTGATAAGATAAAAACAAGACATTACAACAGAAGCAATGGAGCTTAGCCTGTAGCTTACAGACAAAATTAAATAAAATACCATCTTAACTATGTCCTTGAGGAAAACCACAATGTAGAGTGGAGAGAACTACATGTTCTTCAATGCTATGCAGAGGAGGCATCATAATGAAAAATCTTATCTAACTGTTTGTAAACTAGTGTTTTGTCTTGAATCCGCCACTGGACAGGCTATTCTGATGCCCTTCTGTTTGCTTTGGTCACTCTGGTCCTCATGTACTATTGCTTGCTTCAGCTCCAAAGCACCCTTCCTAACTAGGACATTTTTATTTAAACCCAACGTAAGTCTGATATCTTGGTAAGAACAACTGATAATGTTCAGTAGAAATAGACTGCAGCTTTACAGTGCCTAGCTTTATGACTGATTACAAAACATTTACAGCAGGTATGGCCAGTCAGTCTGGTGGAGAGGAACAGCACCCTGATTCCCTGATGAAGTCTATAAGTAATGTCTCATGCTTCCTTGTGAAAACCTTTGTATTTTAACATGGGAATTAATATCTCCTGCTGTCTGACTGCGTATCCCTGTGTTGAAGTCCAAGAGCTAGGCTGGGGAAAGAACTCCCTAAATAAAATAGGCCTGCATTGTAAAAATGCTTCTGATTTTCCTCACTTGTTTATTATGCTGTATGAAAGGGGGGTTATAAGCAAGTAGGCAATGTTATTTTTGGGGTCATGGAAATAAATTCAATTACTCTGAAATAAAGCACTGATAAGAAACTATCACAGTGTAGCAAGAAAAACAGTGCTGTCAGTCCTATCCCTCTCATCTGGATCTCAACAGCTTTGCCTTCAGATGTGATGGATATAATGATCCACAGTGGGATGTGGAGGGATTTTCTTTATTGGTCATATGTGTGTTAAGATGAGACTATTCAAGATGGCAGCAAAACTTTAACCAGAGTAGTGTTAGAGATCAGATCCAATAGAACTACTGTTACAGTTTAACTTTGCTCAAATGCCTTAAACAAGGCAGCCTGGAAGGAACAAAAAAAGTAAGATGTAAAGACCAGTACCAAAAATACAAGTACTAGAGTGCTAGTCTATATTAGTGTGATATATAACGCTGTAGAGGGCACATCACAGCAGTGAACTAAATACAGAAAAAGGCATAGATCTGGCTCTAATCTGTTGCATTATTGCAACGATTAGTAATTGATGCCTTGTAATGCATCTAGGACTCCTAAACAGGATCTGATTTTTTTTCAGTGGAGCAGCATATGGTGATCATGCATAGAGATAGCAGCATGAATGCTGCTAATTCATGGCATTTCCTCAGTGAAATGCTGTAGTTTCTTGATTGCTTTGGCTGCTACATCTCATAGCATCTGTGGTTTGAGACAATACAACCAGCAGTGGCTTGGTAATCATCTGGTGTTTTCCAGCTTAACGTGATCCAAAATTAACGTAACAGAATATACGCTCACTGACTGCAATGGGCTGGGGCAAACCAAATGAATAGCAAATATCTCAAAACATGAGCACGCACTGAGCTCAAGCAGAACTCACCACTTTCAGATATGAATTTTTCGGCACTCTAAAATATACTCTTCATCTAATTATTGCTGTGAGCCTTTTGAGTTGTGTACTTTTTGTTAACCGGCCTTTATAGGTAGGTTAGTACAGTAGTGAACCATGTAATGTTACTGTACTTGGCAAATTTTTTGGTTACTTCTGCCCTTGATTTACCATGAAGTGTTTTGGCATAGGTAATCTCCTCTATTGATATGTACGTCAGGGTTTGCAAATAGTATTCCTATAAACTTTTCTCCATTTTTGTTTCACAGGGTTTGAGCAGTTAGTAAGGCGCCAGTTTGCATAGTAGTTTACCAGAGATGTGAGATACTGTATATCTCTGAATGCCGTGATGCGACCCTGTGGTTGTGGTCTAAAACCATCCTAGAACCCAACGAACAGAAAAATCCTCAAGTTTCCATAGCAAACAGCTTTCTGTACTGCTTTACTTTGCAGAAAACACTTTTCAGCAGACCTGTAGCAGCAGCCAACTTCAGAACCAACTTTTTCATGGCTTGCTCATCTTAATGAACTACATACTAAATTACCTAGCTAGAATAATTTACAACTCAAAACTATTATGCATATCTAAGGACCAAGTATTTCTCAGGGGAGAAGACACTAAAACAGACCACTACAGAACTTCTAATCCGTTGTTGGTAGTGGAGTGACACCAGTGTTAATGTGATGACATTCTCTGGGTTTGTCTCTTACATTCTCAAAAGAGAAGTGAAGCGGGATACAACCACTGCCAGATATTATTCTTTTCCAGTCTTGCAGGTGTTGAATATCTCATTATGGGAGTGATGAGGAGCTGAGTATCTTCAGATGCTGTAGTTCTTTGCACAGACTCGATACATAGAACTACTACTCCTCTCTATTAACTATACAGATTACAACCAAAATAAATGCACAAAACAAATGAAAAAAATGGGATCTGTGTCAAATGGAAAAGCATAAAATAAGCATTTAAAGGTGATCTAGACATTGTTTCTTTTGATAACAGTCAGACAGCTTCTTTGCTTGCTGATGAAAGCAGCGATACGGACACTATTATGGCCAGTAATAAGCAATGATGTGAAAGAAGGTTTAATTTAAAACATTTGACACATTAGTTTTAAAAGCAAGTATATTTTCCAGTGCAGAGGAAGACCATATTGCTCTTGAATGTTTGCTTAGTAATCTGGGTGTAGCTATAGTAGGTAAAATGAACTTCATTAATTAAAAAAAAAAAGTTTAAGGCTAAACTTAATTTCTCATATCAAATCATGTTAATGTATCAGTTAAACTTTAAGGTAGGGTCAAGATCCATTAACAAATAGCTGAAAATTTTGACTTGTAAACCTACACTGTTTTTTACCAGTTGCAATTTATTCTAAGTCAGGAGTCATTTGAATTAAATTAGAAAAATAAGCTACCATATTGAGTCCCCACATTATTGTGGTTTCCAGGTCATGTCACACCTTGGTGTAATAGGGTGTGAAGTGTTCCAGTGACTTGCCTAAGATAGTACAGTGACCCTATGGCACATACAAAAATAAAACTCTAGTATAGCTCCTGATCCAGTGACCTATTCATGGAAGCATTGCTGCTGTAGTCTCCCTGAGAAGCAAAAAGCCTTTATGAATCACGAAAGATACAATTTTAAAACATCTTTAGAGGCAAAGGAGTATTGCTACTAGGTAATATCTACTATTACCTTTTTTAGCCCCATCTCCAAGTCCATTTTGGAACAATACTGTTTTTTTTTTTTATGACTGATAACACCATGCTTTGGATATTTGTGGAAGAATATTTCAGACAGGGACACTGTTCTGTACCCAGAGTAATTTACTACAGAGAATGCTGACTGAGGTGAAAGTCGTGGAATCTCCTGGCAGGCAGTCTGGTGCATACCTTTGCGTCACAGTGAAAATAACAGTAATGAATTGCATAACCATGGTGTGGGGTCTCTGAGCTCTCACATAGGTCTGGAGAACTTCTCTGGCCTGTAGCTAGATCAATTTAGAGCCAATCAAGCCTATACTATTACTGTTGACTAACAAGAATTACTAAGGGTCACGGTAACTACTAAGGGAGAGGAAAAGTGGGAAATCCAATTCCTACATGTAAATATATTTTCATATATGTATGTATATCAACACAGTAGTTGAAACAGCTTTTTAGCCACAGTAAAGGACATCAAATGGAGAGAAAAATCTCTACGGTGCTACTGCTAGGAAAAGCAGCGAGGCAGAGCTTCCAAGATGCTCTGCTTGCTATGGAGCAGTGCCCCATTCAGCTCTTTCACACTTACTATATCCATGTCAAATGTCAGCTTGAAAAAGACAGGTCTGAAAGTATGCACATGTGTATAAGGTTAGATGCCAGCTGCATACCAGGCACTTAAGACAAAAAAGAAAACTCCTGACTCAGACAATGCTTCCAGAGCTACTGAGATAACAAACTGAAATTCTTAAAGTGCAGGATGTCCTGCTGCAAGAAGGGCTGTTAAGAAGAAGGTGGAAGGAAGCTGGACAATCCCAAAGAGAACCATTCACACAAACTTATTTTCAAGACCAAATCTGAAAACCAAATGTGTAAGTAAACTATGCGAGAGAAATTATTGCAGCTGATAAACTTTGTCACCCCTTATTTTAAAGGAGAAATGGCCAGTGTTGGCAGTTTCATTGAAGGCGCTGAATTTGTTCTTAGATATTTGATAGGTTTTCATAAAATGAAGGTATGCAATTTATACTCCTAAGCTAATAGAAAAAATAACAGTTCTCATCTAGGTTTGATATACATAAATATGCAACTTTAGATACACAAAACAGCATTGAAAGAAACCTAGGGTCTGCTCCTACTTCCCTTCTAACAACAAAAATTCAAAATGTGCTTTAGGTAAAATTTTAGCTTTTAGGAATTTGTTTTTGTTTATTGTTAAGCTGTTCTTTTGTTTCTTTTGTCCAGTCCTCCTATAGCCATGCAAATTGTTAAAGAAGAATTTTACTAACAAGTTACTGTGCTAAATACAAACACTGAATCAAAATGCCTAACACTGTTTGCTATTTGTGTGTATGTGTATATTAAAATGCATTTAATAAAGTTCAGTACTGATGCATACAAAGATATATACACATGTATACATACTTATGAAAGTACAAACACTACAGCCACTTATTCCGGTTAGTGATCTATGGGGGGGAAGGAGGGGGAAAATAGGTTTAGAAACACTTAAAGGAATCCATCCAATAAAATTGAATTACTTCATTTAGTTGAGGGGGTGTTTTTGCAAGTAATAGCACCGAGTAACATACTTGACAACAGAAAACAATGTTAGAAGACTGCAGTTTGTGGAACATAAGGAAACAGCTTGTCTTAGTTCATTAAGATACACAGAAAAATGGGAGAATATCTTTGTTTTCATTCTAATCAATATTCATACATCTTAAATCTTTTACCCCCCCCCCCCCCCCATAATGCGTTCAATTATGTTGGAGAAATGTCCCAAGTCGCTTTTTCCTGTTAGATGAGTATAATAGGATGGAAAAATATTAAGCTGAAGAAAAAATCTTGGAACCTTCTCACTGGCATCCACGCAATGTAGTTCTCAAATATCAAATGGATGTACATGAAAATTAGCTCAGGCTTTGCCTTAGAAAAGCACGGGGGGGATGCCAAAGTTCCTATCCTATGATGCAATAACTTCTATTTTATTAGCAGAGCTTCGGTTTTCAGTTAAAAACAACCCAAACCTGTAATACGTTCTTTATTCTGTTTGTGAGGTGACTCAATGCTTCTTCATGGAGCAACTGATGCAACTGTTCAGAAATTCCTTATGGGAGGACAGTTAAAAGAAAAAAAAAATTACCCGAAGTGGAAATTCAAATACTTTGTGTAGTTAAGATTGATTTATACTAGCAAGAAAATATTGCAGACTATCCCATTGCTGGTTAAGCTTTTTCCTATTTATTCTACACACACGGAAAAGTAATATAATCTGTGGAACATCAATCATCCAACAGGCCCTGTTTCCTCTGCAAATGCTAGTTTGTTTTAGATTTTCCATGCAAGTGCCCTTTGAGCAGATAATAGCGTTTAAGGTATTTGCTCATTAAGCCAAATGCACAAATGATTTTGCTGTTGTATTCTCCCAATCTATGGAATAGTCTGCTACATCTTAAATGTGATGGGCATCTGTGGCATGCAGACACACATATTTGTTTTGCATCTATATGTAGATAAATGTGTCAGTGCATTAGGAGACTTGACCTAATCAGGTTAAATGTCAGTTTGTTACCCATTAGGAGCAAAATGAAGTGGATGCTTAAAAATTGACTTTTCTGTGTCAGTCTGAGATATTAAGGATTAATTATACCTCATATATTGAGACCAGAGCTGATGGCATAATTCAGGTTCTGGTTTGCTTCTACTATCAAATGGTTTGTTAATGGTCCCCAAATTTTCAAGTGCCTGTCATTTTGGGAACATTGAGAGTTAGCACGTTAATACTACAAAAACAATTACACATGCTGGTTTCCTTGACTTGCTTGGAGATCATTGGTTTTGAGAAAAAACGTGCAGATTTCACATTGTTTAAACTTGGACAGCTCTTCAAAATGTGTTTACATAGCATCTCTGTCATTCGGATAGTCCTTTTCATGACAATTGGAAAGACTTCACATCTGCACAGGTGGAATTTTTTGTTTGGCTTCACTAAAACCACTTTTTCATAGGTTAAATACCTCCTGTTATTTAGAAAAGTATCCTGTCTGGATTCTCCTGGCACTACTTTGGGGTAATAAGCGGCAATTTTAGCTATTCTAGTGATCTTGCAATATAGTTTCTAGTAAATAAGGTTACCTTTATTAACTTCTTTTTAATGAGTGATAGAATAAAATAACTAAGCCTCTGCTGAACCTTAAAATCATAAAATATCGTAAGTACAAGGAGCCCACGCTTCAAGTTCAAAACCATTAAAACCAATCAAAACCTCACGCTATGGTAGTGGCTTGGCACTCCTGGTTTATCTCAGTAGGTATTTTGCTTGCTTATTCAGGTAAAAGATTAGTTCTGTTCAACACCTTTAGAGCTCCGTGGAAGATCTGAATGAGCAGCAGTACAGCCATCATTACTGGGGCTATAGGGACTGCCTGATGGTGGTACATGGTGAAAAAAAGCTCTTCTGAATGTGCTCTGTATCCTATGTGAGCACCTAAGCAGAAAAACATTTTCCTTATGTACATTTATGTATAAAACAAAAAAAATATGTATTAGATATGCACCAAATTATTACATTAATCACTTTTATTCACTATTTCTCAAAAATGGCAGGGTCAGGCACTAGAACCACCCTGACCAAGCTAGCTGTTTTTCCCTGTAGGATCGGTACTGGTGAATTTCTTCTGTTTGGGATCAAATTCCTTGCCGCTGTAATCAGGCTGTTACAGGGGAGGCCATACACACATAGACTGATATATCATTGATTGTCTGTTCTACCTCCTGTACCTTTCAAATGCCAGATAGACCAGCATGCTTTTCTTTGCTGTCACTGTTTTTTGTTTCGATCTGGACTAGTATTCTTTTTCAGGCTGTAGCCAACAAGTGTTGCTCCTGAGCTGAATGCAGGAAACCACCCTTGCCAGTGATGGGTTACTGCGGCTTAAGGTAAAGTTTTTTCCTGAGGGCTGTTAAGAATTTGCATATGCTGCTAGACAAGAGGGTCACTCCTCCTGTCTGTCATGCTAGGTTAATCTGAAGTCTGAAGGTGTCCTAGAGAAGGAAAAATATGTTCTGGTGTTATATAATTAGCATAAGGCAGGAGAAGTATTTAGGAAGTGTTTTATTGCCCAAGGGCAGCTGAGCATTACAAAGAGTCATTACTGAACTCTACCAAAGACTTTCTTAACTGAATATGAACCCTAGGAGCATCATCAGGATTACAATGATTTCCTCTTGTCATGCTGTGCGTGCCGGGGAGAAGCACACATGATAACAGTGTGCTGAATGTAGGTGTTCTTGCTTGTAGCCCTGCCAGCTGGTCTCTGAGTGCTCTCATGTACTGCTGCCCAAAAAAACCCTCTTGTGGGTGGATAGAGTCCCAGATTCTTCGAACTGTGGCCTATTGCTAGCTCTTTTCTGCACTTCTCTGGACAAGTTTAATAAATTAATTTATTACTCTTGTGTAATTGCAAGAGTTTTGGTATAACTTTTCTGTTCTCTCGTTCAGCTTCGCATCTGGGTGGTTGTTTGGAAGCCCAGCTCTGCAGCACATCAGCAGGACAAAGGCGTTTCGTAAACTGACCAACAGTGCAGAAGCAATAATAAAATGAGTGAAAGAATGAGCCTGGGCGAGAACCTTCTTGTGAAAATAGGATCTCAAATGTGTAATAGTGTAGAAACATGCCACAACTTTTCTACCTTTCTCTGCTGGAAGCTTTGTGCTTGGGGGATTGGCTTCACACAACTGGGTTGTAAGTCTGCAGGATGCCTTACTGCTGGTTTGGTTTGGCTTGTTTGGGTGGCACGTGTGTTTTAGAGTATGGCAGGAGATGTAAATTCCTCCTTTTTAAACATCAGGTTTCTATTATCTATTTTGTGGTGTAAAGCAGTTCAAGTTATGGGTTTGAGAGGAATCTAATCATCTAATGGACCAGTTGAGCAGTTGTAGGACTTTTTCAGGATTTTATCCCTTGAAATAAACCAATTTTACAGTATTTTGTGGTTCTAGGTGCATGCATAACAGAAGGAATTTTCAAAGTGAAATTGGTATGTTTTGGTGCTAGGTTTTACAACTCCTTGTTTTAATTCTGATTTCTCATGATAGCTGTTTCTTGTGCTTTTTGTTTTGATTGTTGTATGTGCTGATGTGTGAGGTAGATGCTTATGCTGCCACCTGTGTAAAATTATAAGGTTGTGCAACTTCAGGGATGAACTCATGGCAGGAGCAGCAGAATTTAAACTAGGGCACATGCTGAAGCATAATCTCATATGCCTTGATATAAGCTGATCTAATATGTATCTATTAAGAAACATAAAGCATGGACTGCTAGACCAAACCTTAGTGAAAAACCATCCCTATTTGGGAGACCTTGTAGGTTAGAAAAGTTAGAATGAGCTTTCTGACTCCAGCCTAGTGTCACTTGGGGTACGTTGCCTCCTTCCCCCTGCTGGCTTAGGTGCTGGCCTACCACCCCTGTGCTCTACAGTCATCTGGGAGCAAGACGGGGTTGTCTTCCTTTAGGACAGAGAAATCAGTCTAAGTTGGAGAACAAGAAGGATCTGGCAAGTCAGAGAACACATAAAAGCTTTTGAATGATGTGAGAAACAGAAAAGAGCCCACGTTACATGGGACTGCTGCTAGTCCCATCCGAATGATTACCAGATAAGGAAAAATACAATCAAAGGAACGCCATAATGTTGCCAGAAGCTATGCAGTGCAGCACAGTACATGGCCATAAATTTGATGGTTATAACAGTTTTCCCTACACAGTTACATACTGTATTACTGAAAGTGACTCTGAGCCCATCAGAAATCTTTTTATAATAAAGTATTAGAAAAAGAAAGGAAAACTGGAATGAGGAAAACAAGGAGAGTTCTTCGTGTTCACTTTTTCCTGAGCTATGAGGGAAGGTGTACCATGAACTCATGGGGGACAGTGATGGAGAACAGTAAATCTATGCCCCATAGCCACAGTCACATGCAAAGGCAGAGACTAGCTCTTCTTCCTACGGTCTGTGCCAAGAGGAGCCGAATACACCAGCAGACAGCTGGAGACTGGGGCATTCCAGATGATCCAGGTATATGGATTTTCTTCCTAAACAGACACTTCACTAACTGTCATGTCCCTGCAACTGAGTCTCACTCTCTGTCCTGCTCTCTGTCCCCTTTCCTTTAGGTCTCCACCAGTGTTCAACAGTGATGGGTACTGGCTGCTCCAGGACCAGAACTGGTATTACTCTTAGGTGATACCGGTAGCTCCAACACTATTTGGCAGGGCTCAGCTTTGTTTTCTTTCCCAATTCTTTCTTAGTCTTGACTATCAATGGAGCTCTCTTCTTCAGAATGCATTTCTTTTTCTTAATAAATCCTTTGCTATGAAATTGTCATAAAATCAATGCCTTGGAGGAAATCCTCATTCTAATTTGACTTAGGCAACTACTGAAATCAGTCTACAATTCTTTTATTTTAGCACCAAAAATCACACTCATAAAAGATGTTGTAGTGTGCCAAGAGCTGAAGTTAGACTGAATAATAATCCCATGCAAGCTGATGACTGGTTGGCTCTCTGAGAAGAGGTGGTATACTGCAGCAATGTGAAAAATGTGCACAAGCTAGAAGTTGATGTAGTTTTACTTTAAATATTGTAGAGGAAATAAAAGAAGTCACAGTCTGCTTTAGTGTAAATGAACCAACTCAGTATCTTCACTGGCAGTTTGCCTGTTTTACTTAAAGGCCTAATTTGGCTCTGTAAGAACATACTCAATGCAAACACACCGTAGAAGGAAGCTGCACACAATGCCTTATACTTCAGTTCTTCTATCCCTTAAACTCTTACCAGGCGTGATTTGGCCAGGACACACACAGTGTAGCTAAACTTCCTTCTTCAGTATTGCACTTTTTTTTCTTTTCCCTTTTAAACACGTGTTTTTTCTCTCCCTCTTGTACAAGCAGATGGTCTCCAGTTATATGCAGGAGCTCCTATTCCCTGGGTTGCTACGCAACAAAATGCATCCTATCTGCATCCTTTCTGTGCTGTATCCCGTTTCCGTTCAACAACTCAAAATAACCAGCTTAGTGCTTCAACATGCTGCTTCCTCTTTTCTACAGAGTTGAATATCTATCAAGTATCTTCCTGGGCTTCCTATCTCTTCCTGTTACAGCCTTGAAAAAAATGTGTTTGCCCTGAATTGATTTTCCTCATCACTTCCTATTTACATCAGTCCGCTTAGTGCTAAGGCAGGCAAAACATACATAAATGAGTCACGCAGCTGCTAGCCCATAAAAAAAAAAAAAAAAGTGTCAGCCAATTGTGTGATGTTTGAAAGCAAGATTCTTCATTGTTGTCAGGTGTGGGGTTCCTGTTTGTCCTTTTTATCGTGGCTTTGTTTCCCTGCTGATACCAGAAAGTTGAAAACAAACTTTTTCCTTCTTTTTTCATACTGGACTTATGAAAAGAATTTAATGCTGATCAGACTAAGTACAATTACTCTGTACCTTTGTTAATTTTTTTTAGGTAAACTTAATTCCCAGTTTTACCTAATGTTGGCTTTCCCCATAGAAGGGAATGCCAGCTCTGGAGAACCTCTCTGCCTTATTGCTTATCTTACAGATAATTTAGTAGGTTAGAGGACAGTGATTTATTTCACCTAATTTGGGCACTCTGAAGTTGAGCATGTGGTGGGTCCTCAGCAGCTCTGCTTCCTCTAGTCAATGGAGAAAGAGAGGCACCTTCAGTAATTGAATTGTAGTAATTCATTCACTGGGATAGGTGGGATGAATCGTTGAGACGCAACTTCTGATTTGCAGCTATAGAAGGAGTTTGGCTGATAGCTTGGCTGAAATGCCTTGTCCTTAGATTGCTGACGTGAACCTGGGTGTTAGCAGACTTTTTATTTGTATCATTGTGAAATATTTCTCTGCATTTCTCCAAAATAATTTTAATTTGTTGGTATACCTTGCTGCCATTTCCAGGGACAAATAATCCAACTAATGTTTTGGGGAGGAAATGAAAAATAGCTAACAAAACTACAGGTATGAGTGACCACCCCATCAGTCTGGCTTTTCATAATTGTTGTTCAGAGGTCATGTATACAGCTATATAGCTAAATATCACTTCTTTTTGTAGACTGCCTTTAGCGTATGTAACAAACTTCAGTCTTATGTTTCTGGAACAGCAGTGTGCTTTAAAAGCAAAACCACACTTTTTTTCTAATGGAAATTCCTGTGTTCAGATAATGATGATGCCATGACTAGGTGAGTTTCAGTGACTGAATGTTTTCTTCCAGCTTGTAGTTGAAATGAAACTTTTGGTAGAGATTATTCAAGACAGAGTTTCAGAATGATGCTTATCCAGAGTGCTCTTTTAAGCTATGTATGCCTCAGGAAGCTCAAACCAAGACTGCTGCTACTCTTCTTTGGGTGGTGGTAGCCTGTGCACAGGCTCAGCTCTGCTGGAGCACAGTCCCGGGGCTGCTGCTTCTCCTCCACCTCCCTGGTGTGCCGCAGGGGTGAGGAGGAGGCATGTATTTGTTGGTCTCCCCGCTGTACACCAAAGTTTTGGTTGCAAAATTTTGGTAGTTCTGCTCATTCTGAGAGAATCTGCACAATTTAATGAACTTGATTGATTTTAGCTTACTACAGAAATAACAGCAAATAATACACAATAACTATATTCTTTTATAAAGTGCTACTTTCAAAATGCTGTGTATAATACAATAAAATGAATATGCAGAGGATTTTTCCCCCATTGCATCTTTAGAAAACTATTTCAGTAACACAGAGACAGCATGGTTGCTGCAGTTCAGCAAGGTGTGGGAATTGCTGGATGCTATCTGAAGGGCCATGGGTGTGGGAGGACAGCCTGGATGTTTGTTGTGCTTTCTTCTAGCTTGAATGTCTTGGAAACTGTTCATTAAAAATAAGAGGTGAAGAATAGGATGGTTCTAAGGAGGCTGGCAGAGATCATTCTTTTAGGTACTGTGAATCATTTTCTAATATCATGAGAAAGGAATGGAATTAAATTCAGGCGGTTTGAGGGAGTCCTATCTGGTATAAACTTTCACTGTAAAGATAAAATTGGCCTTGCCCAACGATGATGGAAGGATGCCTCTAGACAGATGTCAGTTGACAAGGCGGGATGCAAACTGGAAGTTAGATGGCGGTCCATGTGATTTAAGAAGGAACAACAACAACAAAAAAAGCAGTGCTAACCCATACTTTATTCCTTCATTCCAATGAATCTGCTCATAGTCAAACATCTTTTCTCACATCTCAGGATCTGTGCACAAAGGTACTTTGGAAACATAGGGCCCCACAGTCAGTAGATGCCTAACAAAAGGTAGTGGTAAATGCGGTAGGACTGGTATTGCTTATTTGATGTGTGCATTGTAATGTGTACAGCTTTTTAAAGTCCAGTTTAAGATTTCTGGACTGAAATCAAGATCTGTTTTTACTAACGCAAGGTGAGCATAAGTTCTAGCACAACTCATTCTTTTTGTAGATCTTGCTCTACTGTCTGACCTGCTCCCTTTTAATAAAGCAAATGTTTGTCACCATTACCACAAAATGATAGGAAATGCTAGTTGTGGCCAAGTTATTTCACAATAAAAATTCTGTTGTGAAATATATGCTTCCTCTTAAATGAGGTCAATGCTTATTTCTTCCAAGTACAGAAACAGTGTATTTGCAATAATGCATATGAAAAAGATATTCTCTAGCCTTTATTTATAGTTAGAAGGTATAAATAATATGCATATAAGGGTTATGACTCTGTAAAACTTACTAAAGAGAAGGAGTTCTGTGCTGTGTTGATATCTATCTTAGAGACAAGCAACATAGACAAAAACCAGCACAAATTATCACACCTTCAGTTCTCCTCAAGCAGTGGAAGTCTAGGTTTCATGGAGTGAAGAAGTTTTCTTGAAATACGTTTGCCAAAAATTTCCTGATGCAATCAATTTCTATTTGAACTTTCAAAAAATAGTAGGTACCTTTCCTGAGCAATGGTGTGGTTGGTTTTTATTCTAATAGAGAGATTTATACTCTCTTTAAGTATAAATTGTCATACATGGAATGGGTAAGGCCTTTTCTAGGTCTGCCTAATAGCAATATGGAATTTAGAATCCACGAATTCTCATAGTTTTCTTTTACAAATAGAAATGCCACTAAGTTTATCAGAGTAAATATGAAGTGGACATTTGCAGGCAAACAAACTCTTTTCTCCTGACATGCCTAGAGACTAGACAGTAGAAGATGATCTTTACTGATCTCTTCTGTGGTCAGGATCTGCATGTCTGGTACAAGATCCTGGAGTCAGAGGAACAGATGAATTCATGTTTCATCTTGCAAAAAGCTAAACAGGAAGGTTAGGAAAAATCTCCGGTGGGAAAAATCTTTGTGCTATCTTCATGTCAGCATCCAAGAATTAAAAGGTATTCCTGAAGAAATTCTCTTCCCTATGTTTAAAAAAATAATTGTCACCAGGACTAATCCCTGGGAAGTGGAGAGGCCAGTCAGCGGGAACAGAAAGCAGAAGTACAAAGCTGCAGCTTACCTAGCAAGAGATGAAATGATGTCCGTGCATTGCTCTAGTAAGCAATTTGCATTAATCATTTTTCTGGTAGGCTCAGTAGTGTGTGTCCATAGAGAGATTTTCTTTCCTGAACACTGATTGCCATTATACATAGAATTACTCTCAATATATTTCTGATAATTTTCAGGACCAACATAGAAAGGTTTGCAAAAGGAATATTGTACAGCCAGATTTTAATATGTGTCAATTATATTGAAATGTTTAAACACCACATCTGTCTCTATTATTGACACATCAATAGAAAATGGTAAGCATGGTAATTAGCAAAGTAATTGATTGTAGTGTTGTGCAGATCTTCTGCAAAGAAAAAAGAAACTTCTAATCACAAGACATGGATCCTTTGCTTGAGAAATGAGCTTTTTTGTTTCCTTGTTTCTTTGTGTAGCCTTATTGTTAGGACTATTTAAGTCTATCTGGGAATTCGTACTAACTTTACAATACGACTATATAAAAATCAATGATATATCAATATATAATACTTATGTGTAAACAAGCTATAAACAATATTGATAGAGAGACCAAGTTCTAACTTGCTCTGCTGGAATTTATTTGAAATTCATGAAAAGAATGAGTCCCATTAAAAAAAAAATAAATAAAATGTACCTTCTCATGCGCGCACACAAGCAGGGAAGCAATGTGCTGCCAGTTTAGCTGCTTCAGATGCAAGCTAAGAGTTACAGCAAGCGTCCTTAAGAACAGTTGTTCCTGGCAGTGGTGGAGCTCCTGGCAGTCTTCATCTTGTGCAGATTACTTTCACTTCTTCAAGACTGGAAAAGACTGGAAGCTGGGAGTTAAACTGGGAGTGAGACAGCTGTGTGGGCGTGAGTGTGGAGTCGGGCTAACCAGCTCAATGTAAATGTCCAGGCAAGGCCGCGGTGGCCTTCTGAAAACTTCAGAGCAGCTTCAAACTTTGCAGGGCATCATGTACACAGTATGTCCTTTGGTACGGTGTCTTTACAGCATCGTGTATGTCCTTAAAGAAAATGATTATGGTAGTCTGTCATACTGGTTTGATTATCTTAAAAGTGTTTTATTGTCCCATTGCTGGAGAATATTGGTTTTTTTGTTTTGTTTTTTTTTGTTTTGCAGATTCGCTAACTGAACAATTGAAGAAGCACTGTAGTTATATAAGGATGTTACCTCTGAGTCCAAAGCAGTGCTTCTCAGTATATGTTTAAAAATATTTCTAATCCAAACTCTGTAGAAGGTGCTCACAAGGGACAAATAACTTAATATTGACATAGCCTTAAATATATTGAAAAGACATAAATCAGAATAATGAGATTCATAAATCTGTTAATATTAATGGGAAAACCTTTTGGGAAATGTAGTGTAAAATCAAAGAAAAAGATGAACTTGAGATGTAAGCAGTGGCTCTAGTTAAATGAATAAAAAATTGGATATTTTGTTTCAATGCTTTCTCAAGTCAGAGAAAGTCATTACATCCTCTTGAAATTGTGCTTGTGTCTTTAATACTGTCATAAACAGAACACAAATATTAGGAAAAATGCAGTGAAGGTATCTCTAGAAGCCTGCTAATAAATGAAAACCCTGGAACTATTTGTTTTTCGCATCATGGAATGAGGAAAGCACCATGAAGCCTTTCTTTCAAAAATTCTGTCCAGAATCGATAGACTGATTCTATGCTGAATTTCAAGGCTATAAAGCTTTATTAGCAAGAAGAATATGTATATTGTTATTCATCTGTTCACACTGCAATGGTTAAGGAACTGTCAGCATTTCCTTTAAAAAAACCCTATAATTTAACAGGAAATTCTAACACACAAAAATGCATTCTAGGCTGCATTTGACAAAGGGGCTTCCTTAACCATGTTTTCATAATTAATTCTGTTTAGATGCTTTATAGCTTGAAAAAAAGTGGACAGTCACATCCTTAGAGATACATGCCATCTTATACCCACTGCAAAGTGTTCCTAATGTCAGCAAATGCAAAAATAGTGCTCTTCATCTCTCCCCTACCTGGCTGAACCCCCTCTTGCCAATCCACCACCACCACAAGAAAGTTCCTAACTTTGTCCTCCTTCCACTGCCAGTTAACACATCCCTTTGACATCTCTGTGTTATTTACCTTTGTACGGCTGCTGGAATTCTTTACTACACAACATGGAGCAATGTCTTCTGTTAAAAACACTCATTTTTGGCTCTTCCATGGTGTTGAGGGAGATCCTATATGCAAAGATCCTCGGTGGACTGTAAGCACTGCAGCTTGCAATTACCCCAAATAAGATGTTAGAACTGCTGCAATGAGTATGTTGGATGAAGATCCAGTTCTGGCTAAGGGTGATGCACAGACCCACTGAGCCCAAGGTGGTGCTGGGCTGGCCCAGCCTCACCTCCCCCTTGTACAGGCACTAGGGTTGACCCCATCTTCCATCCTGCACTAAACTCAGTAACTGCTCTGATGTGGAGAGACCTCAGCATGTTTGCAGATGCTTCATAGTCTCCTCTTCAGGTAGTTTACTCAAATGATTAATCATTCCCTCTGCAAAAAGCTGTTTTCTGTCTTAGCATCAACAGGTACTTTTTGATGTAGCAAGAAATGTTTTATCACTAGTGATTTAAATAGATGTTCATTGCACATGTGTCTAAAGGCAGAATATTTCTCAAGAGTGCTTGGGAAAGACTTCAGTAGCAAAAGCAAGTTTGGCTGTTGGATCTAACATGCATTCATGCTTCAAGCACGTTTGTTCGGTGTGGGGATACCATACCTCTGGGATATCAGATAAACCAAAATTCTGTACTCGTAACTGGTAGATTGCACTTGTCAGTGTGAGAAACAAGATAGTTCAGAAGTTCTTATGTTTCCTACCCATATCGTAAAATCTTCAACAAATGTCTCAAAAATCTGTTTGATTAAATCTGTTGAATTTTTTTTTTTTTCCTGAGGAATCATAAAGTGGAAAATATTTGAAAAAATTTTCAGGTTCTCCATTTCTTAGTTGAACTGTCTCCATGCATAGGTGAAAGACCATAAAATACTGTTTGCCTCATCTTTAAAGTTCCCTCAAAGACGGTTTTCATTCATGTGTGGCTGGCTACCATACATCAACAGTGTTTTCAAATCTCAGATCAATATCCTGGATGTTTTCAGAGAAATTAATTAGTCTCACTGAGGGGTTATTTTCCTAGGTTGGAAAAATACCCTTTGCTCCGTTTGATATTGACTACATAGTCAACTGGATAGACACAATGTTTACCCTCCTAAGAGGTCAATTTAAGTGCTCCAGGCAATACAGTAAGTCTAAGAACACACTTTTCTGCTGTTTCATTTGTAAGCATTGAATACACAGAGTCTTTGGTTAAGTAAAAATGTTTCAGGCTACTGCTCCACTACCTGGTTTTACTCAGGTTTACCCCTGATATAATATGATTCTTAAATTAGTTGTTTTCTGTTTAGGGATTGTCCCTTCTCTAGCATGAGTATATCTAAAGAGGTCTATTGATTTCAGTGCATGCAGACAGACTTCATAAAGAGGAAGCTCTGTGATCAAATAAGATTCCAAAGTATTGAATATAAAAAAATCTTACAGCATGCATTACGAGATCATTTTGGACTACAGAACACACTTATTTTTTCATTTTTTTCACACCCCTAATTATATATTCATAGCATTTTGCAGCATAGGACTGATGCAACATTTGTTAGGGAGTCAGAAGCTGCAGTTCACGTTCATAAATGAAATGTTTCTGCAAGAACCTTCCTTGTCCACTGTGTAACTTCTCAAGATCTATCCTTTAAGGCTGCAGAAAAAGTACATTTGTAAGATGTTTATGCTGTATTTAGAGTAGGGCAAAATTTTATCAGAAATTGATGTCTTAATCAGTTTCAGAATTTTCTAGAATTTGGACTAATGTTGCAGTGCCCCTCTTCTAGATGTGCAGGGCCCTCTACATGTTTGGAAATTGGAAATTTTCATTTTAATGTTTATAATAATTTCTTTGGTTTTATTTCTTCTGCCTCCCCTCCAAAAACATGTTCTTAAAAATATATATAAAAAAATGTGATAAGCTTAAGTGACCTGTAAACAAAAGGAAGCATGGTGAACTACCACTGACTTTTAGTCATTAGTCTTGAAGGTCTACAATTTGTTACATTAGCAAGTCACCAGGAAATGAAAGCAGTGATTAAATCCTCCCTGTATATGAAATGTCTCAGCACAGCTGAAGTTTACTTCCCAGGAGATATGAACTGCAAGACCACTAAGCTCTGTTCTTTCTTTTTATTTCATATTTAAATGTTTTGGATCTTCCAAGAAACAATGAGACTTTCCTTTAGCTTAGTGTCTTGAATGCTTTCTGAGTTGATGGGAGGAGTGGATTGGGGTCCCCTTGAACATAAGAAGAATTCAAACCCATGCTGTTATCTGTGGAACAGTACCCTTACCTCTGGGATCCTCCTGGCCTGGCAAGGTCTGCCTCTTCAGGATTATTATTTTAGTCCTCAGTTATTTTCAGTTTGTGACTTTGGAAATAACTGAATAGGTCTGTGCTGAAAACCACACTTGATGAATGCATTATTTGCTGAAAGAATTCCCTAACTCTGTATGAATAATTATGGGTTCAAGTGAATCCTCTCTGGAGAGTTTATCAGATCACTTTATTGTGCATAGAATAAAGTTAGAAACTCAAAACTTGTTCTGCAGTCAGCTTCCTGCCTGCCTATTAAAAGTGGGAAGCCCTGTTGGGTTTTCCTTCCTATAACAGCTTGCCCATAACTCTTTAATCAGTTTTCCATAGCTGAGAAATGTTGTTGGTTTTGTTTATCACTGAGAACTACAAGTCTGTGTTCTCTTCTTGGTATACCCAACATGAATCATGGTTTATAAACATCCTGTTGGTATTGATGGAGTAACCGGGGCCTTAATAAGACTTTGATCTTTTCGAGCAGCTTACATAGTAAGGCACAATGTTGGTAGAGTCTTCAAAGTGTTAACAAAAATGACAAAAAAATCTTTTCTATGAGTGTTGGATGTGCAGTGAATACATTGAAACATTATTTAATGTGCCACTAGTGTTTCTGAGAACACCTAAAAAAAAAAAAAGACATATTTTCAAATTCCAGCATAAAACCTAAAAATAAATTTAACAAAATTATTCTGTAGTTCTGATCTAGGGACTATGACAACTGATTTGAAAATCCCCTCTATTTTACAATACTGTAGTCTAGAACTTCTTTCTATTCTAAACATAGACCATTCATAAAACAGTCAACAGTTATGAAACAATTTTTAAAAGTATTTTCCACAAAAGGTTTTTTTTCAGACCAGACACTCCCTTAAAGATGACCCTGTGGAATACAATAGATGGGACAAACAGTGAGAGACAAGTTTCAGATTGCTTTTGAATAACATCTGAAGCTTCATGGTGGCCTCTTTGATGTGACCCCAAGGGGACTGACCACCTGTGTTGCTTTGTGCAGTGATGATTTGTTAATCAGGAAAACAAGAAATACAATATGGCCTCAAGTAAATCTTTAAGTAATCTTAGATGAGATTTAGATTTTTTGGGGTGATTTTTACATTATTCTTTACACAAAATAAATAATTTCATCAACATTAACTGCTTAATTCTGTGTTTTCTTACATCTAGTCTTCCAAGATGACATATTTTTTCCATATATATATAATACTGTTTTCTGTAGACTGCATAAAACAGGTTACATTCTTAAAAGGGACAATCAGTTCATATGACCACTTATTTTCTACTGCTTTACAGATGTTAAATTTACTCAGGGTTTTTTGACTTCATGAGTCAATACTGATTTTTGAATACATTTCTTAAGTCCCAACTACTATAGCATAGTCTATCTATGCCCTCATTTTTTTTCCCTAAGAATAGACAAATGAACAAACTGTTATTCTTTTCCAGTCATTTAGGAAAGACAAGGCAACGTAAACTGTTTTTATAGGATAATAAATGCTTACCTCCACACTTTTTCTTGTTTCCGTGGATTTCAATACTGATCAATGAGGCAATGAGAAAAATTTCAATTTTTATACTGGTAGTAAATCGGTTGTGCTGCAATAGGCTAAAGTGGCTGTAAATACCTCCCTTTGTAATTTCCCAAACATTAAAAAGATATCTATTTCTTCAACTAGGCAGTTAATGTCAAGAGGATATATTGCATCTCGAATTTGAGTAATGAAGTCCTGGATTTGTAAGCATCCTGGTATTTAAGACATTCGCCAGTCATTTGTTTTCCTTTTCAGAGAGTGATTACAAAAGGAATAATGAGAGGATAATTCCAGGTGAGACTACAGAAATGTGAGACTATCTAGACTGAGCCATGCTCTTCTTCTCCAGAGAGCTCCAAACCATCATTAGTATAAGGGTTTCTTCAGCAATGAGATTTTAGCTTAATTTTCATGATTTTTCTAGAACAAGTATCTGAAGGAAAACCCATCGCTGTTTAGGTAAAATTATAATTAGAGAAAAAGTTGCTAGGGAGTTCTTAAACTATGGATATTCTTAGGTGAAGAGCTGAGTGATTAAGAAATGTCAGCTGTGTTCAGATGAGGACACAGAGTTGGGGTCAGGCCTGTTACATGGTTAGAAAGGAGTTTTAGGTCCATGGAATTGTGCTGGTTTGAGTGGTATGGGAAAAACTCAGTGCCTTCTGGACTCATCTTACATGTTGTTAAGCCACTACAGTGAATTAAATTTAATAGGACTTAAAGCTCTTCCTCACTCTTCAAGACCTGCCCTCAAATCAAGCTTTTAGGATTTAACCCATTAAGTGTCGAGACCAAGAGCTCAGTTCTGTGACATGCTGAACATCTGCTGAAAGATGAATGTCCTAAAATATTTCCAGTTTCAGTCATCACCAGCGGAGCTATCAGAAACACAGGCATAGGTAAATATGGGAAGACATGCCGATCGCACCCGTGGGTTTAGTTGGGTGAATTGCCTAGTTTCAGATCAGCAGCCTGCCTAAGAGGTGTGGTAGAATACAATGACCAAATACTACGACATCATTCTGTTAATTTAGGACACTGACATCATCAGATTAAGAATACATCATCGTTTTGCATCCTGTTGTGCCATGTCTTTCTCTTGTTTTCTGACATAATGAGGTGGGGCTCAGGCTAACAGTCCTCTCCTCTGCTGCGGAATCCTTGCCCACCTCCAGAGCAGCGTCCTGCCAGGTCACAGCGCGAGGCAAACAAAAAAATATCGCATCATTACTAGCAGCATCCAAAAGCATATGCAGAAATGCAGGAGTATAATTGAACTGCACAGGCAAACTTTTATTTCTTTGTCCTGCAAGTTTGATTTGTAGAGTTAATTTTTCTTTCAAAGCATGCCTTTGTGATGCAATGCCATGGTAAGGATCTGCCTACAGTCACCCAGAGAAATGTATTTTTACCTAAATGCTAATGCAAACTCAGATTCCACTTAGACTCAGTTCTGTTAAGTATTTTGAGATAGGTCCTTTTTTTCAAGTGAAGTGTTGCCTTTTTTGCCTTGCTTACTTCAAATCTACCATTGGGATTAATTTGGTTATTTACTCTCAATAATGGAAATAAGTCAAAGGGGAAATGTTTTTCACACTGAGCAGGCACCATGTTCTTCTGGTATGAGCATTCTTTTCCTTTGTTTTTGAAACAATCTTTTGATTTCTTAGGCTTTCCTTTCATGACATTTAGGAGAAAAGGAAACTGCTGTTGAATACGGGATGCCTGGGATTTCTGTTTTATATTATACTTTTTAAATATTTGAACTCTGCTTCAGAACGGAACAAATTAGAGTTGAAACTGAAGGGTGGGTAAGTAGTTTCAAGGTTTCTTTATTTGATTTTCAGAAGTCTATATTTACCCTCCTCCAGTTTATATGTGAAGTACCTTTCTGCTCACTCTAAACAGTCTTATTATTGGTAACTTCTAATGAGTAGTTACCTACACAGCAGCTGTTAATCTTCTTCATTACTAAGCCTTTCCCAAAAAAAAAAAAAAAGGCTCATTCCTCTGCTGTGTATTCTGAAAGACATATGAAAACTTTCCTCCTGAACAGTTTTATTTTTATTTTTTTTGTTTATTCCATCTGTCTGTTTCAAAATACAGTTTCTATATCTTGCTTTCAGTTTAAAAATCCCCTTAAAACAGCATGTTTTCTCTTTCTTGGTAAGGAGCAGGCAAATCCTAGATCCATATGTTGCAATTTTGTTCGGTAGAACACATGCACTGCTGGCACTGCAGACTGGTACTTCCCCTGAGTTCCAGCTTGGCTCCACCTAGGAATTAGTGCCCAGTTCATATCCTTTCAACAAAGCGTTGTATAATCTCCTTGTAATTGTATTGGGCATATTTGCTGTACAATGGAAACAAACTTCAGAGGTTCACGTGTTCCATAGAAGGGCAATTGAGATGAAACTCATTTCCTAATATATTTTATCTATGCCAGCAATTTGGTGGTTATTATATACAGCAAGCAATAAAACTAGTTAAAAGATCATTAAATAACTCCCATGAAGTTATAATAATGCAATAAAAAAATCTAACCAATACCGAGCACTGTGCTTCTTGGAGCTTTTTAATCAGTCTTTTCCTGGGCTACAGTCAGACCAGTGACCATAAATCTACCACCTATCCAATCTCCAGCACCACATTTCCTCCTTTGCTGGGAGTTCTTGGGCCACCATGGAGAGAGAGCCAAAATCTTGTAATACTCACTGTGGTGTGCCAAGCAACTGTTCAAAGCTAGAGAAATTGCTTTGAACAAGGCAGAAAGAAGTTCTGATTTTAAACTTCCATATTAAAGTGGTAATGAACTGCATTTTTGTACATAGCTTTGAAAATCCCCACTGTGGAATCATGCACTATCAAGGGTCATTTTAATAACATTGATTGTTAAAAGACACAGCTCCCAGTGTAAAACCAGAACTCATTAGAATTCAGGATAAAGCTGATTACAGAGGAATGCGTAAAATTGAATATTAAGAAGATTAAGAAGAGCTGGGCATCAATGCTATATTCCAAAGGGAAATCCATAATGTGCTTACTGTCCCAATCAGCAGTACCCAAAGGCAATGTGTACCTCAGTGAGTGTGCCCTACTGGAGAGGGAACTCTGAGAGTTTGGCCAAGGGTAACTATAAATATTAAAACCTTTATTATCAATGTTTGATAGAAACATAAAAAATTTATAGTTGTGTACAAATTCTTTCTTTTGCAGAGGAGATGCATGAGATTTTATAGTGCTCCTGATAAGTCACTCTCATTTTTTTTCCTTTCAGACAAAATCTAATTATTTCTGCCCAAATTTCTTTCTTTCTTCAATGGAGTTAGTGTCATCCGAAAGAAGCAAAACAGAATGAATAGCCGAAGCCCTGTATAGAGCTAACAGTAGATTCTGTATCAAGGTCATTCAGATGGGCTGCTGTGCTATGTTTTGTTTCTTTTTTTTTTTTTTTTAATTTACAGTCTCATAGCCCCTCTGCCTCCTTTTGCTATTCAGTATGTGTTTGTCACAGACTCTCTCATTTAGAAACAAATGCATTCAGACATCTTTGGTACTTACAAAAGCATAGTCTCAAATTGCAGCAATTATTAACATAACAGTAACACACAAGAGTTACTCCAGCATATTGCAAAACCTGTGAAGCTTTCAATGCACTCTGTATGAGATAGAAATGAAAGGCAACTATCTACCTAAATGTAAATTTCCCCCTCCCCATAACATCTAAATGGAATTACTTTCCACATTGTTGAGAAGATTCATTAAGGGGACACAGAATCTTAAGAATGAAAACCTCCTTGTTTTGTAAGCTATACGAGACGTGGCAACCTTTATATATTTAAAATATGATTATTGTAATTGAAATGTAGAATTAACCAATCCTTCACTATTTATGATAATGGAGCATAAATACAGGCCTCCTGCACAATACAGTGTGCCAAGAAACTAACTCAGAAGAGGTTATAGTAAGCCAAAGCAGAAGTTTATTAATTTTCCTAGTAGCATTATAGGAATTAACTTTATAGTTCTGTTTTGTAGTACACCAGAAATCAGATAGGGCAAATCAGCTCTCCATGCTTTATACTGTTTTCTGCCTTCTTAGTTGATGTCTTTTAAGAGGTCAAAGAGATGGGGCTCACCAAGACCCTCTCCTGCTCCAAGCATCACCTCCAGTGAGGCCCCAGCTCAGACGAATTTCTGCTTGGCACTCTGCAACACGTAATCAGTAATCACCTCTTCGGTTGGTCATGTGCCCTGTGCAAGTATATTAATATTGTTGTTGAAGGAGCATTTGAGACACAAAAAAGAGAAGGAACCAGTCATTTAAAATATCTTCCTAGGCTTCCTGTCCTTCCGTATCATTTATACTACTATGCCAGCATAGCCCTCTGCGATATAGTAGGCCTGCAGAAAATAATGTGAATTGTTTTAGTTGTCAGTGAAACTAGACTTCATGGCCAACATGGTATACGTAGCTGTATAAGGCCATGTGGATTTTCATATATTTTGAGAAAAAGTGCACTAACCTGCCATAGATATAGGTTTAGACATAGCAATGTGTTTGTGGTGGCGCTACTATTGCACTACTAAGTAACAATGTTCAGTTCAGCTACATTGCTTTAAGTTTATTTAATTTAGAATAACAAAAGCCATGATAGTATTAAGATAATCAAAACTATATAAATATCTGAAGTTTCCTTTGTATAAATCACTCTATTTTTGAATAGACAAGGACTATAATACACTGTGCTGCAACCTAGGACGAAGTACTGTGTGTTGGAAAGAGTTTCAGTAAATGTCCATGGACCCTCTCAGCTGTAAATGAATGTTTTTGAATAACACCAGTAATCTGAAGGTAATTAAAGTAGTTTATGCAAGGTGCAATAAACAGCTATTGTTGTGTCTACAGAACATTACTTTACGCTATTGTGAAGATGATGTCTTTTTAGCCTCCTAGCTGTTGTGAAAAAAAAATTCAGAGGCCACTAGTCTGAAAGAAACAAGGACAAGATAATAACTAGAGACGCAATTAATGCCTGTGCTTTGGAATAGTACAAATTGTTACAACAATCACAGAGAAAGCTGTACAGAGGTTATAGGAAGGCAAGTTAATGCAATGCTTAAAAAAAGAATTAAATAAAGAGTGTTAGAAAGACCTAAATTACAAGAGCAAAGAAATGAAAATACAACTTAATAAGAAACAAATGTCGCATGCTGTGTATTAACAGTGGAATGCTTGCAGAAAATATGGAAAAGGCTTTGTTTACTCAACCCTGACTCATGGGCAAAGGTTTACATAAACTGGGCTTCTTTCCTGATCACAAGTATGTGGGAAGTCCTATGGGGATGGGTAGTCAATAGGGCTTCTCAGTCACTTAAATCAGGCACGTTTGGACTCAGTCATTTAGAGTAAAAATGTGGTCCCATAATCGTCAGCAAAAAGCACCCATTTTATTACTGGGGCCAGAGTCCCACTGATGTACCAGGCTCTTCCTGTGTACTGGCCTCAAGAGCAGCAGCACAAAGTCCTGAAGTTAGGATCAGTCATGGGATTTCAGCCCTTATCTCCTGTACATCAGCACATATTGCTGTGTGTATTCCCAAACAGTTTCTGGTGCTCTCTTTCATTTATTTGCAGGAATGAGCTCTTGTCTTATGTGAAAAGAAGGATACAGAGTGGCAGTAAAAATTGTCATTAATGAACATACAGAGCAGATCCTGCTTTCACTTGTGCCCTTTCAACTCCACTGAGATTGAGGTCATCTTGCCTCTTACCAGGCCTGCATCTCTTCCAGAAAGCCTGAGAGCCTTTGGGAGGATAAGTACCAGGACCAAGGAAGTGGGGGTTTATATAGAGGGACGTCAGAGCAGGAAGGAAAAAGTCACCTTTAAAGGACCACAGCAAGTGATGTAAGCCCTTACTGCAGTCTGTGGTAATGAAAGTAACTCAGAACAAATAAGTATCTGACTCAGAACCAAGATGCAGCTGAATGGGAACTAGATTGCAGTTAACCTATTGCATCACTAATTTAATCTTCCCAAGGGAAAGGGATGAGAGTTACATACTTTTTTTCTGCCTTTCAAAAAAAAAGAAAAAAAAAAGCCCAATACTTCAAAGAAGCATCTAATGTTGGTAAATGTGCGCAGTAAGTACTTGATGGATTGAATGTATTCCCCCTTTTTGTGTGCTGACATCCTACACGCTGCACAGGGAGATTCTACAGATGTACAGAAATGCTGCACAGGATGGGATGTTTCTTTATGGCATTTCCGTGTGCTTTAAATCTCTGAAGAGTTTTCTGTGTGTGTGTTTTATATTGAGTCATTAAGTACAAAAACAAACTTATTCACAAACCAACTTTGATCTAGATTTCCTGTGATTTATCTCTGCTGTCTATAGCATGCACTGAAACCCTACCTGATTGTTATTAGCTCCCCAAATATTTATATCATTCCAGATAATCAATGCTTATCACACTTAATACAGATGTTACAAGTTCCTCAAAGAAAGGCACTGTCAGCATAATAGCATTTTAATTATTGCAGCATATGTTTTCAAATGGGCCTTTTGTTTACAGTATCAATTAAACAGAGTAACCATATATATCTAATTAATAGATGGTGTTAAAAGTATCGTACATGTAAATTACAGCTTTTCCCACAAAGTATATGAACCAATAAGGCAATGTCTTGGAGGTATTAATGCTCACTTAATTAATTTAAATCATGTTGCTAGTGCTGTTTTCTGTTCTCATTCCCTTGCGTTTGCACTCTCTACAGGATGTTTTTCATTCAACTGCTGTGTAAAACAAATTTGCTTGTGGGGGTTTGGTGATATAAAGTATCTGACTGGCACCAGTACATTAGTTATTCTACATGTAACTGAAAACATAAATGCAGTGTTTGGAGAAGTAGAGATAGCAGCATCTACTGGTTAGAAAGACTCAGAAGACATGGTTTTTGTTATCAAGTGTGCTGTAAGTTCATGGGGAAGTTCAGCAGAGAACATGCTGAGCCTTTCTGTCCCTTGGCTTCCCGGCTTTATGCAGCGTCTTTACTCCCTGCATCTCTTTGAAGTTCTCTGAAAAGAAGTGCAACGTGTTTTGTTGTTGTTTTATTTTTTATTTTTTTTTAAAGAAATTTCAGAGAAAATTGCTGTTTTACCCACCTTGTAAGGAAAACTTGACATTCATCTATCTCCCTAATAGAATCTAGTCTAAGAACTTCACAAGGATATTTCTGTAGGCAGTTCGTTCATGCTTTAAAGAGGGAAATTATTTTTTGGTCTCTTTCTCTCTTAAAAAAATGTACTTGCTGTGAAAGATATCAGGAGCAAATTCTGCATTAAAAATATTGTTTATTTACTGCAGTTCCTAGTAGCAATTTACCATCACCTTGACAGAAAGGAACAATCCTTTCCTGGGAAGACAGATTAGTGTGGTGATCTTCCATACCTTAACTACATGCAATCACTGCAATCTCAAATCTGCTTTACTTGCAATCTGAAAATTGTAGGTAAGAGTTACATTTTGCCATGAATTATTATTATTATTTTTAATAGAGGAGCCTGCCATGTCTGGATCTGAAGTGATTTTGGAAAAACTTAAAATATTTGGTAAATATATAAAAGGCATACCTTGCTTTTTCAGGGATGTGTTTCTTCTCCAATTTAAATATATATTTATATATATATATATATATCCTCTTTATCTGATATTTAATAGCCTGGAAGTTTGAAAAACAAAAACATGGAAGTATTTCCCAGGTACAAAGACTATTGACCATAGAAATGGTTTAAAGCCAGGAGAAAGACAGTTCAAACAGAGGAAAGGCTCTTACCATGAGATTTCCCAAGGATCTGGATATTGGCCCCTTTATACATTTTAACATCTTTATATTGACAGAGTACAAGAATTGATGTATCAGCCATTTCAGCAGTCTGACCTTCAATGGCAACTTCATTCTGAGCTGTAGTAGAAGTCTTATGTACATGTCTTATTTACTTGCTGTAGCACTGGATTACGATGCAAGACATTTCTAGTTTAATTTACTAAATACTTCAATAAAACATTTAAAATAATGTTTATATACATCTGCTCATATTCTTGGTACTTCTAACTCACAATGCTTACAATATTCAAAGTTTTCTTGCAACTCCTGGCTTCTGGAGTCAGTGGATTAGTTGGAAATTTCAGCTACTGTTCAAAACACAAGCTTCAGAAACACCTGTGAAATATGAATTTTTCAGTTAAGATTCAAAAAGCATATAACACCAAGTTAAATGTGTATTTAGAAGGAGAGAATAAGTTGGTCAAACATGTATTTGAGAATTTATAATCTGGCTGGATGTGTCTTTGCCTGCTATTTCTTAGCAGACATGCAGACCGAATATTTTACAAGTAGCTCTGGGCAATCACTGCAGATCTCTAGACTATATTTCTAGATTATATTTCTAGTTACATTATCTGTCAAAGGCATGTCTTTTCTGCTGGAAAATGATCTCTTATATATCACATTTACTGTTGGTTTACTGTTGGTTAGTAGAACTCAAGGAAGAATTTGGATCAGGGCTGGTTTTTTTTTTTTTTTGAGTTAGGCTTTTTTTCCTACGGGTTTGTTTTATACAGGACCTGTTCAGAAACACTTTCATTGTTGTTTCATACTTTGGCTTTATGAATTCAAAGGGATGTATTGAGCTCATTCAGATGGTTTCAAGATCATTGACCATCATCATAAGACTATTTATAGATGCAAACTAAAAAGTAGGGTAAGGTGAAGTTGACTTAGTTCAAGATTGAATGCCAAATCTTATTCCTAGAGAAAAATTGCACATATACAGATAATCTTGGATGCAGTGGAAATTCATCCTTTTTGTGATTCAATTGATTGCTTTTGTACAACAGCTCTGCTGAAGGTTTCTGGCTCATGCTGTGTGAATGGCCGTCCCGTCCATATACAAATTGTACCAAATCAGGATTAACATTAGGTGCACTGATATTATATTCACTTCCTAGATGCATCAGTGAGAATAAAGGTCTAGCCATTGACCTGGAAATGTAAAAATAAAATAAAATTGGGGAAAAAAAGAAAAGACAATGTTAGTATTGCAAATTCCATTTTAAGATTAAGGAAGTAGTCATAGGAGGTAGTTTTGATCATGCATGCTCCTCAGTTGATTTCTACTTGTTACATACCTTCATCATCTCTTTTACCCCTTTAAAAATATAGCGAAGGGGTTTTAACTCTGATAGTTAACTTCAAGCTAAACCCCCTTATTCTAATGTACAGACGTATTTGTGAGCTGTATCCTCACTGAGTTCATCTACTTAATTGATCTCACTGAACAATAACAGCAGGAGATTCAGTGCCACTGAACCTGTGTGCGTTAGAAGGGCAGTAGATTAACAGTTGATCCACTGTTTTCTTTCAGCGTAGATTGGTTCTCCTCAAGTAAAGTTTTAGGTCACTTCTGGGGCATCATTGCAGGTAAATGAGCACTGATTTTATTAGCCTCCCTGGAAGATAAGAAGGTTTTAGTTTTAATGAATGCAAGATCAAATATTTGACAGAAAGTGAAAAGCAAAGACTGGAGGTATATATCTTAAAGTGAAAGAGGGAGGAGAATGAGTTTGAAAAGAATAAAACACATTGTTTAGTCAAAAAGAATGCTACAAAGGTCTCTGCATGAATCTTGGGTTCCAGGAGTTTCTGCCAATTCCTTTTATTACTATTTCAAGTAACCAGGTACATATGGCATGTTTGTAAGTAAAGCAGTCAATGAAGTTAGTTACACCTCTGCATTTATTACCTTACCCCTGAGTATTATTAACTTTTACATTCCCCATAAAATATAATTTATCACTTAAATAATTTGCTTTGTGTCAGGGTTCAGTGTGCTCCAGTGCTTTCCTGCTCATTAAATGAGATATTTTTACTTAATGAGCCCAGAATGTCCTTTGCATTTAACATTAGAATTGATTTCAAACACTCCATTTTTATAACATATTTGTGTGTAATTTCAGAATGTGGACTTCATCCCACAATCTTACACTGAAGAAAAAATGAGCTACAAAGAATAATGATCCATGAATTCTAGAGAGGGACACAGTAAGTATGGGTGAATAATTTGAAAAAAAAAAAAGAAAAGAAAAAAAACCCTCACTATTAACTACCTGTACTTTACATTCTTTGATCTAGTTTGAAAGTTTGACTTATTCTTTGAGTCTGATGTTGCAGTTATTACACACACAAAACTCCATCAGAAAAGTGCTTTTTTAAAGGACAGCAAGGTGCTGATTGCTATGAAATTAACAGAATATAAAATAATCCTATCTTTTGATGTACTCGTGTGATATGCTGTTTCATGTAACAGGTATTCTTTCAAAGATAGACAGTTCACGTAGAAAATATGTATTCAGAGGATAAATGAATATCATGGAACTATAGCAATATCCTTCTAATGGGGATCTGATTCAGCTCTTTGTGAATACTCACTTAGCAATTAATCAAAAAATGTAAGTAGAGAAGTCGTCTGTTGTGCAGTAAATAATTTACTCGTAACAGTTACTAGAACAAAAAAGCAACCCAAAATTCTGAGTTATCTCAATGATTCTAGAATAAACACTGTATCATTGCACTTTAAATTTTGCTACCAGCTAGATCTCAGGGAGTCAACAAATAGTTGAATCATGGATTCACAATTGGGTGTTCTATTGAGTTCCATTATAACAAAAGTAGCCATCTACACATCAGCAGCACACCAATAATGTGCTGAGTGCTAGTCTGATCAGTAAGGGGCTCTTGATCCATGTCAATAAGCATGGCAAGAAATGCTCAATAAATGATAGTAAAGTTGAAATTTAATCCCATACCAAATGCTAATATTGTAATGTAAGTAATTTTTATTCTCAGTAAAAAAGTGAAAAAAATTAGTAACTTAGAGAATAAGCAAAAATAAAACATTGGTATATTTAACTGAAATTAGAAGTTTCATTTTCAGACTGTTTTCAGCCTTGTACGTGTACTTATCCACTGTTGCACTTTCTTGCCTGATTAACAGCTTGGGCCTCTCACTCTGTTCTGCAGGACTAGGTGCTTTGGCTGGACTTCTTTTCGTACGGGGCATGTGCAATCATACAACTGCCGTGAGTCAGCTTGGTGTGGTGGAAGCTTATCCTGTGAGATGTGCAATGGTTACCATGGCATAGAGTGAGCGAAGGAGCACAAGCACGTGGGAGCACAGGTCCCTTAACTGCAGGTAGGCAATCTGTGCCTGAGTGTAGCTGTTCAATACCTTCTTCACACCACCATTGTTGCCAAGGGAAATCTCAAAATTCTTATTCGACTGACTACCACATTATCGGATACAAGGATTTTAAATAATGACATAATAATACTTTATGAGGCCATGTCATGCCATATAAATCAGGGAAAAGAGGAACAGTTCCTTAACTGTGGTAATAGGAGTAGCATAGTAGTGTAATTATCCATACAGGTGTACTAAATATGAAATCTTTATCTTTGTCATGTAGTGAGAGAATAACAAACGTAAAATGTAGAATCAACTGTTGATTATAATTTAGTGAAGGGTGAACACACCCAGGTTACTTATTAACACTTTCACATAATTGTACAAGCTATTAAGTAACAGGCAACTCTGATACGGATTGGAGAAGCAATGTCATCAGATGGGTAAAGTATAAGGAAACCTACATTCTTCTTCTGGTGCTACCACCAGTGAGTGCATCATGTTCCCACAGAAAATCACTTTATTTTGCTTCTCCTTACTGTTCTTTGTCCATTTTGCCCATTTAAGCCGCAGAAAGTTAAGACTGGTGCGTTTGAACCTGTAACCCGAATTAAGAATACGGTTTTCTTTTTTTTTTTTTTTTTTTTGTCCCCCTATTTTTCACTGTAGAAAGAGGGAAGAGGTTTTTTTTATTTGGTTGTTTTTTTGTTTGTTTTCCCCTCAAAAAGTAGTACTACAGTTTGCTCCAGAGAAATACCGAAATATCACTTCAGATACTTAGTGAAGTCCAAAATGTTGTGGCATATTTATATGCACTGCTCAGACCTCAAAAGATAAAAGATATCTTTAGTAAAGAATCAGAAAAAAAAAAAAAAGTGCTCTTCATTTCATTACAGTTTTCAGGAGGGGTGCAAGGTATTTTAAATTTTGCTTGAATTATTTTACAAAATTATGATAATCGCTTACTGCTATGTTTCAAACTTCAATGCCAAATAATTTATCTTTTTAAAAGAAAAAAAAAGTTATTTCAGCAAAACAGCTAACTGAAATTGAAATCCATTAAAAATGAATTATCTCCTTTACTCTGGGCGAATGATAATTTGGTTGCTAAAAATAAAAATAGCGTGGATGCCTCAGTGTATGCAGAATGGAAAATGTGATGATTTCACCTACTTGAGAAACTACTGTGATGGGCCAGTAAGACTTCTGGGAGAGGGGTTTTCTACGTCGCTGAGTTAGAGTCAAGACTGGCCCAGGAGTTGCTATAAAACAGGAGCCTTCCTTCTCTTTAGCCTGTACCAGTCTTACTGAAAATGAGTTTTGAGAAAATGCAGAAATACTCTATAGGGGTCACTCCGTCTGTTCCTGTGACTGACCAAGACTTTCCATTTTATTACCTTGTGTACAGCTGAACATGGTACAGATAATTTTTTCCCACCAGGGAACTGCTAATACTGTTTTTTGATTGCTGTAATTATTTTGGTCATAGTGATTTGGCAGTGTGAGTTTAAGACTGGGTAAAAGTGTAGTTTCTTGTAGAAAGGCTCTGTCAGACCAGACAAAACCTGCAACTTACTGCAAACCACACACGTGATGTTTTGCAAAGCTGTCATCATTGTCCCTAATGAAAATGGACTGACAAGTGCCCTGCAGCCTAACTGGAGGATCTTCATACAGGGTTATCTCAGGAAAGTGAGGAGTACATCAATCTAGGCTAATAGCCTGATATTCTTCTGCTATTCATATTTGCAAGTCTGAGACCAGAAATAGTTAAAGGGGAGATGGATGTCAGATGGGTACGTGTGTCTTTTAATCTGTATTCAGTGCCTGTATCAAAGGCTCCAATATATGTATGTGTAGGCAACAAATTTCACTTAGATTTATATTTGGTTTGTAAATCCACCATTCATAGTTGAGAAATAATCTATGCAGTTTCAGGAGAGGGTAAGATAAAGGTGCTTATCAGATTCCTATTGGGAATGGCAATAAGTAGTTTATAACCAGTTTCAGTTAACATAAGCTTTCCATAAGTAAGATACATAACTTTTTACATGTGTAGACTAAGGCCAAAGGCTCCCTTCACTCTTTGAGAGCACTGACATTAAATTTTTTATTAGTACCCGTGATGAATAATGCACTTGACTACAGTTTTGACTGTACCATTGAGAGAAACTACCATGTATTTCTTGGAGATGTTCATAAATAGCCAAGTTTAATGCTGAAAAAAGTTTTTTTTTTTTTTTTAAATTAATTACTTCTTTTCCAAGTTTAAGTTTTTTCACTACTGATGTGTGCACCCTTTCTTGTAGCACTGGTATCCCAGTTGCTGCCATCATATTGTTTGTGTTCCTGTGGCTGGCTTTCAGGCTGTCACTTCTTTATGTCCTGAGGCTATGTGCTAGACTTTTCCAAAAGAGTCCTGGATCTAATATTGCTGCTGTCACACGCCTTGCCCATAGTGTGTCTACTTGCAAACGCTCACAAACTCTTGCAGAGAAATGTACACTGCAGTTTTTAAATCTTCTAAACACTAACAACTGTCTTGTTTCACATTACCTGCCTTGGTGTGTGAGTTCATTTGTGGGATTTGTGCACTCTCCTGCTTTTATATCCCAGATTCTTCACACTTTGCTATGAGTCTTTTAGTACTTGGACTGACTGTAGTATTTTGTTTGCAGTACTCCAATATTGGTTTCAATTCAGCTGGAATAACTTCCCTTCACTACAAAATTCCAGGCTTCATTTTAGATTGTCCGTAGCCTCTTTCTGGGTATTTTGTACCAAACTGCAAACACAATCTGTCTTTTTACCAGGAAGTTAACACTCCTCTCCCTATCATGAGATCATTGTAGTTCAGTCTGAGATCAATTACAGACCCTTCTGTGTTTTCTCTCTTTGTATTATTTGTGTGAAACTGAATTTCGTGGATTGGGAGCATATTGCCTGTTGACTGATTCAAATCTCTTTCTAACCGCTGGAAGTTTTAAAGGAACTTGAAAGTAGACATTTGCTGAAAGCTGCGAGTAATACAGGGCAGACTTTTGTAGTGTCCCAAGGTCCTGAGAAGTGAAACTGCAGTAGGAAGTGCTAGCCAACCAATACATTTGATCTGAAATTCTGAATTTTCTGAATTTTGATCTGAAAATTGTAATTTAATTACAGAAAAAAGAATCTGTCAATGAAGCAAGTCCTGGTTTGTGTCTTAAAACTTTGCAAGTCTGCAACTATTTCCTTCTTTTACACATTAAGTGCACAATGCCTTCACGAGGAAAATGGGCTTGATTCTCATTAGACATTGTACTGTATTAACGGCTTTGTCTCACTCATATTTTATTCATTAAATAATATTTGTCAATGTGTTTTTCTATTTTAAACTCTTACTGTAAAAGAGAGCATTATCACCTACAAGCATTTGATTCCTAGAGTGAATGCCAATACTATCCAGTCATGCCATAGTCTCCTAATTATGCTGAGGGTTTCTTTCCTAACAGCATTTATTTTAGGGTGTCAACAATACTTCAGTTAAATGTAGTGTAAAGTGCACTTATTTAGCAAACTTGTCCTTCAGAAAAGGTTTTTTTTTTGTCTTTAAAACACCACTAGATTGTTTCTTTCTGTCAGTGCAGGATACAGTAGAAATCTTAAATCAATAACACTTTTTATTCCTACGCAACTGATGCATAACATCCTTCTTCACACAGAGGTTTAATGTGTTGTAAATTAATTATCTGGAATGAGTACAGGGTCAATGGACCTTGGTATGACTGGGTTGTAATGTTAAAGTGTTCCATTTCCTACCAGCCCTGCTCAGCTCTCTTGCCGAGTCTTTTTTATGTGTCAGTTATGCCATCTTCTGCAGTTTGTTCCCTTAAGTGTTGTTAATGCCCCTCTAGGGCTTGATCAATAGGAAAAATTTGCTTTACCATAAATTTGTCCAACAATTTTCTTTCTTCTGAAGACAGAGTATCTTCATTAACTGTATAATGTTTCTTAGTAAACTGCTCTTACCTCTTACAGAAGCTTAAAAGAATAGCCTTTCTTTTAAATCATATTGAAATTGCAAAAATTTTGAATAAGCAGATGCAGACCTAATTTTTGGTTTTAGGTACCTAAAAATAAATCAGCTATGCTTGAAGTTTCTGACAGAAGAAGTTTTGCTTTACTGCTTCTATGCAGTAAACCATATAGCTGAATAAAACTGCTATTATCTCTGAAAAAATGACAAGAGAGATTCTCAGCCATGAAAAGTGCAATTAAAACAGGTGTTCATTGGGTTTAAAGTAGTCAATTTCCTTTAAAAATCAGAGAGGCCACCTCCATATTTTTTTTTTGAAGGCAGCTTGGCTATTAGTTGCTAGGGTAACAAGATCCAAGATAGTGAATAAGGCCTGTCCACGCTGCACTGAAGTATGGGGGTCAAAGATAAGAATGAAATGATGATAGGAACATTCAATTATAGATTGTTTCTATTTGTTTATTTTTTTTTACTGGAAGAAGGATGGTCAAAATATGTACGTTCATAACTAAAAAGGTACTGATACTGCAGCATTTTAATTGTCATTGCTGAGTAAAGGAATACACTAAAGTATTTAAGTAGCAAACACATCTAATCTCACTAAAAAAAATAGATACTACTTAAAACTCATGGCATGTTGGTGGGATCCATTTAATGTACTGTGCTGTGTCAATGTCACTTTCATAAACTTTTGCTGAAGTGCTTTTCCTACTGTATGTTGAATGATGTTGTCAGGACTGTGAGTCGGGGGTACGGTGGATTCAAGTCTACTTTACTTCCCTTGATGAAAAGGTCACTGCCACTTGTAAATCTGTTTTACTCCCTGCACAGTTGTTAGTGTCAAAGTCTGTCAGCTCTGTGGGATGTTAAAGTTATACAACTGTGGTAGGAACAAGGATCACAAATTCCCAGGTGGTACGTCCCAAGAAAAAGTCTCTGATCTCTGTGTAAAAGTTCTGTAGAAAGTTTTTCATCCAGGATTGTCAGCTCACTTTGGCTTGATTGCAGAAATAAACAACATTTCTGTTTCATGCCTCCCATCTGGTGGGCCTTCCCCGATGATAGCTCATCACAGGGCCACTTATTATGTCTGTAGCCCACAGTTGCAAGTGAAACAATCTCCTCTGCTTTATTTTTTTAAGGCTATGAGGGCTTCAATTAGAGCACAATTAAATCTTGGCCTGTGTTGCGTTATGTGATTATGTTTTGACAAATCATCACAATAGATCAGCATCACAAGTCCTCACAATTATTCATAAATTTGAAAAATACAAGAATTAAACAAGAAAGAAAACAACTGACCAATGTGGAGAAGGCGGAGAAGAACCCCCCAAACCAACTTTCTAACCAAAAAAAAGTAACTCTTTTTTTTTCCCCTTACTAAGAACATCATCTGAGCTGTTTTGTGCGTACGTAAGGGAAGGCTATAATTCAGTGGTTAGCCAGTACAAGTGGTCATAATTTACTAGTGAACTACAGCAAATGCAGCAAGAGCAAAACCAGCTGGAGTGCCAACAGTGGATGCATCCTGAGCTTGACTGACTGCAACATAAAGTGTTTTTCAGGTTTTGTACTTTGACTGAAGAGAAGATGGACATGAAGTTCTTTGCATGTGAAGTACGGCCAGTGCTTTTAGGTGGTCAATTGTTTGCTTAATCCAAAGGCCACTGCTAAGACAGAGTCTTGAGTTTTTCACGCTGTGAGGAATTTCCATGTGACCTTGCAACTAAATTGATTTTTGATCTGAGTGGAGTGGTGCGCTGCTGAGGAGACAGGACGGGACCTGAAGGGGGCAAACACTGAATCTTTTTGGCTTGACTTTCAGTCAAGGTAACTCACTGGGGTCTTGAAGGTGATGCAAGTAAACATCTGCCAAGTGAATCTGTGTGTCAAGGCAGCCATTGTGGGCCAACTGGGGTAGGCGGCTGTGGGTACATGTATATCAGCGTGCCAAGGAGCTATCAGCTTGAGAAGGAAGAGGGGACGCCAAGATTCTGGTTTCATTTTGCCTCATTTTTGACCAGAAAATGCTCTTCATCCATTCCTGGATCTGACCTAAAAGCTGCTCCATACATTCATTTCAATGATATGAAAACAGAATATTTAATACGAAGGTTTTCTTACTGTGTGTGAATGACTTGAGTGACAGATGAGCAAACAAACAAACAAAAATCACCCTAAAGTTTTAATTACTGAGGAAAAACAATTCACTTCCATCTCTATTAATCACTTATTTTTATAGATATCTTTCAAAATGACAGCCAGTTTGCCTTTAAGATCACAAACATTTCTTCTTAATTCTCCTTCCCTGCCTCCTGAGGGAATTAGCATATAAAAATTCACCTTTTCCCTTTCTTATCAGATTTATTTCTACTGTTTGAAATTGCTTAAAAAACAAATCATAGATATTTTTACTTACATAATTAGAAAGCTGAATAGGTGCCTGTCATATCAGTGCTCGTATTTACCAAAGACTCACAATGTTAGACAGAGGGCATGTCTGAGGAATGTAAACAAACATCCACCTTATCAGGACTTTTACCACTGAGAAACAGAAAATAACATTTTTTCCTACCCTTCTGCCCTCCATTATCCCTCCAATTTCCTAGGCTTTTCTCAGTCTTCATATATTTTCTATTTTTCAACTTTTCTAGACACATGTAGATTAAGAACAATTAAGAATGGTAGGAATGATTCACCTAAGCAGGGAGAGAGGTTCCAGACTCTCACGTCTTCATATACCCAGAAGATGGGTATCTGGTATCTAGCTTTTTTTATCACTCAAAATTAAAATGAAGGCATGCATATATGGTAATATGTTTGTATACACTTTGGGGACAATTTCATCCTTTATAAAACTAGATTCTCATAAAACAAATGCTATACATATTTCAACAGAAAATTATATATCTTTTTTTGAGAACACAAATCCTGGCATCTGAGTAATCAGATTTAATTTGGACAAGTCATCTACATATATTTCTGGGCAAAAAGGAAATAAAACCTCGGGCAACAACTCTGCTGGTATTTAGAGAGCTTTGGAAAAGTTGCTTATTGATCAAACCTACTGACTAAATATTTGAGATCATTTACAGACAACAAAATGTTTAGAGCCTTTTGTGGGACTTACAGACTTTCTGGAGAAAAGGTGTGCCTACACGTACAAATATCCTGTAAAAATTACTTTTCCATCCCCTTAATACATTTATTTTAATTACTGATTTTTAAAAACGATTATTAAAGTAATGTGGTCCTTCTGATAAATGAGAGAAAGATTAAATGCTCCTTGAGTCCATGAGTCTTATTTAGCCATCCCATTCTGCATGAAAAACAAATCCAAAATTGTCTTCTTGGATAGCCACTTTGCAGTTGTCTTGTTTGCTTTTGCATCTTTCTTGCCTGAACACCTGCGCAGCAGCATCTCCCAGTTATTGCTGATGCATGTCTCTCACATTTAGTCCTTGCCTTTCTTCAAATTTTCAGTTGTACTTTTACTGCTTCCTTTCATGACAGACGTAATTCCACCCCTCTGGACTTCCTAAATATATTTCTTATGTCAGTCTCCAGAGCTCTGGCTATTTTATCAAAGTCTGAGACTATTATTATGCATCCTCTCTCTTTTGTTGTATTTTTAATAAAGCTTTCAGCATAAAATGCAGTGAAATACCCTTTCACATTCATCATGGTTTTCCAGCTCTTCTGTCTGCCTCAGTCAGTGCCATCCAAGTCACAGCCTCTTCTGTTTTCTTCTTCCTTCTTATTCAAAGAAGGTATTAACTCTTTTTAACTTCTGTTCTTAAATCTCATCTGGAAACTTTCCTTTCCATCTTGTTTTACCAGATTTTGGAGTGCTGTGTCAGCTGGACTTGCATATGCTTTATGTTGTAGATGCAGTGACATGCTGGCAGGTTCCAGTGCAGCTTTGCTGGGTACTGCTGTAGTGTAGGCTGGGTGCAGTTCAAGGTTGCCTTTTCTTTTGGACTCTTAAGAGACTTCCCTGTCTTTCCTCCTGGGAGAAGGCGTACCTTTTTACTTTCTTATTGCTCTCTAGTCTCCAGAGTGAATATTGACTTGGCGGAGTTGAACCTTTCCAATTTTTCCTGAGCTGTTTACTTTTGTGTGAGAATAAAACCAGTTGATATACATAACGTGAACCAGACTAGGCGTGACGTTCCTTGGGCTGTCCAACCCCACAATGGGAACCTACTTACCAGTCCTAGCACATGAATTTATCAAAAAATTCCTTGTGTGAGTCCTTACTGGGGCAGCTCAAAAAAAACACTTATTTGTGTGTCCAAGACTAAGGGACTTAATGCAGACATAAAATTTTGCAGTACATGTTTGAAATACACATGAGGCATCAAAATGTTGTTGTTAGGCTGTATTTTTTTGAGAGAAGTACGGATGTGTGAGACCTACATCAATGGTTATGGAGTGAATAGACAACATTTTTAAAAACATGGTTCAGTTTTAAAAAGAGGCTCACACAGGACAAGAATGAAGTCCCTACTCTTTTGGGATGGGAAGCAGGATTTGATAAGGAGTAAAAAAATACCCAGGCCAAATCTTCAGCTGCTCTATTCCATGATAAAAGATCTTTCATAAATTATCTTTTCTGAATGGAGGCCCTCGGCTACAATAGTAATTCAGGCTGGGAATGAGAAAAGAAATGCTGATCGAATTATGCTGAAAAAGAGAAAGTATTTAAATGTTCTTAATTTGTGATAAACTTTCTGCTCTGATAAAAACAAAAACAAAACAAAAAACTTATCCTTTAATTTGCAGAAGCATAAAGTCTTTAAAAAGAATGTGTTACAAAAACCTGTAACACTTTAAAACCAGGTTCACCTAATTGCTCTTCTGCAGGCATTTTGAAGGAAAACAATTAAGATGAGCTAATGTATGCATAAGTGCTAAATATTTGAAACATTCACAGCCACGGCCACATGACAGCAATCCAGCCCTTGGGGTCAAGCTGTTCACTGGGAATTTCAGTGTGAGGAATCTCTGGCTAGCTAACCTGCCGGGGAAAAACTGCCAGCTCTTCATTCCCTAACCAGCATATGCTGTGCCATGTTCATTCAAAGAAGCTGGGCAACAGACCCATGTAAACTGTCTTTATTACTAAGATACTAAGCAGACTAATTTTCCAATCTGCTTCTTCTGGAACCATATATCTAATCATGTCAATCTTTTTATTGTTTCAACTGCAAGCTTTGGGTATGGCCCCACATGTTTAGTGGTATTCTACATTATGTATACCAACATTTTGATGTATTGTTTTATATTGCAAAAAACAGTGACACATGATTTCCTTCATATAGCTGAACCAAAAAAAAAAAAAAAAGAGAGAGAGAACAAAACCCTACATCATTTCCATACCCTCATCCTCCACTTACAGTTGTGATCTAGGTTGCCCCTATTGTTGGTTAATGTATGAATAACAGTGCATTTGCAACATGCGATCACATTTTACTGCAGGAATAAAGCAAGGTCAAAATAATATCTAATGTTCAGGCAGCATGCTGGTTCTCTCCCCATCAGCAGACTATTCTTAAATAAAGGCAACAAATTAGCATTAAAAGCTCTCCACAACAAGATGTGCTAAAATCAGACTGGATGCTCAGTGACCTGTGCAGAGAAATACAAATGTAATACATGGCTTTCTAGTGCTCCCAGTCCCAAGTGCTGGGAGTGTCAATTATGTCACTACAGCTTTTCAGATGTGGAACTGTCATGACTCAAGAAAATAACAAGAAAAAGAGAAGAAAAAAATAAAAGAATAAACTCCAGATGCAAGACGAGAGAGTGTTGCAAAAGGAGAGTGTTTTGCTCCAGCACTGGGTTTGAAGGGGCTGCCGTGTTTAGTGCAATGGGAGCCAGCTTCCCTGCTTTGTCCTCTGAAGTGGCTCATTGCAGAGCAGTAATAGTATATCTTAATAAGCATAACACTGTGAACTGAGGCATATTTTTGAGTCAGACACATGGGAGGGAAACAGAGCAGAGCAGACCTGTGTTATTTTTAATGGAGCATGTGTTTGTCTTGTAAGTGTGTCAGAAGAAAAGGAACAGGTCTCAGGTTTCTTCTCACCATGTCTAACGTGGGATGGGCGCTCTGCCTCTCCAAGTGAGTTTAGTGGTCTTTGATATTACAAATGACACAGGACAGTCTGGACTACACTTGCACCACACATTCTTTTCTACTGTTTGTGAATATCAGTGTTCATTTGAAGCTATCCTTCAGATGAAGTGCTTTAAAAACCACAAAGACAAAGATAGTTTTCATTAGATAAAAAAGATGATAATGAGACTCTGTCCTTTTCCCAGACTTATTGAGTATGTGGTGGGGGATGTGTTCTGCAGGAAAACATATTTCCTTTTACATTCACCTGGAAGAGAGATCTTGTGGTGTGGAATTGATAGCTATCATGTATACCGTACTGCAACCACTCACCTCTCATTCATAACATCAAAACCAGCATTAGAGTAAAAATGTTTGCAGTGAAATTCCAAAGGGCATTTTGAGTTTCAATTAATATTGATAATGGTTTCTTTAATAAGTCTTGGGTCAAGATGTATCTTAAAACTATTTTCCACATTGCACAGAAAGTATATTCTGTCTTTGTGATATGACTGGATCTAGTCTTACGTCCAGCAGCCAGCTGAGGCTGCTTGTCTATTATAGTCTCTTCCACCATTCCTAACAAATGAACAAATAGCTAGATGCCCTGTGAAACATTTTAAATAGAACTGTCTCCTGGAAAAACTCTTACTGACAGAGACAGGTTCGATCCAGATCAAGGGAACCTGCTTTGGGATAGAGAAGATCGATACCGGTCACTGGCTTTTTTCTTTCTTTCTTTCTTTCTTTCTTTCTTTCTTTCTTTCTTTCTTTCTTTCTTTCTTTCTTTCTTTCTTTCTTTCTTTCTTTCTTTCTTTCTTTCTTTCTTTCTTTCTTTCTTTCTTTCTTTCTTTCTATTTTATTTTATTTTATTTTATTTATTAAGAGGAGGTGAGGTAAGGATTATGATGAATAAAGTAAAGCAGAAAACAAGCAATCTATGAACTGAAGTGCATCCTTCTTATTAAACCTTATTGTGCTCTTAAAGCAGTAGCAGAAGCTGTTGCTATGAACTCTATCATGCAAGAGGCTTTCAAAAAAGCATTTAAAACTATATATTAGCTAGAAACCACTTTGTCCACAAATTCTGAAAGAGCTGAAAGTAGCTTTTGAAAAGGAACCAATGTATTTGAAAAGGAACCAATATATTTCATGGCAGAGTAAATTAGCTGCTATTTTTTACTTTTTGAAGTGTTTGATCAAAATCCAGTGCTGAGCACAAGTGTCTTAAATTAATTCTATTTAGTGTGCTTCTCCATTGGTTAGAACCTGGATCCTCTGACCTGGATCCTATATTACTAGCTGCCACACTTTCCTGCAGTCTTCTCTGGTATATGCATGAGAATGACATGTTTCCAGCACCAGCTGGAGGCGCTAAGGTTAGGTTTTTATGTTTGGAAATAATGCACAGGTTTGTGTGAGCTAGACAGATCAAAACTATGATTGCTTTCTTTTATTCTATTTAAACAGCATTATCTACTCTGATTTCACTTAACAATGAAGGTGCCAATTAAGGGGAAAGAATAATCACCAAGACCAAATCATTCCAGTAATGGAAGATTATAAAACAGAATTAGAATGTTTTTACAAAGCAATGCTAGCATTATAGCCACAATATTCTCCATAGCCTTTGGCGAGGTCCAGGAATTCAGCCTACAATATAATCAATCCTTTGCAATCCATGAGCACTAAATTCATCATTAAAATGTTGTTCTACCCTTCCCAAACCTTCTACGTAACAAGCATCTGAGTAAGATGAAAGGCATTTATTACAGGTAACAGCCTTAAGGAAAGCAAAAAGAGCAAATCTGGAAAACATATGCATATTTTTCTGGAAATGGCTACTTTTCATAAAACATTTAGTGAGTTCAAGGTCAACTTGTTCTCTTTCTGTATACTATTCATATCAGGCATTTGACAACTCAGTGACAGTCAATCTAGCAGCTGAACTGAATATATTGGGTCATCCAGTTTAAATAAAAGCTAAATCTTCATTGTGGAATGATCACAACAAAACCAAGAACAACAAAAATCTTTACTGTTTCTGACATTGCAATTAAAATCTAACAAATACCATTACAAAAGAGAGGAAATAGATCTAATGTCAGTAAAAGGGAGCTACTTGAGCAAGCATATGTGTAAATGACAGGAGATTATGGTCCTTCACACCATAGTGTGAATTTTCTTCTAATTTAAGTGAAATGTTGCGATCCTGAGAATTCTACAGATTTTTTTATTTTGCAGTATACATATGAGAAAGGGCACCATGCCAATAAGACATTCAAATTTCGCAGTTACAATTATTCTGGACTTGCCTTCTCTTTTCACCCTCTACACAAGACCACCCTGAAGCCTATTCCCAATATTGACTATTTCTCAATATGCTCTGTTCTTCAATAAAACGTATCCCATAGTGACTATTGTCCTACTGAAAAGTAACAATATTACCTTCATTGGATTGGAATCATGAGATTGTCATCTAATTTCAGAGCTGGTGAAAACAGCAGCCTGGAGAGCCAGCCAGACATATATTTTGGAAACCTCAGGAATCTTTTGTATCCATGCAAATTCTGAGGCCGAGTCCTTTTGTAATTTCAATATTATTTCTCCCTGTAGTTGCTGTCACCATCAATCTTAATTTAAAGAATTTATTCTCTGTCCATGTATGGAAATGCATGGCTTATACCCATCTTTTATAAAAAAAACCTCCTAACTAAATAAACAATAATCTGATACAGTATATGTTGAAGACAGACGGTCCTAAACAACGAGCTCATACTTTCTCTCCACCACTTCCAAATTGCAAAGCTATTTCTAACATAGTGAAAGTACATCATATCACCAATTGCCTTCTCTGTTTCAACAAGATATACAATAAAAAACAACTAGCAATTGTTTTGTGGGTGGGTTCACAGATTAAAGATCAACTATAAATTGAGAGGAGTATCAAGTTCACAATATACTTTGTTCCTTTTTGGAAACCATTACCTGGTTTTGTTTTTAAAGCTGCCACAGGTTTTCAACAGGATTCTTACTCTGAGAGCTCCATATCTTTCATCAGCTAGCACCCACTGAATGACTACCATTGAAGTTAGTGTCAAATTCTTCTGCAGACATTCAGCTGGACTCTCTGCAGGGATTTAGCTGAAAGGACTCACTGGAGGAATGATATTCCTAACAGCCACACCTCCGCCACCCTGTGTCTTTCAAATATCAGCTGTAAATATTTTGAGTATCTTCATTATTTAAAATTTTAGATCTCTTCCCCAATTTTGTAAGGTATTTTCGAAGTGGCTTTCTGCCTACAGTTATAATATATGCCTGCAGTCCAGGAAGACAGCTGACGAGCACAGTGAATCTTGCTTTATATTTGGAAACATCTGCTGTTTCATTTCCATGATGCACAGTGACGTGCTGTTTCAAGAGGAAGAACAGTCTGGTACAGGAGGCATTAGTTTCTGGTTATTTAATATGATGCTGAAGTTGGGATTCCTCTAATCTAACTCTTCTAAATCACCCTTTGCTGGTACGTCTCCATTGAGTAAAGGACTCCCAAAGAGCTGCTTAATGCCTCCTTGACTGTCAGACCATTTGCCAAGGCAATGACTGCCACCTCTAGTGAGCCTGCCTTTTCTGCTCTTCTTCCAGGTTGTTTTCTCATTCTCAAAAGAGAAGACATGTAGGCAATGTAACCCTGATGTGGAGGCAAAGCAAGTAAATTGACTGGTGGGACTTATGTTTAAGGAGTCTCTGGATTTAAGGTGACCTCCTAGGGATATAGGAAAAGTTTTCCTTTACTACGTGTTCTACAAAGCAGTCATACCAAAAAACAGCTGTTTTCAAACATATGAAAACTGGGATGCATATTAAGGGAAAATGTCCTTTGATGAATCAAGAAAATTTGGCAAAATTTTGTTCATGATAGTGGCAGAGGAAGTACTGTTTTTGAATAGTCTATAATTAATTTGAGCTGAAAACTGTTGCACCACTTTATGGGTAGGTGAAGCAAATGATTTGTCTTTGGTGGTAGGGACCGTTTTAACTCTTATCTTCAGCTGACTGAAAAAGGCCTATTTCCATGATGATCAACAGCAGATGAGTGCTGAATCCAGGATGGTAAGCTTGCTACCCCTGTGGTCTGACCCAGCGCTATTATGCTTATGGACTTTTGTTCCCATTAAAAGACTGGAGTTGAACCTTGGATAGGTTCAGAATGAGACCATATTTCTTTTGTTCTTTTCACTAATAATTGTTAATGGTAAATTTAAATTGGATCCAGAAGAGAGCATGAGTGCTTAGGAAAACTGAGCACGTTTGTGTGGTGCTGGCTGGGGTCTGGATAGATCTCCTGAGTTTGTCTGTCTTCAATCACACTGCGTGCACAGAAATTTTAGACAATGTTGAAAAAATATTATTTTGAGAACCATTTGTACTAATTTGTATTTAAAACTCCCTCATGCATTCATTATGTAGAAGCTTTACAATATATACATAACTTTTAGAGCAATGTAATTATGTAGGCCAGGAATTCTTTAATTTAAGAGGCTGGGACGGGAAGAGCTGCCTATTTCTACAGGGAGGGTAGACTTTCTTTTCCTCTTTAATTTAGATATTGGTGGAGTCTTTCTTCAGTGGAACTAAGGAGGAGTACATTTTGATCTGATTCAATTTGATTTGTCTGACTTCAGAATCTCTGTGATCAAAACTACAAAAATCAAACTATTCTATGAGCTGAACTGAAAGAAATACAATATAGCAATATTTTTTGGTCCTAAATGTTATGTCAAGGCTGTCTATCAATAATTCAGCTCATATATAAAATATTCTTGCAAATAAGATACAGTACTTCAAAGGACAAATGATCAGCGCAGATATATTTTCAAAAAATATCAGTCTCACTGTTTACTCCATTGAAGAGTGAAAGAAACCTGAGGGTGAAAAATAAAACAATGCAAGGTTTTATGCTTGGAAGGAAAAATGATTCACATTTGGAACAGGTAGACTTCTAGCATGGAATGTGTCTTAATTATTCTATTGCTTTTTCTAATGCTGTAATCGAACTTACAGCAGATAAAAAGTGCCTAAAGAAATTAAACATCTTTAATGGCAAAAAAAGCTTAACTATGGAAGAAATGTATTACAAGTGTAGTGTATAATAATGAAATGGGCTGTGCCGAGGTAATGAACTCCAAAACAGAGAGCTAGAGATGAAAAAATAAAAAGAATTTCTTAAATCTCATTTAGAATACACAAAAGAATCAATACCTTGAAAAAAATCTATGAATTTGCCCTGAGGTGAAATGCTAAGGTGGTGGGAAAAGTGTTTATTGTAAGATGACTATGTAAAATCCCTGCATTCATAGAAGCATGTTTCATGATTTTTTTTTTTACAGCTTGTTTCATGTTCACTTACATTATTTAGCAATGGGTTACATCTTCACCTTCTAAACAAGCTGAAGTGGCATTCTTCAGGTATCCATAAAGGAAGGAGTGACTGCTTATACCAGTGATTTTTAAGAGGTATTTTTGTTTTTGGAGTGATAAAAGTTATATCCCAACACCTGCAGCACTGCCTTCCTCTACTTTAATAAGATATGATTTAAACATCTAGAAATCATCAGATTGGCTTCAAAGCCATGGGTTAGAATTTAAGCGAGTACATTTGGCATGTCTAACCTTCCAGGCCTCGCGGTTTTAGAAGTCACATTCTAACTTTTCCCCATGATCTTAAGTATAGATGATTTTTTTCATTAAGTACTGGATTATTTTACACAGTCATGTGACTCTAGAAGTTGATGCTGAAGCATGCCCATCATAAGAAATTCAGATGCTACAGTAACTTGTGGTAGGGTATTGTTTTGAAGGAGAAGGTTAAAGAAACAAGCAAACAAAATAACAAAATACTTTCTTCCAAGCCTGTTTTTATTTCTTACAGAGATCATCTCTGTAAGAATGATTTTTTCCTCCAGGCCTTTTTTTTTTTTTTTTTCTTTCTTTCTTTCTTTTTACAGCCAGATCCCTGTTAAACAGGGACTTCTGGCTGTTACAGACCTCTGGCTGTTAAATTTCATTTTCATATCTGTATAAGGAACAGTGAAGATAAAACCTCCTGAAGAAACTACCAAAGCTTGCACTCATCCTGCAGGGACATTTTGGTGGGTTTCCGCTGCAGGCCTTCGCACAGCTGGGGAAATGGGTATTTATCCTGATTTCCTAGCACCCCTACTAATAATGTCTTTTTATCCAGACTTACTTGTTTCTCCAGAGATCATTAGCACTATTGGTGATACACAACTTTATATTCCTCTAGGCAGCTAGCCAACTTTACTGACCTAAGCAGTTATGAACCAAGATTTCCATATGGCCAAGACTAAAAAGGGAATATCATCAATGTCACAGAAAGTTTCTGAATTGGGAAAATGATGGGGCCACCTCACAAGTGAGGGATCATACATTGTTTCCAAGGACCCCATCAAACTTTCCAGAGGAACAAGACTTGGCTGGAGCAAAGGGCAGCTATCTTGCGTCCTCCCTTTCAGGTTACCCCATGGTCCTCATGTGCCTTTCAGCCCCCACGGAGACATAGCATTTGAGGTAGGCCTCAAGCTACATGTGTTTACATTTTGAAAAGTGTTGTACATACCTATGATCAGAAAATGTAGATTTCCTCAGGGAACTGCATGCTGTGATACTTGAGCGTACTCCAAGAGAGGCGATAAAATAGTACAATTAGAATACATCTACTACATCTATTGGATAGGCTCAACCCTGCCTTGGTAGTTAGTAAAGATCTTTAAAAAAACAATATTGATATGATGCTAGTGTAAACTGTGAAAGTAATATTAACCCAGTTGCCTCACCAGCCACGAGACAAATAATCCCAGCAAGGGATTGCTGGATCCAAAGCAGAATAATCAGTGTATTGGTGAAATACAGGGACTGAATGCACCAGTGAGTACAGGTGAACCTCCCCCTTTCCCATTGTTATTCCAAATAAGAAAGGTGAATTTTCAGGTTCATAGTGTTGCTCCTTTCCTCCTCTTGCTTCATCTCTTTACTCCTTCCCTCTTCTACCCATTCAGAGTGGCAGAAAATATAACTTCGTAAGATGTTTTGGTGTGGGTATGGTGCTGAGATGGGATTTTTGTTTTTTCATTCTTTTGGTGAGGGAAGCTGAACAGACTCATATAGACGGATGGGTGAAGTGAAATAGAATATTACAGAATAATCTTCAACCTTTGATGAGGAAAATGAGATACAGGATGACCGCTGTTTCATTGACATCCATGAACAAAGACATAAAAACATCCAAACCTCACTGTGAGAAAGAAAGTTAAGGGGACCCCATGATGACCCACAGCTACAATTAGAAGGGTGGCCCTGGTGGCCATCAGGACAACAGGGATCCCACTTAAGTATCCCTGTGTGGCTGCAGGAGAGACTGTGCCTGGTGCATGGGGAGCAGCAAAGAGTGTTTGGTGAGTTCTCAGAGCGATGTTTTCCTCTTGTTTCTGCATAAGAGGTAATATTGACTTAAACAAAAATCATGTAAAACGGGTAGAACACAACTCCATGTTTCCTAATTTCTGTAGTAATTTCATGATTATGTTTCTAAAAGAAAGGACGCATCTTTATATTCATAATTAACAGGAAATACATGTTATACATTAAATGTGACACAAGAGAGATGAATTATGCAGTAAGCTCAGTGTGTGCTGATCAGCACAAAGCCCAAGGCACATTCAGCAGAGTTTCTATGAAGATCTGTAATGAGTTTCAAGTACATCATTTCCTGATGGAGGGTAAGAAAACATCCATCAATGCTAATTTTCCCACAGTTTTTAGCTTTTTATGAATACTTTACAGCTTACAAAAAAAGAGATGAATTTCTAAAGTGCAACTTGAGAAAACTCTTTTAGTAATTAGAGAGCATTTCTAGCCAAAACTAATGAGGTCTGAACCTTAAACATGAGTCTGGTTCAAAGTTGACAAACCCAACCTCTGTTGTCTTCCAAAGGCTTAAATCAATTCTCCAAATCTGAACGTGGATATTTTGCTTTCTTCTTGAACTCTAAACCAGGGTTGTTATTTTGCCTTCAAAAGGTCATTTCAATTTGAATATAGGTGGTAGGCTCATTCCTGATTCTGTATTAGTGTTTCACAGGATTAAGGATTTTAAATTATCTGAAAAAGTAAATTTTGCTTTTGATTGGGACACCTCTATACGAAGATTGAGGGCTCTGTGAAGTAATGGTGACTTTGTAGTTGTGCACTTGATCATATGCACCAGCTAACTCTTCTCTTAAGCTTCTGGAAAGCTGTTGCAGCAAAGACATTCGGACATATTAGGAGTAAGGTACTAGATTTTAGATAATGACAAGAAGAAGAAAACAACTTTTCTAGTTAGAAAACTGTCCATTTTATATTAAATCTATTTGCTTAATTCCAGACTTCAGATAACCTAAACCCAAAGCCTGTGAATATTTTCCAGCTAATGCATGCTGCTTATTTAGTGAGGAGACATTAAATATATTCTCTTTATATAAACATAATATTAAACATATAGTATAAACATAATATATTAAATATAAAAATAATTCCTGTTATAGCATGGTAATTAACCCCTTAAGATCCTAATGATTTTGGAGAACTTAGAGGTGGTTGGGTCAAGAGTTCTGAAGAGCTTTCAGAAGGAAGTGCTAAACTGGTTTATATGGAGGATACATCAGAGTCTGAAATGCATATATGGTTGGACCATGAGCTTACACTAATAAATGCATCAAAGCAGAGCAGAAGGCCATGCTGCCTTTCACAGTGTGTGTGGGACAATTACAGGAGGATGAAATCAGCATTCCTCCTACCAGTTATGCCATCTTCCTTCTTCCCACATCTCAATAGCAGCAACAAGCACAAGAGAAACCATTGTCCTCTTTGCTCAGTAAAACTTGCCCTAACAAATAACATCTTGTTATTTGACTGTGTCCGTCTCCTGCTTATGTCCCTCCGTAATGTTAAATGAAAGATCTGTCAGGTCACCACTCTGATTTAATGATAATTTAAGATGATATTTTGTAAAGATAGAATTAAGTAATGTTTAAGTTTCTTAACACTGACTTCTTTCCAGCATCTTTCACTTGAACTAGAAGGTTTTTCTATATGCACTGAGTAGACTTTATTTGATGAATCACATAATCAAAAGTCATGACCTGTTGAAGGTAGGAGATGAACAACACCAAACAAAATAACTTCAGGTATACATAAAAAATGAAAAAATGCTCTTAGTAATTAAAGACACTTGAATTTTGCAAGACAATCCTCACTTTTCAAATGTGCTTCAGTTCCAAAGCAGAGCTCCTTTCAATCATGTTTATGTTTTTGTTAGTATTTACAGACATTTATGCAAATAGGTTTTTGTTCACAAAAGTGTTTTAAGGAAAGACAGCTTTGAATGAATCCAGGCATGACCAACAATACTGCACAAACACTGCATATTACTCTCCTCAAAACTTTTCAGCTATTCATTCAAGACACAGAAACAATTCCATGGGCCTGTGTGACCAAGTTATGAACGGTAAAAAAATCATGCTTGATTGCTTTGGATTTATACAAAGAAATAACATCCTTTTTCGCATCATCTATCCAGTGATCACTGGATATTAAGAGAAAGCTGGATATAGTTTCTCATGATGTGATATTAGGAAAAAAGACTAATTTAATCTTGGTCAAAGTAGGTAAAAAGTCATTCAACTCTGGAATTAATACAAAATTATTTTCTGATGCAATATGGAATAGAAAAATATTACTGAATATTATTCACTTATCTTTCAAGCAGACAAAACTTTCGTAGTCTAATATCACACTCATTGCCCTGTTCAGTAGTTAGTATGTCAAGTGTGCACACTGGATCTTAAATTATACTGGAAAGCTTGAGAGTATATCAACATTTGCAGCATAAAAATGTCTTCCCTTTGATCATTCAAGCTTTCCATCACCCTAGGTGGTCCTAACTAATAAGGAACTGTGATCCTCTTTACTATTTGATTCCAGTAGCCATGCAACAGACCACATCCAATTAGTGCTGGCCATTATTGTTTTAGTCAACTGCTAAAACACTTATCTATAGATTCACGATCTTGTCTGTAAATCAGTCCCTTTTAACTGCATATTCATACATCACGTCACTATATGAATGGGAAACAATATTTCTTGCTCTCTTAAGGATTTAAAAATTCAATGTCTTTTTCTTGGAGATATTTTTTTTCCTCAATGGAAAAAAAGTGTGCAGGTGTTTTAATATATGTAATGTATATTACTGAGTGGGAGCCATATTCTGAAGTTCCATGCAAACATATACTATGAACAACATAAATCTTTGATTTTCTCTGGATATCTCTACGAAGTTCTTGGTATAAGAATCTTGTTTACAAGTCTGATATGCCAGTGTTATGCCCAGGCAGTCTGTGTTCAATCCCATGTCTCTGCTTCAGCAGCTCTGTCCCTTGTCTACCTTCTTATAGCTGCTGGGCACTAACATCCCTACTCGCTTTTTGTATTGAGAACTCAGAAAAATACACCTGCAGAGAAGGAATTAGCATCCTCAGAATTGAATACCTGCTCATGGTAACACTCTTTTGCCAGACAGCTATTCTGTAATGGATTTAATAAGGTGTAGTGCATGTTCTTGAAATCTTTGAACACAGGTGATCGTATACAGGACATCAGGAGTTAAGGAGAAGTTATGACTGCAGGATCACAATCACATTGAGCAGATGTCCAGCTGTGGAACAGGATGCTATGTATGTTTTGTTTAGATATTAGGTTTTAATGATAAAGGAAGAGGGCTTGATGGTAAAATTCATTAGCATGGTGACAGTTCCTAAATTTTTGAGGGAGTTTCAAGCAATTGCAACCAGGCAGGTCCTCTACTAATTTCTTTCCTGTATTAAAAAAAAAATATAATTGAATTTGAGACTATTGAGAATGAGGAAGTTACCAAGGGGAAAGTGAGGAATGACCTATAGGTGCAGACCCAATCTCTACTGAAACCTTAGGCCTCCTCTTGCTTAGGTTATAGGTTGCTTTCATTTTCTGACCTAATAATTTTGGAAAATGTGTGTTTGTGATGAGATCATAGCAGGGTAAATGTTTCAGCTATGTAAGTTACAGAAAGCCCTTTGGATACATAAATATTTCCCACCTTTGAGGTTTATGATAGTAACTTCCTCTCCTCAAATCTCGTGTAGGTAGCAGTACGCACCATGATCTCCCAGTACATGCCATGCCATGGCTTGTGACTTAGAAGCACAGGATAGTCAGTGGTTCCTGCTGTAGTGTCTACAGCACCTATGGCTGACCTTAACCTTATCTTCAGCCCAGTTATTCCATCAGGATACTTTATCAGGCTGAATTATCTGACAGAGGTCTTCCCAGTGCTCTGAAGGTCTCATGTCAGCAACCTGAAGCACTAAGTGTTGATTTTCAGCACTAGTCAGCTGAAAAAGTCAAACCTTTATAGTTTCATTGCTATACAGTCCCTTAATTCCACATACTCCTCAGAGTTTGGGTTAAAATCTCCTGCTAGTGGAACATACAGATTTAAGACTTCGGTTTACTTCCATTTTAATATATAGGTGTAGATTTAAATATATATAGATGTGTTTTAAATATTTGTGAAAGAAATAGACTTAAAAGAGGGGAAGTGTCTAAGAGAGGAACGACAAAATAGATTTGCTCTGAACTGCCTAGGATCATTTAAAACCAATGAATTAAAAATCAGGTAGTCAGTGAGGGCTATGATTTACACTACAGAGGTGATAAAGCCTTTTGTGTTCATATTTACAAAGAAAGCATTAAACTGCAGTGATTTTTGATTTTTTTCTTCCCACTAGGGAGAAATGTGAAACTCAATTTTACCCCCAATTGGAAAGGTGCTAATTTGTCTGACAAGTTGCTGGATTCTCAGCATGTTTGAGGTATCCTTGATGTATCAACACCTTCATGCTGAATGAAGGATGCCTTTAATGTGTAAATGTTTAGTACATATCCTATATCTCATTAGCCAAGAACAATACAAACCACACACAGGCAAGAAGGGTCAGAAAAAAGGTCCAGTCAAAGAAACCATCTTTTATGTCCTAATTAAGTGAGCAAACATTTGGAATACATCTAATTTCCAAATAGATCATCAAAAAATATGCTTGATGTTCATGGCCTAATGTGTGTCCTAAAGGCCTGATAAGTCTAATATCCAACGGTGCATCCTGAATTAGTGTCATGTCGTAATGTTGTTGTTTTAAAGTTCTTACTGCAAGCAATATTGCAAAATATTTATTAAGAGTAGTAGAAGCAGTCAATAACCAAAACATAAAGGTATACTTTTCCAGATTATTTCTGTTGTTAGTCTAAACCTTGGTAAGTTACATGTAACTTTAGAAATTTAGTTTCATTGGCTCTCTTGTGAGAATGAAAACATTTCTAGGCAAAATGAAAACATTTCCTAGGGAAATACCATCTCTGTTTGAATGAAAGGTGGAATGGAGATTCCAAAAGTATAACAACATTAAAAAGAAGCCAAGCCGGTGGAAAATGGATACTTTAAAGAAAAGCTAGTAGAAATGTATGCATTTGCATTGAGCTGTAGCTCATGCAGAGCACAGGGCTGCTGGTGGTGGGGAGAGAGCTCAGCTAGATGTCTTCTGACGGGACTTTTCTGTCTGTGAGATGAGAAATGTGACAGCTCTGAATGAGGAATGGGAGGACCTGGTTGCCCACTGGTTATCCCTGCCATTTTCCTAGTTTTGAAAAGTTTTCCAGGCTGAGACAAGAGTTTCAAGTACAACAGGACTCTAAATTAGAATTTTGCTCATCTGTGTTTCTGATTGTTATCTTTAATCTCCTTCAGAATATACTGCTTCAGGTATTTGATTCCATGGTTTTGATAAATACAATAATTAAGCATACAATAGGAAGGGAAACAAAGGGCAAACAAACTCTGCAATTTAAATATATTAAAAAAAAAATAAAATCTTGGATTTTGCTGCCATAGATTTTTACAAGGAATAGGAGGGACAGCTGAGTGGCACAGGCTGCTGAGCATAGCCAGAACTTCAGTGCAGCCCAAATGTCTGCTGCGGACAGGGACAGGGAGACAGTGGTCTCCGGCAATCCATGGTCTAAGGTCACAAAGTTTGCCACGTTTCGCAGTTACTGAGCTAGAGTATTAAGAACATGGCTGTAGATGTGTTATATAGCAAAGGGTTTTTGCCAGTTGAGCTATAGCTACAGCTCAGCTGACCATCTGACTAAAATATCCTGCTTCTCAGCAGAGCTAAATAGTCTGTATAGACCCATTTACTGGTACAGCTATACTAATTACTATACTGAGCAATGCAGAGTATGAGTTCATTGCAGTAGGTATTTCTGGGAAGTATTCCCAGCTTGTGGATTTTATTTTATTTTTATTTTTTAAATCCCTACTTGACAATCCTGGGTACATGTTTCCCAGGAGAGGAAACATGTTTTTAATACTGTGATTGAAAAATGGGTCTTGTTTGTAGTGCTGGTGAGATGCATAAAAATTATCTGCATCTATTTGCTTGTTATGCAAGTTTTGAAACTTGGTATTTAAATAAATCTCCATGATGTGTTTATGAAATTTTGCAAATTCCTTTTTCCAAGTTTAAAGTGTTTAAAACAGCTCCCTCTGTCCTGCACCAGAGGTGGAGCAAAGTGTTGGTCACCTGCCCCCTCTAAGTAAGGGCACTGAGTTCTGGGATATGGGGTCAGAGTCTGTCCAAGGTGGCCTCCAGGTCCCACCTCCAGGGCACTCGGGCTCTCTGCCCAATGTGCCCCCATTGCCCTTCCATTGCCAGCAGTCGGGTGGTGCTGGGAAGCTGCCCAGCAGCCCCAGCCGTCTCCTGGGCACCGCCGTCTGCTGTCACTGTTGTTCTCCCCTGGAGCAGCCTCCCCTGGTGGGCTTGTTACCTACCCCATTGCCTATCCCACTCTGGTGCTGGTTTAGGTGGTGACTCTTGCACTCTCTCTAGACCAAAGCATAAGCTGGGCTTGAGCCCGTGGGGCGAAACACGGAGCTTCTTGTCCATGTGGAGCTCCTGGAGGGGGACAGTCATCTCATGTGGCCCTTGCCACGGTCCTTGCCAATACCTGCTTCTCTGCAGACCACGTGAAGACTCTGATGTGCTGCACACTTCTGGCTGGCTGTGTTCCAGTGCTGCGCGAGAGACTAGAGAATCTCTTTTAATTGCTGTTTATCCCCACTACCCAAAATCAAATGCCATTTGTCAGTCAGTTGCAATAGTGTCCTCATCCTGTATATGAGTTCATTCCTTCTTTCTGCTTCTCTTTTCCAGAGGTTGATCCCTTTGAACTGCTGAAACCTGATGACTTGCAATCAATAGTCTGTAAAACAATAAGGTCAGCAATGTGAAGATTTGGATTTTCCTGCCTCTAAAAGCAGAGTGCTGTGCTGGGCCAGTGAGGTGAGTCTGACTTTAGCTGACTGCCTGATAGAAGAACAGTGCGAGGAAAGGGATTAAAAGTACCTGGAGACGTATTGAGCTGTTAATACAGTATCTGTCCCTTCTTATATATAGATGGGGGAAATATGGCTGCATAACCTTCAATAGGTGTGATTGATAAATGTCATTTTCTTGTTCAATATTAAATCACTGACAGACCCTTTGACTGGAGATTTGTTTTCTAAGGCCCACGTTCTACACTGTAACCTTGCAAAACGATTAGGGGCATTTACCAGCCCAGTCATAAGATTGGTCTTTCCAATGAAGGTGAAACAGCAGTCCGGTTTTATTTATTTATTTTTAAAATGTTTTCTTACCAATAAGATTATACTTACTTGTTCCACGCAAATAGAAATTTTAAAGAATTGGATGAATGGCAGAAATGTTATATGCTGTCATGCTTTGATATGAAATACAAGTTTGGATACAATTCCTAAGATGGCCTAAATTCAAGCTTCTAAACTGGATCTCAAAATAAAGCTGGCACCAGCAGCTCTGGACAATTTGTTTAACTTCCATGCACAGGGGGGCACATTATGTAATTATATGTAGCACAGAAAAAACTAGCATCGTACTTACCTACAGTCCAACCTGCCCTCTTCTGAGTGGATCAATGCTGGCTCATACATCCATTTTAATCTGGCTCCCCTGAATGCAGCAGGACCTCATAGTAGCTTGGTTACACCCAAATTCATGTTGCAGTCAAAAGAATAATTAAAAAAAAAGAAGTAAGGATCAGACAGCCAATCAGTGAAATGATGCTGAAGGAAATTTTCCTCAGATTTGACAAACTGGCATATGCATGGCCTCAAGGGGTGCTGAGGTATTCAGAAATGCTATAGACAGTTATGTCCACATCAATATGTCTGTTATTCTTCATCTAAATAACAGAGAGAATATCTGTGACATTAAAAAAAAAAAAAAAAAGATGAATTTGCCTAATATGTGAGCAGGGCTGGGATCACGGTCCTGCATTGATGGAATAGCAGGGAGTGCCCGGGGTCAGTGGGTGAGTGGCAGAGCTGTGTGGGGATGGTTGCATGGGGCCAGCTCACGGCGCTGCCCCAGCCCACGGGTTAGCAAGGCCGGGTGAGCTATTCATAGTCAAGAACTTGCACACAGAACATAGCCCTTAGAAAAAAGAAAATAAAGAAACTGTTTTTTGACTAAAAGGTTGAAGCTTATGTGGTTTGAGGTTATCGTCTGATGAACAGTTTGTCCAAGGAGTTATTGCTAAAGTGATTACTGAGTGTTGTGGCAAGTGTTCCAAATTGATCAGATAAATCATGAGCGAACCAGCCACAGCAGCTGGGTGACATGTTCCTGTGTCTGACTGGCTGATGAAAACTCTCTGGATTAGTTAACTGTATAAATACTCATGATCACAAAGTTGCTGTAGGCTTTACATAAATTCACCGTGTTGGTTTCTAGTACTACTTGGAACTAGTAGAAGTTCCTACTAGTCAATTTACTAAGTGCTGTTAAACATTTATGTTACATTAGTGTCTGTGGCTTAAATCAGAAAAGCTGCAAGAACTAGCCAGCCTTCACAAAGTTCAATTTCTGCCTGGCAGAAGTTAGCTTGCATCAATTTGAAGAAAACCTACTGTAATGAAGTCTTCCTGTTGAGAGTGACCAAAACAGATCACAGGAAGGAGCACAGCAAATAAGAAAAAAGCAAACACCAAAACTGTTAGGAAGACAGACAAGGTACTTGAACAATTTTTTCATGGACACTTTGACTTTATTGTCTATATTCATTTACTTTATGTCACAGAGTTTTATGTCACAGTAGCAGTACTCGTAATAGGAACAAAACTCCATCTCTGACCTAATACAATAAGGACAAACATTTACATATTTAACCTCAATTTAGCTGTCTGTACTGGTAGGAGTGAGAGGTAGAAGAACTTAATTACACTTAGAGATCTTGTGATTGTTCTCTTCAAATACAATTTTTCCAATCCACAGACAAAGTTATGTTTTTGTTAGGGTATTGATCATAGATTGTTTGTACACTTATCATGGATCCAAGTAAATATTAATTTCAGATCTGAATCCGACTATTGGATGCCTACACATTTATTGCTGCAGATTTTGAAAAGATTTAGTGGGACGCATGTGTAGAATTGTGAAATCAGACCTGGATCCCTGGAATTGCTCATTGACCATAAGCGTATGGAAAGAAGAGCACTGCTGTTTTCCTCTGGCTCATTTTTAGTTTTGGGATTCCAGTAGGCAATGCTAAATGTGAATCCCCTCAATGCTGACCCCTCCTGCATTCCCCTATGCAGCTGCACATTCTGAATGCTGTAAAAGCACATCACATAGCACAGTGGGATCTGCAAACATTTATACAGTAGATGAGCCACAGTAACTGTTCTGGTTTGAACTGGATATCATAGATAGTTTGTGCAAGTTCATGTATGAAAAGCCATATGCTGAAATGAAAATATAAAGAGGTAGGAAAAGAAAAACCATGCCTTTGTTTCTGTGAAGCGTTTCGTAGAATCAAAGAATGATAGATTATCCTGAGTTGGAAGGGGCTCGCAAGGATCATTGAATCCAACTCCCGGCTCCACGCAGGACCACCCAAAAATCAGACGAAGTGTCTAAGAGTGTTGTCCAAGTGCTTCTTGAACTCCAGCAGGCTTGGGGTCGTGACTGCCTTTCCAGTGCCCAGCCACCCTCTCGGTGAAGAACCTTTTCCTAGTATCCAGTCTGAACCTCCCCTGGGTATTTTGCCCCAAATATCCAAACGTTGTTGCCCAAACACAGCCAAAGAATTTATTGTTCCTCTTTCATTAATGGTGTTTGCCTGCATAGCGTCAGGATTATCTATAGCTGAGACACAATTCACACTTCCCAGATCCATATTCCACTTCTGTGCTGCTGGGAAGGTCTGGCAAAGCCTCTCCTTGTTTGTGGGCACGTTGCATTGAACCATCTCATGGTGCGAGTTCAGGCAGCTTCGTTGTGTGCTGCTGACGGGAGCTGAGCGGGATCTCTAGCTGCTGCAGCCGGCTCCCATGCCGTGCTCCTGGCCGCTCGCGGGGTGCGCTGGGTGGGTGTCTGCGTGGCAGCGGCCCCATCGAGCTGCTGGGAGTCAGCAGCACTGCAGAAGCCACAGGGCGGCTCCTGGGTGTGCCTCAGCTCCTCGCTCTTCCCAGATAACTGGCACTGGAATATAAAATTGCTCTGACTCCTTTTCTTTCCCTGGCGTATAGGGGCGTGCATGTATTTAACATATACATTCACAAACCATCAGCCTTAGCACTGTTTTCTCTTTTCCTAGATTACCTAGAGCTTCAGCTCATTTACAGCACTGTAATTCATTGACTCAGCAGCACAGACAGTCAAGGATACACCCCCTGGGTGCTTCATTTTTTCCACAGAAGTTCCCAGGGTGCCGAGGGTCATTTTCAAGGCTTGTGTCTGTCTAAGGCATTTGAAGGTCAAACCCAAGTGGTCTGTGGAGCTGCTTCATGCTCTGAAATCATGTTCTTCCAAAACTGGTATCTCCTGATATGGAAACAGTATCCTGGATGTGGAGATAACGGATTTTGCCCTTGGGAGCAAGCAGGGTGACCTTTTCACTCCTGGATGGTGGGTCTTGGGCACAGCCTTCCTACCAAGGAAGCCGCAATGAACCAAACACCCACGCCTTATATAAGGCGTCCTGGCAACTCAGGCAGAGCCAAGCTAATGTTGAGCAGAACTTAAATTAGTTATTGTAATTCCATTCAAACTGAAACTTCATGTGTACCGACAGTATTCAAAGCACAGGATTTTGTTTCAGTTTTTCTAATTTCTAAACAGAACTTCGAGAATTTGCCTACTGGGCGTGATGCAGGATTTATGCCAGGTGTTAGCTTTTCCTTAGGCACCTCAGTGAAATAAGGGGCAGTTAACAGCTTCCACCACCTGACGTTCCTCATTACTTCTGTGGGCAGATGTTCAGCTCTTTAAACTTTCAGAATATTTAAAGAAATGTGGCCGCTGACCTCTGAAGCCCAAGGGGAGCTGGGTGGCTCTGAGCCTGTGAGCAGTGTACAGGCCCCTGCTCCGCCCAGGTGCCCCCTGGCACAGAGGAACTGCTCTGCTTTCTCAGGGACATTTGGATGTTGAATTCATTTCTCACAGTGGCCTTTCCCTCTTCTCCAATCTTCTTCAAAATGACCAGCAGAACCAAAATCGCGTTTGATTAAAAGAAAGAGAACGAGCTGAACTCCTAGCAAACAAACAAAAACAGTTTGAAATTTTTACTTCAAAAGCACGGCAGTAGTTTACCAGCAAGGACTGACTTCATTAATATTGCCTTATTTATGCTGTTACCATTACAGTTTTTCAGTGTTGCTGTTCAGAAACATTTTAAAGAGCCAACTGTTGTAGTGCTTTGAAATCTCTCTGCCCAGGAGTGAATCTTTGCATTAATTTCCAAAACAATCAGCTCTTCCATGTGGAAGCTCTGCAAGCTGATGCAAGCCCATCAGTTGTCAGAGACAAATAAAAAATAACAGGCTTCCTTATTCTACACCACTTTGCTTTTCTATTCATTGTCTCCTTCCACATTTCCGTATTTGCTCTCCAGCAGCAGCTACAACAGGCATGTGATGGGGTAGCACACACACGCGTGCATTCATGCATGCATGTCAATAGGCTGAAAAAATGAAAACCATTGCCTTATAATTCCCCTATATATTACTCTCGTATCATTTTTCCTTTTTCCTTATCATCCTTTCTTCCTTTCCCGGTCCTTTATATCTGTACATCTTCTCTGCTTGCATTTAATAATGCTGTTAACTGCCCTGACATTGTGAATCCAGGACTAAATGTGACCCCAAACTGCTGCCATTTCCAGGGCCTCTTGCTGCTGCGCACTGGCACTTCTTTTTGTGGTGCCAGAGCCAAATGCAGAAACCCGACATAGGAGCTGTGCGGGACATAGGGAGCTGACCTCCATGAAGTTACCCGGAAGTCATTCTGCCCAATTAGATCCAGAACCAGACCCTTATATCTTCAGTGTATGGCAACTGAGACCTGATTTAGAACATCAAGTAAGAACATGAAGGGCGATAAGGTGAGAAGCAGGCTTTTGTGCTGAGCTCTGGGGGTCCCGGCAGAGCGCAGCGCTGCAGGAACGCACCCAGGTGAGCCCAGCTGCCTCGGCATCGCTGGCATGTGCTGAAGTCAGGTTTCACTGCTTCAGGTTTCACCCAAGCTACTTGGGTTAATAGCGTGAACAGGCAGCAAGCAAGAAACATTTATGCAATGTCGGCAGCGAAATTAGCATCATTTCCTTGCCGAAACGTTGTGTACACCAGCAAACACAGCAGTCTGAACAGAAGTTTCCAGTCCTGAGAAGTTACGTAGCTTGCAAATATTTTGTTTTACAGTTGTGGTCTTTATGTTGAAGTAAACTGCAAAAACATTGAAAAAAAAACAGTTCTTCAGGATTAAAAGAAAGAGTGGAGGTAAAATAAATATGGAACAAACTGAATGTGGGTGCAGATGTCATCACAGCAGATCCGAGAGGCTCCCACTTCTGAGTGTGCTCCCACGAAAGCCTTTTTGGGTGAGTAGCCACACGCACGGAAGAATTTGGGATTTTTCAGGGTGATCGTGCGGTTGCAGGTAACATCTTGAAGGGACGGGAGGAGCCCAGCGGCAAGCACCGGGCGGGCACAGCGCGCTCCAGCCCCGGCTCCGGCCGCCACCTAGCGGCTGTGCGGCCCCTGCTGGGGACAGGAGGGGCCCTTGGGGGGCGGCAGGGCTCCGGCCTGCGCTGCCCGGCCTCGGCCCTCTGCCTCGGGTGGATGCAGGGCGCTGCTTGCCACCGAACCCCCTGTTTGGAGCGTCTCGATTAAGTGCAAAGTGGGAGGAACTGAACCTTAAGAAACCTCCCCGCCCCACCCCCCCCCCCGAAAAAAAAAAGAAAAAAAAGAAAAAAGGAAAAAAAAAAGAAAAATAAAAAAGAAAAAAAAAGAAAAAAAGAAAGAAAAAAGAAAAAAAAAGAAAGGGAAAAAAAAAGAAAAAGGAACCCCACCACCAAACAAATTAAAAACACCTCCACGAAACAAACAAAAACAAACCCCAGCACCCCGTTGATTTCCTATTCATTTTCACTGCTTTTCCTGTAGTCCTTTATACTATATTATTAAGAGGCCCTCATACTCTGACACCACATAGCAAGATAAAACTAAAACACAGGTTTTTAATCTGTTTTGTTATTCACTTGTACCAACTTGGTAAAGCTACTGAAAGCAGGAGTAAGGGCACATGCATTTCTAAAGACAGGCTTTGTAACTTAAAAATGACAGCAGCTCCTAAAATACAGCACTGTTCTATAGAAAAGCAAGTAAAATAACGAAGTACACTACAGTTAGTTGTTACACTGCTGCTGTCAGTCAATGTAATTCCTACCAGCTAACAATAAAAATGTTTTGACATGCAATCTTGTACACACTTCAGTAATAGTTACCTAACAGGAACTTTCAGCCATGGAAATATTTCTTTTTCCGCTGCCTTAGAATCACGAACATTTTGTTGCAATACAAGTCCTGCTTTACAGGACACCTGCTAATGGCAGCAGCCACCAGAACCAACTTTGTGAATTGCATTGTACAGAAGAGACGTAGAACGCAACAGTTATATTTCATAATAAAAAACAGCTTATCATCAGGGACAGCAGGCTTTAGTTTCTTACAGAAAAATACCATCAGATCAGACGGTGCTTGTAATGGGAAATGGAGGCTCTCCCAGTTGTCTTTGGCTAGTTAAGTTCCTTTCAGGCTCCAGCCTGAGCCGAGGCAGTGAGGTGATTACGTGTTGGGTGATGATGGAGCTAAGGGGTGCCCAGCTTGTGCTCAGCCCCATGGGCATTAACAGCACCCAGCACAAGCAGAGGCTGACGCAGTGGTTGTGTCCACGACGCCTCCGTCCCCAGCTCAGGAAGGCACAGGAGTCCACAGCTGCTGTTATGGTCATTCCCGCAGCACTCAAAAAGTAGCTGGATGGTGCAGGAGTGCTGCTGTGCTGGGCTCCCCACCACACTCCTTTTGGAGTCACGCAGGGATGTGGTTTGCTCTCCCCGTGGAAGAGATCTGTAAATGATTTGAAGGTTCAGAGTTCAGGGGTGGTTTGGAAAAACACCCGGCAGGCTGCAATGCCCGTGGGGGAGCGGTCTTGTTAGATAGGTTGTCTCTGGGTATTTCTGGCATTTCACCTCCTGACTGAAGTCAGGAAAACTCAAAGAAAGAAAAAAATATGGAAAAATACATCCAGACACTTCCAAAATTGGAAACTAGTTTCCTAACATTTAGTCAAAAGCACAAGTCAGTTCTTGTTTTAACCGCCCAGTCCTCCTTGGAGTAGAAAATATTCAGTGCAATTTCCTTTCAGATATCAGATAAGCAGCAGAAATAGCCACCCAAGAATCAGAGATGTGACTAATTCCCATTCATTAGAAGTGTGCAACATAAATAAATATTTGTTTTGCTACTCATTAATTATACTGGGATGCCTCCAGCTCTGTCACATGTATCCATGTCTGCTTCCATGTTGCCTTCGAATAAATCTGCGTCGCCATTCTACAGGTCTGTATCAATGAGAGGAACCAGGAAAGGATGTGAGCCATGGGCATCTCCCCCACTGCCTCTGCAATGCTGGTTTCTGGGGATATAGGAGGAGGAGAAGGGCTCCAGAGGGTAAGATACAGCTACTAATTTTGTTACTGGCATAACATCGTGTGTCTGAGGTTCAATTCCCAGATGGCTTTCCTAAGCCATCAAATTGCAAATACTGCTGGGGAGTTTTGTAATTCACCTCAGCAGTATATGTAAACACTACTTAATGGATGGCTTTAAGGCTGTGTTCCTGTTCCCAGGATTTTTCACTGCAGTGTTGGAGCTTTCCCTAGGGCTGTGCACAGTTTGCCGTGCATCCAGGGACCAGGCAAACTGTGCCATTTCAGTCCAAGTCGATTATGTTTTTTAACAGAATTATTATTATTATTATTATTATTATTATTATTATTATTATTATTAGAACTTTGAGTCACCAAATCTAAAACTTCCCTTGTAAATGTATCAGTTCTGAGGGGAAAGTTTATCAAACAGGACGAAATGTCTGTATAGGAAAAAAAAATCTTCAGTGATTAGGGCACTTGCATATGGGAGCCCTACAGTCAGCAGAGTGGTGATTTATGAAATAGTAAGCCAGCAAGGGAATCAAGCAGAGCAAGGATTTGAACCTGCTTTCCAGACTAGTTTCCCACTCGTTGGTTCATGGGCTCAGTATACCCTCTTAGTGCCAATCCATTTTGTAGAGCTAGCTAAATATTCATTAAGTTTGGGATAAAAACAACATAAGACAGCAGTTACAGTAGCTGCATGAGGTATGGGCCGATCACGCTCAAGCCCTTGATTCACACTGGTCAGAGGAAAAGCTCGTGCACAGCTATCATCTCACATACTGTGAGCTTATGCAGGACATGGCTCTCCATTCAGCATCACCCAGAAACAAACACAAATTCCTCACATATTTTTTGCTTGATTCTGCCTACCCCAATGTAATGGAAATGAATAAAATTAAAAATTGGGCTGTATATTTATATTCCCATTTTCTGTCTTACATCTCATTACTGTGTAAGCCTGCTTTTAAATTGTCCACAGTGCATTTCTGGCTATTCCAAGATTACCCTGAAAGAAGTCATTGTGTTTAACTTTGAAATTAAAGCTGGTGGGAATGGAGGATGCCCCAATATTAATTATATTAACAGAAAGTGATGGTGCGAGGTCAAGGGGAAGTGCAGAGCTAGAGTGCTCAAAGTATCATCAGTTTTGTCATGAAAACAGATGTGCTCCGGTGCTTCTCCTTTCCGCGTATGGGGAATTTGCTCAAGATCAGGATCTTCTTTGATCATTGCCTCAAAGGTTTTTGTCCCATTCTTCTACTTTCTACCTTTCAGAAGGGATCATGTATATTTTTCCCTTTTCCTTTTGTTACCTGTTCAAAAAAAAAAAAAAAAAGACAAAAGAAAAAAAAAAAGAGGCCACAGCATGGGGCAGTGGCCCAGCTCTGCCTGGTGCTGCAGTGCCCATTGACAGCAACCTCACGCAGAGGTCCTGGTGCTGAGAGGAGCAGCTCAGCATTGCCTGCTGCACACCTGCCTGCCAGTAAGATGTGGTCAAAGGGACCCTTTCAGGTAATCTGCTGAGCTAGATGGTAGCAGTAGCCCTTTAACATGAGGAAGACAAGGGGCAGTGAGGCCTCCCAGGCTCCTACTTGTGGTATTTCATCTGCTGGATGCTGCAGATGCTGTACGCTCAGTGAGAACGACAGGAGAAGCTAAGATTAGTTTTTAGCACAATTTTACATTCTTCTGTTCTGGGCTTGTGCCAGATCTTAGTGTTACTCTAATGATAACTGTAGGGGACGTGTACACACGTGAACTCACTTTACTACAAAAATCAAAAGAGAACGGACATTTACAGCTGATAATCCAAAATGTAACTGATCTCTCTGTTGACAGAGAAGTGTTTATATGACCAGAGATTCAGAAACCTCCAACAGATCGGCCAGCCTTCCCGCAGCAATACCGTGTGAGGTACCGTAGCATGCTGCAGTGCCTAACTCCTCTGACCTGAGCAAGAAGGTGTGCATTGCCCCACGGCCGCGCTTCTGTGCTGACTTGAAGCAGAGGGAACATGCGCTGTTGTGCTGGGCTTTGTTCCATAGGGCTAGGCTCGCTATTTAAACCACATGGTGAATTATGAGCGTGTAAGTAGGAGGAAAACTAAAACATATTTCACTGAGTTCTAGAAAAGCTCTGAATGGCTGTCATTTTTATCAAGGTTTTGTGTGTTCTATCCAAACACCACACAATTGTGCTGTATCATCAGAGTAAGGTGGGCTACTGCATTACACTTTGAGAGGTGACTACCTCAACTGCAGTGGGTGCAGCTTGTAGCCCTGACTCTTAGAAATCGAGGCTGATGCTCAGAGATGAGTTTTTGGGTGGTGGAGAAGGATTGGTAAGGCTGGAGTTAGACAGTTCCTTTTCCTGTGTATGATGGGGTATTTCTAGTGATTTGTGAAGCTGTCCAGGATGAACTTTTGAGATTCAGGTAGCAGCAACAAAATGGCTCCTACGTTTTTCAGCTGCACCTGCAGTTAACAGGAGTTCTGTAGGTTGGTTTCACTGGTGATTTGAGGGATGACACCTTCTCCTGAAATGACTGTTCACAATTACACCTGTACTCTGATAATTAGGTGGCATTCATGGCCAGAAAATTGAAGCAGTGTTAGATGATTTTGGAGCTGTGTTAGTGCTGAGCCAGAGTGCAAAGGGTGTTGGAGCTTGGATCACAGCTGTAATGCTGTACCTGCCCTTGATTATATTACTGAAGCTCTGTGGGATGCAGTTCTCTTGTTGAAAATAGAAATTAGTGGTATTTGCCTATCACAGAACAGCACAACAGGCTGTTAACTCAAGTGGCTTGTATATGTGAAGATGCACTGAAACTGCTCAGAAAGCTCCACTAGCTAGTTGGGTTTTGGACCTGAGTTTATTTTGCTTCGCTGCATTCCAGTGTAACAATTGCAATGGTTCATCTTCAATTTTGTGTGTCTTTCTTCTAATCTATGCACCAAGCTTGGTAGCAACATTATCAGGAAAGGAACTGAAGTGTCAGGGTTTCTGACAATTTGGGCTTGAAAACATTGTGGGAGAGCTTTCAAGATTTTGCTGTCTTCAAACCAGAAATGCAGTTTAGCTTTGGTTTATCTTTGAACCTAACTTTAATGCAAAGCGTAGCTTCACATACTGCAGTTTTGACTTTACCTAATAAAAAATACATATAAAACAAGTAGAAATCGAAAGAAAAGACCTACTTTGCAGAAAAAAATAGCCTGACATTAGAGAATGAGGAAGCCTGACAAACTTGTGGTGTTTGTTCTTGTTCAGCTACAGCGAAGGCAGATTAGGTATAAATTACTCAGTGAGCAAATGTCTTGTTTTCTCAGTAACTCCACCTCTTTTGGGCATCCTGCCCTGTCCCCACCCCTTGCACTTGTCTGCATGTCTTAATGGCAGTATTCATGCAGCTGGTAATTTATGTGTCTGAGAGAGAAGATTTACACAGAGCCTTCCCTTCAGTTATTCAGAAAATTTGAGATACAGTATGGGATTTGTTAGGTCCCAAACTCTAACTTAAAAATCACAAACGTCTTGAGGGCTGGACTTGAATGAGATAAACTTTACATGGAATAACTCAACCAGAAGTTAGTTCTTAGGTCTTCACTTTACACCTAGTTACAAAAGTTTGTCTTCAAAATAAATACAATGCCTATTGTAACATAAGCACACAGTAATTTGGCTCCGACTGAAGCAGTTCGATGTGCTGCTCTGGAAGACAGACAGAGCTGATCCAGTTACTGAAACCTACTTGATTCAGTTGGTGTCTCGTGTCATAAACACGAATTGTTAATTTCATATTACTCATAACAGGCGCACTGTGAATGTTTGCAGAGTTTATAGGATATCAGTTACAAATGTAATTATACCAGCCATTCCTCAGGACTGACACCAGTTTCAAATTAGAAGCTGACAGGCCTCACCTGCTCCTGAGTTCACCGACAGGTCACCTTCTTGTCATTTTGGCTGTCCCCCCATCAAAATGACATCTGTGTTCATAAAGGGACAGTGAGGGACTCTAAGTTGTTAGAATTGTTGAAGAATAAGAATAAGGTGTCATCTACTCCAATAATGTAGTGCTCAACTTTGGCCTTTCAGATGGCGTGATGCTTGTAGCACCTGACAATGTTTCCAGATACAAGAATAGCTGGTTCGGAGGGGCAGCAGTTGTTCCCTCTTCTACCCATGGATGCTAGGCATTCAGCTCAGCCCTAGCCACAGAGTACAGACAATCCCAGAGACTTGAGCAAAAGGCTTCAAAATACCTTTACTTTTTACATAAAGGAACAGTACATTAGCTTAAATTGAAACATTCAGAGGAAGTTATTACACATTCAGATTTTTTAACAACCTATGAAAGGCTAAAAGTACTGTTCAACAAACAACTGGATAAAATACATTTTAAACCTTTACAATTTGTTGGACATTTGCATTAATTTATTTACATGCCATTTATGTAGATGCAAACCATAATTTTACGTGGAATTGTCCTGGCTCTTGAGAACCCATTCCTTCATAATAGAAGATTCTTCATATTCACTCAGTTAATCTAATGCAGTTGAGATAGGGCAGTCCAATTCCTATGTCCTGACACTTCTCAAAACTAGGAAAAAGTGCATCCACCTTCAAACACAGACTTTGGAATTAGTTTGTTTATGGCATTAAACAAATGGAAATGTCAAGATCCAAACAACTTCAAACTTTCCAGGTTAAAGATCTGGGCTCCCCTAGATTTCAAGTTTATTTTAATAATTACATGCACTAATATAGGTGTGCCTTCCATGGAACAGCTGTACATATATGTTCTTAAGGCTTGGGTTTTACAGGGAGTTAAGTAAATGTATACATATAATCCCATTGAAATTGCCTGGTCCATTGCTGCTGTGTGCAGAGGAAGGTCTCTGGGTGAGCTCCCAGTCATGGGACATTAAAAGCTTTTCTCCTTGAAGCTCTACGTGCTGGACAGGCCCATTCTCGCCTTCGGCTCACGTGTATGCTGGTGGGAAAAGGGCACAGACATATTCCTGAGAGGGTAGGAAAGGATAAACAAGATGTTGAATTGCACTTTGCCAAATGAAAGGCTCAGAGCAGCCAAGGAAAATCTTTTTTCTTTTCCCCTCACTAAATTAGACCTTTATTTTTGTCTTAGACAGTGTGGCTAGCAGAGCTGTAAGGACATTCACAGTTATCATAGTTGCCATCATTCTCTGAAATCTGTCCTTGATTTTATTTTCTGCTCCAGGAAATATTATAGTATTGTTATTTTATCTATCTTAAATAAACCTAAGGCCTGACTACTCATGGTGTAAACAAGCATGACTTCAGGAAAGCAATGCTGATTCATGCCATCCGTGTGTCTGATTCTTAATATAAAAGGGAACATGTTACTAGAGAGTAAACAGAAGCAAACCTTTGTAATAGAAATTCATGTCATCAACATAGACAACCCCCTCCAGTGATCAGCAGGAAAAAAATACCCAAGGTAGATTTACACAGAAGCCACCACTTTTTTTTTTTTTTTTAATGATTTGGATATTGATCATTTTTAATCTTCTTCTCAGAACAACTGGGAGATCTATTATAGCTTGAGCCAGCCATGAAAAGCGGGTCCGTTCTTTAACCTGCACCAATTCACTTGGACATATTTTATATCTCCAGGGATTCAGCCACAAAGTCCATTAGAGCATCAGATGCAGTGAGGTCAAATCAATTGTCCATACTGCAGACAAGGTAACCATCATTTACTGTAATTCTCCCCCGTCATGGTAGAGGAGAGGAAAGGTTAAAAGCTGTATTACCACGAGGCTGCCTCATCTATCTTTTAGTATATTGGTAATACCTAAACATTGCTTAAAGAACTGAATGTGCAATCTTAAATCTATGTTAAACTGGATTTAAAGGTTAGATTGCCAAATCAGAAATTTGCTAATGATATTTTCTTCAAGGAAAAGCAGGAAAAGATACCTTTTTTTTTAATAAGAAAAAGCAAAAAGCTTTAAATATATTGTCACATCTGACAAGACCCATCCAAAGCAATACTGAACATTCATCTCAGAATGACCTGAATGACTGATATTTATCCTTCCCTATACATAGATATATTTACCTATGAAGTAATTTGCTGTCATCTCTTTAAGCTGGAGATGCTACGACAGTCCAAAAACAAAAGAGGAAGTAAATTCAGGATGTATATTTTGCACTGTAAATCAAGTCCTTATGTGTTTGCACTCTAGGATGGGCAATAATAATTGACTGAAGCAATCACTGCTGTGGGAAAACAAACGTCCTGGCAGTGTCGCATCTGAAGGTCAAGTCTGATGACATAGTAAGCACCTGAACTCTCACTGACTCCTGGGGAGGTGGCGGTCGCTGAGCACCTCCCGGAGCTCGCCTGGCGGGGACAGATTTACACAGTCATTGGGTCTGGGGGTGAGGATGCTTTTTCTCCCCCACCTCCCTCTGTTGGGTCTGCAAAGTCATTTATTTCCATTACACTGCCATACTCTCTGGCTCCTCTGCTCTGTGTTAGCTGCATGAAACCAGAGAGAAAATGCAGTTCTGTGCTGCCAGAAACCGTGTTCCTCCTCCTTTGAATAATTGTGCTGTCCCTGATTCACTTCACATGAGCTGATGTGTTGCTTGCATGCAGGGGAACCATGCCCACCCCTGCCATGCATGTGAGAGCTGTAGCGCTGCAGCCCAGTCCTTGCAGGACTCTGTTGAAGTGGGAAGCAATAAATCCAGCCTTTTCTAGGTTAATCTTTTCTCTTTCCCTGGATTACTTTAATCCTGGTCTATTTTCATTGAGAAAGTGATTGAATGAAGAGCTACTTAGATTTTACATATTATAGAAATCTTTTCACATCTGTAGAAATTAGGCATTTTTTTTCCTTCTGTCTGAGAAGCTAAGTTGCAGAGCAAACATACACATGCATTTAAAGTAGACCCAAAGAAGTAAGGAACAGAAAATAGTTGCTGTTACTAGTTGCATATCGAATATATTTCTATGGCTGACATACCTTCATGGTATTCACCTTGGGAGAAAATGGGAAGAATATAGGGAATGTAAGAGTTGATGGTGTAGGTTACAGATTAATAAATATTTTTATAATGAAGCTTATTTTTAAATGTTAGGGTTTAGTACTCAGCATAGTAAATTCTAATTTCAGGTAATGTGGGTATTCAGTAACCATAAAAAGAAACTGCTATAAGTTTTGTATGTGTTGAAGGAGAGATAAACGTGCTTTAGATTAGGTGTTACATACCATTCACTTAGCTGCTTTTCCTCTTCTGTTCCCTCTTTTTATCACTTACCTTAACACAGATTCTTTGTGGTTCCTTTTTCTCAGTTTATTTTACCCATCCTTTCTGAATTCATCTCAATGCATGTCTACTCAGAGGTTTTTCACTAATCCTCAGAGCAGTGCAGATTGGCATTGTGCCATAAAATAATAATGCTACAACTATAAATCTATAGTGGGTAACTCCTTACAAAGTTAAGAACCAGAACAGCTAATGTTATTCATTTATATTTTAATAAACAAATTATGAAATACATACATAAGGAGAATGTAAGGCTAAGAAAGAAAGAAATTCATCCCAGAGTTTGGAAAGAAATGAAAGGTTAAAAATATACTTTCCTTCATAATAGCACAAAATTAGGACTGCATGCAGTTTGCATGGTTTGTTGTTTTCCTTGTTCTGGAGTACCTCTCAGATAGCTCGCAGTTTAGCAATACCCTCACTGCTGGTACATATTCTGCAATGCTAATTCAGAGAATGGTCCACTGGGTTATTTAGCTGAAACTGAAGTCTCAAAAGAGATCAGACAAACTTTGCTGTTCTTTGGCTTCAATGGATATCACAGCCCTGCCTGAAAGACCACTGAGCTTAATAGAAAGGATCTGGAAAAATGCTTACTGAAATCAATGAGAGGAAGAGCTTTAACTCCAGTGGTTAACACTTCATTCTGGCCCTTTTCTCAATAGATACAGACATTGGCTCTGCAATGCCTAGTCTTTGTAAGATCAATACGACAAACCTGACTTGTCCAATGGGTGTGTGTTTACTATGTGCTGTGTTAGCATTACAAGTCAGATCAGACTTTTGAAAAATGAGTATTTGATTTTACAATAATTCCAGCCTGTGCAGCAAACAATTTTTTTAAGGAAATCTGTTTAACCAGGAAAATCACTAAGGAATTCCTTAAGAGTTATATATAGCTCTTAGTTGACAGACTTCCTTAAAGAACTCCTTTTTCTATGTCTACAGTAATTAAAATAAAAGTTGTCCTTCGAGTATTTGCTGTTGGCAAGATGTATTTAGTTTAATTTCCTCCAAATGCTAAAGAGCGGTTGTTACGGAGTAGTTCAGTCTTGTGAACATGAGAGAGATTCAGATTCTCAGAATTTGTCATAAAGTAATATACTCAAGCAGACATTTTTGATTCTCCTGGTCACTCTGAGAGAGTGCAGTAATTGCCTGCTCATTGCATCAGCAGTCACTGTCCTGGAAGCCGAGTTAATATCACGACAGCTGTAGCATTACAGACAACATCGGTGCAGGGTTTGGGGGACAAAATTCCTCTCCAAGTAACCAAAAAAGGCAGGACTGATTACAGAAAATGGTGACATTAGACAGAACTGTTCTGAAAACATGCATGAAACAAGCAGAAGTGCATTTGTGAGCAAGTCTTACCCTGGGTGTGGCTTGGGTTATGTCGCTGCTTGACTGTTTGATGTTAAAGATGAAACACAAGAGTTTCAGTAGGAGGTTACCAAGGTCATCTCTTCTTTTGAAAAGTAACTTACTCTGTTAAAAGTTGAAATGCTTATTAATGAAAGACATCTTACATCTGTATGCAAATGTTTCCTACAATGCTATATAGGCCATCAGAGGAGACCTTAATTACAACTTTAATTCCTGCTGAATTCCTGATGTTCAGAACATGAAAAAAAGGTGCCAGTATTTGTAACCAAATGAAAAAACAAGTAGCTTAGAAAGAACACACACAACCACAAACCAAACCTAAGTGCTTAATTAAACATCTTGGTATTTGCTTCGGGATTGGATTTTGGGCTGAACTTTCTTGTAACAGTTCTTCAAGGCTGAGGGAAAAGCACGGCAAATGGAGAGTTCTTGCTTTACACAGATCCATCTACTTTGCTTACGAGTTTGTTAACTAACTGTCATCGATGATGATTAAAAGAGCAATGTATATTTCTCCAAACCAGCAAAATGGTGAGAAAATAGATCAAAATGAAACATTACGGTCAACCATAGAGTCAACTGGAGAGGTCCCAGATGACTGGAGACTTGCTAATGTGACACCCATCTATAAGAAGGTCCATAAGGAGGACCCGGGGAACTACAGACCTGTCAGCCTGACCTCGGTGCCAGGGAAGGTGATGGAACAGGTCATCTTGAGTGCAATCACACAGCATGTGTGGGACAAACAGGGGATCAGGTCCAGCCAGCATGGGCTCATGAAAGGCAAGTCCTGCCTGACCGACCTCATCTCCTTCTTTAACCAGGTGACCTACCTGGTGGATGAGGAAAAGCCTGTTGACATAGTCTACCTAGACTTTGGCAAGGCCTTTGACATGGTCTCCCATGGTATTCTCCTGGAGAAGCTGGCAGCCCGTGGCTTGGACAGGTACACTCTTTGCTGTGTTAAAAACCAGATGGATGGCCAGTCCTGGAGAGTGGTGGTGAATGAGTGAAATCCAGCTGGTGACCGGTCACCAGTGGTGTTCCCCAGGAGTTGGTGTTGGGGCCCATCCTCTTTAAAACCTGTATTGATGATTTGGGTAAGGGAACTGAATGCACCCTCAGTAAGTTTGCAGATGACACCAAGTTGGGGGGAAGCGTCAATCTGCCGGAGGGTAGGAAGGCTCTGCAGAGGGACCTGGACAGGTTAGATTGATGGGCAGAGGCCAGTGGGATAACATTCAACATGGCTAAGTGCTGGGTCCTGCACTTTGGCCACAACAACCCCATGCAGTGCTACAGGCTTGGGGCTGACGGCTCGAACGCTGTGCAGAGGAAAAGGATCTGGGGATGCTGACTGATGCTCACCTGAACATGAGCTGGCAGTGTGCCCAGGTGGCCCAGAAGGCCAATGGCATCTGTCTTGTATCAGGAATAGTGTAGCCAGCAGGAGCAGGGAGGTGATTGTTCCCCTGTACTCTGCTCTGGTGAGGCTGCACCTCGAGTGCTATGTTCAGTTTTGGGTCCCTCAGTACAAGAAAGACATCGAGGCCCTGGAGCATGTCCAGAGGAGGGCTATGAAGCTGGTGAAGGGCCTGGAACACAAGTCCTGTGAGGAGCGGCTGAGGGAACTGGGGTTGTTTAGTCTGGAGAAGAGGAGGCCCAGGGGACCTTATTGCTCTCTACAACTACCTGAGAGGAAGGTGTGGGGAGATGGGGGTCGGCCTCTCCTCACAGGTAACTAGTGATAGAACTAGAGGGAATGGCCTCAAGTTGTCCGGGGAGGTTTAGGTTGGAAATTAGGAGACATTTCTTCTCAGAAAGAGTGGTCACGCGTTGGAATGGGTTTCGCAGGAAGGTGGTGGTGTCACCGTCCCTGTGGGTGTTTAAGGAAAGGTTGGATGTGGTATTTAGGGAAATGGTTTAGTGGGTGGCATTGGTGGCTGGGAGGCGGTTGAACCAGATGATCTTGGAGGTCTTTTCCAACCTTAATGATTATCTAAAAGATCTTCTACTTTACCACATTCCCAGTTTAAACAAATTTGTCAGATTAATTCAAGGTTAAATTTTCCAAGATTTTGAAAGATAGAAAAACAGTAGAAATATTTCCATGAATTAGACGAAGAAATCTATTTGGTTTTGTCCTCAATGCCCTCACTTCCAACTCTGAGTTCAGAGTTAATATACTTTGCTGCTGAATGGAAATCCGAAAGGGAAATTGGCTTCAAACAAAAGTGAACATAACCAATTTATTTTCATTACTGAAGTTGAGGAAAATGCAATATGTGTGAAAGGAAAAAGTTATATTATTGGAATAGGAAACATTTATTTTAAAAAAAGTAAAAAAATAGGAAAAACGAAGAAATTAGATGGTTTTTAAATACAATTTTTAAGTAGGCAAGGTATCCCTTTCAGCACAGTGTGGGATATAACATTAATCTTAATTGTCTGTAATCTAAAAAACTGTGTATGTTTCCTCATAAGCACTTTCCTCATAAGATTTTGCTACATTACCTCATTTTTACCCACAGAAGGCAAACTGCTAGATTTTTGGAGACTGCTAGCAATGTTTTTATTCCTATGACAATTAGTTCATTACTAATCTTGACCATCTCTGCAATGAACTCATGAAGAACTTTAATATTAAGAAGCACCTTATAAATCATTTACAATAAACCTGAAGGAATATTGAGCATTTGTAAATATGACCTCCCTTTGCAGGATTTGTCTGTCTTTTTTTTTTTTTCCCTGAACCTTTCCTCTAATTATCTTTAAATCTCCATGAAAGTAGCTAAAGAAACTGGAACTGAGATTTGTAGTAATATTAGTCATTTTACTAATGGATATTCTATAGCTTGTCCGTTTTTCCACTTCCTCTTACCTGGTCCCTTCATAACTCAGACAGTTAGACAGACTCTTAATACGCTTTGGTTGGAGCCAAGGGGTCTTACGAATGTAATTTATACAGTAGTTGTTGATTTAAATGGCAAAACCCCCAAATCTTATGCTTTTTAAAAATGTAAATCTATCTGGATCTCATTAACAGAGGTTCTTGACTACAGTAGAAACTCTTTCATTTTTTCAAAAACTATTCGTTTTATTCATGAGATTCAGCTGTTGTTTTCCAAAAATACTGTGGAATCTGTTGGTTTTTGTCCAGTGGATTCAGCCTAGAGTAGATTCTAGATTAGTAGAATGTAACAGTAGATTTATTTTAATTCTGAGACCAAGAAACTTCTAAGCAGCTATTAAAAAAAAAATAAAAAGGTTAAAAAGGGTAGCTGCATATTAGAGACAAAACTTTGCCCATGAATAAAAAGCTTTGCTACTTTACTATTCCATTCTGACTATGGAAATCAAAACACAGCAAGTTTGCCTTATCCATAATATCTAGAAAAGCTATGTGAATGAACCTACATTTGGGAACAGCTGAGGATCTCTGATGGTAAAAAAAATTGTGTGTTAATTTGTGGATAAAGCTATTCTGATAAAGGTTGTCACATTGTTTATTAGTGGAGTCATAACTTGAGGAGCTACAAGGTTGCACTGACCTACTTCCTGCATAAATTTGGCACTACTCATTGAAGGTCCTAAATGAGAATTATACTGGTGGTGGAGTATGGTACAGGTTTATTTTATTTATTATATTTTTGTAAAATCCAACAGTATCTACTACTTTACTTTTGAATTTGGGATATATGAGAAGTATGGTAAAGCAATGAAGATGGTGTTTCTTTTTGTCTCATGCTGCTCTGTTTAGCACATTTCTGCTAATGAGACATAAAATATGCAGGTGGGCTTGAGGAGCTCCTATTGATATTTCAGATCTCTCAAGACGTCACCATCTACCAGATGTTGTCGTCATACCTGGCACCTATTTTGGAAGGATACAGGTTTTCTGTTAAGAGGTTTTGCCATTTTAATGCAGAGAAGTCCATGGAAACTGCTTCCTCAACTTAAAGGATCTAACAAGATTCAAGATTTCACTTGTTTCCTTTCCCTTTTATGTTCAACAGTTTATAACTGCATTGCAAGTGTTCATAAAGAAGACAATAGTGCAGTATAATCAGTTCAGACATAGATTACTGGCTCGCATAGTGGCTAGTTTTGAAATAAAAAATGAGGTATGTCTTATTTTGCAGCTACGTATTTTATGAGCAAAGCATGATCTTATTGCCCCCACAGAAATCCCTTGCTGATATCCATACTGTGTCCTGCACTTGGTCTTGCAGCATTTTACTTGCATATTACTAGTTAGTGTACATCTTCAGGTTTGGCTGAGATATTATGAGATATTTGGATAAGCCCCGAAATGAAGATACAGAGCACTAGGCCTGCTCTCTTTTGCTTTTTTTTCCTCACTGGATCATATCAACTTCTGGTTTTAAAATGATGTATTTTGAGGGCAGTATAATAGAGCTGTGAGGTAAAATATATTTTTATCCAAAGAAAGATACAAAATCATGAAAATTATACTGACCCTGCCTTCCTCCCTTCTTTGGTCTTTTTGTCTTAAGCATCTGCATTATTGGAGGACAATACATTAATCACACATCTCACAAGCCAGAATTGTATGTGGCTTGATCAGTTTTGGGGTAAAATTTAGCTAGACTGCCTAAAAATGCTTATTGGTCTCTATGGATTTGTGCTGAATTTATTTAATATAAAGTGTAATATAAAAAAACCTCTCTGCAGTTAATTAGCCTCCAGGTTATTGCAGACCCAAAGGCATTATATTTGAGTTGTCACTGCGACTTGCAAAGATCAGCAGTATTTAACTTTTGTGTAGCACAAAGTAGATTGCATGTGCTTATCTGGCTAATGTTAGTTTGTTGTTTTCAGAATCTAATTTCATTTTTAGTTTTCTTGGCCCTTCAAGTTGCTGCCAAACGTCATGAACTTTGCTGAAATCAGTTATGTTCCACTGAGATAGTAGCAGTTGAAATGACAGCAGCAGTAGACCTTAAGGTTCCTCCAGAATGATGCTTTTGTAGCTAGCGGCAAGATTTGTTTCTGTTACATTATAAACCTAAAACAAATAGGGCTCATTCAGACTCCTTTGGGATTGGGCAGACCTAAGCTTATTAATTATTCCTGTTTCCTAAGGAGACAGCGTCAGCTTTCCTTCATTTGATAATCCTGTTTTCTCAGAAAACGTTTACACATGTTCCAATACCAAGTTAGCAGTGGCAGGAACTCTTTAGTGGTTAGAGAAGTGGCAGAAGGTTAAATCATCTGACTTTGATGTTATGTTGATTGTTTACCCTTAGTGTACAGTAACATCTTAAAAAAATGAAGCAAAGTGGGTGTATTCATTACTGGACAAACACAGCTGACAAGTTAAAGAATATGCGACTCTGTTGAGCTGAGACCAAAGTGCTTCATTTATAATGGAGATTACGGTAAGAACCAAATGAAGTTGTCTAAGGGAAAATGATGTCTCCTGAGCCTTTATTCTGGTTTGGCCACAAGTTAATAACATGACCAGCACTTAACAACAAAATGCAGGACTGTATTATCTTTTAGCAAATGCCAGTCATGTGCAATCCAAACAGGTCAATTACTAGCAAATCTCTGAAGATCTCCTGAAACCTCAGAAGAGTTAGAGATGCCAAGAAAATGTCTAGATGCACAGAGACACAGCAACAGAAATAGGGCACAAACCAATTTGCAGAAATGGAACTTAACCCTTAGAGGGAAGAACCCTGGCTGCTACATATTCATTTCCATTTCATTAAATATTTATGAAGAGACATGCATGTAATGTGATTCTAAATTATGGAATAAGCAAATGGGATCTGTGATGTTTCACTCATGGTTAATCTATCTCTTTCAACTTTTCTGTATCTTGCAGGAGTGATGGACAAATGTGGCTTTTTTTTTCTTTTTTTTTCTTTTTTTTTTCTTTTTTTTTTCTTCCCACTAGCATGCTAGATATTTGAAAATTAACGTTCTCTTAAATGATTCTAAATCAGCACACACAAAATAGAGTGTAGAGGCCAATGATAGCCTATTCTTCAGCTCAATACGCGTGTCTAAGACCTATTAATATTAATGAAACCTACACACAAGCATGTGGGGATAATTGACCCCATTAAATTCCACTTACTCATGAACTACTTCGTAAGGTTTGTTCCTTAGTTATTGTAGGTTTTATCAAGGATGAAAGTTGGAACAGCATGTATCCCAACAGAAGACTATTTCAAAAATAGCTTTGTGAAAATGAAAAGTAAGTACCACAAAGAAACATGTTTTCATCCAGACTTTCACTGTATAATGAAAATAACTTTATCTTGCTTTAAACAGGATGGTAACATTAGATATTTTTCTCTTTCTTTGACTAGCTTTCATATTAAATGTTAGCATATTGCTAGTAAAGTAAAAAAAAATAAATCGTAAACCCAAGTTTTTATATATGGTATGATTTAGTCATGTGCCAACAGGCTTCCCCTGTGAGATACCAGCTAATCAGCACTGGCAGCTCCAGTGGGAACTGGCAGCTCCCACCCCCTAGCACATTTCTGTTTACCTTATTGTTCTGAGACTAGCCATGATGCACAAACATGTATTGTGTTTACAGACAGGATGGTGCACCTCCCTTCACCACAATAGCTTTGGCATGATGGTCAGTGCAGCCCCATTCATGCTTCTGGGTAAGATGGGGTCTCACACTGCCCATGTCCCTAGGCACACGGAAAGGAGACATATTCCTACACTGATGGATGATAGTGTTGTCTTAAGGATTTTGTTTCCATTCGGACATTTGATTTATGTGAATGTCTCAACTGCAGCATTGTGAAGAAAAAAAACCATGCTCAGAAAGCACTGATAGAGGAACACCATTAACTGCATCTGCTCTTACCCCTTCGGTAACAAACTCATGGGAAGAGGGGGAAGCACAAGACAGGTATCTTCCCAGTGTTCATTAGAGAGACTGGTAACATTTACTGACCTGATGTGCTCAGCTGAGATCACCAGAAAGCTTTACTCTTCCTCACATAATCCTAGTCACAGAGTACCCAGGACCCAGGGAAATTCAAAATGCCCGGAGAGTTCACGTGTCTCAGTCCATTCCTGTGGAGCAAAACACTGGTGGGGCTTAATTCTCCACCCACATTTCCCTCCACCATACATACTATACAGATATAATTTGGGGCTGTGACCTTCAAAGATAGCTAAGGAAGGGAAGGATGGGAATGTAGCTAAACATGGGAAGGATGAGCAGTATTTCAAACACATACCTGGAAATCTGGCCTTTGAATTTTTTTTCTTCTGACATTCTGGGAATCTTGTCTTCACTGAGTTTTCTTTAATGTTTTTTTCCCATTCTGTCTGAAAAGGGGAGTAAACCAAGAGAGTTATCCTGTTGTCTATTTAATGGCTTATCTCTAAATGTATGAAGATCACTAAGTTCACTCAAGAGAATGCGTCTAGCATCTCTCCTGATTAGTGCTAAGTGGAATTTGACACTGTAGACAACCATATAAGAATTACTATTTTTTTATATCAAATACATGTTATGTTCTCCCTGACCAGGAATGGCTGACCTCTTTCAAGCTGATCTTTTCTTTAGAAGAAGCAGTCTGTGGCATACAACTGGTTTTGCATTTACATGCAACTGTAATACAATCCCCCCAGACATATAGAGGAAGAAGGAATGCTAGTGAAAGAACTAGTATTGCTGTAGCTAGTTCTTTGTAATAGATACTATTCAAAATAATTTTCCTGACAGTACTGTTACTATTTTCTTGGTAACAATCTCAAACAAATCTCACGAACAATAAGATCAAATCTTTCCCAAAAGGAGCACTCAGACAACATAAGTTGTTGTACTCCTTATTCTTTGTGCACAATACAGAAATTAGTATTTTTACAGTGTTTCACCTGGTTCACCTTTAAAAATCCCCTTGTTCAGAGCTTCAGTGCACCTGAAGAAGGGCCCAAAATCACACTTACCTTCAGCTGAGTCTACACAAGAAGCAGTGTCTCCATAAGCTTCAGACACAATGCTACTTGCATCGGACCCAGAATGAATAATCTCCAGACATGAGTTACTGGCACAATTAGAGCAAGAGCACAGCTGACTGACATACTCAACAAAAGAGCTTTGGCAAAGGTTACAGTGGAAAAGCATATAGAGGAAATGCACTGTTGGCGTTGAATGTACCCTAGTAAAAACAGGACCTACTACTGATTAACAAGCTCAGACTCTGCAGAGCACATACCAAAGGATGAACAATGGCAATAACATTCTGTTATGTCTCCCTATGGCATGCATGCAATTTATCATTAACTTATATTCCATAGGCAGCTCCAGCAGTACATTTTCACAGTCTAATTGATGCATATGAGATTTGGCTTGCAGCTTTCAGAAAAAAATCACAAGCGCAGAGAATTCAGTTCCATCTAGCAAGGAAACCAAAGCCCAGCAATATTAGTTACAACTGCAGTTGTGTATCCAAGGGTGCACATTTAACTGGGCAGCTGGGGTTTCCTCATAAAGCGTAATATCTTGCTGATTTCTCCACAGAGCTCTACTAGATTTGGGAAACGACTGTCTTTTACAAGAGGCAGGAGAACCCCTCTCTGAGGAATGTATTTTTTCCCATGTCAATCATTTTGATTCTTTTTCCAACTTCTATCGGTGTGTTTGCTTCAGAAGTCAGGCTTACTAGTTCTTAGTTCCCAGGGTCACCTCTGAAGCCTTTCTCACAGACTTTCATCTTCCTTTTCCCTACCTGTGGTACTAAGGTCAGTGCAAACAATTGTTACTGGCAATTTCACGAGTACATTCAGAAATTGAGAGTGAATACCTCTGCTTCAAGTGTTGTACTTGTTTGACTCTTTAATCTGTTGAAGTTCTGAAGACACTTCTAGTCTGACAGGAATCTCCCTGTCCTGATTACTGATGCATTTACTTTTCTTGCAATGGCTTTCTTTTCCATAACTGCTCTTTTTACACCTCTGTCATGTGTTGGCACCACCAGTTCAATGGTAGCCTTCTATAGGCTGAGGAAACTAAATACAGTTTTATTATTAGATTTCTATGTTTAGCAAGTCACTCTTAAAAACATTGTTGGCCTATTTATTGTGGTTTTAGTTAGCTTCTATGAGTCTGTGTCTTCACTGGACATGACTTACTTTCTTACATGGCTTTTTACTTCTCATAGCCTTATTCTCTGCTGTTTTGACAGGATAACTGCTTTTGATATTTGAAGAGGTTGTTTAATGATACACATTTATGCTGAACCTTTATTATTCCTTTAAGCAAACTCTGTAAGGACTGTGCTAGCTGCTCCCTTATATATTTGACTTTGCCATTTTAAGGTAAGTTGCTGCAAAGCTGGATATTTCTAACTTTGTCTGTGAGGAGTTAAATTTGAGAATGGCAATATTAGTACATAATTCTTTCCCTTGTAAATAGAAAGTTGGCACCTTAGCTCTGCTGAGTGTCTGACCACTAAGTGGTACTGGCATCCAAGTATCTCAGTTAGTGTCTTACATCATCCTTCACTCCTCACGTAAGCCTCAGCCGCCTTATTTTTGGTTATACTGTCATTCCAGAGCTGAATGGTGCAGCTGCTCACAGGAGTAAGTGGACTACTCTGGCATGCGACCCCGCTCTTCTGCAGCAGCCATGGAAGAACCTTCTTGGGGTTACCCACTGTGAGGTAAGATGCTGGGCACATGTGCTAGAGGAGGCATAGTCCCCAGTGGAAGGAGCTGCAGACACAGATATTAGCTTGAGTTTCCAACTTCTCAAGTCCTGTGAGAAACAAAGGGATTTATTTTTTTTGGTGAAATGCAACTTGTGAGGAGACTTTGAACTCAGTACTTGCATGCTACACTTGACCTGCTGGTTGGGTAACACAGTATGCCATTATCTGATTTCTCCAGTGCTTACAGAAAAAATACTTCATAATAAAAGCATTCACATTCACTCATACAACTTCAGAGTTTGCAGGACTGTTGTGTTTCTAATCATGAAAAACATGGCTTTATTTAGATAATAAAATAGCCATAAATAAAGAGTTCACAGGAGCAGGCTGACAAACTTTTTATATGTTTGGTATGTGTACGGTGATGTAGTTTGTAGTGACAGCACAGTGCTCAGAAGAGCAGGTCATATTCTGCTTCCTATTATACCACTGTCAGCCCAGAGAATTTCCATCGTCTATATTTCAACCAGTTCAACTAAGATAAAGATCTCTACGCAGGATTTCACAGCTTCCTTTTTTTCCCACTGTATTATTAAAAAAAAGGAAAGTACTACAGGAGTCAAATTACTTTCAATATTGTTTCTGATAATAAATAAATGCACTACAAATGGTTTAGTCTTAACCATTACTCATAATAAAGTCATATAAAAGGGCTGAAATAGATTACAGTAAGGTATCAAGCCCTCCTCCTGCACTATTATGAAATTTAGGCATGTGACACAAGGCAGTGCCTATCAAGATGACTGTCACTGGAAACCAGGCAGGGTAGACATGCTAGGTCTCACAATGAATGGGACTTTGGATCAATGCCCCAGCCCTTACATTATTTGTAGCAAGAATAAATAAAGATGGAATTATAATAAAGAAAAGAGAGAGGGCAGTTCTGGGGGGCAAGTGAAACAAGCATTCAAAAAGCACATATACAAGAACGACAAGAAAGAAAGTGGGTAACTGTAAGCTGTGGTGGGATGGCAGAGAGATGGGATGGCAGAGCAGGGTCTGGGACCAACCACAGGCGTGTGTAAATGCAGGCTTGTACTCCCAGCTCTAACCTGCGGAACCGAGTAGCCCAGACAGATGAGCTGGGAGCCCTCCCAGTCCTGGCAGTGGGGTGCTGCCTGCCTGTGCTGGCTGGACCCAGCAGTCCTTGCCAGGCCTGCGTTCCTGTGAGTGCAGCTGCCTTTGTCTGAAAGGGAAAAGAAAGCATGAAATATATCACTGGTTGGGTGGGTACAGCAGGTGATGCTGTAGCCTATGAGTACATGCCAGCCCAAGCCCCATGAGGGTTCAGTTACCTGGCAGAGTAGAGCAGGTGAATTGAAACTGAAAGCCCACGGACAGCAACAAAAGTAGGGCAACATCCGCACATGAAGCCTGAGCAGCTTAGCTTACACTAATGGAAAAAGGGATTTGAATAGCTAAAACCTCCTACATCAAACTGAGATGAAAATACAACTCTAAGCGTATATTTCTCAACTGCAAGAGGACTGGTAGAGAGGAGAAATGATACCCATCTTACTCCTGTCCCGGACAATTTGCTTTTATTCCCCATTTTCTAATAACACAGAGAGATGCTGCTATCTGTCCAAATCACAGTTTTTTTTGTATGTAAACTCAAGAACAACTGGAAACCTGGTTCCAGGCTTAGGAGTGAGATGTATAAACGTACCTTCATGGCACGTATACACAGCATACACATACTTATCCCCAGCCCCCATGTTTCTCTGCTTCCAAGTATCTGTGTTTCATTATGCACCCTCACAGAAAGTGATGGCAAACAACTACACAGGAAAAAAGTTATTTTTTAAAAAAAATCAAACCTGGTACAAGCTGTTTCTAAGAGATAAATATAAAACTGGTATTATATTTTGAACTCTCAATTTATCAAATGCTATACATGAAAGAGCAAAGGGCAGATTCTGCTCAGATTTGTAGCACTGTAAAAAATCTGAAAAATTTGCTATTACTCTGTTCATAAGTACCACAGAAGAATCTGCCATTTTCTTGTAATGGAACTGTATGAAATAATAGAACTTTGAATTTCAGGAACTTGTTTCTCAGTGAAGATTCTCATTTCACAACTAAGATTAGCTGAACTCTTCACCCAGTCCCACAAGAGAGTTGGTGCCCTGCAACTAGACAGGTGGCTTCTGCAGAAGGTCAGCAGAAATGTTCATGCATACTTATTTTTGCACAATATTCATTGATTCAAACTGCTTCTGAGCCTCTCTCCCCCCTTTTTAATAGGAATTTTATCATGTTTTTAAATCTTTGCCAATATCAATGCGGGCAATTTAATTTCACACAAAAAAGTGTGGGAGCAGCAGTCTCAGTTCCCCTGGATAAACACTGGACTACGTGCTGTTTGTGTTTGACTATGTCAGCCATGAGCTCTGTAAGTATGAAGTCCTGCCAGGCCAGACATAAATCTTTTGTCAATGAAAGGGGTACATTATCAGCTTCTCAGCTGTTTCTTTTCTAAACAGCTACCTGAGGTTTAACATAAACATTCAACAGTTATTTAAAATAAAATAAAATAATAGTAAAAGAACACTTTCTCTCATGCATTGAACACTAATGGCAAATCAGAGAGAGCAGGAATCAGTCCTCACTGCAGGTCCCAGATCAATCTAGAAATGTGGTAGTGCACATTTGGACTTCTGAAGAGGCAGAGACTTTAATAACACTTTGGCTGTAATACACTTCATGCCTCTGGAGTCAGTCCCTTGCAGTGAAGGTGCCAGATTAAATCCTGAGAAAACTGGGTAAAACTTTGCTGGGTTAATGAAGCAGTCTCCCCAGGAATACGTTCAGTCCAAGCATGGATATTGGAAGAGAGGTATGATGAACAGGGATCCTTATTCTCAGTGAAAGTATTGTTCCCAGCTATCTTCACATCTAAAAGTATGAAGAAATTAAACTGCTGACCCACCAAAGACCAACAGCTTAAAGGTTCACAAATTTAGTAGCTCTCCATGGAGCCAGTCAATCTCTACTCCATTTTCAACTCCTGTAGATGTTGAATTTGGAATTCTAGACTAACTCCTGAAGTAAAGTAGCAATTACAAAACCCACAGAACTGTGGGGAGTACAGAGCAAACAGGATCCACATTGAGATATGGCTTCTAGCCATCGGGTGCTCTAAACTCACTGAGAGTTTTACCAAGCCGTGCTGGGTACAGAGAGTCAACTGTGCAGGCTTAAGGCACACAAAGGAAAATAGCATGCAACATGCCAAAATACAGAATTGTGCCTTAATCACAGATTTCAAATTTGGATCTAAATTTATTCAAAGCTTTGGAGCAACACTGCTAAAGGAGGCTGGAGAGGGACCATGTTTTCAGGTGGTACCTTTCTTCACGTTTGCTAAGACCTGTGCTTTTTGCCTGATGCCTAAGAAGTCTGATACAAGTATGACAAAAATGATGGATTTATTGTCCTGCTCTAAGGTGCTAGTATCACCCATGTCTCCTCCCAGGTAAACAACCCATCCCTAATTACTTTTTCCCATTAGTCCCAGTTTTGTTACATCCATGCACAACTTTGGTATTTGATACCACCGCAAGGGGAGCTAACCCTTGTGATATGTGCTAGGCACTGTTGGCCTTGTACTAGCCTGCTCCCCGAAGCATCTCCAATGCTCACTCTCAGTTTTCTGTGAAGTTCGACTGTTTCTCACAGAACATCTCCTTGTGTAATTCCTATCAAAACCATCTTGAAATGTGCTAGCTGCTTACCGTGGGATCTGTCATCCTGTTCGGTTCGGGGCACCTCAGGACTCCATCACCTGCCTGCAGCCCTGGGAGTCAGCATTGCAACCTCAGTCTGCTGGCGTGCGAGAGAAAGGTGTGTATTCTGCTGGGACTAAACAATTGTTAACTGCAATAAATAAAAAGTAAAACTTACAAAGTTTGTGGATTGAAAGTGACAGCCTTTTCTCATGCTGATTAGTTTCTGATCACTTACGGAATGAGTTATTAAGTGGCAGAAGAGGATGTGCTATCTGGTCACAAATAAAGGTAAAACCTTCAGTAAAATGAGAGCTTGAAAGGGTCATAAAGATGTTTGTGATCAGTCTATGGAACTGGAGGTAAGAAAATTACAGTTCAAGAGAAATGTCTTTGAGTGGGGAAGAACAGAAAACTAAATAAAACCACAGTGTTTGTAGGAGCTGTAGATAAGATTATATGCATTGGATTTACATAGGTCCTCAGAGGAAAATAAAAACATCTCAGTGTAAACAGCAGCTACAACAGCAAAGTGGATAGGCTTGGAAGCATAGGTCTTTTTATATGCAGTTTGGAAAAACAAGTTATGCATACATGATTTGTTGTATTTTTGTTGTAGAAGGCTTTAACCCATTTTTATGATTTTAGGATTAATAAACGTTATCCAAGTCAAGCATAAAACAAGCAGCACCTCATGCAGCACACTCACTGGAATTTCCAGTGTATTTATCATTTTCTACTGGGATCATGGTTATAGCAATGATTAGAAAACAATATGGCAGGAAACTCTTGATGTTAAACATTTGAGTTATATATCACAGATTGTCTCAAATTCTCTGACTTTTTAGATTTAAATCTTTTCAAAGTTTTCCTGAAGCTTTTGGCACGTTTTCTGCAAGATATGTACAAGAGAGACAGAAGAGTCATGGAGGACTCTTGCTTTCTGTTATTGTTTAAATGCTGATGCTTAAGGTTTAAATTTACAGAGAACAAATCATTCTACATCAAAACTAAGGTGTTGCATGTTTATTTACAGACCAAGCTCCAGTAGTAATGTGCATTTGTCATGGAAACTGATTTGAATTTAATTCTAAACCCTGTTTTGCACCAGGAAAATGTGAGTTTCATTTTACTCGTCTCTGTTTTCAATTATAATTTGACAAAAGAAATAACTGCATTACCTATTTGATTTGCCAGAACTTTATCCCAGCACCACCTGTTGAGCCCTCGGCACTCGAATCCTGACATATAGCAGAGAACAAAATTATGCAGTTGGCATACTAACTAGTAAGGATGCCAACAAAAGCATAATATAGCCTTTGTACTCAAAGTACAACAAAATATATATTAAGCTACCAACTGCAAAGGTTTAAGAAAGCCACATTTAATTATACATGAACGTATCTTTCCAACAACTAATTCAGTAGAAAAATGGTATGGAAGTTAGAAAGGACCCCTTTTGTATGATTTGCTTTGGTAAATACTGCAAGCGTAAAATAAATAAAGTTTCACAATACCGTAGTAGATTTACATTAGAGATGGCAAGAAGATAGCCAGTTAGTTTATACAAATAGATGGGTTCAACGCTATCAGCTTCTCAGTTTAAACAAAATGCCCCATGTTCATTTCTAGTGGGGGAGCTGATTAACACAGCCCTGGTCTCCCAGGAAGGTAGAAGAAGGGACTCTTAGCACTAGCCCCGACCAACACCTCTCTTCTGCCAGCGACTGGGACCAAAGGAGTAAGGATCAACTGTGTCTCAGAGACTCTGTCTCTTTGCCACAAAAGTCATCACGATTGCTTTCCTGGCACCAGAACTCTTCTGACCCGAGGTCTGCACAAAAGAGTGGGTAGAACTTGAAAGGAGATAGGATGGGCCGGTAGGGATGAGGCAAAAAACACCGCTCCCCAGTTCTGCAGAGGTCAGAGTTGCTCTGTGCAGGGGTCTCTAAAGTCCACTCCTGTCAGGGGGCTCATGGACTCAGCTGCTGTGGGAATGGGCTTTTAACCAGGATGTGAAGACGATGGGTTCAGTTTTCCAGGGCCCTGACCTTCCTGTGATCTTTCCCAGACAACAGCTGCATCTGCCCCTAGGATGGGCTTTACTTCCCCAGAGTTTGTCCAGAAATAAGAGTGAGATCACTACAGACTTCATAAGGGAGTGTTTTTAAGTACTGATGACAATGACAATTTACAGATTTTTGTCACCCTCAAAAGCCTAAGAACAAATTAAATCTGGAAATCTGACTGTAGCATTGCTACTTCAAAGAGACTGTTGGCCAGGAAAATGACTTTGGATGGAAATGAGTATGTTCCAAGGTAGGAGAAAACAAAGAATGTAGTCTTGCTCCTGCTCACCCAGAAATCACCACAACTCCCCTCATAGAGAACCAAGGATGAGGACACGGTGAGGCAGAAAGCGCTAACTGACATGCAGGGGAGGGAAAAGAAGGTTGGGAAGCATAAAGAGAGGTTAATTGCCAGTTTTCCAGTGTTGCAGCAATTCTCCTGATGCATTTGTGCAGGGCTGAGCACAAAGGTTTTGATGTCAGCTAAGGCTCAATATTAGAGTATAAAGTATAAATGAAAGACCACTAAAACTTTGTATAAGAAACCAAAATGCTGTAAGTTAAATAAAATATCTAGAAAATCTTTGAGAGAATTCATTGTTGAGACAATGAAGGATAGCTTTAAAATAGCTTGGAAAAAAATAGCTAGCTTTGCAAACAAGCAAAAAAAAAACCAGCTGTAAATCACAAAGTAACCAAAGGATTTTACTTACTAAAGCAACTTTTGCACTATAAGCTATTTAGCTAATTACTATCACCTCAATGGATAAAGTATCTCCTGCTACCTGTTAGCTATCACCAGACACCATGTTCTGGTATACAATTCTTGAACAGTATATATGCAATCAAGAAAGTTCAGTGAGTGAGAAAAAACTCAGAGAAGGTGGGACATTTCAAATTGTATCCAGAAATCTGTAGAATAATTATGCATATGAATTAGTTTCTTAGTAATATATCACAGTAACCAGCATTCAGCATAGACTGGGGAATCTCTGCCTTTGGAGGGTTCAACTTGACTGGACACAGCCATGAGCAACTTGATGCAATGAGACCCGCTTTGAGCAGGTGACCAGATGACCTCCAGAGGTACTGTGCAGCCTAAATTGTTCTGTGGTTCTAAAACTGACCTAAAGATATCAGATTTTTTTCCTTTAAAGATGTTATTAAGTTAAAAATAACTGAAATGCAACTTTATCTCTTATGTATTTCAAGGTTGGAATTATTTATTTACTATTAATAACTGTTTAGAAATTATATCTTTGTAATCCATAAATGGTCCTACTAATGCACAATGGGTGCCAATGGTGTAATCCCAATTAGACAATAAGAAATGATTTGCTAAAACGCTAAAATGTTGGCTTGAAGCTTAGACCAATATCTTAATTATTCTAGGCTGAAAATGTAAAATGACAATTGTTAATGAGAAAAACTTCTCCACAAAGTTGTAATAGCAACTGTAAAACACTTGCTAAGAGATAGACCACATTTAGGAAAGCCAAATCTAGATGATCTTACCTTCTCAGTTCCAAATATCCTTTGTGGTAACTACATTTCGTTTAAGAAAATAAGACCACAGGAAGTACACACATAGCAGGTAGTTTGGCATCTGCCACTTCTAGACTTCTCAGACGTCTAGCAGCCAAGAAAATGTTCCAGCATTTAATTCATTTCAGATAGCTGATCCAATGTAATCTTTACTCTTGAAGTCTTTAGATGAAATATCTGGATAGTGTTCCAGTAGGGCACTAAATAAGCCTCTTATAATAGAATCCCTCATCTTCTCCTAATTTTTCCCTTGTTCAAAATAACTACAAATTCTGAAATCACATCACGGAGCTTTGATGATGTTTCTCATAAACCGCTAAGAAAACTTATTCCAGAAAAGCACAGCATTTTTTTTTTCCTTCTTTACAAATAGCCTCACAAAGACACTGAAAAGACACTGAAAATACTGGGACACTTCCTTGTCTGTCAGAGATGCAAGGAAGCTGCAGGTGGATAGATCACAGCCTGAGAGCTCTACAAGGGACTTTTTCAGGCTCAACTGTGCTGTAGGCAATGTAATGAACCCATCTGGAATATTTTGAGGATATCATTTCAGCTTTAAATTGAAATTTTTGCATATAAAAGTCATGAAAATTGTGAAAATTTACAGATAGATTACAGTGAGCTCTGCAAAAGGCAGCACCTTTTCAGGCAATCTTTGAGGTCTGCTCTGAGTAACCCAAATGCCCCAGATATGCTCAGCTGTGTAGTCTTTCAACACGTTATTGCTTCTAGTCCTGTGTATCATTATGTAAGGTGGGATTCACTATTGAATTTAATTCCATTTAAATCTGGACCACTTTGGAGAATTAATAATTCTGGAACTAAATATCAATGTTTCTCATATTGAGTACTCAGATAGCACACACACATACTTTAGTAGAAACCTGTGATCCTGGGAATCCTTTCACTTTAAGCTTGAGTTTGCCTGTCAATGAAGACGACTGAGGTCAGCTGGCTTAAAATGACTAATCTATAATCTACACTTCCTGAAGGGATAAGTAAATCCAAAGAGAGAGTCTCATAAATTCCTAGAGAGATCTTGGTATCATAAAAATAGATATGACAACACTCAAAATTTGTCCTCTGTCTTGACACAGAGGAATCACAATCAGTTTTGGTGCAGTTCCTCAACAGGAGATACTTCTCAATGTGCTTTTGAGCAGTCTGCATCCTCCTTTTCTCATGACAACTTGTCACTGATCCTTCTGCCAGCTTCCACTGATAGTGAGATACCACAGCTGGGCAATAGCACATGCCAAATAACAGATGTGGGAGAGAAAAAGAGCAAGGTGTGTTTTCATGCTTCCCTGTCTACTTCACTGCATCTCCTCCTTTACATCATCATTTGTGAAGATGCTTCTGTAGAACTGCCTCGGGAGGATGCAGGGCACAGGCAAGTATTTTTAGAGAAAAATCCTGACATTTGAATAGGATTCTCTAAAAACTGCTCTAGGAGCTAATGTATTTAGGAATTAATCTGGTTTGTGTATATATATATATTTTTTTGATCTAGCTATTAAAGAGCTACATCAAGAGTAATATTCGCTATTGCATTCTACAGGAGTCTTTGCTCGAACTTGTCCTGTTCTGCTTCCTGCCCATCATAATCACATCGTTTCTCCTGCAACCTGAGCCCTTCTCAGTTCTGGAAACTGGTTGAGATTCACCCAATACTGCTTCCCAACAGAAAGCGATTTCCTGTCTCAAATGACTAAACTGTTGCATTTAGAAGAGAAGAAATTTAATTTCACTGTCATCCTCTGAGCTAGCAAGATGATTCATCGGTTTGCATACGTACTGAAGGCTGCCAGTGAGGAGCATGCTTTGGTAAGAGGCACTAAAAAGGGTGATGATTTCATTTGGCAGCACCTAGTACTGACTGTTTACACTGGCACTTACCCATTTAGGCAGCTATGTAGACTAGGCAACTTAAGAAACAGGCATGAAATTATTACTTCAAATTGTCTTCAAAGACTTGTCTTGATTTATGATTGTCTTAGAATACATAAACACATTTTACCACAATGATTTTACCCATTTCAAGGGATACCCAATACACAAGGGATTTTTTTCCTTCGTATGGCTGTAAAAACAAAACCACCGTGGCTCTTGCCAAACTTGCTCAAAGTTTACATGGATTTGGTTGGACAAATGTGGTGGAGAACTATATCCAATGTTTTGAGTCCTGGCCCATTCACCTCCTTATATCTCAGGAGTGCCTCTTCCAAATTTTAATGCAGATTTCTGACTGAAGTTTGTTTTTGTTTGAATTACAATATTTAAAAATTAGGCTATATGAAATAGGATGTCATTTTGGCTCTGTAAAATGCAGCTCTTCCTGATTTTTTTTTTCCTAATTGGAAACAGTAGCCAGTGATTTCTGCTTTGCTTTTCTTGGATGATGCTGTTTCAGGGTTATCCATTACCTGTAGGAGCAGTTGTTCCTCACATGCTATTGAAATAGATCATCCTGTGATGGAGGTGGAGGTGATGTAATATCATACTCATGGCATCTGGTAGAGTGGCAAAAAACCACGGGGCTCATCCTGTCTAACGACCAACTTCACTAAATTTCTGTGTGGCGGGTACCTGACTGAAATCACTGGGGTGCTCTGCTGGACTTTGTGATGAATTATGATGCGTGTTATTTTCAAGAATTATACAGTAACAGAGAAATTCGTGTTTCCCCTTAAGTCTCAAAGTGATACAGGAGGAGAAGGGAAAATAACTTTTTCCCAACAATTAAAACATATTTCAAAGATTATGTTATTGTGCATATTTATAAACAAGTACAATTATTATTTTTTTTCAGTGTCTTTGGAAACAATCACAACATAAATAATTGTCTGGAAGGAAAGATTGCAGACAGTAAGCTAGGACGTTTGCTTGGTTGTTTTTGGCACTCCTGATATTTCAATGTGGGCTTCCCGGCCTGTTGGTAGGTGCGGGACTCCTGCCGGGCGGTGTCAGCAGTGCCACCGGCTGTTCCTGCAGCGGGTCATCCCGGCTGCCTTGTGCCTCTGCTGCCCCAGGAGATGGACCCGAGGCCGGGGCGGGCTGCGGAACCCCCCGGCGGTGCGGAGACCCCCGCGGCAGGAGCGGGCTCGTTCAGCCCCCCCCGAGCCCAGCAGAGGGCGCTGCAACACCGCGCCTGCAGCCGCGCCCGGCACGCATCTGTGGTTTTTATTATTATTTTTTTTAGTCAAATGAATCTTCATTCTTGCATTTTGTACACATTTGTGGCTGAAGATGGACTGTCCAAAAAGACTGTCCAAAAAAAGGCTGTGCATTTCAGCAGTTTAAATCTTTTTGTGCCTTTCCCCTCAATTTTTTCCCCCTTCAGCTGAGAACTTTTCTCTTGCTCAACTTCAGGGCCGCACTGGGCAGAAGGCGTAAGCAGCTCCCCAGGCATACAGGCTACGAGGGGCACACATTATCCAGCTCCTTCTACTTTCTGGGTCATGCCCAAAGCTTGGAACCTAGAACAGCTATTTCTAAAACCTCTTCTTGCAATATCTCCACCTGCAGAGAGGAAAGTAAATTTGGTTTATTACCTGGTGCTTCTTCCTCTGCGGATGTGTTTCATATTGCGTCATCTCCAGTGCTCCTCTGAACTTTGTTTCATAAGTACCTATGTAAAAACAAACAACAAACAAACTGCACATGCAGAAACCCTTGGGTGCATTTATATTATTTCTCTACTCTTGGATTCCTTAATATGAAATAAACTGAATCAACCATTTCGTTTTACCTTTCTATGCTTAAAACAATAATGAAATATGACAGTTTATGGCTTTTCTCCTCTGGATGGCAGTAACTCCTGCTTAAACGTTCATGACCCATGACTGCAATATCCCACAGCAAGGGATTTCCTTTTCTTTGTCAGTGTACGATCCAAAAGAAACATTTAAGTTCATCCGTTCCATTTTTTTTTTTTTTAATCTAAATTTGAAAGCTAAGTAAGCTTTTAGATCAGGAATCTGTTTAATGTAAAAATCAAATTGCATGAGCTCAATGTATGAAAACAGAACAGGAATCAGAAGAAAGGAATTGATGCTAGGTATTTCTAGCTATTTGTATCCAAATACACATTTCATAAAAATTAACAAATGTTCCTGAGAAAATCAAATCCCTTGGCATTAGACAATGAAGCAATACAAAAGATAGAAAAATGTACTGGTCTGAGAGTGTGCTGTAACACCTGCCACTTTAAAATGTTCTCATTGTAACAGGGAACATCTGGATTTCTGAACTGCTCATCGCAACGTGAAATTTTGAAACAGAAAATACATACAGTAAAGGTAATTTCCAAACACCCACTGAGCAGACACATAAGTTAGTTTAAACAAGAGAGACGAGGGAATTTAAGCCCTTGTCCCTCCACAGCTGACCAAATAACAGTTTTTCAGTACTGGAGTGACGTTTACGTGTAGGACTGGGGTCTAGGACTAGCTGCATTGCCTCGTAGGGCTGGTAAAAGAGATGCAGTTCAGAGCAACAATTCCCAAAGATGAGAGCCTGTATTTATATGACCGAGCCCACACTCCAGGCAGGACCGAAGTCCCTTGACATCCTCCCACTGACACTGAGTGGCTGAGGTCTGACCTTCAGCCAGCCAGCCTGATTTCTGAGGCTCTCCAGCTGCCGGCTCAGCAACAGCCACCGGTGCGGCACCGCAGTGGCGTGAGCTCTGCTTTCTGAAGTCATGGAGGTGCGTTGGAATTGTTCTGCTCCCAGCCAAATTCTGCTTTGGCTTTGCTTTGAACTTCTGCCTCAGCAGCTGGCTTCATCAATGCTACATCACTTTATCATGCTTTGTATCCTAATGTACATAGCTATAGCAGGGAAAAAGTATTTGACCCTACATGAGCATTCAGTTCTTGGCCTGTAGGCCGAGATGGGCCATGGGGGTCTAAGAGTGTTTTTGAGAGGTGGGTGTTTATCTAACATGAGCAAAACTTTACCATCTCTTTTTAATACCTTATCTGTTTTCCAATAGAGAAAAAGCCTGGTTTGTAGAACTGAGAAAAACCTTACTAACCCCACCTTTTCAGTGGAAAAAAATAGAAAATTTTGCAAGTTTTTTATTTTTTCTAGAATCAAAGCACTGTTTACATTCCCCCCCCCCCCCCCCCCCCCAAATTGCTAGTGCTCAGAAAAGCCACTTATTTATACCAATGTGTTTCTACTACTACTGTCCTGATATTCAATAACACAGTAAGGTTTTGTCCATTCAGATATTCTTCTTACATCTCAAAGAGGGAAGCAAAACAGTTTTGTGTAAACAAGCCTGTCCCATAAAGGGTCCTACCTAAGAATTGGAAGTCCTCTGCGGTAACAGAAACATCAGCTCAGCACTGAAACAATCTCCTTCAGGAAAGCACAGTGTCTCCTGGGATTCTTTAATATGTAAGGGAGCAAATTTTGTTACTGTCCTCCTGGAAAAAGAATGGCACCTACTTGCTGACATGAATCCAGCTCCAGAGTGTGGAAGGCAACAGAGAATCAGCAGCATACCAACTCGGCCCTCTCCTGCCTGATGGTCCAAGGTAATTTGCATTGGCAGCATAGCAGAGGTGCTCAGTAGGCTTTAAAGACTGGAGATATCACTGGGAGATAAACTGCAAATAAATCCAAGCTACTGCCCTGGCCTATTTTTTTGGAATGCCAGAAAATCTGAAAAATAACAACATGGGTGCAACTAAGAAGGTAATATTAAAGCTTGCCACAAAGCTGAACTTTCAGCCTTTCAAGAGATGAATAAAGGTAAATAAATCATCTGTTACAGCAGTTTTACTGCAGGTCCATACCTTTGAGATTCCCTGATCTGCCACAAAATTTTCTCTGAAGACTTCATTAAGTTCTGGTCCTGGCACCAGTTTGTCAGCAAATGACAAAGCACTCTGAGACACCTTCCCCAAAGGTTCCTCTAAAGCACATTTGTGAATGCCCATTACTGTTCATACTGACTTCTGAGCTCAGAAAAGCAAAGAAACAAACAAACAAAACAACAAAAAAAATCCAAGTAAAGAGAAAATATATGAATGTTGGCATATAGAAGTTCTTTCCTGTCCTATCAAACATAGCTCCCTCTCCCCACTTCATAGCATTAGTTTGCCTCCCTTCATTCTGGTAGCAGGTGAAAAAATGACAGACATAAGTACAAAATATTAAATGGATGAAATGGTCACCTGCAGATTTATTTTTACGGTATAATTTTCTAGGTATATGATTTGTCCGAAGCGTGAGAAGGAGGTTTCTGTCATATAAGACATAGCTGGGCTACGTAAATCTCTCAGAAAATGTAATTTGCCTTATGAGTAATCTGAACAGCATTCTGTACAGTCTCTTTTTTGAAAAAAATGCGATTCATTAATATCTTTCCCTTAACTCCAGTGTCTGTACCCATTTCCTAGATGGTGATATGTACTTGTGGCATGTCAGAAGTACAGAGAGAACACATGCAACAATACATAAGTTTTAAAATTGTATTTTTCATCTTCCTGAAACACTAAAATGGAGGCCAGTGGAAAACAAAACGCTTTCCTGCAGGGTGCCACTGTGACAGCCGAGGTCAGGAGAAGAGAAGGCATGCAATACGTTTCAGGCTGACGTCCAAAGTCGAGAAATTTCAGGTTTATTGTGAGGACAGAAGAGCACTGTGCACTTGAATTTCTATCTGTTGGCACTATAACTAGAGCCATCTAGTCAGAAGGTTAGGTTGTAACTAGAGCTCAGTTTGAAAGGAGATTTCAAACAGACTGCAAATTCCTTTTATTACAAACTCCTAAATTAAGTGAGATTATCTGAAAGATAGGTTTATTTTTGAATCCTGAGTCACTCTTTAAATTATGAGTTATGGGATATGGTCATTTTGAATTATAATTTAGAAAAATATGTATGGGATTTGTGCTAGCAGACCTAATGTCAGAAGTTACAGAATTGCCAGTAGTTTGTCCAGAAAAACACTCACTCTTGACTTGTTTTAAAATAAAGAAAAATAATTCAAAAATCTGCTTGGGACAGCAGTCCTGTCTCCCAGACTGGAGATGTTTTGCACCCCTAGAACAGAACTTAACTGCAAGATGACTTGTTCTCTGTCTAAGAAACGCGATGTTTCTTTGAAATATTTCCTCCTACTTCCCCAAACTAATTAGCAAGAACAGAAGTCCAGAGCCTTACAACAAGGCATCAGCTTTCTTGCTTTCTAATGCAAATACAGTGGTAGTGGAGCCTTACAGCACAGTCTTCTTGCTTGGAAGGAGGGTAGGCTTTCCCCTTCAGTGCTAGAATAATATGCTTTCTGCTAAGTGCCACATGTGTTATTGAGTTCTCTGCAATGTTATATGAAAAGACAATACAAATAATATTCATCACTGTTACTACTACTTTCAGGTTTGTTTCATCTGAGCAAGGTCTCTTGTTGGCTTATCTTTATGTGCAACATCAACATGCTGATTCTACCTTCAGGAATCAAAGAAAAGAAGTTCATCTGCTTGGGATATGCACTTGTTTTTAAAAGAGTTATTTCTTAAAAAAAAAACAAAAACCAAAGACTATGGGTTGCTGGTTGCTGGAGTTTCCCAAGGCAGACTTGTCATTGTTGATAATGCATTAATCACAATACATCAGCATGCCACAGAAAGAGATTTTCCAGGGTTGACTATGCCTTTTGTATAGCACTAAGCAAGAATGACTAAGGCATAAAAGGGCATACTGTAGTAAGGCACTTTTGTGAGTGAGGAGTGCAAGGACAGAGAAGACACACGTAAAACTAACAACTTCTGCAAGCCATGAAGAAGTTAGCAAGAAAAGAAGTATAAAGGGGAAAGCAATTAGAGGCATGTGCAGAGAACAGGCATGCATCCAAAAATCACCTGTAAACAAGGCTGGGAAAAGTCTGAAGGATCCAGAAGAAAGAAACCGTTTTTCATGTGATCTGCAGAGATCTGCTTAGTTCAACGTCCATGGGCTCCCTCATGCTGAAGCTGCTGAATCTGAAGAATTTATTGCAGAACAATCTGAGCAGTATCTTGAATCTTGAAACTCAGTTTCACACAATTAAACCACAGCACCTCAATGGTCAAGGGCTATAAGCAAAAAGAAAGGACAGAGTCAATTTGCAAGAAGTATATGTCCTGTGGTAGAAGTTCACCTTGTATTTAAACTCATTTGCAAACTGGTTTCTTTGCAAATCAGTAGTATACAATATTTCCCTCTGCTCCTAGCTTCCCCACTTATACTGTATGTACCTACATTATCTATCTGGTTTGATTTCCTTTGCTCTGCCTCCTACTGTATTCTGTATGTTAAGGTCCCAAAGGAGCCTTCAAATTTACAAAACAGTCCCTGATATAGTTGAGTTGTAGTGCTACTTTTCTGTGAAACTCTAATTCATAAGTTTTTTATGACATTTCAGTTTTTTATGCACCCTCAAAGACCCCTCCTCCTCAGGTGGGTGTACATACTGGCGTGTTCTGAATTGCACCCAGTTGATCAAGGTCTCAAGAAGCCATTTCAAAGGTCAAAAATTGCCAAGGTATATAGTTCTTGGCTAAGGGGACTGCCAAGTCTTTGCTTCAGTAACCATTCAATCTAAGGGGGTAAGGGCTGCTTTAGCAATCTAATGTCATCCATCAACTGCCTTTTAAGACGTATCTGAGAGCTAATCTGCATTCTACAAAGCAGCTGCAAAAAAGGACCAGTGGTGCTAAATCACAGATCAACAAGCCATTAGTATATCCGGCACACACTTTTCTTAGATTTTATCCAAGATTAAAGGTGTTGGTTTTTTTTGTTTTTTTTTGGTCATCTTTGTTGGCAGTACAGAAGAAAGAATGTCATTTTGCATGAGTTACAGAAATACTCCCTTTTGACTGATGGGAGTTGTTTGCTTTAAGCAAACTACATAAGATTTACATAATAAGAATTAATACAGGAGGTTTTTTTTAATCAAAAGTAAAAGATTGTTTTTGATTTCACATCCTTAAATAGCATTAAGCCAAACTGTCTGATGGCTAATGAATAATAATAATAGGAATAAATATGCCTTGTGTGTGATCCCCTGCTGAAACCTCGGATAAGTTATACCATTCGGGAAGAGACAATTGCAGTTGAACATTATGCACAAGACTTATCCCCACTTCACTTCTGATCTGGCCTATTTTCCTGCATTCTCATCCTCAGAATCTAGATAACGTGGTTCATTGAAGATAACACCTGAAAGATCTTCCAAAGAGTGCACATCTGTGCATGCAAAACAAAGCAGCTCAAAGCCCTCTTTCTTGCTCACATCACCAGAACAGACACAGAGGGAAAAAAACCTCTCTATGACCTGGCGTTTCCTTTGCTGCATCTGTGTGTCGGTGTGTGATTGGCATGAATAGCAGGAGGGGACATAGCATGGCTTTCAAGCTTTACAACTTAGCTCTAGACAGGCTGCCTCCAACAGGTAAGTGAAATGAAGGAAGAATGGGCCTCTTTTTATATTGATAAATCCAGCCTACTAGTGAGCATTCTTGAAAGTGTGCAAAGTTCTGTTAAGAGTTTTATCAAGCATGTATTACATCAACTGGCTGCTACACCAGCCCTCTAATCAGCTGTTTTTCCTAGCAACAGTACCTAGACAATAAGCTTACGTCTATTGAAGAAGCACTTCACTGTCAGTGAAGATGTTGTTACAGTAAATCATGCTTGAGACCAGGTGTACAACCAGAAGGACAGCCAGGCCCGCAGGTTTAAATATGCTCAGATGCTGGGGGAACTGAGAATCTTTTAAAAATTGTCAGTTCTGCATATCTGAGAGTCCCTCCTTGTGAGGAAGAAAATGTATTTAATAAGTTAGTGGGGGAGTCAACAGAAATAACTGTTAATAATTAAACACAAGCCTGTGAGAAATGCCCTTTCCAGATGCTCTTTTTTAATACAACATGGGTTTGTAATTAAGTTTTAACAAGGTTTCTTCAGCTCTATAAGGGCTTTGCATAAAAGCTTTTGTGGAAATGCAGAGGAAAGAACTCCTGATCTAGAAAAGAGAAAAAGGCTGATGAATATAGTTTCTTTTGTTACACTGCGACTGTTTTCAATTTCTTGGATTAAACCAGGACAGACTGTGAGAGACTCCAAAGATCTGAGCATACTGAGAGACTTTGAGCATTCAGTTTTTCATCACTAGCAATATTAAAATCCCTGCATAAGATTATTCTTTGTCTTGTACTTATATAACTAAGGACTAATTCTAGTTAGGAAATGCAGTAGCTTAATTTAAAGGGAATTATTTCTGACCATTGAAAATGGTAACAGAACGTGTCTCACACTGAAAATAAAAGCCAGGCCATAATCTGCTCTGCCCGGAGAACAGTAACGTATGTTGCAATCCATATCTATGCACCTCATCTGAAAGAAATCTGATGAGTTTTCCTGAGGCTATGCTGGGATAATTGTATCTTTGTCCATTATAAATTCACTTATATTTTTATAAGCAAAGCAAGGGTCCCATTGGCACTATTAGAAATAATCCCTTAAGAGTTTTCCAAAGATATGTCTTGCTTAACTTCAACAGGGAGTTAACTAAACACTCTACAGAAATTTTATTTTTCCTCATAAGCAACAATAGATCCCTGTAAATGTAAAGCTAGTCATACACAATCAAATACACTGGCATAGAAGTAGTCATGCTCTCACTCCTATAAAAAGTAAATAAATGGTGCCAATAAAGACATGCCAACATGTAAGAATAAACCTTTTGTTTTAAAGCGTATATAACTAAAGAACGTTTTATAAGCTTTTAAAAACTCATTAAGACTCAGGCCTTGGCTGTTTGGAAAGCTTTCTCAGTGACTGGATCACCAGAAGACTGTTTGGGGTGAATTCTGCATTTTCATGTATAGAGGCCACAGAGCAAGAAAAAAGCTCAGTTTAATTGAAACTGGGTTCTATACTCATTAAGTTGTCATAGAGAATAGAAATAAATTGTCCTTGCCTGTCCTTTCCATGCAACCCTATCCGCTGTAGCTACAACCAGGGAAGAGTAGTTTTTCCATTTACACCCTGAGCTTCTTTCTGCTGTCTTGGGCTCACTCCAGGGGTGCAGGGAACTTTCACAAGTTTCCTGAAGTACTGCTTACTGACTTCTTACAAATTTATACAGAGAATGTAATGGCTAATGCATCTGTGGTTATCTGCCAAACTAATGAGTATTTTTTCACCTAAAAAGTATTAAAATGTTTTATTACAACAGAAAGCTGTCATATAAAATTCACGACAGCTATTAAAGTGGAAGTGTCATAGGAATTACCATATAGGAACAGCTCAGTACTCCATCTAAAGTGATATCCTCTCTCCCAGTGCAATCAGCCACAAACATCTCAAAGAGCGGGCAGGCAGTAATTAGGACATGGGCTAAAAAACAAGCAACAATATTTGGATCCACATACAAATTTTCCCAGAGAGCACTGGAGTACATATTTCAGCGCAATCTTTGTGTTCTTAACACTAAAGAAGGTGCAGTCATGCACAGAGGAGATCTCCTAGCTTACATACTCATGCACAAACATTTTCTACACTTTTACAGTTAGGCAAACTTTGTAAGGTAATTAAGGGCTTGGGGATCGCTCCTTTACTGTACAGTGAACTTGCATGTAATACGTCCCAGTCATTACAAGTAACTGAGATGTCTAAACTGCAATGGTGCTTACAGCTGGGCTTGTTCTAGGAGATAACTGTGTTACAGAAGCAGCCCTGCCCTTTTTCTAAAGACTTTCAACCTGGCAAAGCTGAGATGTTGCATGAGACAAGACAAAGACTAACATCATCACTTGCAAATAATGACACAGGATAGAAAGGTGCTTCTGCACCTTAAATTTAACTGAAATAAATGCAAGTTTAAGCTGCCACTCCTACAGTTAGACTCTTACATGCTTCTTCCAAGGTGCCTGTTTGTACCAAGTATAAATGTACAATACCATGATTTAATTCTGAAACTGATTTACAAATAATAAAAAAAATCGCATCAGTCAAATTTGTACCCTTTCATTTAGTATCAGTAAAAGTGCATATACCATGCAATACCTAGATGGATTTGCCAAGCCATCTGAAGGATGTTTACTAGTATAAAAAGGTGAGTGTATTGCCTTTGGTAGACAGTTCACTACTTTATGAGTTAAGCAACAGTTGTTTCAGAAAATCAAACAAAACCCATGACTGCTTCCTTCATTTTCTGACCATCTGCATCCCTTTGGAATATTCACATAAAAATGACATATTTGAAAAGTTTTTTTTTTTTTTTCAGAAACATTTAATTCTCATTCACAGTTTACTGTGAACAAAAACTTCAACACTTCTAAGAAATTATAAAAGAAAGTGATGAGCACATAAGATTCTTGCTACATCTGTTATGGAGCAGAAAAAAACAACACAAAATCCTAGAAGCCTGGGGAGAGGAACAGAAAAACTGGAGGAAAGGGCTGTATCCCAGGGACAGGTACCTGTGTGACTGTGTGGCACAAGCTCTTACTCCAATAAAGCTCAGAGTACTTTATAATGAGACAGTAAATGAAGCACAGGCTATACCTTCCTAGTAAGAAAATTTCAGAAAACTCCATTGAATATTTTCCTTCTGAAGGACTTTTTTTTTTTCAGGTTGTCTAGTCAAGGAGAATGATCTAAGCTAATATGTCTCACTACCACTAAATGAGCATAACATGTTGCTAAACCTTCAGTGCATTAATAGTATCTGGTATCCAACTGATACAAGGCAACTCATATTTCTAAGATGACAGAACCCTGTGGCTCAGTTGTGAGATTCCAGATTAAAAGATTTACAGACCATATAATAATTATAATACACTCTTACCTAGATTCCAGGACTTCCTTCATGGTTTCAGTGATAGCATTTCTCTCCCTGGTATTAACTGACAGTAGGTTCATTGTTTGGCGCTGTGAAATTTCTTGTTGTCCTATTTAGCAAAGACGTATTTTAGATAGTTTAGTAAACAGTAATATACAGTTGCTGTATTGGCAAGGGATATGTGGATTTGTTCATCTAAGTTTTGTAGGGTGGTTATATATAATGGTGTCTGACAAACGGAGCTGTGGAATCCATGGCTTTTGGGCTCTGGAACACTCTTTTCTTCCTGGGCATTCTTTGCAGTGCTAAAGTCTGATAACATGTAGTTGCATGTTAATCCACCTCGTCAGCATTTCTGAAATAATCTAGCCCAGTTGTTTTTGACCTTTTTCAATTTGCAAGCCTCTAAATGTTTTCCAGTGAAATTATGAACCCTCTCTGCACTCTGAATTTAAGCTAATGGGTAATAAATAGTCTTACATTCCTTAGTTACTTTTCAGGGATTGCTTGGAAATGGTCCCTTGCAGTGGTTGCAAGCCAGGGGTTGAAAGCCACTTGTAATTTATGGCCAAAGTCACAACTAGATTAACTTGGCATAATTCCACTGATTTCAAAGGAAAATCTTTTGATGGTGTCAGTTAGAATAATGCCCAGTTTACTGGACATTAGCTGAGGAACTTCCCTTGGTTTTAGTCCTCATCTGTAGCTTTTACTGCAAATAAGACTGAGCTCCATTTCAATGTAATTATACCTCCTTTGGGAAATATTCCTTCCTTACTACCCAGACCAGAACACATCAAAAAGCCCAAGAGGAATCTTAAAAAAATTTACATAGGAAAGGTCATCAGACAATTCTTAAAATTTTAGTTAATGCTTGTTCTTAGCTATGTCCTAGATGTCTAATTTTTAAGATGACTTCAATCTGCTAACACCTTTTGCTTCAGTGGTGCAGTGTAACATACATACAACTCTATATCGGCTATACACTTAATAATATGATTTTTGCTTGGATTTCAAGTAGTTCTACTGTTGAAGTCTTGAGGTCTACTTTTAAGGTCATGGTATCAATGTCTCTGAATTGAGTTACATCAATTTACACCAGATGATCCTATGCCCAATTAAATTAAGATGCTCGAGGTTCTTCATAAGTGCAAAGAAAATAATGTTGCTGCTTCTTCTGTAAGGGAAAAGCTCAAATATGAAGGTGGGTATTAAGAAAAGTAACAATTAGGTCTGAAATGCTAATAACTGGATATCTTTTCTGAAGATAGTTAAAAGTATTTACATTTTAAAAGACAAGAAAATCTCTGAAAAATTAGAGAAAAATGGAAAATTGTCCTTTATGCTGTTACTGCCTAGCTCACTTTGCAGCTCCACCACATGACAACGAATAACTAAAGAAAACTATTATTATGCAAACCACTCTAGCACAAAAGGGTATTACATATCTGGTACAAAAGGGGATTTCTTTAAAAAGCACAGCACATTCAGTGTTTAGGGTTTGCAGTTGAAATTCATGGCCTTGCTTGCCAATATTATCATGCAGCTGGGTATTATGCTATTGCTTTACTCTGAGGGGAAAAAATCACAATAAAGATATTCAAATGGATTCATATTAAACTGTTGTATTCTCTTATGTTGCAATATCAGTTTTTATTGATTTCTGGCATCTCTTCTCTAGCGCAAAGGTCACAATAAACACTAGCCATAGAGACTTCGATTGCAAAGAGAAAATGCCAAAAATGCACATCTTTTGATTTAAAAATTATCATTGGAAAACAGTGTTAGGCATTATTATTAGAGAAGGCTTCTGACAATATCTTAAATTGGTGCTCTAAATAAAAAACAGGGTTAAATATTTTAATTTTTTTTTTTAATCTTTCCAGAAATTATCTCCTATTTAAATTAAAGCAAAATCAGCTGACCATAAACTTTCCTGGTAAGTAAAAGATTAAATGTAGCCTCTCAGAAATCATAAGATCTTTATGACACAAATATTTGAACATGAATTCGGAGAAGTAATATGTCTTTTCAGGGTTAAGTGCTTCCTGCTTCTTCTGTATACAGTCTTAGTCTCATGACTATTTTGAACCACCTTACTAAGCATCAATGATTTTTCTTATATTCTTTTTAATGAATGTTTTGTAAAATTCCATATCAAGTCACTCGGTACAAGTCAAACAATTTAAGAGGAACAGCTTAAACTTTTTTTCATTTGCTTATGCCATTTTCCTCTCCTTGGCTCTTAGATACATACATCTCTGGGCATCTTCAGCCTTGCTTGCAAGTCCGTCATGGTTTTGTGTTCTGTTTGTCCCTCTGTTGCCTGAGCATTGCCATCACAAGGCTGAATGATATGCACTCTGTGGTGATTTAATGTACTGAAAAACAAAGGAATGGCAAAAAAAATGAACGTTTTGGTTCTAAATTGTATGCATGTCATCAGTTATTTAAATTCACTACATGTGATTCTGATTTTCTGTCTTCTTACCTTTTCCTTCTAAGCAAATTATTAAAAAATATAGTTCCAAGCTTGTGTGTCAAACATAGATCAAAAATAAACCCCCACATTTTGTAGTTACCAGTGTGTCTGGTACTTATGCTCTCTACATCACTGCAGCCTGGTTAATCAAGATTCCTGCTTTCAGAAACCTAAGGAAACAAGTCTATGTGATCAGCAATACAGCTCTGTAGGTAATGTAATATTTCCTAAATTACTGTGTGCAGCAACAGGACACCATGACATAAGCCCTTTTAAAAGAGGTAGATCTTATTATCTTATTTTCTTCATTTTATTGACAGAAGATTTATTCACAGAAGCTTGGAGCAGTTCAAGGTAAAGCACCTCTTTGCAATGCCAAAGCTACTCTACCCTCATGTGGAAGGTTTGCACTGTTCTGATGATTTTGATGACTGACCATTGCACATAATGCAAACTTGTGACATTGGCAGTGCTGCGTAGAACCTCCTGCTAGGCTAGCTGGATAGTGTCCATATGCATTCCTGTATAAATTATCGTTTACTCATGCTTACATTTAAGTATGATACTTTTTTTTTTCTTTTTCTATTTTTAAAGAAATTGTCAAGCTTTCTGGAATAACCAGGAAAACAATACATAACAAATACAAAATGAAGAAAATGCACTAAACAAGATATATTAATTGCTGGTTGTAATTAATTAGTAATTATAAGCCCCCCTCACTCCCCATAGTCTCAACCGCTAGCAAATAATTTACTTTCATGAATTCAATAAAAGCAGGCAAATTTCAAAGTATATTAATCATTATTATTTTAATTGACAGATAAGATCATTGGTTGTGATTGCATCCAAAACTTTTATTTTTTAAACTAAGAAGGGACACAAGTAGGGTCCTGTTCTTAGACTGATAAGAGATCAGAAGCCTAACCAAAAACCTGTAGCCAATACACAAAATATTTAGTCTTTATTGTCTACATTTTGGTTTCAGGCTCTTCTCAGCTGAGAGTTGATCTGATTTAACTGGCTGCAACAGAGGGGAGCATTTATTGCTATGTTTTCTAGCATTCTTCAGTTCTAATGACAGGAAGCATGTCAGGCACTATGACAGAGTCCTGGCCATTTGCAAAACCCTCGTGTGATAGCTTTCTAAGGAATTAAGTCACAGAGGCTTAACAGCATTATGGTCCTGGATACCCCTGGTTAGAAACTAAGGGGGCTCCTTGTGCTGCGCTGGTAGAATTGTACTTCTGTCTAGTGCAGCATCATTCTGAGGCCAAATGCTCTTACTGCTCCCATTTAAGCTGTATCTGCCTTACACTTTTTGTCTCAAAATACCCTTCAAAATATTTCTTCAGATTGTCTAGGCTGTGTTATTAAAATGTCTTGCTTAATCTCTGTTAATCATCGTAAATTCTGCTGAAATGTAAGGGTCAGTTTTTACAAACTAGTATTTGTAATTACTGCCCCACCGTACTGTTCCACAAGCTGAAATTGACCATAAGCTTAAAACCAGGACACACAAGTGAACCGTGTAGTTTTTCCTTCAGTTAACCCATCAGCATGGCTTCAGAACAAGGTTTTAAAATAGCACTATCTAAAAAAATAATGATGTTATGAATCACCACTTCTTACAAGACCTTTTGAGGTTCTCCCTTTTCCTGTTTGTAAATCCTTAGTCTTTGCATTAAAATTTTATCAGACAGGAAAACAATAACAATTGATTTACATGGACAAAAGCAGCTTTTCTCAGTTTTCAGTCCAGCTTCCTCTGAGATCTCATTGACCTCCAAAGTTCAACTTCTTCCAAGAAAGTTTTCTTTGGGATTAATAGCCTTCAGCATCGAATCACTGTTGAGTGCTACAGCCATTTTCAGTGCTATAACTAAGGCCGTATCAGCATTTCCACATAAACTCTTATTTCCAGAGATTTATAGCTTGCCTACAAAAATATAGTTTTATGCTGAAACTTAGAAAAAAAAAAAAAAAAAGCTCAGTATGGGAGTGATTTTACTTTTTATTTTGGGAAATTTACACAAATCTGTGAGTGTTTTTAGACTGAAATTCAAAAGAGACCTTGACTTGCTATCTACATCCTATTGGTGCCTTGGAGAAATCCCAGCCTGGCTTTCTAAGATTACAGATCTACTGATAAATTATGTAAGGGCAATAAAAACTCCATAAAAGGAGTTTTTAAATGGTTATTCCCTATACTAAAGATTCCCGGATTGAATCTAGTCACTTATTCTCTAGAAGACATTTTAATCACTAGAAAATTCCAAGACTTTTTTGAAGATTTTAGCCAGCCATGCTAACGTGATACCAACAAAGTGCTCTGCAGTAAACAAAGAAGTCTGATGTTTCTGTTACATCCTCATGCTGACTAACTGAGCAGCATTCTGCCCCTTCTGCAGTTAGAAATGCTGATGGACTCAGGGATGAAGATGCTGTTGACTACACAGAAGAGGCCCAAGAAAAGCAGAGGTGAAGAGCTTGGGGAAACCGTGGCCTCCTGCCTTTTCAGGACCCGTGACAGTTCCCTGGTGGCCCCGGGGCTGAGCACCAGGACATCACTGTGGCAGAGAGGAGGAGGCAGGCACCTTTCTCTCCAGCATCATGAAATAAATCTTCATGAAAATTAGAGCCACTTACAGCAAGACAAGAAGAAATACTTACACAACTCTGCTCTGCACAAGCCCTTTCAGAAGAGATTTGGAGGCACCATCTGGAGGTGAAGATGACAGAGAGATTCCATGGAGTTTCCAGTTTCCTTTATAGGTAATTCCTGCAAAAAGGTGATTTAGTCCTGAGTCATTGCTACTAGGGATGAAAATACAAACATGACACAACACACAAACATGTTCAAGGCTACAGGCTACAAATTTAATTGCTTCAAAGAAAAACATACTCAGCTACGATGATGACCCAGTGCAATACAATGGTTCCCATGACTACTCATTTATTCCACAACAGAAATCTGAGCAAGCCAGAGACAATACCCTGTCCCCAAATCCCCCCAAACTGGTCAACAAAACTGAAAATGCCCAGGCAATCTTTTCTGACAAGTATGGGATAATTTCTAATGTATGTGTCCAGCTACAGGATCACTATTTCACTTCATGAATACAAATCATATATTTTCCTGTTGATCTCCTGCCATATGAAGGGAAAGGCTAAGTCACCCCTTGGACCACCCCCTTGTTTCAGAAATGTCAGTGACTATCACATTTGCTCGTACAATCCAGACAGATCACCCTTTAATTCATTCCATTGCTTTCAAGCAAAATATGTTGGCCCCCCAAAACAGCAAGGCAACATCCTTTGAAAATGAGGCACTGGTTACCATAAAGAACCAACACTCCTGCATCTGAGTAGGAGATACTAACCTTCTTATCTCTGGGAGTGATCCATTTGAATTTGATCCAGAAATCTTTTTTGAGAGCTGCTTGTTGTAACTAGACAAATACAGTCCAAACTCTGAAACTTCTTTTGAAAGCATAATGGCAGGGAAACTTCACAGATGGGATTAGAAGTAAGATAATGAGGTAGCTTTGCAGATGTCTAAAGGAGCTCTTTCCAAATGTAAGGAATGGCATAGGATAAAGCTTGAAACTGAGTGACTAAAAGTCTAAGAAGTAGATGGAGGAGGCTGGCATCATGGGCTAATCAGTGAAAGAAGTGATTTCTTGATCCTGAATGAGAGATGATAGGTAGGATGAGGTGAAGCTATGAATGGCTTTGAAAGGCAAGACAAGCTGCTTATATCAGATAGAAAAGGAGTGTTATATTTGACAGTCAAAGTGATGGGCTAGGAAAATGATCTCTGCAGTGCTATGTAGTATAAAATCATCCCAGCAAAACTGCATTTGTCAAAACCAGATGAATGAATATTGCAGTAATCAACTGAGCTTGGTGATAATTTACATATATATTAATTCATGCATAATAATCATCATATAGTAAATTCTATAACTCACTTCCATACAATTACTTTTAACAATTTTTGGAAACTTATGCTGAAGCATGTGCGGCATAGTGAAGTGGACATTTTGTTGGATATTTCTTATAAGATTCTTGTGCAACATTCTTGTAAAATTTCTAGTTTTCTAAAAGAAAAAAAATGTCAGTCAACATTTTTTTTTCCCATAAAGTCTTTCATTTAAATACAATACCTGAGGACAATGCTCATATCCACAGCATATTACATAATGACTTTGCTGGTGGTCTTGGTTTATTCCTCTCTGGTAGCAGAGAAGAGGTTGCCCATGACAACTTGGAGATGACTCTGGGAAGTCTGTATGCTGGATAACACAGAGATCAAGTCACTAGCATACCATCTCCTAGACATACAGATTTAACAGCACTTCTCCACTTTGTTTGGAACAGTATTAGGTTATAGTGGTCCTGGCTGTAATACACAAAAAAATCATTTTATTCCCTATTGTATTATATCTTTCACTTCCCCCGTACAGAGACTGACTGCTGCATGCACATTCTTCCAGGGCTTTTCCTATTAATAGACAACTTGGCTTCACACGCTGAAATGAAGGAACAAGGTTTCGAGTGCCTGCCTAATTTAAGCAGACCATATGTCATAAGTTATAGTATCCTGTAAGTAGAGAATGAAATAAAGCAAGATTGAGAGGAAAAATAGCTTCCTACCATTAGCTGGCCTCTCTGACTCAAATTTTCAAAGACATTTATTTAAGTGTGCTCAGAACTATTTACTTGTTCTATGTATCACGTGAAGTTATGCATATTTCTAATGCATTCTTAATGGGGGTGCTGTCTCAGGAGTAGAAATTCTGAGCAGTACTAGAGCACAACTAATGAGGTAATGATCCTGAATTTATTTTATTTATTTATTTATTTATTTTCCTGGAACTGCCTTTAACATTTTTTAGTGTGGCCAGCTTCACATTTTTCTGCTTTGGCTTTCCAGCTTGCAAGAACTGGAGTACAGTTGTTTACTATTTATTCAGTGTTCCATGACTGTAGGATAACGCTACAAAAGCTATTGCAAATTTTCTTTTGCTAATGTAAAATACACTATTGGATGAAGTTTTTTTTTAGCAAATTAAATTAATTATTATTGCTTAACCAGCCCATCTCTGCTGCACAGTTGAAAGAAATGTGCTCTTTCAGACTCTGAGTGGTTATATAATCAGCATTCCTCACAAATATTTGTCACATTAGGACTAGCAATCATATTTTCCTAGCAAATTGTCTAGTGCTGGGTGCAAACACAGTCAGAGAACTAGAAAATGTAAAAATCAGGATTTCCATTTACTTCCTCCCACTCATCTCACACATTTCTACTGTATTATTTCTTGTTTGCTTTGTCTTTCTCTAGATATCTCTTGAGAAGCAACATTGCCAGATCATATCTTTCATGTCAGGGAATGAATAAGAGCATGGTCAGCTGACAGGCATGCATGCTTGCATATTCTCAGGTTTTTAGGAAGTGTCATTCTGTACTTTCAGTATAAATCCAATTTTCATTACCTTTATGATCCAAATTGGCATTGTCAGAGGTTTATGTTGGTATGAAAAACAGAAAAGGAAGAAATTTTATAGCAAACCTAGCTAAAAACTTCATTGTTTTCTTATTAGTACTACTTGTGACCAAAGAGGAGAATGAAACATTTGTTGTCTCAAAGGGAAGAGAAAATCTTTGGGGAATAAAATCTTTGGAGAGAAAAATTTGTTGGGAATGAGGAGGAATTTTTTGTGCATATTTTAACCAGTCATCATCTGGCTGCCTTATGAATTTGTAATACTGCATATTGTCTGCAGTTTAGAAACTCAAAAATCAGAAATGAATAAAATTTAACAAATAAAAGCCACACATGGGAAAAAATATCTTCCCAATCAATTATTCACACTTGAAAATACTATAGTTAAACCTCACCTTTTTTTTTTCTACTTAATTTAATTAGTAACTTAGACTTGAAGGTGATGTCTAAAGCTAAAAGAAAACAGCAAATATGGGAATAGGGAAGTCTGATTTTAATCAACAGTTAAACTTATGCAATACAAAGATCTAAGATGTGGCACACTGTCCTTGGGAAAACAATCCATGGCTCCAGTCCTATAAACCTTTCTGTGCTTTATGCCTGTTTTAGGTCCATGAGGACCAAGTTCATATTTGTGTGTTACCCAAGAGAAGGGAAAAAAAATTGAAAAATCACCTTTGATTGTGTATTGGACAGACTGGTCATCCTGCTCTATTTCATGGTAATGCATTACTGCAATTATCTGTGAATTTCTAGCCTTTTGGAAACCCACTAAAAAGGTAGACTCACCTGATATTCCATGCAGAGTTTATGGGCCAGGAGTCTGCACTTTGCAGCCATGTTAATCTGCTGCCTAACTGTATAAGCTCATCTGCATCCATACAACAAAATCTGTGTGTTTGGGTCACGATGTCCTTCGTTTCTGCAAAAGAAAACCAGGTATTTTGGTATTTCAGTTTTAAAGCACTGAGAAAAAGACTTATTTTTTTTTTTTTTTAAATGCTTCCCCTTTTGCTTAGACTAGTGGAGATGTAATTTAAGGAACCATGTTGGCACATCTCATAGACAACATCTTGGAAGTTTCCTTAGAAGCCTAGCAAACAAGGGCCTGGAGTTGCACTGCTGAATTTGCTTCAGCTTGCTCAATGCAAAAGAGAAACTGAAAAGTCAGGCTTTCCCTGTGTTTCGTTTGAAGAAAGAATTGTGATTGTTGGCAGAGGAAGGAAGGAACTAGGACAAAACAAGGGAAGGAAGAAGTTGTTTTTTATTTTTCACCAGCCAGCTCCTTAATTTTTGCTGCCAAGAGCATAACTGTAATTTACAAGACAAACATAAATCTATTTAGATATTATTTAAATTTAACTTAGATTACAGAAAACGACATGTCATTTGGGATGAATTCTTTGAGTATATGAATTCTTTGAGTATATAAAGAAGGGAAAACGAAGAAAATACACATACGAGACAAAGGTCAATAGCAAATGTTTCCAGTCAAAAATAAAGTTTCTGTTCACATTTAATGTATTTTTAACACATTGCGTATTTGTTTGTTTTTAATATTATCTCTTATCACAGAGATATAGTCAGAGATCTAAATGTACTTAGGTGTTTCACACTATAAATATTTAAACAAGGTATCCTTGAAGCTCGACACTGAAGGAAGCCTCCCTGTTGTCCTCCTTGAATAACGTATATATATTTTGGACATAACTAGGACCAAAAAATGTAGAAACAAAATAATTATCTAGATAAATTAGTTAATTGCTGCAATTATTTAATGTAACATCTTTTAAGATTCATGATGATGGTATAAAGGTTGATGTTATGAGATAAGTTGTGAAGATCTTTCCTGCAGAAACATTACCGGAAAACATTACTCCAGCTATTATAGAGAGATTTTGAATATATTAATATTATTTACTAAAGCCCATCTGAAAGATAGGCAAAACCCATATTTTTGGGTGAGGACACCCTATTAAACCACATTTTGTAATGTGACACCCCATTACAAAAATTGGCCATTTAATTACTTGCCTTAAAAATGACCTATTTATCCAACCTTCACAGAAGAAATGAAAGAAAAAAAATGTTTACAAACATTAAAAAAAAGCATACTACCTTATTTTTTTGTTTGTTTATCACATTATAGCTACAACTCTGACCACAAAGAGAAACAAGAATTTAGACTTCAGTATAAACAGCCTCCAGAGTAACAGAGCACTTCATGAGATTCCAAGAATCACTTTTAAGCTGAAAGATGGAAAAAATCCATTTCTGCAAATTATGTACTTCATAGAGTAAGACTTCTATAACACATACTTTATGATAAGGACACAGTGTGGGAATACAGTTAAAGAAATCTGCAGCAAATTTAGTTAGACCAACAGTAAGGAGGCTATTTAATTCGGTTTACATTGATGTAATGCCTTACATTTATTGGAGGACTAATACCTTCCATACATTATGTTAAAATTAGACTTTCCATTCTTTTTACTACATACTTTATATATATATATACATGCTACATACTACATACTGATTCTAAAATAATTCTTTTCACTGCCATTAAGGAGCATGGGTGGAGTAATGGGACCATGCTTAGAAATATAATGTGAAAAATTTGTGAAAATAAAAAGCATGAACATAAGAGGATAAAGCAGTGTTTCAAATAAATTAAAAATCAAGCAGCCAGACTTTGTCTTTAAAAATTTTGGAGTTTTGTTAGATTAAATCCAACAGAATTATATATTCAACGAGATTTTGGATCAATGTGCATATTCAATATTTAAGCTAAAAAATTATTTATGATTATAAATGTAGTTCTAAACCTTATAAGAGTGTCATCATAAATGTTAAGATGTCTCATAACCAAAGTCCAAGTAGGAAAAAAATCATGTTATGCAAATGATACATATTAATTGGAGTCCTCATTTCAATTGCAAAATACCTCAGCTACAACTTCTTTGAATGGGGACTGAGGATGTGCAGCACTTCTCAGAAATTCCCCCTTAATCAGGACTAAAGAAACAGCTGCAAACATCCAAATAGGCTTCAGCTTGGTGATGTTTTATGATATTTCAATTTGGATCTTAAGTTTGACCAAATTTCATAATGAAATCATCTTCATTTTTTAAAATATGGAAATGACTATGATCATCAAGAGGTAAGACACTGATTTTATTTAGTTTGAGTTTCTATGGGAACTTTGCAGGTGCTCTCTTCCTAATGGATGCTGAAAGACAATGGGTGTTTAGTGTTGTGTTTCCTTCCTTCCTTCCTTCCTTCCTTCTTCCTTCCTTCCTTTCTCTTCCTTTCTTTCTTTTTCTTTCTTTCTTTTTCTTTCTTTCTTTCTTTCTTTCTTTCTTTCTTTTTTCTTTCTTTCTCTTTCTTTCTTTTTCTTTCTTTTCTTTTTTCTTTCTTCCTTCCTTCCTTTTTCTTTCTTTCTCTTTCTCTCTTTCTCTCTCTCTCTCTCTCTTCCTCTCTTCCTCTTTCTGTCTTTCTTTCTCTCTTTCTTTCTCTCTCTCTCTCTTTTTTTCTTCCAATATGATAACTGCATTTTAACGTAGTTGGAAAAGTGGTGATATCATTTCAGTGAGTGGTATTAAATGAGATTTTGAAGCAAGAATAAGCACTTCTACTTCTGTGGTGTTTCTTTCCAGATCCAAAGAGGACAATAAGCTCACAAAGTAGAAAGAGACTAATGGCAGCATTCATTTGGCTTACAGTCTGTCTGGAAAAAGGTCACCTAGCTGTGCGATCTGGGATTTAACTATGGAGTGTTTCCTTTTTTGTGGGAAAGAAACAGCCTTCCACAGTAAATAAATATATAAATAAATCATTTTCTCAAAATATTCAAGGATGCAAAATTCATAACAAAAATATTCAATGTTTTCTCTGATATTTTTTGGGCAAGTATCTCATGTGAAGCCAGGATCTGGCGCATGCCTTAAAAACTATACAGCCAAAAAAAATAGGAAAGGCAGCAATCTCTGAGAAACTTCCTTCCACTTTTCAGCTGGTGGGACTTGGAATCACCTAGGATGTCATAAAAGCTAGGTAGTCTCTGAGGAAAGCACCGTGAGGTGGAGAAAACAGTGTTACATTTTTGACATTTTCCTCCAAAAAGTTTCATATTTCAAATTATTATTTATAGTCCATTAAATTTGAAATAATTAATTTTTAGACAACAGTGTTTCCCAGCATAGCCATAAGCATCAGAGAAATGGTCTACTATTAGAAATGGCATTCTCTGCCTTTCAGAAGTTTACTGGTACCCACAAAAACTTGCAGTTCTGTAAATTTTCCTCAGCCACCATTGTCAAATGGAAAACCTTTGCCCCAATGTAGTCTGAGGTCTTAGTATCTGATATGGAAAGATTTTGAAGCTAACATTCAAGCTTTCAGTGACTCTGCCAGAGTCACTGTTTGTACAAATATGTAAAACCCCTAATTGTACAAAATATCAGTCTTTAATGGGAACACCAGTTCTTGTAATGCCTGTTGCATATCTTTCTCATTCCATTCAAAATCCAGACTTGCATTTCACCCTAAATCTGTCTAAGTGTATGGAAATGTCTGAATGCTCTTCTCTCTTGTACCCGGAAAAATACCTGTTGAAGGCTGAATTAAAAACTTCTTTTACTTCTAGTTGTATGAAATTTCGTCAGAAGCCTTCCCCTGCCGTACACAGACCTTTTGGGAGAGAGTTTAAACAATGAAAAGATAAAAAATGCTCACAACATACAAGTCATTGACAAGTACTTTTTAAATTCGCTAATAAGGGGAAAACTTTCAATGTGAGTTTCACAGGACTACATTTCAGTATTTTGAAGTAGTTGTCATTTAATGAATATGTGTTCAGGCCCAATCAGGCACACAGTCATGGTGGAATTACACTGCTTGATACCAGCTGCAAATGAAGGGGTGGATGGGCCAGTCATTTCCTACCTGGAGAACTGACTATCATCAAAAAAAAAGGGAATGAAAAGCAGCATACAGAATGCAGTAGACTAGCAAGCGGGGCCTGTGCTTCCACACTCTGCTCTTCCTTTAGAAGCAGTGAAATAGTAGCGTTTTAAGGACATTTCCTGAAAAGATATTTCCATTTAAATACACATAAGTGCCTACAAAATACGGACTTAAAATATCTTGAAAAATAATCATTAGTCTAATATTTGCTTATTTTTTGGAAGCTATAGGTGAATTCACTGTTGTGACATGTTTCCTCTGAACTCTCCTATATCTTTCACAGTAAACCATAGGAATTAAAAAAGCATTGCTGCACTTTCTGTAGGGGGCAGTCTGATCAAAGTTTTTATTTTGTTTTTTATTAGGAAAAATATTGGGAAAAACTATTTTGCCAAACCAACATGTAGAACATTAATGGTCAATGTCCAAAATGTTTTCAATGCTGGTTAACTAGAATTATTTTAAAATTTGTCTAGTGGAGTATTCAGAATGAGTCATGTAGAAATGAATATTGATGTTGCCTCTGACCTCAAACATTCATGGTCTTGCACAAGGTCACATAAGGAGACCATGGAAAGCTTCCACATAACTGACTTGATAATTTCTCTCCTTAGTTCAGCAAGCTGTATATGTGATATATACCACATGGTTTTCAGAGCATTCAGAATCACATTAAGTTCTCATAAAATTCATTTTGTAACTATTTAATTGTGAATGACGATAACTGAAAATATACAAGGAATGTTGGGGCAGGGAGACAAACTGCAAGGGATAGCATTTTGCTGCTGCTGCTGAGGTTATTTTTAAATCTGGCAACGATTCTGTCACCATTACAAACACTGTTTTTCCCAAAAAGATATTCTGAACACAGCATAAAATTCCAAAACCAAAGACTAAGAGTTTTAGAAAAATAAAATGCAAAAGCAGCTGCTTTGCTTCTTGAAATCTTTCTTGGATCTCCTAAAATTATTTTTTCTAGAGCTACTATGCTTCTGTGTGTTCCAGACATATTTAAAGTTTTCAAAATATTTCTTATGCAGATACAAATGCACATATTAAAGAATATGATTCAGACCAGAAGGAACGATGAGTCAGTCATATATGCAGCAACATAATGAACCAAATGACAGGAAAAAAGGAAATGGCAGATTAAGGATTCCTTAAAGCCTGAATAAGAAAAACTCAGATCACACCGAAAATTATGTTTCATACTGGGAGTTATTTAAAATGTGGCAAAGGAGGCAGAACCCAGAATAATGAAATTCCAGTACCCAAGAACCCTAGGCACCTCTGGAACTGTGTGCAGTGCTTAGCAAGAAAATGAGAACATTCAGGGCCCAGAACTTTTTTGCATTATAATGTCTTTCAAAGAGCAGACTGAAACAAAACTGTCCTGCTGCAGTGTGAATCTTCAAAAGTACATGACTTTGCCTAGAGTGGGAATAATAGAAGCACCAGCAGAAATAACATTTTTGGATCAACAGAACATTATGGAAAATATAATGAAAATTAGACTGGTAAGGAAAAATTAGATGAGGGTTGAAAAGGATAGAAAACCTATGTTAGCTTGGAGGACAAACAAGAAGGTCTTTACTTACTAGGTCCCATTATGAATTTGCTCGGTTAACTTTAGGCGAAAGCAACAAAAAAGCAAAAAACAAATGTTTTTCTGTTTGTTTGTTTTTTTTTTCCTTGAAAAAAAGAAAAAAGAAGGAAAAAAAAGAGAAAAAAAAAAAGAAAAAAGGAAAGGATCGGAGTGGAAGGGTTAGAAAAGGTGAGTTTGGGTGGTCTTCACTTGGCAGCCCCAAGGAATAGCTACACTCTATAGATAGTAGGGATTGAGGACAATTTTCTGATGTTCTCCCAAGAGTGGCAGCCACAGATCAGGGTGTAGCTGTGTCACTGCTCTCATCTTCTTCCCTCTACTGCAGCAGCAGCATCTCAGGGCTCTGCTGAGCTATGGATGGGCATGAAGCCTTCCCTCTCTCTTCCTAGAACATAACCTGGGAACTGTTATTATTCTCTGAACAACTGCTCCTTGCCTTCTCCAAGAGAAGTTTGTTATATGGGATAGAAACTAATTTTCTTGATAGAAGTCCTTTTACAGATGTGAAATGGATCCCCAGGGGGGAAAATAAAGGAGGGACCAAATCCTCTCTCTACAGAAGACCATAGCTAAGCTTCTACTCAGTTGGCTGCAAAAGGGTGAATTACAAATGGTGGGTTTCATGCAAAGCATTTTTATGGCTGGAGAAAATAACAAATAAATATTTAAAACAGTGTAAGATACTTCATTTCTATTTAAAATACTTCTGTTTTCATATAGTTTCATAAGGCCAGTGGCTATCTACTATCCAATTATATTGTGACTCTCATTTGTATTCGTTATACCCTGTATCCTGGTTGGGGGGGGTCTAACTATTAACCTCTACCTGCAAAATATTATGCAATTTATTTACACAAGTGAGATAGTTCTCCCAGCTCATAAAACCTATTAGCTATAATGGCTACATTAATTACTTACAAGAGTAAGACCAACTTGAGGCTTCATTTGGCATCAACTTTTCTTTTCTAGGAAGAATGTTGCCAGTTGCTGACCTGCCAGAACACTGTGTTTTCCTTCCTTGATTTCCTCCTGCCTTTATCATCACTAAATCTTGCACGTCTCCACAGATCCAGAACATGAAATGCTAGTGGTCCTGTGGGATGCTCCTCTGGACAGCAGTTCTCTGGGATAACATTTCCAAGTCTCCCTTTTTGACTTCCTTTTAGAGAATCCTACAGATCTGTAGACATGAGCACTTTTATAAAAGCTTACTGAATTTAGGAAAATATACTAATCTTCTAAAATTGGGTCATTTCACTGAAATATGCTTGTTATGGAGTTATCAGATCCGTCTTCCAGGAAAATTGTCAGCTCTCAATAACAGCACTTAGTCACTCTTTCACAGCATGACTCCCGTCCTTAATCATCATCAGTAAAGCTAGGACTTACCTGTTTGATTCTGCCTGGGAAGTTATTAAAGCATCTTACTTCAGCGGAGCGATATCTTAATGGGGAAATACCACAAAATGGAAAACTTAACTATGTCCTGAAAGAAAGCTTCTAAATCAAAAAGAATGTCCTCCAAACCAGTCAGAAGGTACAGTTATTGCTCATCCATTCCTGCCTGTTTTCAACATAGAAGAAATAATAAACAACATAAAATGCTGAAGACCTACCTGAAAACAGAAAGGGTAACATCATTATTGTCAGACACTAAGGAATATGACTTTGTCAATTAATGCTCTTATCTTCCACAGTCTAATTGGGAGCTTGCATGAATAGTTAATGGCTGAGGCTGGATAGCAGAGAAGGGCAAGTCAAGATCTGTCATGCTGGGATCGCTTGCTGTCAGACAGGCGAGGCGGCGGCTCGACCGCCACTGCTCCCCACGCGATCTGGCTGCGTCTGCCAGGATGGGGGAGCATGCTGGTGCCCTAAGGCGAAATTCTACCCAGCTGATGAAAGCATGGATGGGTGGCTCGTGCTTTCTCTAAGATATTTTCATATCATTAGTTTTAATGAGGCAGTACCCAGCACCCCATGCATGCCTTCACTCATCCCTGCCCTTTGTGCCTTGGTACACGTCATTTCAGGCTCTCAACCCCGCACATTCTCTGATGCTTCATTTCCCCATCCTTAATCCTGAACAGACACAGGACTTCAGCATGGATCTCACACAAATGGATGGCCTACTGAAGGGCTAATGCAAAATGCTAACATTTTAGTTTCTGGAACAAATGAGCAAAACCAAAACCAACCAAACAATGCCCTACCCCCCCTCCCCCCTTCCCCCAACAAACAAACAAACCAAACCAAACCAAAAAACAAAGGGGAGACCGAATCTGGCTGAGCACCAGCACTGACCAGAGATGTCGCATCTAATCAATGTGTCTCTAGAGCAGGAAAGAAAGGTAAAACTGGCTGACCTGCAAAGCAGTTTGGGCTGACACTGTCAAACAACTACATAGTTCACAACCTGAACACTGTCACATGAATATCACTGGGGGTCTGCCAGCAATGAAAACAACCCGCTGCATCGAACCGAAATAAGGACAAAATAATCCTACTTAATGCTATAGAAAATTACTGCAGGAACTCAGATCTGTTTAGGCCAATACAACATTGTTTGGTACAAGATAAGCACCGGTGTAGTCACGTCTTAAATAATACAAAGTAGGGACCACAGAAAACAAGACTGAATTAATTTGCAAACCATATGGTTCTCAATGAGGGCATATATTAGTATGTTTTAAGAAAATATGTTTTTAGACACATTCATTATTTGTTAAAGGATACCAGATAAAAAAACTATGCTTGCTGTTTGTGTTATTAAAGGCATGTTTAATCTCTAATTTATATGAGGATTGGTGTTTGTGGGTCTATAATAAACACAGAAGGAAAAGAATAATTGGAGTGTTGTAAAAGTATTTCAATTAACTTTTAATTGTTATATCTTCAAACATGTATTGTAAGTCCCGTCCTTTATCTAGAACTAGGCATTCACAATAATTATCTTGTCATTTATGGCAAACTCTTGTTTTTAAGAAATATATGATGCTTGTTTAAATGGACTTTAGGAGTGATTAATAGAAGTTCATTTCTTTAAATTGAACTGCGATTTGCTGTGTGTATTGCTAAAGGATGCAGTTGCTAAGACACTAGTTAAATAACTGGAAGTTGATTGCACGTGTAAATCCATGGAGATTGCATTCTGTCATGCATTTGTGCAGTTTTTAAAGATCCCAATGAAATATCTTGAATGCTGAACAGGCAGAAGCTGCATAGATTTAAACAGACAAATCTTCATCATTAACTCAAATAAAAACAAGATAAAACTAAAATTAGCCAGGGAGACTTTATGTGACCAAGCCATGCACCCCTCCCCACCAGCTCTATTTTTAAGTTTAAAGGTTTAATTTTTTTAAAGTTATTATTATTATTTTCTAGTGATATCTTATGGTAAAAGACACAGATATTCTCTGAGAAACCAGAATATAACAGCTTTCCAGCTTTCCCCTCCTTCCCTTCCTCTCTTCAGGTGAGTGCCTTGAAGAGCAAACCCTAGTCATGTTCCTTCTTGCTTGCTCCCATCTGTCTCAGTTTCCTTCCTGCAAGCCCCACTCGGTACTTAAATAAAGAAGTCATAAGTACCCACACTGAGGACAGGACTTTGTAGCTCGAAAAGTTGAAAGGTTCTTCCTTCCAGCTTTAACTGAAGCTAGAACTGTAAACTTCTCTTCCAAAGGGTTAAAGGGAAGATATTTGCTTTTTCTTACACAGGTTTTCCTACATATGAAGACATTTTTTCCTCTCAGTGTTCAAAACCAGAAATACAAGGGAAAAAGCCCAACTACTATTTTCTGTCCTAGCATTTGCATTCCACTTCCAATATTTGCATTGGGCATGTTTAGACATGTCCAGATTTGAGTTTTTTTTGTTTTTTTTTTTTTTTAAGTTTCCCAAGTTCATCTAGAGCAACAACATTCAGATATTGCATCAGTTGCATTCTCTGGTTGAGAAAACAAATCACTACCTAAAATCTGAACAGGCCTTTTATCACTTGGTTAGATACAGCTAATTAGGGTAGCTGATCTGATCGATAACAAAAGTATTTAATACTTTTCCACCCAGTTTACTATGTGCAGCTAAAGAAGTTTCTAGGGGCAGTACGTGAAGATGACTCAGTTTGGAATATGTGAGTTCAACTTTGATAATAACGTTCAGCAATAAATCATTACTTTTTAAGAACAGCTGTTGTAAATTTAAAGCATAATGCTTTATATTTATAATATGTTTAATAAAAATAGCTTAAATCATTTCAAATAATCTAATGCATTAATATTAGCAACCAGATATGCTTCTGGAATTAAATATTACCAAAGAATTAACATTAAATTGGATTTTATATATTAATCAAGGCAAGTCTTTGTCTCTATCCCTGATGACTAGATAGCAAGAAAACCACGGCTGGATGCTGTTTCCTTTAGAGGGCTACAGTATAAACAGGGATCTGGTCGTTGTGATGAAAGGGATTCTAAAAGTCACAACATACTCTGCAATCAGAATGAGATAAATTGGTAGCTGAATTGCACACTGGCTCCACAAGTGAGCAGAAGTCATCCTCCAAGAGCAAAATAAATGTATGGTGCCTCTGGCAACTACAGAAGAATAACTCCAGGGTCATTTGTTTCTGGAGCAAAACCAAGCGCTGCCAAAAGGTGCCAAAGACTGGGACCCACGAGCTCGGCCTGGTGTTAGTACCAACATGCTCAGACAGAAGACTGCATACACTAAGCAGGGAGAAGGAAAGGAAATGTTACTCCTCCTATTTCACAGACAGAGGATGGAGAAGCTGTAAGAGAAGCTATCTGCTGCTACTCGCAGTGAGCACAGCTGCTTTCAGTAGCCAAACTAAATGCAGAATGGCACTGTGCCACAGACATCTCCTAAATGACTTTCTTAGGCAGGGACAGAAAATGAATCCAGTCAGATGGTCGCCAAAGCCACCGCCTTAACCACATTTCCCTTTCCGTTGCTCGCTTCTCCCTCCTCCTGCTCGCTCCCCCTCCATGGAGGCAGTTTGCACAAGAGCGCGGGGAAAATGGGCTTGGCCAAAAGATCGTCCTGTGCAGTTCCTTCTGCTTTCCTCACTTTTGGGTCATTGAAGTGGTGTGCTCAAAATTCAGCTTTTATCAAATTTATCACCTTCAATCATTCTCTATTAGACCCAGTAGCATTTCTCTAAACTGCTGAACGTCATTTTCTACTGGTTCCTTTATATTGCACAGTGTGAAATAACAGATATTATACGTAACCTGCAATTGTAGATAATTGGGTCACATCCCCAGAAGCCAATTAAAAAATACCACACTTGGTAATTTCTTTTGGATCTGAAGAGGTCTGGTTGTGCCATCTCACTTTAGTGAGTTTATATATATATACATCTCTATATGTATGAGAGTTACTTATGAAAATAACAGTAGCAGACCTGAGTGGTAAGCACTGTAATTCAGCAATACAGCATCACTGTCACTTTCTGAACTCTGGACGAAAAATATCAAAGAGCCTATTTGTGCCCTATTATGAAGTAATGAGTATATACAATTTCACGTCTCACAGCTAGAATAGTGCCTGTCAGAAGATACACTTTGATTTTTGTTAAGTATAAAATCCACATTTTCTTTCTGTGCCTTTCAGGCATACAAAACCACAGGGTCCATTGGGGTCTATGTTGTTCTGAGAGAATCATGCAAAAAGAGAATATTTGTGTTTTGGGTGGTGGGTGGGGAGAAGTTTTCCAGTGTTCCAGGCCTGATCTCTTACTTCACGTAAAATAGACCAGAGCTACATCCTTGTCTCTTCCCTGCCCTCTCTTGATAGTATTTGCATGGGACAGGAAAGGAAATGCAAGTGTTTCTATTTTTTTTTCTGCTGCTTAGATAGACCCTGAAGTGGCTGGCAGCAGGCATTTGAGGTTCTTTTTTATCTGAGTAAATGACAGTAAAGGGAAGTCAACAGTCGTGGGGCCAGAGTACGCACTTGCCCTGACTCTATGCCTTGCCTGTTAGATCCCTGTGGGTTGGTGAAGTCCACAGCTGCTGCAATGTAATGGCTACCAGCCTGTTTTTCGTGACTTACCACCTCTTGGGCACCATTGCCACAGCATCTTCTTGGAGACTTTGGCAAACAGGACAGGTGAGAGTAGCTGTTATGGACAGGGATACTGAAGCAGCTCTCTTTGCTCCCTCCCTCCTTTCTTTCTTTCCCCTCAGCACTCTAACCACAGAAAGTCACTTGTATTAAGCAAAGACTTTACGTTAATTAAATTTCAAACAATTAGACAAATGTAATATTTCATTTCCACAATTAAAAAGAAAAACATGCTTGTCATGAACTGACAATCATCAACTTAGTGCTTTGGTTCCTAGGGGGAAAATCACTTAAATACATTGCACTTGACCAGCATTTCTCTTTCTCTACCCTTTAATGTGTTGGTCATAAAACATCCATCAGAGAAGATACAGGTGCTATAGATGATTGCATGTATAGACAGGAATAGGCAGGAGCTTGAGCATTATATTTATTGGCTTGGCTGTTTATCCTTTAGGCTAAGGTCGTATGCATTAACCTAGCCACTTCCTAGATTTATTTTAAAAGAAAGAATAAAATACATGCCTAGTAATGCTAGAATCTAAATGATTCCAGGTGTGGTGTTCAGTGACCATACAGCTAGGCCCCTGTAAGAGATTTAATTTCATTTAGGCCCCCGTGAGGCATGATGACACCCTTGAGCTATCTATGCGGGTAGTGCAGGTCTGAGGGCACCATCCCCAATGCCCTGAGGCCTGCACAGCTGGCAGCAGAGTAGGTGCCTTCATGTGACACTAGCACACCACGTGCTCAGCCTGAATCTCTTTGCTTTCCCTGAACATCCTCCTTAAGTTGCTCAGCTGTCTAACAGTGATGGCTTAGCATCAGTGACTGCTGACGGCCAGGGTGCAAACTATGGGCTATGTAACACAACTGGAGGAGGCTGCCATTACTAGGAAAGTGGAGGCAATAGAAACCTGGTGCTGATTTGGTGTGTTGAGCTATTTGCAGTAGAAAGATAAGTGTTTTGCAAATCAATACCTGGGAAGAACACAAAGGAAGTAAGGGAAAGAAAAGGGATCAAAAAAATGGATCCGTATCTGAAGGCAGTGGGAATTATAGCACATATCGATAGACCTTTTAATGGATAATTCATTAATCTGTTTTACTCACACTTGCACTAGACATTTAGAGGTCACTTAACACCTCACTAAATTATGCTATGTACATCAAAAATCATACCATCTATGTAGGGAGTATGCCAGCAGCTGATCACACTTCTAGCTTCCTGCCAGTCTTACGTGCTTGGAGACAGCTTCTGCTAGGTTGGGTTAAGCATCAGCTGTATAGCCATCACCACATAAGAGAGCTGTACCTGTATGTTGGGGAAAGAAAGAGAATGGAACACGGAAAACATCAAAGGGAATCAGCAAGTATTTTAGAGAAGGTAAAATTATGGGGCCCTGAAAAACATGAACAATTTTCTTTGACTAAAGTCCTTCTATCGAGTTCCTCAGAGCTGTTCCAGTTTTCCATTTCTGCCACCAGCTTCCAATGTACTTTCACAGGCCACTTAATCTTTGAGAATACATAAAATATATATATTATTAGTTTCTAGAAATAAAAATATGATCTCCAGGGTTCTCTCCTCCCCAGTCCAAACCCCATGACCTTCCAGAGAATAAATCTCTTTTTGAGATATAAGTATTCTGAAGAGCTCTGAATACAGCTGCAAATCACCTCAGCCTCAGTTCAGATGTATGGGGCCAGCTCTTCCATCCAACTCACAGTAACGCAAGAACCGTACTTAAAACACACTGCTTTGCTGCTTCCAGTGCAGCGGACAGAGCCTCCTCACAGCCATCCCCTGAAACAAAAAGGGTGAAAGTAAATTGCATTTCCTTAGGTGTGGCTAAGCCACATGTAACATAAACAGTTCAATTTTCTCTCTGCTTTTCATTTATCCCCAAGAAAAATACTTCCTGGTTATATTTAGCATTCTAAACCAGTCTCGAGAAGGGGCACTGGGCAGGGTTTGTGGTTTCTGCAAGCAATCTGCTGATCACGCCATCTTGGGTAAGTCACCCCTCATGCACAGCCATGGACATGTTGTATAGTGAGTTCTTTGGGTTTGCTTCTTTTGTCAGGTCAGTAAAACTCCTTTACTTTGTTTATAAACAGAAAAGCCTTACCCAGGAGGACAGCAGAGCGTGCCTGGCAGGTATGTCGCTCCCACCTCAGGGTCCTCCAGGGAGCTGCCCACCTCTCACGCCAGAGCACACGGGGGGCACAGCTAGCTCTTCTGCCAGAAGGCACCAAAGTTTGGCACAAACCCTCTCTCTTTCAGCTCCTCTCCAGCACAACCGGGTCAGCTGTATGGGAGACATATATTTTCTTCCTCCAGCCAGTGATTCGTCAGAACTGTTTCCCATGGGCTGGGGAGCTGCAGGAGGAGCACAGTGCCACTTGGTGCTCCTTCTAGGGTGAGGTGGCTCGCACCCCCACATTAAGTAGCAGTTACACACCAAAATGTACCTGTGAACATTTAGTGACATTATTTTAAATACAGAAGTAATGCCAAAAAAGGACAAAAGTTTTGTCCCTCCTCAAGAGCCTCAGGTTACTTCTCATACACTGAGGTTCCTCAGGCTTGCAACTCCGTAGCAGGGGGGGTTCCTGGCCGTTTCTATCAGAACCTCTCTCCCAGGGACTGGCCATCACTTCTACAGTTTAAGGGATTCACCTGTAAAAACCACAAGAAAGCCTGCAGAGAGATAGGAAAACTTCAAGAAAAAAAAGTGCAGCTGTTTTCCTTTGTAGTTCAAGATAAGAATCATATTTTTACTTTAAGGAAATGAGCGTAATTTTTAAACAGCAAAGAACAGTATGAACATTTTTCTGACCAAAAGCAAACAAAATATTTTTCCAATGTAGTAGACATGCTGATTATTACAGGTAGCCTCAGTAATCAGTACAGGGCTGTCTTAATTTTCTCCCCTGAAGCAAAAAGAACTTTATTATCTGTAGTTGAGATGGAATTTGTTGAAATGGAGCTCAATAACTATTAAATAAACAGGCCAAAAAATGAAAGAATCTAGGGGAATGAGTTGAAATAGTGAGATACATCATGAAATGTGATTAATGACACCAAGGGAAATATAAAATAACATGTTTCCCTGGAAATGGGCTGTAAGTGCACAATGTCTGCACAATATTGTGCATCTGCAGTTCTCTGTCCTGCCACCTAATATCCAAATTGTCTGCCAGTATAAACACAGCTGCTAAATGTCTTCTACAACTGCAAAAATAATGAATCTCCACTTTCTTCCCAGCTATTGAAGTATATTTTTACAGAGACAAATGCAATGTTTACCCTTGTTCAACAGAAGACAAAGTTGATGCCCAACATATATGTCTTATTAACACATTCAGATTCAAATATCATAGATCAAAGAAACAGGATGGTTGTTTTATAGTATCCACGGATGAGATGAGATTTAATGTTTTTGGCTCGAATAATTTCTCATCTGGTTTCTGCATAGATATATGCCTACCCTTCAGTGCAGGATCACTGTTTTAATTATATTTGACCATCACTACAGCTTTACTGTATCTAGTGGGATTGAGGGGGAAGGATAAGAGATCTCCTTTATGTAAACTCCACTTTCCACATTGTGGATTGGCTTGCAGACTCTGCTGGATAAGTACTGTGATCGGTTTCTCCTCAGCCTGGAGACATAGGTCTGCAGCAGCCGGGGGCGTGGGAGACTCCAAGTAACAATTTTCCTGTTATAATACTAGCCTGGACTGTAAGAAGTAATTTAAGATAATTTACTATGTTGCATTTACTTAAACGATTCCTTTTCAGAAAATATAACTAAGGCAAACCCAAATAAAATGGAAAATGATAGTCAAGATTTTCAAACACTGTACTCTGCTTGGTCTTTGCCTAGATAAAGAGAGCATTAATGGGGGGTGGGGGGACAGGAAAGAAAGAAAGAAACAATGAAAAAAAGAGAGAAATAAAGCTCCGTAACCTTAGGAAGGGTACTGATCTATTTATATGCTTCCTGGAATGCTCAGAACATTTAGTCTTACTGGCCACAAGAAACCACTTTTGTTGTGCAAAAGGTTTCACACATGAACTGAAGCCAAAAACTTTTTTCATAGTACTGTGGGAAGAAAAAATATTACTGTAGAGTTTTGTGAACTACAGAGAGAAAACAGTCTGTTGACCTGATAAAACTTGTTGTATTTAAGAAAATACAGCCACCCCCCACAGCCTCCTTCAAATCATACTCTTGAAATTCACCTCTTCTGTTATATGGAGAGAAAACTGGCACCTAATCATCATCAGGCACATAAGCAAAGAACAATTACATCTCTAGATTAGCTAAAAACTAAGCACATAGCATCATTTTATTTGTCAGCCCATCTCTCACAATCTATACCTCATTCTTACCTTATCAATCCACCAACTCTTCCACTGGGATCCTGTAGGGAAAGGAATATGCCTTGCACATGAACCAGCTACAGCCCCTTTTCTACTGTCTGTAATAGAAATACCAAAGAATTGTAATACTTTTTTTTTTTCTATTAGAAAGCAAGACAGATGATGAATTTTAATAAAAGTACAAAAAAAATATAAATTTTCAACCTTTACATGATACTTAAATCATTAAAGACATGTTAGGAAGATTTGGTCAGACCATTCCATTGAGGAATAAGATACAACTTTAGTCCTTTTGGGGATCTTCCAGCTATCTTCCTCATTTTTAAAATAACTTTTCCAGCTATTTAATTGCTGGTGTTCCTAATCTGATGTATTATGAAACAAGATACGGCTTTTGGATATGACTTTGCCAATGATCACTCATGGTCTGTAGTTGTGCTTGATACAGTTCCAAGTTGCTGCATGGATCAGACTGGCATGTTCGGGAGTGGGGAGGGTCCAAGTCCTCTAAAAACAGCCAGTCCACCTTTCCAGCAGGTAAATATATCTGAACTCTTGTATCTGAATCTTGAAGTACCCACTTTGAGCATTACAGCTGGGAGAATACAAACTGAAGTTGAATCCAGAGTTTCTTGTTGCTAGCCTGAAATTCACAATTAGATCTAGGAGCCCAGCTCTCTGACTTAGCTGTGAGTTTGTACTCCAAGCCTTTGCATTTTTGTTCAAGAGCTTCACATTTTTAAGTAACGGTTAAAGCTGAAACAAACAGCTGCTCCTGCTGAGAAGCAGTGTTTGCATGCTGTTCTCATCCTCTGGGCTGGCCCCGAGGAGCAAACCTCAGCAAGCACGTGGTAGCGCTCTTCCGAAGGGGCTTTGGACATGGCCGCGCTGGGGTGGAATAAGGTCCTGGTGCCAGGTACAGCTGTCAATTGTGCTAGAGAAAAGGCAGGGTAATGCCTTCAAAGCCTGAGGATTTATGCTACCCCACATTTATTCTGACATAAATCACAACAGGAATTTAACTACAGTAGCATTATGGGCAGATGTGGGCATAAAATAGAGTGAGAATGGACATGCTGGGAGACAGCGTCTGATGAAATGCCCTGAAAGCAGGCAGGCAGGCGAGGGAGGTGGGGATGAACAGTGCCGACGTGAGTCCTGCCTTACTGACGCTGTCCAGGAAAGCAGTATTTGACAAGTGTTCAAGTACCAATTAGGAGGGAGAATTGAACTCTCATCTCTTTTCACATGAGAGGCATCATATCACATCATGAAAGAAATGGGGATGATTTTTCAGCCTTTACTCACTATACATTTCCCTTATTCACTCCTTTCAAACATTTTTATTTCAAAAAACAAGCCTCTCATAGTTATGAATCTGCTAAAATATATAGCTTTTCACAGACAAACATGACAGCAAGCTGTCAAGGTAACAAAGGAGGCTTGGAAGAGGACTCGGGTCACTGGGAAGGCATGTACTTACTATGAAAAGCTGTTGGACAATGCTGAGGAAAAGCTTGCCAAAATGCATTGGAAAAAATGAAGTGGCCTGATCATTACAAGAGATCGGTGTGTGTACTTCCCAGCAGCTTTGGTAGGAGTTGCTCATGGGTACTGTCCTCTGATGGTTGGGCTCGAGGGATTTTAAAAAGCTACATAGAGAAGACCAGACCTGCAGAGATCTAAATCTATTTCGCCAGTAAGGCTACAGGAGGAAAAAAAAATAAAAAGGAGAAGCAGTGTTCAATGCAACTGTCGTCTTCCTGCCATAACAACGTCTTTCACGTTGCCAGCAAAACAAATCCAAATGATCACCACAAACACACACCTCTCAGGAAGTCTGCCCTCACTGCTGGCTTCAAATATTCGCCAGGTTTTTGCAGCGCTGAAATTATTCCTGCATTGAATCCCAGAATTACAGTGAGACACCACCCGGTCTGTGGTTACAGGCTGCAAAAACAAAGCCTTGGAGCGGGTGCTGGGCGCTTCCATCGTGGAGCAGGGGGCTCAGGCTGTCCTCTGCTTCCCCACCCCTCGCCACGGCTTTGACCTCCAGCCAGGGAGTGCAGGGAAACCCCCAGACCCCCCTCTTTCCTCTGCAGTCATCCTCACCGCAACCTGTCACCTTTTTCAAGCAGCCTCAAAACATTTTAAAGAACAAAACGGTTGGTACGACACCTTTCATAATAATAAATACGAATAGCAGTGCTTTTGTGAATTTAGGTCAATGCATCACCCTTAGAGCGTATTATAAATTCATCAGAATCACAGCCTGAAGAAATTTTTTTCTCTGGCATCAGCTGCTTTTAGCCATGCCACAGATCTTTAGCAGAATTTAAACTCCAGATTAAGTATTGATTGAGTTTAAATAAATTATAATATGTTATAACCAGAAAGCTGGGCTGTGACTGGTGTAGACAGTTTCCCTTTTTACCTCCCTTCCCACTTCAAATATTAACAAATTTATTCACTGCATTATGACTGTAATGAACAACCAATTCCAAAAGGTGTAATACTGAAGTAAGTACTAATTTAAGCAGCACCTTCACCTACTTGACATATGAATGAACAGAAATTATAAATTAGGTACAGAATAAATATATCAACTTAAAGGATTACGTGAACAGGAATAATTCCTAAAGAATTAGCTACAGGGAAAAAGTAAATCCAAAACTGCAGCTTATATTAACATTTGATTACATTTCAGATGCTTTGTTCCCTTTTTTAAGGTTCAAAAATCTCTGTGTAATGATGGCTACCAACGAACTGTAACACAACAATACACTTTTCTGTCATGTTCAGTAGCATCAGCTGCTTGTGTATGCAGCACGTTATTTCTGGACGACTAACAGGTGAGCATACCATGCCACGCTATATTTAATAGAAACTGAAAACTCACACGAGCAGGTATTCAAAAGGTAACTAAGGTATAGTTATCAAAGCCAGATGAGAAACAAAACAGGCCTAAACTTTATGGAAAAGAAAACAACTATGTGCTGTACTGCTAAAAAGAGGACAAGAGGACACATAAGGACATATAGTTTTGTGTTTGACCTATTTTGGTTGATTTAATTTTCAGATTTTGTAAGCCAAGCTCCAGTGAGTTCCTGAGGAAAAAATTCTAACTGGCATTTTAGTGTGAGTCAAACCTCACACAAAAAGTGCTTTGTGCATCAAGATAACATTAGGAGCTGTCTAGCTGCACGTACCAAAGGACCAGTTTGAACAAAGCAAAACAGAGCTGTAATGGACTTCTAATAGCAATAATACTTGTACTTCTGCAGTACGTTCCAATCTGAGACCTGAGTACTTCGCAGCATGTAAAAATTAAGCCTACTAGTCGGAAACTACAATAGAAAACCATTAACACAATTTTACTGGTGAAGAAACTGAGGCACAGAGAAGTTAATGACATTACAAAGGTCCTACAGCCATCGGGATGCCAGTGTGTTGTCAAACCCCAGGCTGCTTTTTGGACCTCCACAAGGGCACTAACTCCCTGCTCCAAACAGCTCACCTGCCAAATAAGTTGCTTGTTTGACTAATATTTCCCTCTCTTCACAGACAATAAAATACATCTTCTCATTTAGAGGTAGCTTATTTCCTGTTGCTATTCCTACCAAGCTGATGACAGGAACACTCATTCTTTTAATGAAAATGCAGAGAGTTTGGGGTATGAGAGCAGTTCAGATAAAGTCTGCTTAAGTTGGAGAGTGACTGAAATTGCATATATCACCATATTGCAGCATCCAGACATAAAGTGTGACAAACTTTATTCCAGCTGACATGGTGAGCAATTGCCCATTTTAAGAGACATTCTCAGAACTTTACCAGCAATATTCTCTTCAGACTGTACACGTAGGAGGATCCTGTTATTCTTTCAACTCCTAAGTCATTCACTGTGAATAGAAGTGGCAAGCTTTGAATTTGACTGTTTTTTTTTTCTAGTTGCCAGTGAGCAGCTGTGATATTTACAGCGTTCTTTCCATTCTCTGCTAAGAAAGCAGAGACTCTATGTGATTGCTTTATTCTGAAAAATATAATAAATGAATGATTTTTTGAAACATGTCTTTTTCTAGTTAGTTCTCACACTGCAGTTAGAATAATCCACTCCTTCTCTGAGGCATTAATAAAATCAAGAGTTAGATTTACAGTGCTCTGCATTTTCACCTGCTACATCTAGCTTAACCACCACTGAAAGCTTCTTGGAATTTTACTCCAGGGAAGCCAAACTTCTGTTTGGCCAAGCAGGGCTTCCAGCAGTACTGGTACATATAAATGCATAGCCTCAAGTGTGTATCCAAAGGCCTTCAAAGATTAGCACAGAAATGCCACAAAGCTGAGAGCGGTGAGGGACAGAGTTCAAAGATCAGGCAGTAACAGGAGGGAATAACAGTTCTACCTGCTATGCCATGAGAAGCATTAGGAACTTGTCATTTCAATAGGGTTTCTTTAACATGAATCCAGAGCTGCTGCTTTAGTGTGGTTACCCAGGGATATGTGAGGGACCTTCTCATAGTCTAGATGTAACTTGTTATTTTTGGGGAATGAAATACGTGTAAATTCAGTAATCCACCCTAAAAAAAACCAACATAACTGTGCACCTTATGCTACTAAACAGTAGAAACTTTAGTTGGAGAATGTGGTTCAAGATGTATATCCTTGTATTTTTCGTACATGTATTGTATTTATATGACATCATGTGTATCCTTTTCCTTAGATATATATGTGAAGACATTCCGGAAGGAAAAGTAAAAGGTACTGCTAACAGCACTTGCAGTGCTAACCTATTAGGGTCAGGGCGCAGTAGGGTAAAGCTGACTAAGACTTCCGTATTTGTAGAGCATGAGTATTTTAGTGATTTCTAAAATTGGTGTCCTATTGCTAGGAAACCTTTAGGCTTTGAAAGAAAGATTCAACAGCGCAGCATCTCCCTTTCTCTATTCCCCTATTCTTTAGGGGTATAACAACCTTCAACGTCTTTGCACAGAGAATTGCTATAGTGCACGAAGCCAATCCTTACAGTGGTCACATTAACATACGTATCTGACACATCAGAAGTGATCCTTTTCCACACATTCATCAAGCTTATCTGGTGCCTTTAGACTAATGTTGTCTTGCTTTCTCTTTGCTTGAAAGCCAATTAATTTTATATTTATAAAATAACAAAGCAGCCACCAAAGCCTTGGCATCTCTGCATTAGCTCATATTTGGTAGACTCCTGCATTTACTGCTGTGCAAATGCAAGACCTGTGTGGTGATGGCTAGCTGTGTTTGAAAATTCTTTAGCCCGAAAGCCTGGCAAGAATCTGAGAGGAAGTGTTAAAGCAACCTGACAGAAATCCCCTGCAGTGCTTAAGAAGAAAAAAAAAAAAAAAAAAAAAAAAAAAAAAGCCTTCCCTCCTCCCAGCTAAACCCTGAAACAAGGTCAATGCACTAGAAGGCTCTGAAAGTAATTTTTTATAAATAAATATCCTGGGGAATTAGTGCAGTCACATCCCTAAAATAAAGGTAGTTATGAGTATATAAGCATTTCCTTTACATGTTGGGGATAGCACACATCAATCAATGTGAGATTAAATGCAGCTCTGACTGCATCCTACAGAAGAAAGCAATATTTTTTCTCAGGAAGAAAACTGGGATCAGAAGCTTGAATCAGCGAGTTGTTTAAATTCATGCCTAATGTTAAGCCTGTGAACAGTCCAACCTCTTTCGACATGCTGGTGTCACAGACCCCCGAAAGGGCAGTTGTGGTCCTAAAAAGCAAAGCCAACAGCGCAGCAGTAAATGCAGGAGACTACCAAACATGACCTAATGCTTAGACATCAAGGCTTTCGTGGCTGCTCTGCTCCCAGATTCAGGCTCCCTGATATTTACCTCTGACTGATTCCTGCTGGTCAAGGAAAGCGTCCCTTCTACACAACTGGTCAGCTTTAGTGCACAGGAATAATTTGTTTTCCTTTAAAAGGAACCAAAAGTTTTAATCTCCTCTGACTGCAGTCAATAGCAACCATTCCTCTGGTCAACAGAGTATGAATTACACAAATATTCACTGTAAATCTAAATAAAACAACTGAGAAAGGGCATTTTCAGGTTAAAAAAAAAAATTACTTTCTCTTGGAAAGGATGTAAAAATTCAGGGAATTTACATATTTTGTGACATCACTGGGAGGCTTTCACTCAGCGTAGAATGGTTTTCTGACTATTATTTCAACTCTTCCTCCTCCCACTTTAATTTTATATAGATTCATTGCTTATACAGATTTCATTTGCTTAAAGGAGAAGAGTATGGAAGAAAGGGGATCATTAAGTCACAAATCCACTTATCTCCACTGCATCTGTGCTCTTGTTCCCTAAGCAGCAGTAATCTCCTGCACTCTGGAAACCTGCACAGGTTTCTCACAGGAGAAGCACAACATCTGAACCAGGGTGAACGCAGCGGTCGGCAACTGGAAGAAATAAAAGCAAGCAAAATCCAAAACTAAACAAAAGCCCAAATCATAAACTTTTAATTTCTGTTCCATGAGAATATCAAGTAACAGTCATTTAAATGAAGAAGATATTTAGGCCTTCCTATTTTGGAGGTAATTTTCTAAGGTTCAACATGCAGCTAGAAAGCATACAATTCTGTATTAGCACTGCCTGATCTTCAGTTCTGCTTATCGCTGCCTGCCATGCAGCTGGCTTGCTTTCTCTCTTTGAAAGTCTCAGGTTCTTTGCAGAGAAATTATGTTTCCCAAATACAGATGAGAATCATGATGTTATAACCATTTTTCAGAGCCACTATGCACATTACTAATTGTGTACAAGACTCTCTTGACTGACTCCATTGCACATGCTGAGATTAGCGATTACCAAAACATCATTATAAATTATAAGGTAAGGCAGCTGAGGCCAGCTTTATATTTCTGGCTTGGTTAAGGTGTTGATAGCCTGTACTGAATGGAAATTCGTGTGAAAAAATGAGGTTGTAAAATGTCCTTTTTCCTGAACTGTTAAAATGATAAATACTAAATAAACATCTGCAAGTGAAATGGCTCCCTGCTGTCCAGCAACTACTCGTCTAAACACCTAAGCAAGTAGCCACAAATGCAGCCAAGTTCAGGTATGGCATCCAAAGCAAACAGGGAACACACAGTGCAGTGATCACTTCATAGTTTTTGCGGTGTAGTCTTTTAAATCACAAGCAGAAAGATCTCTAATTATCCAGACGCCCCAATTCAGAAGATTTGCCTGGATATTTTAAGTGGATGTTACCAAGACACTGAAATTACTATAAATAGGACAAATTCAGAAAAATATTTAGCAGAAAAAGAAATGTATGTGCACAAGGAGGTGTAGCAATGGAGTGTATCTCATGAAGAAGAGAATAAAATCTGAATCTTTTGTTGTCGTTACACAGCAATTTGAGCATGTTGGGAGCTGAACTATGAGCTAACACAGATTTCAGATACTATGAATAGTGGTAGCAGAAGAAAGAGAAGTAGATGCATCTGGCCAATTTAAAATGTATGATCTGATCTAGGACTGCAAACATTTATATATATAAATATACACACAAGCCTTCCTTCTTCTCTTGAATATGATCATGACTGTCTCCAATATGTAGACAAGAAATTGCTTGGCACCCCGTTTCTTTTAACTCTTAACTCTTTCTTTTAAGAGGAGCTAACACAGTCCAAGTTACAAAAATTGTGGGAATATATTCTTTACAGAATAAAGTAAACAAACATTTTCTTACTTAATCTATTTAATGAAGTGCTATTTACTGCCAGTGTCTAAAGCACTTCAGATAATAAAACCTAAATCCTTGATCCTAATGAGAATTTTAAGTGCAAGTTTTGCATTTTTTTTATAATGTTACCTATTAAATGCTTTAGCTGTGGCTTCAGGAATTTAAGGAAATCTTATTTCTGAATGTCTTTATCCCTATGTCTTAGAAGTTAGGTCATTTTTTGACCTACATTAACCGATTGATACTCCTTCAATGAGATATGCGATCAATACATGACTAACATCCCATGCATTAGCACTGAATATACCAGAAGGTTAAAAGGTGCACATTTTTTTCCATGAAACCTTTTTGATTTTTCATTTTCATGATTTTTATAAAACTAGGGGTGACTAGACCTAGTGCTGTGGAAGCTGGAAAATGATGCCACTTAGGCATTTTTACCCTATAAAATATCATGTGGCAGATAGTTTCAAAATTCCCATACAGTGCCCATAACAGTCTAGCAGAAATCCACATGCCACATATGACAAAGGTCACAAGCTGCCCAAGAGAAGCCACTGATAGGGCATGAGAGTCTAGCAAGGCACTGTACACAGTTTGCAGAACTGATTCGGGATTGTATTCCGTTTTAGGGCATTCTTGAAAGGAATCTTTTTGATAAAGAAAAGGTGTAGCATGCTCCATGCTTCCCTGAGCAGTTTCATTTTGAAGTCTATTTTCTTCTTTTTCTAAGTGAAATATTTTTACAAATTCTGCATTCAATGGAATAGGAAGAAGAAAATAAGCATTATTTCTATTTTATCAATTTCTAATTTTAGTTCTTTTCACGTTTTGTTTGTTAGGCATAACTAGGTCAACATTTTCATTCTTTCAGGTTGAAAATCCTGTCTGAAGAAAAGCAAAGTTACTTGTCATGAAGCAAAGCAAATGGCTGTGAATAATTTATAAGAAAGTAAAAATATTCTGCTTTTGAGATTTTAACAGAAGAACAACCTCAAGTTATGAATTATTATAATTACACTGAAATATGCTCTTCCTCCTCTGATTCCTTTGCTGTGATCACTGCCACAACACTTTTTGCTCAGATGGCTAGCACTCTCCTGAGCACTGCAGACATGGATGCTCCAGGCCCATGGCCAGTGCCCTTTGGACCATGATTTATCTGTGATTACAACCCTGCTTCACACTTCCCTAAATATGTTCATTAAGATTCTTGTAGGTTTCTCTCCTTACAGAGGGTAACATGTAGGTGTTAAACGTCTGGTGGGCTGGGAGGTGGTAACTGTAATGCAGCTGGGGCTCCAGAAGCAAAACCAGTGCTCACAGGAGGTTCGGGGCTCATTAATGACAGCACGCAGAGATCTGCACACCCACTGCTCAGGTACAAAGCAACACCGATATTAGGTAGGTGGGTAAATTCTTGGTATTTGTTTAGCTCCAGCTCCTAAAGCCAGTATTCAGAGAGATTTGTTGTCATAATATTAACAAGGTCCTTCTCTGTATAGAGACGGTACATTTGAGAAACACAGTACACTGAAGAGAACAGTAAGATTACAGCAACTTGATTAGGTGAGAATTCAGTTTCACTAATGCTCTTATTAAAATGCCTGCAATGAGTGTTTGACTTCTCTGTGGTTTCAAGAGAAGAAGATGAATTATTTAATAATAAACTCTGTCACTTCTTTCTTTATAATCTTTTATACACTTTCTGCAGTACACCATCTTTAGCATACTAAAGTTGACATAAACCACCATGATTCCCAGCATCTTTTTCTCATTAACAGAATCCTGATTTTTAAGGGTGAACACCCAAAAACACAAATTAAATGACTAAAATGTAGGAATGGATATATACATAAAACAGCTTCCATAAATAAGTCAACATAATTTATTGCAGTTGCCACTGGAGTCAATAAGTTCACATCTTTGTGTGACAAATAATCTCTTACAATCCTGACACACTTACACTGATAGCTAACTGGAAAGAAAGGGAAAGGAAGGGCATCCACAGGTTCTTATCAGAATGACTGATTCCAATCATTTGCACGTGTAAGATTTCAGCAACGCACGCAATATTTTTACATAAAGTGTGGTCAGATACACTAAGAGCAGTTTAAAGTGTACAATGCTCATCCTTCTTGCCATGTCATTGATTAATGACTGTTTGGCAATAGCTTGAGTCTTGAAGGAACCTGAACATCTCCTCTTGTTCTTCAACCTTAGCCCCGGATCAGCACAATAAATCCTAGTTCTTAATATGAAGCTTCTACCCAACATTCTGCCTTCCTAAACAACTGAATTCCTGACTGACATATTTCTTATGGTTGTCCTTTCACTTTGCAGCCAGTGATATTAACATTCTTTGACCAAAAATGGGTGGTAGACATTAATTTTGAAGTAGGAGATCTAACCAAGTAATAGTGCAGGACAGACAGACTTGCTGGAAACAGTCCTGCTTCAGATCTGCATTTTGGGGGGACTCACAACATAAAATATAGGCCCTTAAATTTTAGACTACAGAAAAGACAAAATATCTATGAACAGATTCTGAGAATCTCAACTAACTGGCCCCCAGACATACTGAGTGCCATGTATGCATATTATCTTTTTGTATTTTTGATACTGTACTTATATTTTATGGGTGACTATAACAGGAATATGAAATTTGGATATTTCAAAGCTTCCCCCAAATTGAAAAAAAAATACTTTCTTTCTCGTGAAATGCCACAGAGTTATTACCACAGCTCCAAGTAAATTTCAGATTAATGTCACGGTGACTTCCCTTGCAGAAGGGCTACTGGATATCATCTCACATTTATGTGCTATTAAATTGTTTTCCTTCTTCCACAACTCGCCATTTCTGTAAGGATCATGCAGAACATTACTGGATTGGCCTTGCTAGGCTTACAACACACCATGACGTACCACAGAGGGAGTTCAAAATTACTCTTCATTCAATTCCTTCACATTGCATGGCAAAAAAAAAAAAAAAAAAGAATCACATTTGGTCTGGTTGCCCATGCCTTTAAGGAATTCCTACTGATTTGACCTTCTATTCCAGGTCACCAATTCTCTCAGCTTTGCAGTCTTAAACAATCTTGGTGGAGTTACACCTTTCTACAACAGAATTATGCCTTCATCTTCACTTTTTCTCATTGCTACCTACAAGCTTAAACTAAACCTTTCATGCTTTTCACCAGTGTCTAAAAGAAAAATGTGCTCAGATTCTTCTATTCAGAATAATATGCTGAACTTCGGAAATTAAAGTTTATTAGTGACATTTGCACTCAGAAGTAAAAGTAAACTATCCCAAGTAGCCCACCATTAAGCGTTATCCAGCATATGGCTATACTGCAGGATTTTCAGGACTGCACTTGCTGAGTATCCTCTAAGGAACTCTTTTCTCTAAGCTAAAAGCAGCCTTAGGTAGGTGCTGATCACCCTTCTTGTAATTTTCAAAACTCCCTCTGAGATTTTAATACCCAATTCCGTTAACTTCAGCAAGAACTAGACCTGCTAATCCTATAGGTAGGCTACAAAATCTTCAGCTGTATGCAGGTGCTTCAGAGATTAGAATGCTAATCACTCGCATTTCGCTGCTACTGTCAATAGAAGAAGGAAGGCAGAAAGCAGAAAAGAGAGACAGACAGGCTTGGATTAACAGAGAGGCATATCTATCCCCATGTGCTTTTGCCTTTTCCCAAACAAGAAAAAATCAATCTTCTCTCCATCATTCTTGTCCTAAAGTTCCAGAGCCTGAAGCAGAAGACAGCTTATAACAAACCATACCTGAGAATACAACGCAACAAGGGGCAGGGGGGGGGGAGACGATGACGACACGACACATGACAAGTGCCTTTTCCCCTTCAATGGATCATTTCCTTGTATCCTTGTAATACTTTCAAACAGATTATCATTTTAATTCTAGAGAATTTCCTAAAACCAGAACACACTTCTGCAGGAAATGTGTAGGATCTACTCATATCATATAATCTTTGGATATTCAGAGATCTTTGGAGAGGTTGCTCTTTCACCTAAAAGTTGATAGCTGTTGATCCCCCTCCCTTATGTAGTAATGGCCTTCTGAAGATGGATAAATGAGTACTTACATTTTCAATAGATTTTACACCAATGCAAGCAGTTATTCCACCGAGTCACATGTGATTTCCTCCTTAGAAAGAGATGGGGGAGATGAAAGGGAGCTATTCTGTGACAGTAACTGTATTTTTACTTTTTTGGTTTTGATTTATGGATTATTATTATTATTTTCTTTAAGAAATAATATCCATGACTTTTCATATTTGGAAATGTTTTCATATGGGAAGGTGGCTGTTACAGTGAACAGCTGAATCATATTGCAGAGACTACTGAGAGCTGCCAAATTAAAACCAGGTCTCTCTGAGAAGCTGAATGAAAGCAGGATATCCTATAAATTAAAATGAGAAGTTCTTTATACAGTCTAACAGAAAATCATGAAATGCATGATTTCCCTAGGTTTTGGGGTGGAGAGAAATACCAAAGACAAAATTCTTGGTTTTTCAAAGTCCTTTCAGTGCCACTTACTTAAAGAAGATATTTAAGAGATTGTAAGACAGCTTTTATGCCCTCTTATGGAAAGGAGGCATTCGTGTTACAGGAAAATTAAGTCTAGAAAGTTTATGTTCTGATGCAAGATTTATTGGTACTGTAGCCAAAGAATTCCCACAACCTCTTGTCTTTGTCAGAAAACGTTCAAAAGAGAGCTCAGTGCTGTCTCTCTTCCTCCATACCTGGTCTTCTGGGGCTGAGCTGCTACTTGGCTTTAAACAGGTCAGTTTAGGACATTATTATTATTATTGTTATTATTATTATTATTATTGTTAAGTTAAAATAGTACATTGACTCTTACTGTGGTGATTTTTTTTTTTTGTCGTGGTGGTGGGCTAAAACAACACTCTGTGCTAACTCTTAGCTAATACAGAAATTTACTGGTAAGAAAAGTGCATGGACAACTGTGTTTGTGGAAAACTCCAGTTAAACATCCTTTGCAAAAGTACAAAGGACTTAACATGACATAAGGCAGCTAAGAACTGAAATATTTGCCATGATAAATTACTTGTTTCAGTGTAGCCATATATTGGGGCAATTACTGAGAAAGCAATAATGCAAAATAATTTATGCTGGTAGATCCTAGTCTAATAGAATTGCTGACAATTTTTCTTTACTTCATCCTAAATAACTTTTATTATGGCAGCTACTAATATCTGCAACATAAGAATGTGGCAGTTTTCTGCTATGGGCAGAAGAAATAGAAAAATTCAGTGTGTCATGGACTCAGACAAAGAAAAGTTGTGGCAAGTTCAGTTTTCTTTGAGTGAGATTTTCCAAACTGCATGTGGAAAACCACATGAAAAAGGAAGGACATATGTATGCATTTGAAGAAAACTGCTTTTGTCTTCTGTAATGCCAATTAGAGAGTAGAGATGGGTCTTTTTTCCACAGGACAGTTTGTGTCTTCATAACCATGGTAGGAAAGAAGAGGGAGGCAGGAGAGGGCTCTAAGCAGAAACTTAAATTTATTCCTGTCAATGCTGAGAAAAGTATCTGGACTTAATTGTTTCCCAAATGAAGAAAAAAGAACCTGATAAGAAAAAGTTCCAGACCTCCTTGGATGAGAAACCATGACTGAGAAGACATAAGGAGGAAAATGAAGAACAAAGAATAAAGTTAAGAACTACAAGAAGTAAAAGAAATCACATTGATCAGCAAGCAAAGGTACTTCTTAAAGGCTGGGAAATGTATGAACAAACAGAGATTTGACAAAAGTCAAGTTTAGCTAGTATTGCAAAGGAAGTTAAGGAAATCACTAAAGCATTTTCAACCATACACAAATACAACAAAGTAAAGGTGTTATCACTAAGCATTTGACAATAAGGATGAAACGTGGACTAGACTCAGATCTAAATAAAAATGTAAAAGCACGAATGTATGAAAGCACAGAAAAAATGGGAAAAGCGATAAAATGCTTTAGTGATTTAAATGATTTAGTAGAGAGATCTTATGCTATATCAAGCCTTCGAACTACCTGGCAGAGCTGATTTGCTTGGCAAAGGAATTATAAAAGATTACTTCCTTCTGATTAAGGCATTTGAGGGTGGTGCCACATGAGAAATCATTAGTTCAGCTGAGAAGAAGAGTACAAGGGGATGGAACCGGTGGAGGGAAGCACAATTGTGTTATGCAGAAAACAACTGCTGGACTCACGGCTCCCTGGGAGCTGAGCTTCCCCAAGGACCAGTGTGGGAACAGATGCTCATGTCTCGTGTTTCCAGTAATGGTTGTCATAGAAAAGAGAGAAGTATGTTAATGCAATTTAATGATGGCACCGAAGTGGGATGAACTGTATATATAAAAGATAGTCCAAATATCATGGAGGAAATGGTAGGTGATAATGAAAAAAGTGAGAACCTTTCAATCTGAAATGATAGAGGGGAAAAAGGACAGGATATGGGATGAAGACAGGACAGTCAAACATCCCTTGTAATTCCTCCGTGAAAAAGGCAAATGCTGACCCAGTGTGTTTCAGTAGTAGTATTTCCAGTGATAAGCAAAACCAAACATTTTTGACAAATTGTGTAGCATACACAATTCTAATCACTCACACTCAGAAAAGCTATGTTAAAATACGTGGTATAGGAGTGGTACGGAAAAAACTACACTTAGTTTACTCAGGAAAAGAGGAACAGCACTGTTTTCAAAGAGAATGTCTATAGTAAGCAAATCTGGCAAAGGACACATCCCAGTTTCCACTTTTCTACAGAGCCGTCTTAATTGCATACATTTATAAGAAACCTGCTCCCCCTTGCTTAGACCTTGGCAAGTGACTGGCTGCAGCCTCACATTTCCAGGATGTTGCCTCATCCTTGTTGCTGAGCCACGAACCTACATTCCTCAGAAATGCAGAGAAACAGGAGAGACCAGCAAGCAAGCACATCTCTGCCTGATTACTTCATTGCTCTTTCTCAAGCCAAAGCTAACTGCTGCAGTGTGAGCCATGAGGCTTTTACTTGGGTAGACCCTTGGGTACAGCTCTGCTTTCTCAGCATGCCTCACAGTGGGAAGCAGACTCTGCAGTTAAGTGAGTGCCTTCCAGCTGAATGAACTATCACGTACCGAATTTAAGAGCTTTGGTTGGCACGCATGTTTATTTACCTCCAGCATTAGATGTAAATGACAAGGCAGCAAATGATCATCCTTCCCCTTAACAAAATGATCAGAGTAAGATATCTGCAGTACAGCAGTGACAAGGAAATGGAAGAGGGAAATGTGTTATCCTTCTGTGACATGGAGCCATGTGGCTAATTGCTTCATCCTATAACTGGCCACTCATCAGCACAGAGAGACACTTTCCGTGACAACCAGCTCCTTAATACCTGTTCTCATTGGTCAGCTCAGAAACTGCACCCTGCTGCAATAGTCAGTGAAGTGGAAGGTTTTCTAAGCAAAATAACCACCTGCTGATCATGTGCCTGCTCTTTGGTACTCACTTTCCACCAGACAGTGAGCAGTTCTGTTGGCCATGAGGGGCAGATCAGCAGGAAGCAGCAGTTATGGTTTTGCAGGGTGCAGAGTCAGCCTGGTGCCCTCCTTATCTGAAGTCGGATGCTCCTTGGGAGCACTGTGATACAGATAATCCTTTGACTTATTTCAGAGCTGCTCAACAGGCAAGAATCTGTTTCAGCTGTCATAAAAGAGAGCTCTTTCATAAAGACAGTACAAAAATAAGAGGTGTGATTTTTCTGATATTCCAGTTATGCTCACATGCTCGTCCAGTGCACCCACTGGTCATATAGCTTGTAACTATGTTTCTTTTCTTTCTTTCATCATTAATCTCTAAGCAGTGAATCTATGTGCAGGCAATCCTGCATGAGACAGAGCCAGCAGGAGACAAAATGAGGCAAAGAGGATTGCATTTGACAGAGCTGTTTAAATAAATTGTTAATTTTCTTAGAATACTGGGGGACCTGTCTATAGCTCCAAATCTCCATAGCTTGTAATCTTATGAGCCATCTGTCTCCCTGTACGCTAGAGAAGGCTGCGGACTTCAGAAGATGATGAAATATTGGGATGTAAATATTGAGGGGGTGGCAGACTATTGCAATACCTAATCCTGCATCTTGCAAGATGATGGGTTCCCTGGCCTCCCACTGTGGTAAGGGAATACAAGGCGTTCAGCATCTCCAAGGTCTGAGCTCCAAAACACACATACATTCGGTAAATTGGATCGATTTTACTGTTAGATATGATGAATGGACGTGCCTGTGTTTCTGTATGTTTACTTTAAATTTAAACGTATATTTTACCCATTAAAAAGAAAAAAATAACATTTTATGTTGTATTCAGTAATACAAAACAGAAAAAAAACACACAAACAACAACACTCAATCTATTGACCTTTAAGATATGCTGTAAAACTGTGTCTTCACTCAGCTTTGTAGAGGACAGGGACTGGGTTAAAACTAACCAGTACTTATCCATTTTTTATAGGAGGGATGTCTTGGATGAAAAGAGCTCATATCTTCTTAGTGGGTTAGGACATATATTACATTTATGTCCTAAAATGCATAAACTCAGTACATAATAAGAGATCTTCTTTTTAATGTAAATTAAATATTTAAAATGAGGTCTGGTCTGTGGTGATGAAATTAATTTGGCTATATATCATCCTCCTGAAAAATGTTGTGACTTTGAAAGACAAATAAATGTATTTTCAACTCACAAGCTCTTCAGTGTAATAATTCACGTCCTCTGTGGCTTTGTATCTCAAGAGAGACAATATATCTTGTAGTAGAAGATCAGAGAAGAAATTTAGGAGACCTGTGTTTCATTTCTGGTTTAAGAACTGAGAGGTTTAAAAGAATAGGAGCTACATAATATCTTTAGAACTAGCCTTCAATCACCTCTCTTTAAGCTTTCCTGTTGTAGCAGTATTTATCTATAAAACAGTTTGATATCGTTGCCTGAACTGTATGTATTTTTTTATACGGTTATCTATTATGTATTGATTATAATTTACAAAGAAACTATCAGACACACTTCAAGATATTACAATTATGTTTAGATTCATACTACGATATGTAACTGTGACATTTTAATAAATAATAAAACAGGTGCCTTCTCCCAAACTCTGAAAATAATCAACTGTGAAGCACAACACAAAATAACTCAGTTCCTTTTCTTTTAGCCATCTAATTAACAAAGCACCAACAGAGCCTTCTCCTAGGAAGTCCAAATGAAGCACTGCACTTGTTACCTTAGCCCAGATCAGCCTCGTAACACTGATTTTCCAATCCTATGTTGCTTTTTTTAATTAACTACCAATCCATAATATTTTCTTATATACAGTTGATTGATAGAGCTTTTATAAGACAACTATCAACAAGTCTTTTAGTGAAAGAAATAGCACAAACAACCAGCTTTACTGAATTCCAAGAAAAGTCTTATAAAGTAACTAAGAGATTGAAATTTTTCCCTTCAGATAAACCCCAGTGAAAATATGGACCACAGATGTTTAAGGTCACTAGCTGGACAGCTGTTATTATCTCCATATGAACATCTATATATATATATTGTCACCTACAGCATTGTCCAGACTTTTCACAAGTTTATTCTCCTGTATAGACGATTTTTCTTTCTAGAATTCCACAATATATCAACAAATGCCACTAAAAGATGCCAGCACATTAGGCTTCTCAGGTGGATAGCACTGATGAATATTGACAAAGATCAGTGTTATGGTGTAATATTAGCACATATGTAAACGTGTTGAACCAAGAATCAGGCTTAAGTAATCTTTATAAAGATAGGATGGCGTAATGCACAAATTTGTAATGTAATTAATGGGCCACTAATGAAAATTTCTTTGAAGCTTTGATAATTCAGAAGTTCTCTGAGGGACATTAAAAACGGATTTCAGGCATTTGTTACAGAATAAATCATGTAATTACTAAAATGGTTCTAATGCACTAGAAAGCACACGACAGCAGACAGAAAATGATGCTACCAACCTTATCAAAATTTTCAGAATTGAAGTATCTATATGTTACATAACAGTACTCTCACTGGACCTTTATTTGCACACACTACAAAAATTAAAAGTATCCATCTTTGTCTGAGAGGTGTCAATTTTGAGAGCAGTTTAAATCCTACTAGCTTTTTGAAAACAGTGAATATGCAATTCAGAAGAATACAGATTCTTTTCTTCTGACTACAGAATATTGGAAAATGTTATAATCTCATTGTTCTAAAAGAAATAGCAAATTGAATTCAAATATCTAGTACACAAAACCAGTGTCCCATTAAAAAATGTCAATCTACTAATTCTGCCTTGAGTAGAGGTTTTCAATCATCAATATTCTAACCATGTTACTTGACAGCTCAGTAAAGACTTGCTGGATGCACATCTTAACTTCATCCATGTTATTCTAATGCTGAAGGAAAATTGCTCCTTAAAAGCATCTCAGCTCATGTATAAAAGAAGGGAAGAGAATATATATTTTCACCTCATCATGAGATATTCTGTCCAAAACCAAAATAGTGCATTACCCAGTTTGTTTTTTTCACAATTGCTAGTTGTTTCAGTAGGAGGTTGCTGGGCCTTGAAATGAAAACTTTGACTTATAATTACATAAAAATTCATCCTAGTCTTAGTTTAACTCATGAACCAGAGATGCAAGTTTATTTTAACCACTTTGCACCCCTCCAAATGCAAAAAAATATATAATATACTGCAAGGTGATTTGTAAATATTACAGAAGAATTTTTCTTGACAAGGCATAAGAACACAGATACCTATGCTGTTGTATACAGAAGACCTTTCTTGCATTTGGATTTCTAGGCAGAATAAAACAAATACCAGAAAGCTTTAACTGGCTTGCTTTTGTTTTTGCATTCCTTCATATTTATATTAGGCATTTCACTTTCTAAAATTATTGGCCTTATTTTTGAACTATGATTTATATAACAGTGGCTTTTTACTTTTCATTGTTTATTTTTCTTGCCTCATGTTTAGATTGAGCATGCTGCAATGGTTAATATAGCAAATACCAGTTCAAACTTTCTGTACGTTAACATTTTGAGAGCTGGAGAAAATATCCTTTGAACCTGGAACTGTTACTCACCTAAGGCATCTGCACAGGACTGGCAGATATGACCAGCACTTACAGTGCACTTACAATGGCAACTGGAGGTCAGGCAGAATTCCTGACATTTAGCTACATAAATTACTCTCCTGTTCATGTGAAAACATGCATAAAAGCTTCCAGATACAAGAGATAAGCTGCTTTATGCTTGTATTTGTCATTTGGTCAGGAAATGAATACGAAAAATGTAAACAGCACAACTTAGAATTCAACATGAAGAATAAAATTGTGGGCCTACAAATCTTGGCTCTCACATTCATCTCACAGTGTAAAACCAGTTAATTGTACACACCAGTCTGGCAAGTGTCACAGGCAGTGACAATTCTGAGCTGCAGGAGTCCTGCCTCTTGGTATTAATACTTTTATCTATTACAAGGTTTGCAGATACTTTAACTTGCAGTATGAGAATACACTAAGATATTCTCAAAAATTTGTTACTACAGGCAAAAGCAGATGCTACCATCATCAAGCAAGCTCACACAGTAAAAGAAAGACTCCCAAACTCTCTCAGAAAAGTACTACAGAAACATTAAATATTTTCCATAAAACAGTGAAATCTCTGCAAGAAATGATCCTTCTTATGCAACCTCCTCTCTGAATTATTTTTACAAAGTTATCTCCATATCTCTCCAAGCTGAAATTTTTGCACCTCTGTCAGGAGACAATCTATCTCAAACACTCAAGTTTTGTCAACTTCTTGATGGTGACACTGGTCCCACTTAAAAAACTGGCACATATGGCTGAAATGTTTTTACACTACCACTGATAAGTGATGGTTTACAGCAGCTGAAAGAATTTGCATCTTGTATTTTGGTACAAATTCCCAAGAAGGTGTTTTTGTTTTATGGTTGGAGATATTTTTTTTTCAGTGAAGATTTATGTATGAGGAATAAAATACAATCAGAAAAAAACAACATGAGATGGGATGCTCATTTGCCTGGGAAAGCACATGCCTAGCTATATGACTTAATAGTGCTCCATTACCTGTTTCCAACACCATTTGTAAGTGCCCAATATTTTTTTGATTGTCACATTTCTACAGACAAAGTTGTTCATTGTAATACCTACTGCTAAAATAGTTTTGTATGCTCAGGTTTATTTTTAAATTCAGTTTCCATTCAATTTCAATTCCAATGTAACTTAACAGCCCAGAGTGACACCAGATGAAGTTAGCCATGTCTTTGCATGATCACCTCTTGAAAACCTCCAGGGATGGAGAACCCATGGTATCTCTGGGCAGCCTGCTCCGGTGCTGCTCTACCCTCCTAATGAAAATGTTTTTCCTAATGTTCAGTCCAAAATCTCTCAAGGTGCAACTTGTGGCCATTGCCTACTGTTACATGATTTGCCACTATGACAAAGTGCCTGTCCCTGTTGTCTTTGTAACCCCCTTTCAAGCTGGTTGCCCTTAGCTTCCTCTTCAGCTGAGTAAACAAGCCTTTCCTACTTAAAAAAAAAAAAAAAAGCATTTCTCTTTGTGGGGTAAATTAAAATAACACTTTCTATTTAATAGCTGAATCATCATTTTCTGTGTATTTTTAGTTTGCTGTCCTGGAGAATAGCAGATGTCACTTAATCTCTGAACAGGGCCTGCTTTCAACAGCAGTCTTGCTACACATTTGATGGTAACAGGTGAATTTAAAAATAATATTTCTGGTACTAGTAACAGCATAAAAATATCAGTTTAACTTACAATGCTATCAATACCTAATAGTGTTCTTTGACATAGGTAGTTAATGCTATTCTTTTGTAATTCTATCCATAAAAATGCTACATCCCCAAATTACCATCATCAGCGGTTGACAATCTGCCATCTTTCTCTTGAAAGCATTACTTCTCTGACATGTTATAGGATACAATAGAAAATACCTGGTTCTGGGAATCCATGAGTACTTTAAAATAAATCTTATGTTACATCACTGTGAATACAAAGCTCTTGTATGTGACTTGCTATGTTTTCTGTGCTATGTTGATATATTACAAGCTAAACTGGATCAGGCTGCATTAGTACTTTCAGGGAATACCAGCACCTAGATTCTTCATACATTGGTACAAAAAAAAACCCAAACAGGTATTTGAGCATTTATTCCTATATGAATACCCCCAAATCACCCCAGCATAGAGTATGCTATGTTCCTCAAAATGGCCACCTGTAGAAAGAAAACTCCAGGTAAATTCTGATTACAACTGTGGTGACATTGGGACATAAAAGTGGTAGCTTTCCAAGCTATTTTTAAGACAAAAAGTAAATAAAATGATATTTGAAGGTCTTACTTTATTCTTCTGTTTTGTAACAAAGTTTCTCATTGCTTTTGTTCTCAATGTGAAGCAGGATGTGCAGGAGTTTATAAAACGATGCCCTTCTGCCAAGCTTGCTGTGAATGGCAGGGCCTGTTCTACCACACACTACTCCCTTCAAAAAGGTTCATCCATTTATGGCCAACCTTTCATTTTCCCACTTATCACAGAATTCAAAGAAAATCACTAAAGGCGGAAAACATCCAAGACACCCTATTGTAGAAACTGATTGTTATGACCTGCTTGAAAATAAATATCTTCTACATATAAGCGAAAGGCTGATTAAAACAGTGAGACCTTCCAACCCATGCCCATACTATCCATATGGTCTTCAAGACAGGACCGAGTAATTGCAGGTAATTATATATATATATTCTCTACCAGCAACAGCCTTATGGTTCCTCTCACATTCTGGCTGAGGCTTCCTACAGGGTTTCAGGCCAGAGCACATAGAAGGACATGAAGCACTTGGCCCCTGAGCAGCTTGGCTGGGCGGGGTGGAACAACTTGTCGTCCACGCAGGGTGTAAGTGCAGGGCTCCTCCCCTGCAGCACACCCTGCCACTTGCTTACCAAGATAAGGCCACTCCTATCCTCATCCCCTTCTCAGAACTGGGCTGTTGCAATGTAGTGGTCACTAAAACATCTCTACCATACTCCTGTGAATGACTACAAAGATAAAAGGGCAAAGAAAGCCATCAACCTGTACAATGCCAGAACACTGTTTTAAGTTAATGTAACAAAATCAATCACAATGAAAAAGTTTCAGAAACTTTTATATGCAATGCTTAATAAAACCAAGAATTTTGGGAGGGCTTTGGCAAATAAAAATATCAATGCTATGAAATCGCTCTAATCATGTAACAGACTTTTTTTTTTTTTTCTGTTTAGTTTTCATCACATTATAGGCATATTGTTTATATATTGCTTAATGGCACAGATTTACAAGAGAACGAAGGTGCTGAATTTTACAAAGGAGACATAATTTTATTAATCTGTCTGTGCCCATGGGCAGTTACTGCTGATCCTGGGTCATCTTTGCTCATGATCTTTTATGACAATTGGAGGATTTCTTTCTAAAAATGAAGCTATAAAAATCAGAAAAATTTACTCATCTCTCAAATGCAACTGACTGCAACCCCAACATAGAAAACAAGAGTGCAGAGGACAAGCCAGATCAGAGAGTGATAGGGAGTACTATAATATGTTTTCTTTGTAAATCAGACAAAAGACATGTTTACAAAGAAAATAAAATAGGAAAGCCTTCCATAATATTAATTTACTGTACTAATTTAAATTGAGCTGTGATTTTTGAGCTCTGCTGCCTCACCAAGAAGTATTGTAGAAGTATTGTACCCTGAAGCCAATACTTCGTCTTTAGATTGTCTTTTGGGACTGAAATGAACTACAACAAAAGACATTTTACATATCCTTGTTTCAAGTAGTTTCTTCCTATTGATTGGATAATTTAGTCTTCCTTTTGCTGAATTTGAAGGGATTTTAACTTTCAGTACTCATTTATTTCTAAGTTTCAAAATTCACATTAGTAAAGAGTTTTTAAGAAGTAATCACTGTGGCAATTCAAATATCATCTATGTTAATCCTAACAAACTGCATTCAGATAACATTAATGGGCTGATTTACAAGTAATAAAGCAAGGATGGAACTATTCTTAATTTATCCTGCTGTGTTCAGATATTACAACACATATGGCAGAGGAGATTACCAGCGGTTCTCAGACCCTCACGATTCTTGAGGCATAACAAAGCAGATTAATGATGGAGTAAGAAGGTCAGCTCACGTATAACGCCACCTTTTCTCCTGGATTAATTCAGGGCTAAATTTTGGCCCAATTTAACATAAATTTTCATTTTACTTTCTGATTGGGGTCATTGTCTTATAGCAGAATAGCAGTGAATTCTTTGTCTGAAGGAGATGGAGGATTCCCAATCCAAGAGGTTAAATATCTCATTTACTCTCTCACTAGTTCAGGTTCTGGATAACAAAAGTCAGTACTTGCCTTCACACAATTATCGAGGAGATGATGCTTTGCTCTCCAGATGTAAAAGTTAATACTAAACTAGCACCACTGCAACATAATGAAACAAATAGGGGAGACAGCACAGACAATATTTCTGGTGAATTTCAGGCCATTTGGGAAGAATAAAACCAATCACATATGAAGATGAAAATAGTTAATGTCTGCTTAAACAAACTGCTCATCTTCTCTGTGAGAAAGAAATGAAAAAGAACAGTAGGTGAAGAAACTAAAAGTATCTGATAACACAACTTGGTCTCAAATGAATTAGTCGTTAGAGAAGATAGTTATTACCCATAAAATTAAATGCGATAAATATAAATATTGCTTGAGAAAAACTGATATATCTCCAAGATTTCATATACAATCTCTAGCTGTTTTCTGATAGATTAATTATGTCCTAATAAAACCATAAAAAAGCATTTAATTATATGCAAAGTCGTGTACTCCCATGTAATGGAAACATCAGCATGATAAATGCTGTGCAGCTGTAGTGAATACATTGTAATACCCGTGTTTATTGGAAGGCAAAGAGAAACAGGTGTGGTCTATGGAGTAAGCAATGGATTTAAGGCTAAGAGAACAGGTTTCTAGGTCAGGGATAATTCCTGACGTTTATTTTGTTTATGGTTATATTGATTTTTAAGCCTCAGTTACAAAACAAACAAAAAAATTGCTTCATGGCACTATGGGAGACTGAATTCCCCATACTTGGTATTGCCTCTTGAGATGCAAAGTGCTCTGAAAATTAACTTACCAGTTTATATACAACCCTTTTTTTTCCTTGGCTTGAAAGTCAACATCTAAACCCAGTTTTCAGAAGGATCCCGGCAGATCCTTCACTTTCCTTTAGAAAGCTGTTTGTACTAACATAAACTGTCAGCCTTTACTTCCTCTCTTCGTCTTGGAAGAGATACACACAGCTTTTGACTGTAGGAAAACGACAGCCAGCTTGGGTCAGCACACTAGCCTTTCCATTGAGTGGTCTCTGTTAAAACCCACGAATAGATGAGAGTGGCCGTGGTAGCACTGTGACCTCCCGTAGTTATTAATCAGAGGTGAGATACGATTGCCTTCTGCATGCTCCAGCCAAGCACTGCCTGGACAGGCATGAAAGGCAAGGAGAGGCTGAGCTGGCAGCTCTATGTACGGATGGCTCCCAGATAATAACATAGGTGTCCAATTTATTAGTGGTTACTCTCATTAGAAAGGCCCATGATCAGTGCCAAAATTAAAGCCCTCTGAAGCTAAAGTGCAGAGTATAGGTGAGATGGACAAGAAGACAGAGAGTGGAAAGCCACAGAAGAGAGGGAAGAGAAGACAAGCAGAAGGGCAAAACATATGATCAGGAAGAGAAGCCGAGCCAGTGAAAGTCTCTCATAAACAGCAGGGAATTGTTCAGTGGTGCTCACATGAGCTGAAGTTATACAGACCTTGAGCACAAGAGTGACAAGTTCGCTTGGGGTTGTGCTGGACTGAAGTATGCTACAGAGGAGCTCACATGGATATCATCTGGACAAGGGTGACCTGCCTCATTTTCTTGCCTTTGGTAAGAAAAGCTGCAAGCTCACAGAGTGTTTCTGTGCTATCCTGAATGATCCCTGTCATTAAAAGTGATTTATTAAGCCAGATGATGAAGACTAATGCAGAAGTCAAAATAAACCTCTATTGTTACAGATACTGGAAACTTATATTTCCACTGTGTTGCATGAGGGAATTGGAAGGCTGCCTAAAGATTCAAAAAGGGGTATTATGGTGGAGTGCCTTGTGCTCCTGCTCCTCCACCTGGAACATCTAAAATATCTTAGTGTCCCTGCTTAATTTGCTACAGCCTCAAAAAAATATTCAAGAAGCATTAATGTCTCCAACCAGAGCCTTGAAAGTAAGGCATGGTTATTTTTGTCACTAAGAACCTTTTAGGAAAAAACATTGGTTAGGTTATTTAGTACATGAATAATATTGTGCATCACAATTTCATCTTTTCCAATTCATTCAGATTTGAATGAAATCGTTAGATACACAAGTTGTCAATGGTTTCTAAAAGGCAGAAGATTAAAACATTGTAATGTAAACAACATTTCATCTGCAGATTTCTTAGGCCGGTTTCCTATATTCTGTCTGAAAACTTCCTGATCATTTGAAGTTTTACTATGAATGAGTACTTATCCAAAGTGATCAAGACGCTACCTGCAAAGAAAAGTACCTTTCCTGCTGAAAAGCACTGAGAACAAATGCCTTTATCACAAGAGAGATCACAGGACTTCCTAAAGCAGTGCCTGTGGAATAAACCGAAACACACAGCACATGGAAACACAGGTGTGTGGAATGGTTCCTTATGGGCTTTGTTTTGCTCAGGGAGAGGAGGACAGGAGATGCTAAGAGCTCTGGGCAGAACTCAGTTAATCGAGCAAACGCCTAGTCTCAGTAATCAAAATTAAACTTTTATAGAACCTATTTGTTAAAATACAAGATAATGACATTTTCAAGATCTTATAGACTTTATCATCACCAACCTGGTGCATACTTATGACCCTATTATATTTCTGCTTCTTCGGGAAGGCTGAATAAATAGCATTGGTTTGAAATTGAGTGGGGGAGGAGTGAAAGGGGAAGGAGGAGGCACACACAGAGGTCACTCGAGAAATATTCTACCTACCAGTAAAAAAAGGTTGTAAACATTAGTCGTACTACATAGTAAATTAAAATAGAAAAATGAAGTATCCAGAAATTCAGCTGGGGCTCCACCAGATGATGATACTGCTCAGACTACTTGATGAATCCTTCCTTACTTGACTTTTTGCATCCCCTTACTCAAGATACACAACTCTCCGTCAACTCTCCACACAACGATAATATTCTTAGCCAAAGATGGTTACTATATCATGCAGAAAAGAATACGTATATCTATAGTTTTGTTAGTATAGTTTTATATTAGTTTTTTCCTTCTCAGATGTGAAGGAAGGAATACAGACACAAAGTCACATTAGCACCATATTACAATGTCTCTTAGTCTGCCCCAGTTCTGCAGTGAATCCCTTCACCTGCATTAAAGAAAGTCTTACTGTTAAAGTTATTTCTGTGGACATGGGGGAGTGCAGCACACTTTTTTTCTTTTTATTACTGGATTAAAGATTTTGCAGCATACTCTAAAGCACTTCAGGGCTTCCTTATGAAAGAAAGCTATAAAAGCGTATTTGAGATGCTTCTCCTCTATGACAAACAGTTGTATTATAATGGAAAAACGACAGGGTATGAGCTAGAATTTATTAAGCTTTCTTATGTTGAATAATGTTTCGATTAATAACAATTAGGTAGAATAAAAGCATGATGTGAACGTGACTAAAAAGGAATATTTAAGCCATGTGGTAGTTATTAATAAGTCAACATAATTTTTGACAGCTATCTAAATATCTTAAGAACCTTTTCAAAGTCATGGTCCATCTAGATGCAAAATCTGTATTTATTTAAATATTGCGTATCAAAAGAAAGATAAATATGCAAAAGGTAAACACCAAAGTATGTCTATATTCTAAAGAAAACAAGTTAACCAATGGGGAAGCCGGTGGAAAGTTTCTGATGGTACTTTTAACAAATTTTTAAAGATACTTTGGTGCCAAAAGATGCTGATAGATTTGTACAGGATTTTTAAAAATGTCATAAAAGTCTTGAAGGATTTATGTACTTAACATCATTTATGAGAAAAGCCCTTGCTGATGATTTAATACGCAATTACTTAATACTACATAGTATTTTCATCAAAGTCTTAAACTCTACTCCAGCACTCCATTGATTTAGCTGGGGCCCAATATTGGCTTAAAGGTTGTTTATAGGTTTAGGGTCATGATGGCTAGCACTTAGAAACTGAATAATAAAACTCATCTAAATTATACATGGCTACTTTAAAAATAGAGACAACACAAATGTCACTGGCATCATTAAATAGTAAACAGTACTGTCTTTCAAAAACTGGAGTTAGTTATTTATTATGTTGTGTGTCCATAGACACCATATAAGAAAAAAAAGATGCTTACGCTTCATTCACTTTCTGCCATCAGGTTAAATAGTACATGCATTTCTGACAGACTAGAACAAGTCCAGAAGGTATTATATAATAAGGGGAAATACACAGATTCATACTTGTTTTGATAGTGTTCTGCACAAACTGACTGCAGACTGGCTCTGCCAGACCCGCTGAACATCTCACCCCTGGGCAACGGGGAAGCCAGTGGCCACGGAGAACCATCACAGGACGTGAGGCAGCTCGGAGGTGTACAGCAAATGCAATCACTATTTGCAGCAACAACAATTTTCCACTGTGAAAAGTTAAGGAGTGGAGCACGTTGCCCAGAGAGAGAGAATTTTCCATCCTCAGAAATTGCCCACATCTGACAGAACAAAGCTTCAAAGACCTAGTTTTGAAGCTGTCCCTGTTTAAAGCAGGAGGCTGGATAAGGTGACCTCCAGAGTTCTCTTCCAACCGTAGTTTTCTGTGAATCTTTTCTTGTGAAGCCTAGAGGGAATGGACAAGATCATTGTGTCCAGTCCTCCGCTGCGTGCTGACTGAGGCTTGCCCAGAAGATGCTTAGTTGAAAGTTTGATAGCTGCCAGCAAAGCAGTCAGTATGGACACAAACCACTGAGACCCCAACAGTTGTTGTCATTTTTAAGGGAACAAATTTAGCCACTAATTTGAAATAAATACCCAAAACAATAAATGTGGCATTTATTCTTTTATAATATGCTAAAAATTATCTTTGTTTGTGTGCCTCAGCATGACCAACTGAAATGTAACTGTTCTTTTTTGTTCCAAAAATTGCACAGACCCTCTGCCAATTTGCACTTGCTGTATGCTACACCACCTCAGTGACAAAATCAACTTTTTAGTCACTTGGAAAATAAATAAGCCACAGAAAAAGCATAAGATAAATTCAGTCTAAGGAGATATTAATTTTAAATAAAAAGTAAAAAAAAATATTTTTTTCTAAAAAAAATAATATTAATTTTGCAAAATCCTGTTGGAAAGATTTGCCAGGTGCTTCAGGTTAAGAATACACTTAAACACATGCTTAACTTTTAGCATAAGCTTAAATTCCATGAAGTTACACACACTTAATATTAGGTATTTTTTCCGATGCCTTTTCTGAATGAGTATAGCTGTTTCACTTTTCTGCATACATTTAGTCCCTTCTATTTAAGGGACTTCCTAAGGCTACCAATCTTACAGACAAAATGCTGCCAACTGAGAACATTTCATGCTGCTACCATTATTTTCATCAGTATCTGATGTAGTGGTGGCTGCTATCGCTGTCCCTCAAAATAGTGCAGTAGAGGCTACTTTGCACAGTAAAAGAATGAAGAATTGACATGAGAAAGCAATTATGTGGGAAACATTGAATCAAGCATTCCCAGATGGTATATTTATATTGAGAATAAACTGTAAGGGAGCCAAGTTGGAAGTCTGTGAAACTTCCACCATTGTTAAAGGGACACTGTCCATTTGTCTTGGGCCCCCAAACTGCAAGTGAATTTTGCAAAACTTGGGATGAAATACAAAATATTAATTAAAACTCAAAGCAGTATTTTTATTTATTTATTTATTTTAATAAAAGTATCAATTTCAAGTCCTAAGAAGTCTAACAGCAGCATTAAGCAGAGGTACATGAATCCGAAAATAAAACTGGATGGAGACAGAAGTCAGGCTATTTTCTCGTGTCAGAGACTAGGCTTTGTGAAATACAGAAAACAAAAAGGAAAGTGATAGATCCCAAAAGAGGTATTTGAAGACTGTTTTCATTGTAATGAACTGCATTGTCAGGTCAGCATTTTTTATTTTTATTTTTAAAGTACAAGCTTGGTTGACAGCAACCCTTTAAAGTCCATTACATTAAATGTCAATGAAAAAGAATGAGTAATTGCTCAGATGCAGCAATGCCAGCAGCAAGAGCAACCAAAGCAGAAAACAGATTGGGCAAGATCTGCAAATACTCTCAGGACTATTTACATCACAACTCAAGATATATGTAACTAAAAGCCCCATTTTAATAAGAACAGACATTCTACTTCAGTCCTATTTAGCTTTTGGTGTAATGAGATGTAGAATTTAAAATATAACAAATCTAGCAGTTTTATACTCACCAACAGAGGTAATGTTTAATAGCATATGTTATCCTTCAGCCTTTTTTTTTTTTTTTTTTTTTTTGAGACCAGAAATGGACTAAATTCAAGACCTTTGGTTTTTTATTTCAATCAATCAGAGGTTTGGGTCAGAGCAACTTTCATCCCTCATAGAAATGAAAAGTCTCTGCATTTTGCATTTGAATAAGTATTTATATCTACCTTATGACTCTAAAATATAGGCTGAAAAACGTGCATTTTCTAGTGCATGTTGCCTACAATTTGAGCAAGAATTAGAAACTGGAAGAAAAAAAGCTTCTCTAGATGTGTTTAAACCTCCCAAATATCTGGGTGAAGTTCACCAGTTATTTCAGCTGAACTTGTTCACCCATATCGAGGCAAACCTACGGCAAATCAGAATGGAGCAAATTAGAAATTCACTAGAATTTCTTCACCATTATTCTACAAGAGTATGTGTGATGCAATGAACATGTAATCCAGACTGTAGCAATGTTGAAAAAAACCTGGGACCCATGGAATACTCCTAAATATTGCAAATACTTCAGTCTTTTCATTCTTAAAGCAGAAGTTGGTTAACTATATAGAATGAAGTTTGAAAAGAAGCAAAACCAAAGTGACGTTATCGTAATCTCAGGGCTTTATAGACTACTTTCAAAGTCCCACTGAGTTATAGCAGGCATGCAAAATTGTCCCTTTCCTCTTAGTGCTAAGTGTGGCTGGACATGATTTGACATCACACCTCCAGCAGCTCTGTAGCGATCATGCCCACTTCTCACACACACAAGCAAACTACCTGCTGTGATATATCATCTAGTTTATTCACAGACCCTACAGCCAAACGGAATATTTTGTAAAGCCACTCATTCATTCCACTTGACAAAAAGTTATGCTGTTAAAAAGATTTGAAATGGTCATTAGAGAAAAGGAAGATGGTTCTGGTGAATAGCCAGAGCCTGGGACAAGTTGAGTTTTGGACACCAAAGACATTACTCATGTAAAAGCCTGGGCCCAGCTTCCCTCAGAAATGGGCAAAGTTCCCAATTCCTTCAGACATCTGTTTGATATTACTAGACTCACCAGGGAAGGATTCAAGGAGAGCAGAGCTAGCTTGGCCACGGAGGCAAAAGCCAGATTTCCTGGCTTGCCAAAGAGGGTTTAGGGGGTCAGAGGGAAAGGGGACTTGGAGGGGTAAGCTGGATTCAGGAAGAAATGAGGGACAGAGCAGCTCCAGGGTGGGTAGGACCTCCAAGGTTAACACAAAGACCAGGATTGAGAGAGGAGGGCACAGTCTCAGGAGGATTGAGAGGTGAGCAGAGGAGCATCAGATGGGTCTGGGTGGCAAAGGGTTACAAGGCGGAGTCATGGAGCGCAATGAAGGTGGATGCTGCCCTTCCCCTCTCCTTCCCTGCCTGTCCTTCTAAGCTCTGCCCTGTTTGCTTCAGGAAAGGAAGTGCTACTCCTGCTGGGATGCCTGAGATACCTGCTTTCCTCAGCCCCATCTTCTGCCTCCACCCAACATGAGCAGAAGCAGCCTCCTCCTCCCTCCCACACCCCAACGGCTCACTCTTGATCTTTCCAGCCCCTGAAGAAAAAAGAAAAAAGACCGGTCTGGACCTGGCACTTACAGTGGGGAGGGAAGACAAGGGATGGGCTGAAGAGATGAAGGCCAGAGTGGGAACAGTTTTGCAGCCAGCTGCAGAAGGATGAGAGTCCCCCAGCAAGAGACCGAGCCCTTCCCTGCAGGGCAAGGGTGGGACACTGCTCGGGATGAAGTGATCAGTGCTCGTGTCCACAACCTCAGAGGGCACAGACAGACACGGTTCCTCCAGGGGACATCAGAGAGCTGGCAATGGACTGTCCTACTGGGCTGGCGGTAAATCCGATGAAGAAAATAAAACTAATGAAAAGAGTGCTTTTTAGGGAGTTGCAAGAACTAAGGGAAAAAAAAAGTGTATCAAAATGATTATATAATCTCCTGGAATAGATCAGTGAAATGGACTAAAAAAGGGAGACTTCATCCATGAGTAGGAAGATATGTTTCTGCACTATGCAGCGTGAACTGATAAGTTCAGGAACCAAGAGATAATGTGAATAATCATTTCTTCAGATGATGCCAGAACATAAGTGAGGCTTAGAGAAAGCACCGTGCTGGTGAACACCCAGTAAAATGAAAGCAGAGGGCTGGCAGTATACCTGAAATTACTTTTATTTATAAACAGCCAGATAGTCTGGCTTTTTTTTTGAAGTGCCCTGGATATTTGTTAGTAGACAAAAAGACAAATAAATCACTAACACCTGAGCAAGAGAACTGAAATGAGCACAGCACTGCTTTCTTGTTCTCCTCCAAACGGGTGAGCTCGCAAGTTACCCTAAATCACACAACCAGCATATGGTGCGTCTGGCAGATTAGTGGTGGCACACGCAGAGCTGCACGGAGCTGGCCCTTTGGTGCATCAGTGGGTATGTGCTGGCCAGACAGGTGCTAGCCACAGCCCCAGAGAGCCCTGCCAGAGCCCTGCAACGGGCAGCAAGGCCCAGCTGCTCACAGTAGCTGGCACCAGATACAACGACAGCAGCACAACGCGTCCCACAGCTCCCACTGGGCGAAAAACTCCACTGAACTCAGTGGCTGCTGGTAGGAGTAAAAGGTGAGTGTGGCCACTGGGGTGTGACCCAGGGATGGGTGAGGAGCAAAACAGTGGTAGCTCACAGGAAAAAAAAATACAGAAAACCTCTGCATCTGATTGGAAGAAAATACAGCAGCAGAGTCTGTTATTGGCACAGTTTTCCCAAACAAGCTATGGGGCTGCAGTCTGATTTCAGACAGCAGATCTGGGTCTCCTCTAACTGAAACAAATGGGTATTTGCCAGCTACTTCAAAGGAAGTGTTTAAAATGAGACAGTTAAACAGCTAGGAGAGCTGATGTAATCATATGTTAACCCAATTATCCTTTCCAATATGTATTTGTCAGCATTTAAGCCCATCTGCCATTGTGGGACCCAAGAGCCTAAATTGTACAGGTCCCTCTTGAGTGCTGGTCCTGGCTAACCTAACAAATTCTGTGCCATATGCAAATTTTAATCTGCAAATGTTCTCTCTCATTTCCAGACCCTATAAAACAACTGGTCTTCTTATGGGCACTCCACAGTTAATTCTTTGCCACTCTGGAATTTCACCAGTTTTTCTATTTTATCTTCTACTGCTTTACAAATCTCTAATCTACAGCAGCAATCTACCTCTAAGCCTTTGAATATATGGTTATCTTAATAGCCTCTTTGGAGAGACTTTGCAAAAACAATAAAAATTAAAATACCATAAAACAAACAGCTCCTTTATTCACTCTGATGTTGACACAACAAATAGATGTTAGTAATGTATTTTTTCTTTCCAATAAAATATTCCGGTTTATTGCTTTTATAACTTCTTTCTTTTTCTGCAGGTGTTTTATTATTCTCTCTAGTTACTCTTTTAGTCCATTTACCTGGGACTTCAAAGAAATTCCCTGGTTTCCAATTTCTAGAAATATGCTATGGTTTTTCAGTAAATAGGTGCAATGTCTACTATCTAAGCTGATATAAATTCAGGTAATGTGATATCTTCTGGCAGCAAATAATCTGTGCCTCAACCAATCTAATTTAATTCATATGTAACTATAGCCATAGTGGGACAAACAGTGGGACAAAAACTCAGCTAAAATGTTTACTACAGTATTCGGAGTTATGAGCTGTAATACTAAATGACAGTTCTGTTTTTATGATTTAAGGTAAAATAAAAGGCCCGTGATGTATTTTTTCAGTAACTCTGATGCTGCAAGACATTTTGAGGTGAAGGATCCTAATTCTCATTTTTACTACAGACTTGTCAATAATACTCTTGCAGGAAAAAATAATCTTTCAGTGTGAGTGAAAATCACTTCCAGTTGGATTACAAGGATACTTGAGTACTATGTTGAGTTGAGGTTTGAGAAAAAAAATATATATTTCATGTGCATGAAAAGTCAGTAGATATAAACTAAAGTAGGAAACAGTTTTCATTTGTATGAAGCAGTTTTCTGCAGAATAGTACTTTGAATGGCTATTACAGTTCATAGATGTAGGTAGCTAAATTTGTTTGAGCATCTAGACCCTGTGTTTCAGAGACAGCCCCGTGCTAAGAGCATAATTTAACATTTGGAACCACAGGAAGGGTTCATTAGTATAAATGTCTGCAATACTAATCAAGGGAAATAATGTTCTAGTCTGGATAATAATTAACATTCAACTGACTCGCAAATGTAAAAACCAGGACCCTCAAAATACAGGCATCAATGAACTGAAGGAAACAGACATCTAATTTTTTTAACTACTTGAATTCCCTCTTCTAGCAGACTACCGTGAACGCTTAAGGGAAATGATAGCAACAGCATGCTGTGCTACAGTGAACACTGCATTGCATCTGGTGAATGGAGTCTGTACCTTCTGTTGTGCCTGGTATATCTTTTGTACTCTGAGAGACTGCCAAGTTTACTGTATCTGAATAGGGAAAAAAAAGTAGAGGATTCCATCACGAACCTCAAATGTGAGTTAAAAGCAACAAAGTGACTGCGGTGTAATCCTCACTGCTTATATATGCCAGAATAAGATCAACAATTTTTTTCCAGTACAACCGCCAGAAAGCAAGCAAGGAATAGTACTAGACTAAACACAGAATGTAAAAGAGCACAGAGAATTGGGGTCTGTGCTAGAGGAAACATGAAACCCCAATGAATGGAGCAGAATAAATCGCAGACAGTTCAGAGCAGCGTTTTAGGTTCCCCACGTGGGCGCTAACAGCGGAGTTCCATGAGGTTTTAGCAACGATACAATATGCTACGACAACTAAAAGAGTTTGCTAAATTATTTAGGCATGAAATCAACGCACCTCAGACAAAAATAGCCAAAGTACATTGAGCAAAATAACTTAAAAATAAAGCACTGAGTCTGAGAGGGAATGCAGTGGGTTTTGTTCACCCAACTTGCTATGCTCTTGTTTCTCTGGAAACGCTCCTCAAGTGTAAGTGAGGATATCCAAGCAGAGTCTGTTCTGGAGGTAAATACGGCTGAAGGGGTTTTCATGCTGCGTGTCCTCTAGGGTGGGCTGGGAAAGGGAGGAGTTCTACAAGGAAATGCACCTCCTCCTCCTCCCTTCCTCTCGCTCTATTTAGCTTTGATTAATTCCTAGTAGTGCTGTCCCTGCATTCCCTGACTTTATTTGTTTGTTTAATGTTGTTGTGCACAGAACACAAGTGCCTGTGTTTTTTCAGGGACAATGTTAGCTTTGCAGGAAATGCATCTTTTCCCTTTCCCCCCTCAACAAACTTTCTTCTAACTAAGATGAAGAGAGTAACAATTGCCTTTTGCTGGTAATTTATATTTATTAATTCATTTTGTTTTCCTGCATGCTACTCTCACAATATAAACATAGTGGGTTTTTTGTTTGTTTGTTTTTAACTTCTGTTGGATGTGGCATGATCCTGCTTTCAGCATACAGATTACACAGGGAGGGCTTGGGAGAAATGAGAGTTGAGTGCAGAGGCTGTAATGTATTCGTAGCCCTTGAATGTTCAAAAGTGTATTGCATGCAGTGCATCACAAGCATTCGCACATTTCAGATGATGCACTGCCCAGACCCTCAAACAGAGGGGCAGAAAATGTGAACTATCAAATATGCCCTGCATTTGTGGGGGAAGACATGCAGCAGGTCTGGATTCTTGTTTTAAAAATTAACAAATAATCAATTTCAAAGGAATACTTGACCAGGAGCTTTCCTGAGAGGAGGACAATTAGCCAGGAACCTTTCAGACCTCCTGTCTTTTCCCAGTATTGGCAACCAGGGCCTGGACTCTGGGGAAAGACAGTATTGAGTTTATCAAACTTGAAAGGCAATATAAGCTGGTGGTGCAATCCTGTGTCAAGGGGCTCAGAAGTAAAGGATAACATCAGGTCTTGGGATGTTGAATAAGAAAAGGGAGACAATTCCTCCCAAAAACATGGCTTAATTCAGTGGCCAGTTCACTTTTCTCATTAAGAACTTCACCATCTTGCAGGGCAGGAGGTATTCACAGCCACCTGTCTCAGGCACTTTTTCACTATGACAGCTCATCCTTCTCCTGCAATGTCCCTACCTACATCTCTAGCTCCCTTTTGCTACTTACAGAAAAGTGGACTTCAACAGCAGGCTCCTCAGGATATTCCAGGCAGAGCCATGTACTAGCAAACTATCCAAACAAGGGATATGTGGTAAGACAGAAGGAACGAGCTTGCCAGACCTTATGGCTGGGAACGGTGCGTTATATAGAAAGACCAATTCTTCCAAGAAGGAGACGAGGTGACTTCTGGCAGCTTTTGGCACTGGGTGTTGGTTTCCATAAGCTGAGGACAGTTAGCTCTAGAGGAGGTCAGCAGGACCAGGAGCCACTTCTGGAAGCCTGTTTCTATCTTACTAGAGAAGAGGAAATCACACAGGCAGCAAGACAAGTTTTCCAGCATGAGTGCTAACTGAACAAGAGAGCTGTGCATTTTGGCAGCTCTGCACCATACTGACACCATGACATTTTCATAGTTCAGCTGGGCTGAGCAAGATCCTGATTACCAGATTTAGCCAAGGTAGCCATGATACTAACTTCATGCCACTGACTGTGCCAGGCAGTGCAGCCCCAGCAGCACAGCTGAGCACGGCTGTGGATATTTGGCTTTTGCCTTTCACACAGCTAGGACAGTGTTGCTTGTCTGGTACTGCAGCTGGGAGGCCTGAGGCTGCCCAAGGCTTTCCTTTCCTCTCCTCCCCTCTCTCTCTCCCCAGGAAAGCACTGGAGCTGAACAGCAGTTGCTGTACATGTTAGGGCTAATATATGGGACCTGAGAAGAGAATGAGCAGGAAGTCCTAGTGCCCATAATGCTACCCTGGGTTGGAAGTACTGCCAGAGACAAAGTCCTCCAGAGAGCTGGTGGCTCCTGCCAAGCCTTGCTGAAAAGGTATCCTGCCGTGGTGGAGAGTGTGGTCAGTTGTCTGGCATTGTGAAAGCTCGCAGCTCACAATTCATTAGAAGTCTACATTAATTGCATTCTGTAGAGCGCACAGAAATGAAGCTCTCTTATCAACACAGTATCTAAGAAATAATAACAGCAGTCTAAATCAGAGAACAAGCTGCAGCAAAACTGGCCAGTAAAGCCTTCTAAAAGCAGATGATAAAAGATCAAATCATTATTAAATCACTTTAGTTAGATACAATACTTAGAAACGAGTGAATACAGCAACTTCTTACCCAGAAAGGATGTCATTAAGGGAACAAATATTACGATTAAATGTGAAAATAAATTTCTTTAGTACTCATTTCAAAAATATTATGGAATTACCGAGTTTTATGATGAAGAAACAGAAGAAAAAAAGTTAAATACGCACTTATAGGACAAAGTTTTCGGTTAACAGAAAGAAATGTCTAACATCAGAAAATCATGTGCCAGTGATCTGACAGCAGAAAAATAAAAATGTCTTTTTTTTAGGGCATTGAGAAGGTCGGCTCTTTCTACTGCAGCAGATCAAATGTCTCAGCTTTAAAGAATGACAGAAAAAATGAAACGACAAGAAAGCAGCCAAAAAGGAATTTGATTATATGAAAATAAACAGCAGCAAAACTGCTATGATACTGCCATTTTGGGACTAGCAAAATCCCATGTTTTAGTTTACCAGTTCTCCAGAAATCCTAGCCAAAAATTCTCTTTGATTCCACTGCTTATAGTAGATATACACAGACAGCATGCATGTACAGTTAGACTTGCACAATAAATACTCAAATACTAAACTCCCCACACCCACAGACTTCACCCTTTAATTCTCTTGGTGGTATATATGAATGGAGTATTTACTTTTCTACAGTGGTGTAAAATTAAGTTAGTGAAGATGAGAGTTGGGCCCTGATGCTTTGAAACTTGTGGTCCTGCTTCCCGGCTGTGCAAGGCAGTGGGAGTGGGAAACTGCAGAGCAAGAGGCCGCCAGTGCCACTGCTGCTCCTCAGAGTATTCGGAAGGGTTTCAATTCAGACCACTGTAGTATGAGCTATTGTTTCCACTGTTGTTTCTCTTGTAATCCATGAAGGCTATTTAATATGGTGTGGGAGGAGAGTATTTAAATAAGAAGGGGAAACTAAGGGCATGAGAAAGAGTATGCAAGTGCTTCATGAGGGTATTCAGCATGTGACTATTTCTTGTAGTCTCAAAACAAAAAAATACCAGATATATGAGTTTTAGATGTTACAAAAAAAAAAATGTGCTTGTCTATCTGTCGTTTCTAAGGTATTTTTTAAACTTATGCTCCTTAAAATTCTAGTGGAGATATACTGAGTCTGCATTCATACAAGCTTTAGTGGGACCAGTGCTGTACTGCATAATACACCCTCAATGTATTGATCTCATTTCACTGGAAGGTAAAGAGCTGCATTTTAAGAATCAATACACTCACTCTTCCCTAAAGTTACTACAGAGATACCAATTCTAAGTTGAAAAATAGTGGTGGAGTCCTCATGCGCAGACCAAACTGCTAGAAAACTTATGATGTGAATAATATTCTATCTTTTTTTCCACCACTGCCTGATCTGTACACAGTTTGAAATTCAGTTTAGAAAGGTAAATAAAATGAAATTTTACTGGTGTCAAGAATGTATTTTTTTTAACTTAAAAGTTCATCCAAAACCAGGTTCTTGTAGTTGAGAATCTGTTTTCCTCCTGCTACGCAAGAATAACTTCTATCAAATTTCAAGAGATCATAATATGCATTAGTTGCATTTAGTAATTTTCATCATAAGTTTCCCTTGATACTTTTGCCTTTTTTTTTTTTTTATATATATTATTATCATTATTTTTTCCCTGACAGGCAGGCCAGAACAGCTTACCAGCACCAACTTATTCCCTTATACAACAAGAGAACTTCTCCTAGCTTGCCCCTTTTGGTTATTTATCACCAATGATCCAGGTCAGAGGCCCTTTTGGAAGTGGAATCAAGTGCCTGCAATTCTATAATGCCTTGTAAAGTATTTTAATCTTTTTTGGAATTTCCCGTTCTGGACTTAGTAACACTTTCCAGGGGATTTTAAACTAAGATTTAAACTTATAAATCCAGTTTAGTAGAATGGATTTTGAAATTTGTAAAATGACAGCCAGCAGAATCTACCCTAAAATAGTCCTTTAATCATTCCCTCTTAATGACCAGGCATTATGAAAATGACCAGACATCCTGCACAGTGTTTATCAGTATAACTATCAGCATATCAACATTAGCATAAGAAAAGAATGTAAAAACTAACTGTCAGCATCTTTAAATCAACTGTTAGACCCGCAGATGCATTCAGGATTATACAGCTTCTATTCATGCTCATACTGAAGAACAGAAAAGTCACGTAGGTGCAGGTCCACACAGAAAATTTCTTGTCTTACATGTGGCAGGTACGATTACTACAGGCCATAGGAGCCTGCCTGGAAAAGCAAGGTCTGATCTGATAGGTAAAACTACTTGATAGGATCAACACATCTAACAGTCGCCTCTCTAATCTAAACTGAAGAGGTATAATTTCCCCCTGAATCACACAGAGATGAAATGATACAGCAAAATAAAGTGTGGAGATGTGCTAGATTGCTTCTAGTACACAACCTATCCTGAGAATCAGTCTCCTAAATTGCTTTACAATTGCTACTTAAATAAGTGGAGCTAAAAGTACATATTAATGTTTTCAGACTTGTGAATATAAAAGATAAAATGTCCTATGCACATAAAATCAGAAGTGATTTAAGAAAAAAATACTCAAATTTGATTGACTTCACATTGGCATATCAAACAGTGAAATAAAGATTCTAAGGGTTTAAGACTGAAAATCCATTTGAAAATGTGTTAGTCCTTTTCTCTGAATTTTTATTTCCATCTATTTGATATGGACTTTGTAGACTTAGTGCTACATTCAAGGAAGAGAAAAGAATTAGCTGCTATGTCACTTATTCACTGCTTGGGATAGACAGCACAGAGAGGAAAGAATCAGAGCTGTGCTGTCTGCAGCAAGCAGTAAGTAGCATCATCTCTGGAATAAGTGCTCAAATCAGATTATTCTTGTTCTCAAGTTTTAATCTGTTTTCTTATGTTTGCACTTGGATTTTCATCTCTAAATAGTCCCCTCCTGACTACTAGGTACCAATATTCCAGGTCCCTTTTTTTTTTAATTTTATTTTTTTTCTATTTGAAAAGATCAGCTTTGCAGTTTCGCATGAGCTCCCTTGGTTTTTTAAGGCCCTTTTAGAGTCTGTGCTTGCAAGGCTTCTACAAATTAAGCATTCATTGGCTTGATGAGGAACTGTGTGGAGGCATTTTAGGAATTTGGTAGTATAGCTTTTATTTTCACCTTGCAAATAGAGAGTGCAGGCATATAACTTCATTCTTCCTGATGGAAGAATGCAAACAAAATGCAACAAAGCTAAAGGAAAGGTGAGAGGCCTATGAATCTGGAGATGATCTTTATTTTGGTGTAATCTAAATGAGCTTATTTTTGCTGAACCATGAGCACATTTAAAGACTTTTATTTATTTATGAGGGGTTTGCTGAAATATACATTAAGGTCCTAAGGTCTCGTTTTTCTGTATAGAAAAAAGGACACTGAAATAGTTGGAAAACTGATGTGCAGTAAATATGGTAAGCAGATTGAAGGAGGCTTTTTTAGCAGTTTGAAGAAGAAATAAGATCACGGAGTTCTGTACTTGCATCAAAATGGATAGTAAGCAGAGTAGTGTCTGTTTGACTGACATAAAATAGCTGAAATCATGTGGCTAAGAATTGCTGTTTTTGCTCTGCCCCTTGGGTTAATGTAGAGAGAACATTCACTGTTTGAGTCTTGATCTCTCCAACCATAAAATGTGAAAGACAACATTATCTGGCTCAGGGGGATGCTGGGAGATTACGTAATGTTTGCACAGCTATTTTAAAATGTGAAGTACTGTGAATTATGAAGTATAATTGCTAAGAGTGAAGACTTAGCCTCTCTAAAGAAAATGAGAGAATGGCAGCTTCTGAAGAACATTGTTTTAGAGAGTGCCCTTAACCACCATAATCTACACTATTTATCTGTTTATCTGTTAGAACTGATCAGAACAATTTACATGAAAAAGACACCTGACTGTAGTTGTCACTGAAGTGTACTCAATCCGATGAGAAAATCATTAACAAGTTAGCACTGTACTTTCAAAAAGTCCTCCTTTCTTCTACGCCTAGTCTTTATAAGCTACTTAGTCAATAATTTAATTCTTTCTATGTCTGTGTTTCAAGTTGGTTCAATCTGGGCTGCTAAGTGGTGCTTTCCTTCCAAAGGATTCATTTACTAAGGAATCCTCTTCGTCTTAAGTCTTTTATCTTCCATGGGTGCTGCTTTACTCATCACTAATTCACACTGCGCATTGCAGGGTACATCAACATCTGCATCTTCTGGATGGAAAGTTTTCATTTCTCCCCCTTTAAGAATATCTGTCATTCTGCAGTCCCAGTCGTCAGCTCCTAACAACCTTCCCAGCTGTACAGAAATGCATTCTGAATAAACATTGGAAGGAAGGAAGCATAAATATTTGACAGCATTCACAGTCAAGGCAGGTTATTAAGCACTCTGCATTTCAGAAGAATACTCAAGACTGTCTTCCAATGAAGTATTACAAGTGAGGCTCCAAGTGTTTTTTAATCTAAGTAAGCTTTTAGTTTGGAAGAGGCTATTAGTGACTGGATATGAGAAGATTGTGGACAGGCATAACATTTTGCAATTTCATTTTCATTTTGACTGCTTTTGTGATTATTATATTCCACATACCTGACTCTTTGTTACTTGGAATTTCAAGCATGTCCGAAATGGACACTGTAACAGAAGTTATAATGAGAAATGAATGACTTCTTCCCAATGGAGTTAGTTAATGCTTATCCCATAGGTCCAAATTTTAAGTGATTTGGTCATCTGAAAGACAGCTTGCTTCTCTCATTCTCCGTATGGGAGATGTTTAATGCTATGGTGTAGTCATATAAAACTACAGAGGGAAGCATTAAGAAAGAGAATAAGCTGCTTTTATTCTCTCTCAACACCCTCACTAGAAATTCAGCTATTTCTCCTATAATGTCTGTGTGAATGCCCATTTAAGTATCAGTGGGGTAGGAACTGAAGCATAATACAGGAACATTATTGGAGGGACACTCTAAGGAACATGTAAAAATCAAGTTCTGAGACATGAGACTCAACAGTTACTTGGCAGAACTCATCATTTCTTTTAAACTGAATTCTAAAGTTTCTAGCTTTTCTCAGCCTGCTGAGTTCAGACCAACTTCAATAACCTCATTTAAGTTAGCTCCAAGTATGTTTTTCTTCATTAAAATAATAGCACAATTACATGCAAATCTTCCCATGTTCATAGCAACACCAGCCATTTGTTACAAATTTACTTGGTATACACATACATCATCAAATCATTGCGATCACTATCATACTCTTGATCTGTGGCCAAGTGCCATTCATACTCTTCAGATTATTACATCTCTACTTTGGACTTATTCAGAATCACCTTAGACTTAAGCAGCATGTGGTCACAAACCAGCAGGTATCTGTTTAATTTCTTTTCTCAGAGGGTTCTATCTGCAGGCATAAACTTGTCTCTAATATGAACTACTAGCGCTATTTATTGTATCTTCCATCAAATAGGATAACCTTTCTATTTTATAGTGCCATTAGTATACATCTCCCCCAGCTGCACTGCCAAAACTACCTGGCAGCATGGTCTACAGTCCTTGCTCTCCCCACTTGCATGGAGCACAACCAAGGGCAGAGCTGTCAGCAGGTCGGTGGGGTGCCTCGCTTCTGCCTGTCCCAGGTCCCCGGCTCATGCCTGAAAGAACTTACGCATGCATTAATGGCAACAAGTGCTACATCCTTTTAAAAGTCCCACTAATCCTTAGGTACCTAAAAACACGTCCATAGCAGTTAAACTAGCTTTCAAAAACCGGGCTGTCCGAGATAACGAGGGTATCTGTCATAAACCCTTGAGCTTTGCAAGCAGGGAAGCGAACAAGAGCACTAAGGTATGTTCAGTATCAGAACACGCATTTGCTTTTCTGATTGCGTGCATTCTATGAGTACGTAACAGAAAAGCATTGTAGAATATTCTGTGGGAATGGAGAGCTCCCTGGGAGGTTTATTAAGTAATTTGTTGTTCTGGACTGTCCTGTGACAGACAGCTCTTGTGCTGACACTCATTTACACACTAGAGTCCTCTTAACAGTAACTTGCTGCCCTTACTGCTGTGGTCAGTGATCTGTTTAATTTCTGAAAACATTATGGTCCGGGCTGCTGGAAGGCAGAATATCCTCACTCCAACCCTCCTACACCTGTGCGGAGCTCTACTGTGTCGTCATGGTGAGTCCAGCTGGGGCTTCTGGCACGTGTCTGCGCTGGCAGAGCCAGTTCTTCAGACTACAAAAAACGTAGATTACCAAGATTTTTCCAGTGATGTCAGTAGAGCACTTTCAATGTTGGAGTTTGGCAGGATAACATGCTATATTAAAACATGGCTTTTTTTGACTAGACATTGGCCTAAACTTGATGTCTTTTCCAAACAAACCCAATCACTGAAAAATTGCATTTAGAAATGACTTACACAGTGGATCTCTTTTGTGACCAAATAAACACAATCAAACAAAACGTCCTATCTGAATTCCTTCTGCATGCTCTCTTTCTGTTCAGATTAATGTGAGATTTGCCATATAGTAGGGGATGCAACTTCTGAAAGTGCATATGCTCCAAATAGTGTCTACAGAGCATCCCATTCTCAGCAACATGCTTGTCACATAAACAGCAAATCCATTTCCAGTATTTTTTTTAAGGTAAGATTTAAGTTTGGCATAGTCTTTTGACCACAAGCTATATTGAAGCATAGAAAACAAAAGACATAACCAACAGAAAAATACAGCACAAGAGATAGTCCAGTTAACTTGACTGTACATTTACAAACCTTAGTAGAGTAGGAATGACATTGTACGTGCAAAAAATCTCACACTCTAGCCAAAAAGCAGACAAATTCAGCATTAAGCCTCGGCATTTAAGCATTTAATTCCTTTCTTCTAATACAGCAGCTATAACTAAAGGGCAATGAGAGATCAGGCATCAGAATAATCAAGCATGTCAGTTCAGAATTTAATGATAAGCTCCTGACAGAAAAGGACAAAATTCAGATAAACTCATACTTCTGGATTTCCTTGAGGTAGAACTATATAGGCTGCAGCAGCTTCTAGTTGTTGTTTTGTTTGTATAAGGGACATCCATACCACTGCTTAAACTCAATTATTGGAGAGAGCAAGTCAGAATATAAAATATCTTTCGGCATTAGCATTTATATACAAATGTATGATTTCTGGTATATCAGTATTTAATTGATGAATCTGGCTTATAGCAAGCCAGATTTGGGAGTGCAAAATCCTACAGCAAGCAATGGTTTACAAGCAGTACTAGCCAACACAAATTTGGCCAGGCACAGTAAAATGTGGAAGTTGTTTAAAACTTTTTAGAAAAACATTAGTTGTCTGTGGATGAAATGTAGTTAAATAAATGTTTTTTATTTGTTAACTAGTCTCACATGCCCCAAACATATGTACATTTGAAAATCCTGTTTAACCTGTTTTTTTTATAACTATCTTGTTCTATTTCAATGTAATCTTTTAAATGTGTTGCAGCAACAAGAACTCATATGTCACATAAATTCAGCATCTTCAACTTGATGAGCTAACTAGCACAGCAGCATAAATTGCATTTTCCTGCTTTAAGACTAAGCATATTATTTTTGTCTAATCCTCTATTTTATATCAAATCCTTCCCGAGGAGTCTTAAAATTTCAGAAAATAGAACAACATAATTTTATACCTCCAAATGGGGACATCTAAATGGGCTGTACCATTCCCTGTGACTACCCGACAGAGGCACACAGCCTGCAGACTTACCTAATGTGCATAATAAAACAGACTTGATGCATCTCCAGCCCTAGTGGGGTATATTATGGGCAAGACAATGTGGCTAAAGAATACTTATATAACTTACATCTAAAAATTAAAAACACAATAGGGATGAAATCTTAGTCCAGCTAAACACAAGGAATGGTTTATGGCTTGCTTCAGCAGGGTAAGAAAGTGCATGCATCTCTTAGTGTTAGGACATGCCAGAAGGCAATGCCTTTCTTACCATGTATTTGCAAGCACATGATTGGCAGCTATAGAAATGTAGCACATGCTATGCTGACACCCCAGTAACACTCTCCAAGCTTGCATGCAAAGTCTAACGCTGTTTCCAGAGCGTTACTGCAAGATCAGATCCTAACCCACACAGGCTCAACTTCCAGCATGTCAGAAACAAGGCAGTCCGGGCTATGCTGTCAGCTGTATTTACCTATTCTGGTTGCTAAGCCAGTGACACTGAGATCCATCCAAGTGTCCTCCCTGTAGCTGCCACTTGGTCAGTGCAAATACACTAGGGTAGGTCACCTCCTCTACTTCATGTTGACAACAAGTGGCAAAATGGTATCTTTTAGTACTAACAAGTGACAAAATTAATCATCACTGTTAAAATCAGATGAAGCAATATGGAAAAAAACCACAACTCTTTATAGAATGAACACTGAAATAATTCTGGACAGTGCATGTGCACTCCTTATGTGGAACTGCAGGTTATTGATTAGCACTGGTGTCTGCGTACATGCTCTCAGTGGCTGCCGGTGCCAATACCAAGCAGAGCTGGACCACTAGGTGGGGTGCAGCGATGCACGGGGAGCTCTGGCTGGGGAGATGCCTTTGTTCTAAAGCCCATCTGCATCTTCGTTTTTTCATTATGGCTTCTTGAAAGAGTCCTTTTCAATGCTTTCAGCAGAACTATTTTTACGGAACATCATATAGTGTACAGTAAACATTAATAAAGTCATAAAGCCCTTCACTAGTTTCATATATGTTCCTTTAGTGAAGAATCGTAATTTATTCTAGGTTGGAAAAAGAAGTACAACCCCCCACATTTTTTAAGATGTACTGCAGAATAAACCTGCGAAAGACGGAACAGAAATAGTTAAGTGATCTATAGATACTGTTTTCATAGACAATTGTTCCACAGAGGGTCCACGGGGTTCACAAACATAACTGTGGATGCAGGGTTTATTACAAGTGTGTTTTATATAAGACTTGTCAAAAATGCTATCATTATGCATGGATGGATAGAAGGTATAAATTAAATATTTCAAAAAAGGATCAGAGAGTTCTCTTCAACAGCTACACAAGAAATTGAAGTCAGCCGGAAAATGAGTTCTGTTGTCCTTGGAATTTCTAAACTATTAGGTGAGGTGGGCATTTTAAGGCAAATTGGCTCTAAGAAAGCAGCCTGTTTATATTTGAGAAACTCCATCTTGCCAAGATAAAAATGATGTTAATTACCTATATCCAAATATGTTTGTTTAGTTTAGAACCACAGTTCTGTCTCCAAACCAAAACCAAATGTAGATGCCTCAAGATTGGCTTGGTTGAGTGCTATGGTCCTCAGACAAAAAGAGGAAAACTCTAATTTTGGTCTGAATGGGTTTTATTTAAGATTAAAGACCATGATGTCTTCATTTGACAGGACACATTATGTCTTTTACTCTACATTTCTCCATCTTGAATGAATTTGCACTCTCTCCATAGCCAACAAGTAAGGAAACTCCTAACAAAAGCTGCAGCATACAAAACACAGGATTGTAACACTCCTGTGTCTGAATAACTAAAGAAGCTCTAACAATGCCGTAAACTAAACCTAATCTAAAATAGCACATCCCTAGATGGAACAGAAGGGACAAAAATATCTGTGGAACTTGCCAAGGCTTACTATGCATGAAGCTGGTTTTATTTTTTTATTTTTTTTTAATACAGCATACTGTATTCAACTTTTTTTTTTTTTTTCCCCCTCTCTCCCCAAAGAGCACTTGGTTTATAGCTAATGCGGAGTCTGCGGTCTTCTGAACTGCACCCAGTCATCTGGGGGAAAGAAAACAGTTCACTCGTAGTTACATAATTTCATCACAATGACCTAGACACTTGTGAAGTGCTTCAACTTTCTGCAAATCAAGGCAGGAAAATGTAAGTACACTCCATAAGGCGCATAATGATCTTCACCATGTTTGCTGCAAAGAACTGTTCCCTGGAAAGTTAGGACTTTATTTTGAACAAAATCTCTCTTAAACTCTATTTAACTCTATAATTTGTTAAAAACTGTTCTGCCTTGATATCTGAAAAACAAACAAACAAACAAACAAAAAACAAACAGACAAACAAAAAAAAAAACAAACAGGTGCTTCTGGCCAACATAATAATCCTGCTCTTTCTTAAAAGTATTGCAGCAGGACATACAAAGTTCTTTTAAGGACTCAGAATGAAAAGTAGAGTCATTGCCTGATGGCAGTGGTATCTGCAAAACCTTTACAGAGTCCCGAATCAGCTTTTCTACTGATGAGGACTGCTTGAGGCAAGGATGACTGAGACACACACTGGCCTCTTCATTGATGTACTAGTACAGGTTGATGTACTTTGGAGCAGCCTCTAATGGTCCAGGAAAGCTTCCCTGGATTACAGAGGGCACACAGAGATTCTTACTTGATGAGCATCCTAATTTGTGTCCATCTGATACAAACTTGTCCTTTCTAGTCTCTCAGATTTAGCTACAACTCTCTAATCTTTCAGATTCAGCGTGCATTGATATTTTCTACACTATCACATCTAATATAGATTTGTATGAAGAAGGCATGGATGAAATGTGAAATGGGACACTAAGGTTCAAATGTTCAGTCGGAAACAAGTATTGCAATGATTCCTTGGTAACACTTCCATTTTGGCTCCTGCCTGTTTACATTCATTTAATACATGTCTCTTCAACTTCATTTTTCAAACTTCTGTGCTCATCTAAGCTGAAGGCTTTACAAAGCAGATTAACACTATAATTTTATCAATACATTTTTGCAAATAAAATAAACTGGTCATATAAAAACTCAGAGCCTCTGTTAAAAATATTATTTACAGTAACATTGTTTCATCCTGTACTAAAGTAATGCCATACAGGCCATGCTATTATTTCTCCCACGTCTGAAGTCATGTTGACAAGACCTATAAACTATTTGATTTAGCCCTTTTAAGTAAGAGGATAACATAAAATTTTTTCTTATGTTGAAAACTTTCACAGTTTTTCAAGAATTATTAAATATAAAAATTAACTGTCCAAAAAGCTCAAGAGACTTTTTCTGAAACTCCCAAAGGAAAATTCTATACCTGTTGATTCAGCCAATGCTATTAAAAAATGCCCCTGAATAACTGCAGAAATGGAAAAGGTTTCATCAAACTATCATGCGAATATATCATCTACCTCTTTCCTAGTTGTAGAACAGAAATATTTATTGAACATGTCTGCTCTCCCCTGGAATAAGGACATTACCTTTTCATCTAGTAATGGAATATAATTGCTTCGTTCCTTTAATTTAATATATTGCCATTCTGTACTGACCAGAGACCTTTATACTAGTTCTTTTGCTTCCCTTATAAACTTTCTACCAGTTCTACTTTTCCATTTGCCAAAGTATCCCTTTTCTGCATTTAAATACTTCCCTCCCACTCCATATGCTTCTTTTTAAACCAGTGTAACGTTTTCTTTCCTAACTTTGAGGTTTTAGGCTTAGGGATAGAAAAGTAAAATATTGCCATCTACTTCCAAAGTATGATCAATATTTATTTTTTTCCCTTATGACTTAGCTCATAATCAATTACAGATTTATGAGAATTAGCTAGGATTTTATTATACTCATATATACCTCAAGTAATCATTTCATAATCAGAACAGCCACCAATATTTAGTTCCAAGATAAGTACCTACATAAGCATTAAGAAGAAGATTACTATGGATTTCCCATGGAAGACGCAATACTTATCAAGTAAGGAAATTGATATTTATAATTTATATATTTTTAAAGAATTTCCAACATTCTCCAGTACAGAGACTTGAGAGTCTGAAGGTCCATGATGGTCCAATGATAAACATTTCCCACTACGCTTACAAGCTCTGTTATTTATGTTGGTGTTTGCCACAAATCCCCAAATCATACAGACACTACCAGCAAGAGCACTCTGACAGCTAATCCATGCGGACTCAGGAAAGTATTTTCCAGCTTGTGAGGAACTTGGACCCCATTTTTAAATAGTGAATGAGTTTTAATCATATGGATTTTATTACTAACAAAGTTGAACTTACGTTTACAAATGATGGTTTCCAAATCGTGTTGTTATTACCCAAGCTCATGACAAAGAATCTCTTCTCATATATCACGGTGCCTTAAGCAGTTTTGTTCCTAATACTTTGATTTTGTACCAATACTTATTTTCTCTGCCTCCTCACATACATTTTGTTCTAATTAGTTTAATGTGCATCTGATTAGCCTAGAATGACGGTCCCTTAGAACAGACATTTTCAACATGCACATCACATAGCACTAATGGTATATGAATCACTTCAAAATGATCTTGGAGCACAGGGGAGTGGAGGAGCCAGGACGACTGCTGCTGCCACCTGCACAGAAGTAACTCACCACTGCAGGGCTAAGCCCAGGAGAGGGCTGCACCCAGCTCTGAGGTTAACGGGGATGGTGCTAGCCTCATGTAAAAGCAGGAAAGGAAATACAGTATGTATCTTGCAGATTCCAACCACTGCCATTGCTGGCCATCAACACTGAACTGTGACTTGAAACAATCCTCTTGCATAGCCTAGGCAAACTTCCTCCAAAAACTCTGCTGTGTATTACTCACCTCTGTTTGTCACCCCTCACACAGCAGATAAATTATTATCTTTTTAGAGAATCTGTTGGAATGGGGATTACAATTATTTCACTGGCAGGTACAACTGTCTAAAACTACTGCCTCCCTGCCTGTGGCAGGGTGTTGGAATTGGATGGTATTTTAAAGTCCCTTCTAACCCAAGCCATTATGCGTTTCTGTGATTCTATAAAACCTTGAAAAACTAGGCCATTAAGTTTGCTAGGTTTCAGTTAACCCATCCACATAAAAACATTTTCTTGTCTTTGTGAAATCTGTTCATATCCATGAACCAAAAGCAATAGGTAAGAATAATTTATCATTCCTTTAGTTTCCCATTTCTACTAGAGTACAAAATTACTGCAGAATTCAGATGAAGTTATTCATTTGTTTCCATCCAGACCAAAGGCTAAGAACACTAGAAATCTTTTATTTTGAGACATCCACCTTCCCTTTCTGAGCAAGGAAAATTTGATAAGGACGCCACCTTCCAAAGGGTTGTCTCAATAAAAGCGCTTAACATTTTGAATAATTCTCATCTGTAACTAAAACTGGAATGAAGTGGACAATTCCCAGTGACAGTCAACATTGCGTTACTCTTCCAGTGATACTTGCCACTGAACTACATCTAATTTGTTGCTACTGTCCATGGCTTTGCAATGACCCATATGACATCTAGGTCTGCTGCATGACATACAGCAATTCCAGATCTTATCAAATATGTAAATCTCCATTTTCACTCTGGAAACTCAGGTTCACATTTGAATATTTCACAGAGATATGCACTTTCAACCATGGCTGCAGGCTAGCGTTCCCTTGTGTAAGACATCCATTTTTAGAACTAAATGTACAATTATGAAGCTCAAGTCATGCAGAAGATTCATGGGATCTGTGCATATTCCACATGCAAGGGCTTTTTTCTTTTTTTTTTTGTTAAAGCAGTTATTTGTACATAAATAGATCTGAAACACAGATAAATGACTGTTCAAATAATCAAAGACTGTAAAAGAGGACATGTCAAAGGACATTTTCCTTGGGTGGCTGAAAGTCAGTATGGTACATAACACTAAATTACAGAAGGCTTTTATTAATCAGTAAATTGCAGCATTTCTTCACATACCAAGGCACTTAGCAAACATTTCTCACATTAGGCAATTAAAAAGGCAAAGCACCGTTGTCTGGCAACTTTGGAAGCACTTAACTTCAAAATTGAAAATTAAAACAAAGACTGAAAATAAAATAATTATCTTTTGTTGCTTTTGACTTCTGGACTCGCGATCAGAAATTAGGAACGTGTTGCATCAAGGCTGCCTGGGGGTCAGTGGGGAAAGTGATTTCAATTAACTATTGTATGTGAAGAGCTTCTACACCCAAATGAAAAAGAATGCCAGAGAATTTACTTATGAAATTGGGTGGACTTAAACTGAGTAATAAGTATCAGTCTCAACAAGTCCTCTTTAACCATATTTGAAGGAATAAAACTGTGTTTTAGTCCTGTGTCTAGCAGAGAGTACCCTGATAGTATTTAAATCAAATGAAATGTTAAAATGTGATGGGGACTATTCTGAATAACAGTAAGAGGAGGAATTATTGATGCTAAGAATGCCATGATAAATAGAAACAGAAAAATGAGTGGAGGAAAATAACCATCTTGGATTTTGTACAAGCCCTAATCCAAGCAGGTTTTTGAAGTTCTGGTAAGTCCTGGTTCCCTAAAAGTACTTCTGAAAGTCTCTGGCTTTAACAGCTTTGCTTACAGAGCCCCTCAGCAAATAACATATTAATTCCCTTTTGATGATACCCAAGAGTTTCTGAAATGTGTTGGAATTCCCGTAAATAATGACAATCTATTTTTGGATGACTTGTAAAATTGTATGGGATTATTACCCTCCAGAAGTTAGACATTTAACTGAATCTCTTGAGCAGGCTTTCTTTCTTGACTTTATATGGAAGCTCTAATGTTACACCCAAACTCTGTCATTTGGATGGTTTAATTTTCAAAACTGATCACAGTGGGAGTACCCCATGCTCATGCATTTTGAAGTGGGGACATTGATGAGAATAATTTAATTTAGATGACTGTCTTTGAAAATCTTGCACTTGAGCCTAAAATTTGTGTCCAATATCTCTTGAGAATTAGCTCTCTCACAGCATTTCTACTAGTGTCTTCTCATTCTGGCATGAAAAATGAGAAGAACAGCTCCTCTCTGTGACTAGCAGTTGTATCTCTTGTATTAATCAGATTTGGGCTGGGGGGGGGGGGGGGGGGGGGGGGAACAAAAGGAAAAGACTTAAAACATTCTTGCCATCCTTCCTCTCATCCTCCTGTCTTGCTCACAACTAGTAAAACCATTCTTGATCAAGTTTTGGGCCACGATTTCACTTAAGGCCTGTTTTAACCCACCCCAGGTTCTCTTTGTAAAAACAGAGCCCAAAGGTTGGCATGCTCAGTGGCCCAGGCTACCAGAAATTCCCAGAAAACATTATAAATTAACAGGTAGGAAGATCCTGATGGCAGAATCTACCATGACTCTGATTCTTGTCTGCTGAACAGTTGACTGATTGAAGCTGTCACACAGAAAATCTCTCTCCCCCTGGAGCTGCTTCCCAGCTCAGGGAACTGGAGGATGGGCCGGTCCTGCAGCAAGTGGGCGAACATCAACCAAAGTGCACGGTTGCTTCCATTATGGGCAAAGATTTCCTTCATAGCCCGCGTATCTCTTCTGCAGCAGCGCTGCCTCTTTAAAGACAACACTTGGAAAATTCGCATTTTCTCTCTTTGGTATTTTCCCCTGTTCTGCCATTGACAGCCCTTTTATTTTCTTCCCATTCAGCCTGAGCACCCAAATTCTCCTATTCCCACCTTTTTATCTTTTTCCACCAGGGCACTACTGTGGATGTCTTTCTCCTTTCCAGGAGCTGCCTTCTTTGTTACTGGTTAACAGAAAGCCTTAGCCTCAAGGTGATTTTTCTCTGCCATTTGTTTTTAGGCCCGTGTAATCCCAACACAAGTCTAATACGGAAATGTAAAACTGGTGCTGAGCTGTTTTTAAAACAGTGTTGGGGGGTGGAGTTGGCTGGAGTTCAATTCTGTGCTCAGCAGCTCACTGTAGCTCAATACTCATGTCGGTGTTTCTGTTTATATGGCCGGAATAGAGCACAGAGTATACTTTTTCATTTAAAATCATACACGAACACATGTCAAACACTTTCTAGCTTGTTAGAAAGACAGACCATAAAATTAAGTCCTAGGAGCTGTGGAAACCTATTTTATCAGTCCTTTTTCTACTGAAAGTAATGCCCTCCAATGCATATGTTGCTTATGAAAATTACAGATTCACATCTTTGCAAATACTTGCTTCCTCTAAATGACCCAGGGCATATTCAGCAGCACATTCACTCAATACACCTATTTTACACAGTAATCAGTGACACGACAAGAGGGGGGGGGGGGGGGGAAGAAAGGAAAAAAAAAAGGAAAAGATAAAACATAAATCAGAATGGTCTACCTTACCCCAGAGCAGTGTTTTTTGCATGTATGCATGGGTAGAAACTGGCCTTATAAATCCAGGACAGTGTCTAGTTGAAAACCAGATTGTCATGCTTAATGCATAAGTCCCTGTATACTGCTGTGTTCAACAAACACAAAAGAACTTTCAACACATAGTCGATGTCAGGTTTTAACACTTAACACTGTATAGAGGAACAAGTATAACAGATGATGATGTTGCAGCCTCTTTTGCTACGGTCCAGTGCCAGCTGATGCTGTCCCGCCCCATGAAATCATCTGCCCCAGTCACACTCCCACTTTTGCAGTCAGGGCCATGCCTGCTCCTTGCAGCCAGGCTGGAACCTTCAGCTGATATTATCCTGGAATCAGTGACCTTAACAACAGGGACAAATACATACTTTTGCATGTGCACATATAGATACATATAAACACACACACAGACTTATACATATTTATATATATTCTTTATGACTATATAAAGAATTGTAACCTAGGGACTACAATCCTTCTGATTAATAGGCTTTTGCTTCAAATCCTGCTTAAATTTGGGACAGGAACACTGAAAAATGGCACAACTCCATGGCTTTTCCTAATCACACTTTAGGACAGCCTCCCAAAGACATGCTGGCCTGGCAAGAAAAACTGCCACACCTACGGAGAATTATCCAGGTCATTGCAGGGATCAAGCCAACGCAACACTTCTCAATTTGTCTTCAGAGCAGGTTGTGTGGTGCAGCCCCCCCCGCTCTCATCCATGGTAAACAGGGACTCCACTAAGAATTCCTGACACATGCATGTCTGTCCCCAAACTACCCACAATAGGGATTAAAGAGATGTACAATTTAACCTCGATTCATAATCCTGCTTAAATCAGGAGCAAAATAAATCACTAAGAGCAATGACAGTACTGTTCTCAGTGCTCTGCATGTGACCCCGGCAGATCCCTTCGGAAGAGCAGGAAAGAGCGCTGCATTCTCTGAAGGAGCACATTGTGCATACAGTGAGTGCTGCACGCTTGCCATGCTTCCAAGATGCAAACCACAGTGTGCTTACCAATTGTATACATATTGAATTACTTTTCTTAAAGAAACGGCTGACTTACTAAACTGAAATTACTGACTTTCTAGACTGAATTTACTGAATCCCAGATATATTCCGATTTGCTAGACAAAGCACATCTCTATGAAGATATTCTCAACAGCTTCAGCAACTGTTACTTACTCACAGAGCCTATTCCTCTCCCTGCTTTTTCATTATAAGTATCAATAGACATCTGATTCCCCAGTTCTGAGCGCCAAGTGTGTCAGGATGCTCTATAATCAGGATGCTCATTTTACCAGGCACATTTACAGAAAGAGTGCATCAGCCACTTAACAGCTGACATCACTGAAAACTTCAGGACTTCCATCATTTTGGGGCATCTTAATGCTTACAGTTCACTGGGCACAGTTTCTGTTCTTACTAAGGTCAGAGTTGGCAAAGCATAAAATTTTATTATATTTTTCTTAAAAGTGCATTCCTTCTCTTTTTGTGAGGAGGGAGGATTTTTATAGCATTCATCCAGACGGCTACTGAGCCATAAAGTCATTCCAGTATTGGCACGTGGATCTGAGCAACATGGGGACGAGCCTGCTGTGCAAAGCACACACTGTGTACCACTCCCTGTCACGCTGAAAAGAGTTCCCACTCTGGCTCAGTCTCCATAGGTGTCTCCCCTTTGCCATTAAAAAAGTGCATCATCTCTGGGGAATAACTAGGATTTTACTCCCTGCTGGAAACCTATGGCTCAGAAAAAAAATAAGAATTGCTTTTTAAGGAAGAGCCTAATCCCATTATAAGGTCTGATACAGCTGCAGGAGAGATAAACTGGAGAGCCATTTAAAAAATTTAGGTTGGTTATAACAGCCTAAGCTAATCTATTTCTTACCCACTGTATTTCCTAATTCCTTTCCTAACACATTGCCTACAGAATTTCATGGCAAATTATTATTTTTTAAACAACATTATATGTTAGCAATAACCTACCTGTTCAGATCTGCACTTTCAGAACATTTGAAGGCATGTTCAGAGATGAGGTTTTTCACCAAGTGTGCTGGAAGGGGGATGGATGTAAAGTACATATTGATCAGATTTACTCACAGAAATAATTTCTCAGAAATTTGATATTTGAGCTGATTTTGATATTCTTTAGGAATGACTAAAAAACAAAACAAAACAAAAAAAAACAAAACACAAACACAAAATCTCTCTCATTCCCTAAATCTACACTCAGATGGTCTAGCCAGTAGTCTGATCCAGTCGTGCTCTATTTTTGCTCTGAGTGATAGTAAATGGAAAGGAGCATTTGCATCGCGTTGTGCTAGCTGCAGTCACACAGCTGTAACCACTTTGACTCGGATGGGATGAGACAGAGGAAGTCTTGTGCCATAGTGACTGCAAAAGTGCTTTTCTAAGACAACACAATCCTGTGTTATATAGGCACACAGTGCACATATACCATGCATATAAATATACACAGGGCACAAGGACGGTGTAAGATATTGCCATTCACACACAGTTAAGAATTCATGCCTGCCACACTGAGATCAGAGTGGCTTGCTGCTATGGGTCAAGAGCAGCAGTGGATCTGTATCACCCTTGCTCTGCATACACCAGTAAAAAGATTAGGCAGTAAGAAGAGACTTTTTGAATGTATTCTGTAGAAGTGGAGAAACAATATTTGTCTTCTTTAGTTCCTCAATATTTCCTTTCAGATTTGTAAAATATTTATAGGAAAAGTTTGCCAGAGAATGCAACTCCTTCCCCTGCTCAAAAATGGGAGCATTTGTTTAAATTTTTTTTTTTTCCCAGGAAATGTTTTTGGTCATTTTGACTCAGCTGTTTGCTGCTTCATTTTCCATCAGAAACAGAACTAAAGTTACAATTAAAACAAATTTCCCATCTAAAGAAAATTAATTACTACTTTTACCAGACAAAACTTCTGTTTTTGATTTCAGCTCCAGTTTTTGCTGGCAAAAAGTTTTCAGGCAAAATGTTCCAGACAGCTTGAAATTTGAAGATAATTTGAGAATTAGAAACATGACAACCTACCACATCTCTAAAAGCTATTTGTTTTAAACTTTTAAAATGTGAATGCCCATCCATGCAAGAAAATGGACCTGCTCATGGCCAGACCTCCTTTTTTTTTTTTTTTTTTTTAAATCATTTGTAAATTGCCAAAAGCTCCTTAACTGGGTCTTTCCGGGGCTCACAATAGCGGTTTGGCATTCCTCAGGATCACTTGTGCTATGTGGGAAGCTGCAGTCAGCCTTGCTGTGCACAGGTTTTGGGAGCTCTGTCGCCCATGAGCAGAGGCACATGCTAAACAGCCTGAATGACCACAGACCCCGTGCCCCTTGGCTCCTCGGATTTCCTCAAGTTCACGCTCAGCTTTTACTCCTGATGTAGTCCGCATACTAAGGAGGAGCAGATCAACCTTTGCAAATACCGCTTCTCCTATGCAACTTTCAGTGCTCTCTTTTAAATCTAAACACGTATTTTCATAGATGTAAAATACAACACATTCAATGCTTAAAGTCTTCCATTTTAGTAGACACATTGTAGTCTGAAAACCCATGGAAAATAATTGTCAGTGTCTACCTCAGTGCAGATGCACTGGGGTGGATTACAGTAAAATACATTTCATTTCTTTCCTTTCTTTGTTCTGCCCTAGTGCCATTTAACTGCCTCCCTCTTTACACATATACACACTTCTTTTCTATATCCTTCATCTTATAAAGTGCGCTTAACCAACAGGCTAAGTAAACATTTACAGTGATATATAACGCTTACTGACAACGTCAAGCCAAATAGACTGTGATCCAAAAGCAGGCTTGATTTCCCTCAGTCTCCTCTCCTCAGGCAAAAGCTTGAGTGAATAGATGAGTCCTGTTCTGCACCTTGAAGGTCAAAAGAAGAGCTCTGACAAACCAACAGGGAAACAAATGCTGGGGCTGACAGACTTCCACCAGAACCGTCCGCCTCCAGCATCCCAGTAACTGAAATTCAAGATTGCTAAGAAAACAACTCGTTTATTATCTGTTATTGCTGCACAGAATGAGAAAAAATCACCAACACCCAGATAGTCAGCAAGCAACTGCAGAGACCCATAGCTTCAAAGCAGCATTTCAGATTAGGCTGGTCCACAGCTTTAGTATTTAGGAGCAGGTTCTTGTTGCTGCTACTGGGTTTTCATGCAACTGTATAGGCTTGATTGCTCTAGCCATTATGTTTTTTAACCCCTTCAATATTTTTAAGGTAATTAAATATTAGCCTGAATTGGCAAGTTGCAATAAGCCATCTTCTGCATACGACCCAGCTACTTCACACTTGGCTTAGTTTAACGCCCACTTTTAACTCTTCCTTAGATGCCTCATTCCCTCCAAAAAAAGCACTCAATTCTCTCTTGGCCCACTCTCCCCTCTGCTTTCAGATTTGTTTGGCAGAGGCAGCAGCAGTTTGTCCAACAGAGAGCACAGGCTGGGAGGTGTCTCCCCAGCCCTGCACACGCTGCGCACCCCCGGGCACCGCAGGGCTCCCGCAGCACCGGTACGTGCCTCAGCCTCCGCCTGCACTCGGCTGTGCCCAGCAGAGGCTGTCCTCTTGTGCCACGCACAGAGGCCACTCCTGCGGCCTCCCTTTTCCCACACCCTGGAAGCGTGGGCTGGCTTCTGAGGCCCTCACACCAGAGAGGTACTAAAGGAAGAATATGGCAAAGAAAAGCCAACATCGTGCCTTCATGGAAAGTGATGGAAGACAGATGGAATGAATGTCTGGGGGGTTGTTTTTTCTCCTTAAAGTCCCTTATTGATAACATTGCTATTTAAAACTGGTGTTGTGGTTTAACTCGGCTGGCAGCTAAACACCACACAGCCGTTCGCTCACCCTCCCCCCTCCCTCTCTGGGATGGGGGAGAGAAACGGGAAAGTGAAGCCTGTGAGTTGAGATAAAGACGGTTTATTAAGACAGGAAAATAATAAAAACAACAATAATAACAATGATAATAGTATTACTACTAATAATGTGTACAAACAAGTGATGCACAATGCAATTGCTCACCACCCGCTGACCGATGCCCAGCCTATCCCCGAGCAGCCGGCCCCCCACCCCGGCCAGCCACCCCTATATATTGTTTAGCATGACCCCAGATGGTATGGAATACCCCTTTGGCCAGTTTGGGTCAGCTGTCCTGGGTCTGTCCCCTCCCAGCTCCTGCTGCACCCCCAGCCTGCTCGCTGGCAGGACAGAGCGAGAAGCCGAAAAGTGCTTGGCCTGGTGTAAGCACTGCTCTGCAACAATTAAAACATCAGCATGTTATCAGCGCTCTTCTCATCCTAATCCAAAACATAGCACCCTACCAGCTGCTAGGAGGAAAATTAACTCTGTCCTAACTGAAACCAGGACAACTGGTTACAAGACAGTACATCTGTACTCTCTTTCTTCATGGGTTTTGGGAGTCAGGGATTTAAATATATATATATATATATATTTCAAAAACAAAAAGAATCTCAAAATATTTCAGAACTACATTCCCCTGTTTACAGTACCCATCTCACTCTTCATTTGCATGGCAAGATCACCATAGCTTCTTATGCCATTTCACAAGTCCAAGCAATGGTACTGGTGGTCATAACCTAAAATTTGAGATACCCTATGCTAACTTCCACTCCTGCAACTTTTTCAGAAGTCTTAATTAAATGCTCTTCTCTGTTGTCTTTTATGTTTGTTAATAAGCGAATATAATTTAGTCCTGTGCATAGAATCACTGAAAATTCCTTATTTCAGGTGTTGTCATATCTTCATTCACTGCAAGAAACAATGGGGTCTAACCTGAGACTTTTCTGTAATATTAATATTAAATAGCTGCAGGTTCAAATTCACGCAATTCATGTGTAGTGTCTGATTTTCTTAATTTAGTTTATTCCTGTGCCCTTCATTTCACTGATTTTCCCTAAGTCTTAGTAGATAGATAAATAATTTCGGAGCAAAAGAAACTACCCATATTTCAATAATTTATTTCCACATTGCCAGCTAGCCAGCAAAGAAAGAGAATGAAAATGACTGCTGGAAATTTAATGTAGCTGATTATTTTCAAGCAGATGGACATAGCAACAAGTGCTGTAGCAAACATCCACCTAACCTTTTAGCAAATGAAATTGCAAGGACAGGTGACAGCCTGCAAAAAGTATTGCGTTTCTACAACTCAGCTTTGTTTAAATACTAGCTAATTTTTGTGTTCTCAGTACAGGCCAGAATGCAATGCCCTGATCACTCCAAGTAATCTAATTTTTGGTCAAAGAAAGAACATTGAATTTCAGTTAGGAATCATGCTAGCATTACAGATAATAAGTCTGTAAAATGAGATGGAGCCACGTTTCTCTTTGTCAACAACTAACGCAGATTTATATTGATCATGTTCTTGAAGCCTGTATCCAGACACTTTTGTGAATCATCTGCCTAATTTCTCTTTCATTTTTTTTTTTTTTTAGCAAAGAAAGTTTTATTTTCTCCGGTGACTTGTACATTTCCTTTTCCAGAAAACTCTGTTCAAGAAAATACCTCTTCAATGCACTTGGGACATCACATAAGAGATGCTTCCTAACCAACTGACTCAACTTCTTAATGGCTGTGCTTTTAAATGATATCAACATTTATTTATTTATCAAATTTTAGTTAGGAAAACTTTCAGAGAGGTTAAGAGGTAGTGTCTAAAACTGTCTGGGTTACACGGAAGGTCTAGTTGTGAGCTTTTTTTTCAGCCTTGGGTTATCTAATTACCATGACAGACTGACAACTTTTGCACCGTCTCAGCATTTTGCAACGTTAAGACAAACTCACTTTGCACAACACAAGCAATTCTGGCTTGAATGCATAGAGGCATGGTTGGCATTTCCTTCAACTTCACCCATGTGAGGCTCAGTAAGGTGGATTTGCTGTCATCACAGTGCTGGCCAGAGTGGTCCCAACTTGCCAGAACAGGCAGGTATGGCACAACTCATCCTCTTCCTTGTAAGGCACAGGCAGGAAAATACCAATAAAAATTTCTTTTTAAGGGAAGTTCTACTACATGTGTGTCATTCAGGTTGTAAAAGACCTCTAAGGTCATCTAGTCCAACTGTAGAATCAACTAACATCTATAGAATAGAATAAAGAAAACGTATTTTAAAACTCAGAGCAAGAAGTCAAAACTTGAATAATGTGGTATGAATATGAACCAGTTATACTGACAATTTGAAAGTGGCAAAAGTGGGATTTATTTTTATAAGATCTTTGCAACTCAGTAATGTCATCTAAATAGAGCATGGAAACTTCCTATATTAGTTCCTATATTTAGACCCGTTATGTCCTACCAGTATTTGCCAGGAATATGTTCTAAAATATAATTACACTTTGCCCTGTTATCACCTTTTTAATTACAGAACTGGTATCATTTTAAAAGTAAAATTGCTATGAGTAACTGAACACATTTTAAAATTATCCTTGGTTTAATACAAAGAAAATATAGATAGATCAAGGTCACAGGTTCCTAAACGTATATATAATTTTTAATTTTTCAGGATTGTAAAAATAACGTAAGAACTTCAACTGATCTCTTTGTGCTTTTACACTCATTCTCCCAGTGTATAAAACATGAATACATGTTCTATTAATAGTTGCAGTAATATAATTTTAGCAGTCCTTAGGGATCCCCGAGGCTGGGGAGGATCCTTCTCCCACGTCCCATAGGCTCCATGGGAGACCCAGCACTGGTCTTCCTGTGCAGGTTACAGCTGTACTATGCAATACTACATTTATTTATGCAATTTGAACTCAGGTTGCGGTGCAGCAAGCCCAGGACAAGAAAGGCAACATGTCCTGCGCCTGTGCCACTCCCATGCATGAGTTCCATCCTAGTCCCACTGCCTACCTTATGGCCACCCTCCCAGCAGCCAGCTTGCCTTCCAACGCTCAGGCAAGATCCGGAGCTCTTCTTCTCCAGGTTTTAGCAATATGAGAAGTACAAGTACAAATAAAAAGCATGGTTCAGAAAAAAAAAAAGGAAAAAAAAGACTAGATACTTAAAATAACCACAGAATTAAAAAGAAGGGAGCAATGAGAAATATGTCAAAATAATAGTAATTTACAGCTCCTGAGTGTTCAGAATTGCCATGAATCAGAAAAAGGTATTTTGACAGAAGAAAACTAAAAGTACTGTAACATAGGGAAAATTCTGCCATCAGCTATGAGACTTAACTTACATTAACTCGTTTTGTTCAATATTACTCATACTGATAGCAAACTCCCATGATTTAAAATTATGTCCTACCATAAAAAAACATAGTAAAAAAAAGTTCACATATTAAATACACAACACTAGAAATTGCATTTCTAATCAAGGTAGGAATTAATTTCAATAGGTGTGCATTTTGAATAAATACTTTTGAAAAAAGAGTTTCACCTCTTTTGACTTGCTAGGGTGGAACTACTAAGCATGAGTTGAGCTGCTGGAAAGCAGAAAAAATATTTAATCTGTGGCTTTTCCAGGGCAGAGAAAGGCACAAGCAAAATACCCAGCATTACAGATGACGAGTGATTGTGACGGTCTGCAAAAAGGCATCTTTGTCATCTGAGATGATGGAAATAGCTAAGTAGAAAAGGAAGTAGTAGTCAGAGCAAGCACTTTTTTTTGAGTAAGATAGTGCTTTTCCTTCAAGGCTAAGGCAAACGTTCTTGTGAGAATAAGAAATATTTTTATGTTCATTGGTCCTCTCAATGGCAGAGAAAGTCCTGTTTTTTTGCAATTTGTTGATCTCTGATGCTTATCTGACTTTCATGAGGAGGGTGCCTGAATGCTACGCAAAGACTATTTACCTTCACAACATTTTAGTGAAATAGGGCATTCGTGCTCATTTTACAGATGGAGAAGACAGAGAAAATCAGTTACAAAGCTAGTGTGAGACAACGAATTGCACAAATCAATTAGGTAAAGCACAAAATCAAGCCTACATCCTAGGACTAACCTAACCACCGCTTCTTTCAAGCTGAATTATGTCACCAATTAAATAACACCATAATGAGAACTAGATTATACATGCAGCTTTGGAGGTTCTCTCTCTCTCTTTTTTTTTTTTTTTCGTAATATACCAAATGTGCCATTAGCATGCACGACAGTTTGGTGGGGGGTTGCAACTGTAAGAGGAAAGTACTGGCTTGATGATGGACAGCTGAGGGTTACAGTATACATCTTTATGCCATGAATTTTTTTTACAGAATGGTCTAGTGAAGAGATGCACAGAATGCTTAATCCAACACTGACACCAAACTGAGCACAACTGAGCAGGGCCTCGTATCTCTCAGTAAGGTATAAGGGAAGCTGGGAGGCTAACTGAAGGACATGTTTGCCCTACCATTCCTTATAGATTAGAGTGGGTTATTTTTTAAAATTTGATACCCGCATTCCTAAACGAATAATTTAAAAAAGTCTAGGCAGAAGCAATGCACTAGGACCTATCTGAAAATACTAGAATAAAAAAAAAATCACTGTCACAAAGAAAGTGTATGATCTAGTCAACATAAAAATATACAAAACAAGTCAAAAACATGAACAGACAACTGTGCATACCGCCAACAAAAAAACCTTGACATACCATACATACATCTTCAGTATCTCGAGGACTCATATGACAAAGGCTCTGTAGCCAAATGAAAAAGAACAAATGTATAATTCATGAGGAATGTCTCTTTAACACACTGGAGATTTTGGATGTCTAAAAATAGAATTGTGACACATAAGAAGCAATAGTATTGTCTCTAAAACTACAATCATGTTTCATTTTTCTAATATCGTCCTTAGTAAAACCTACGATTTGGAGCTCAGCCCTGTATTTTGTAGACAGTTTTTCTTCTGTTGATTTATATGTCTTTACTGGAAGACATAGACTGCTTCTTACCTTTACTGTGTTCCATGTAAATGAGTTAGAAAGTATATTTACTAGTGGGTTTAAAACATTCCTTTCTGTTTGTTTGTTGTTCTTTTACGTAGAACATTTATCGTGAGATAAAGAAACGCAGGAAAATATATTTCACAGTCAAATCTTTCTCCCAGCGGTACATCATATATATTATATAAAGCAACAGTTGGGAATTAATGCAACATAAAGACTTTCCAATCTGACCTTCAGTTGCCCTTTGGTCCTTCCCCCCCCCTTTCTCTTTTCTACTTGACACAGACATCTGCTAGGTAAGTGAATTGAAATGTTACTAAAAGAATTGAAATGTTATTAAATTTTGTGCAAAAATTAGAGCAATTAAGTGCTAACTGGACAACACAAGCAAACAATATCAGAAAAAATGCAGAGCCTGCTAAAACAAAAAAGTAATAATTGTAAGAACATTTATATATATATATATTTTTTTTACTATAGTTGGCAGGCTTTAAAAAATAAAATGTATCTCTTCTAGCTGACAAGGAATCACCTTTTACAGATTAGGCAAGTACACAACTAAAGTTAAATACTAAAGATTTCCATCTTTATGTTAATTCAGAGACCCAAACTTGCTACAGCCCAATGGACATACAGTAGCTCAGCCCCACAACTGTCAGGCTATATTATTTTCAGTACAGTAATTATTTCAGTGACCTACTTATTCCATGACCAGTTTCTTACTCTAGGCAAGAATCAAAGCATAAAGCAGGGAAGTTTTTATTAATATTATCAAAGATTTCCTCTCTGTTGTAGACTCTACATTTGAATCAACAGGAAAATTTGATGTGGATATTTTTGGTGAAATTCTATTGAAAATCAAAGTGGGTAACACAGTCAGTGTTTTCCCCTGTAAGACATGCATTTTTATGGCAATTTCTCATCTAGATTTTCCAGTGTTTAAATGATGAATGGAGAGGTCAGGGTGTGGAGCAGCGCACATCATTTTGCCTGCTGAGGATCTACACCATAGGAAACATTGTAGTGTGACTTAATGCTGCTCATTACTTTTATTTTAAGATGTACTTCCACTTTGAGAAGGAAGACAATTAATAGCAGTCTCAGCATTTAGATTTCATGTCCTTATTAACATAGGTTTACATTTCAGTGTCATTCTCTGGTTCCTCCTTGCCAGTCCCTTTGTGCAGGACTGCTTCTTTTGGCTCTGTTTGGACAGGCCAGCAGAAAGGCTCTAGTCTTTTGTGAGGGCTGGGATTCAGTCCTAGGTCTAGACCTGCTTCCTACCGCCTGCTGGTGAGTGTGATCCGTTAACAGCATCAGCCATAATAGCCTATCCTTCAGCACTTTCCAGGGTATGAAAACTAAGGACTAATCTTGTCCCAGATTACATCTTTTATATGAATCAATAGAAGTTTTGCTCATTATTCATCTTTATATGTAGAAAGAAGCCTCCTTCACAACTGCCTGTAACCATTTCTCCATCAAAACTGTCACTACTTTGAAACTTGCCAAGGGCTACTTCTCTGAGCTCTATTGTCACTGACTCATCAAATCTGAAATGATGTCTCTGACCTTTGAATCAGTTGTCTTACTTCTCTTTTGACACCAATGACAACTAGAGGAAAAATGTAGATGTAACAGTCAAAAAATAACAGTGAAAGCAAGCCGACAATGCCAAATCCATCCAGGAAAGCATCAGTTTCTAAAGATGTTGAATGCTCCCTATGAAATAAGGATGCTTTAATCAGTTGCTGCTTCTCTTGAATTCAGTTATTAGGTCCTAAATATTTTAAATAAAAAATCTAAAAGGTACAGAAATACCTACAGGCTTCTCCAGTGACTTCCAGTGAACACTGATGAGTAAAAATCCTTGCATAAGGCCCAGTTTTATGTAAGGCTCAAATCTTTCATCATGCAGTGAGGGAGGGACCAGGGAAGGAAACCTCACTGTATGCAACCGGGAAGAGCCAGGCCCTTTCAGTTCCCTCTCACTACCACTGCATTCACTATACCTAGATTACTCCAGCTCTCATAAATCAGACTCTGAGGATGCTCCCCCAGGGAAAATGATTTCACCTCTCCATGTATATAAGGAGGATATGTTTCCCCTTTTGTATCACTTAAAATGTCACAAAGATCATGCAACACGTATAAAACGGAGCAGTATACAATTAGCTTCACACAAAGCCCAAAGTTTTAAATTTGAATACTAATAAATGCTAAGCTGTTAAATCCTTATTTGGGGTCATGCAGCCTGAAATGCTGTGTTGAGCTTTGAACAGTCAAAATTCACACATACTATTGATCTCTATGACGAATCTCAACTACAAATCATGGCTCCCTTTGTAAATGCCTTTGAGTTCTCCCAGGCAAATGGATGCCATGACTTTCCTACATTTAATGGCCAGTGCTGTCCATGAAGGCAGGCTGGTTTTGCATTTGCCCACAAGCCAGTTCTGAATAATTCCTACCCCAGAGTGTGTCCTTCTGATCTTTGGTCTCCTTGCAGTGTTTCTGAAATGAGGACACCACCCTTCCTTTTTTTGTTCTGTTCTCACTGACAGAGATTATCAGCACAAGGCAGTAAACATTTCAACAGAAAATAAAACGCAAAACTCAAGGGACAGTGCTTCTGTGAACTGTCAATTACAATAAAACTTGAGTATGTAACAAGTCTCAGCAAGATGAATGCATTTCAACATACTAGCAAACCTCAGGTGCTGGAAAAAAATGCATTTTGGTAATATGAAGTTCATGGAGGAAAAAGAGAGAAAGGCCAGTAGAGGAAAGAATATCTGTTACTCCTGTGACTTAACAAATGACCTATTTCTAGTTTGAAGCTGAATTCCCCCAATGAACTACCTTTCAGAATTTGTACCACAAACTTCAGGCTGTGGACTAATCATCTATTATTGACAGTGTTACAGAGAGAATTTCCTTTAAAATAGAGAAATCAGACACACACAGTTTCATTGATGATTACTAAATTTAGAAAATGGATGTGAAGTTGCAAAACGCAATATGTTAAAAACTGTCACTGCGTGATATTGTCTCAGAATATTTAATTCATGTACAGAAACAGAAGGAGTTTAGTAATAAATGACAGGCTGGTGCTCCAAGTTAAATCGGGTACCAGTGCATTCATACAATTTGTGGTGGAATCCTAAAAGATAATTACTTGTTCCAAACAGAAACTTTCCTTGCTCTCTCTTCTTAAATTTATCTTTAGAAGTTTTAAATCTGTGCTTGCTTTGGGAATTACTTTAATTTCTGTTCTAGCCACAGGGTTAAGCCTTCTAAATATCAATTTTCAATAAATATTTTGGAATAAAGGTGTTTTATGAGTCTCACACGCCTGCTTATAGACATTTAATCACATTTTAATTGACTTATTTTCTTGTAATGTCATTTTAGTAAAATAAATACCTAGATGTTTCTAACAGCAGCTTTCAGATAGCCTTTGATGGAAACAGAAATCTAATTAAAACTCTCATTTTCAGTGCAATAAACTATATAACAATAATGTTTTTACCCCATACAGTATAAGAAAAAAAGAGTGAGTATAGTTTTGTGCACAGCCTAAACCAGTCTGTAGTTCAAAAAGAAAATCACAAACCACACTTGAATACTCCATTTAATTCTTCTCCACTTAAAACTTTTAAATCCTGAAATCACTTATCCTGCATACGTACCATTTCCGAATTTGTGGAGCATATAGAAACTTTCAAGTAAAACTATGCAGTCACATAGAACAATATATTTTTAAAACTTCCAAAGAGTTCTGCACTTGAGCGTAATACTCTGAACTATGCAATTTGCTGCACCAATGTGTAACACCAAAGACTTCAGGAAATGTCTGTCATGCTAAAGGTCAGCACGGTACCTTAAGCACTGTGCAACATCTTGTGTTACTGAACAAAATAAAAACCAGCATATGTTCTATACTTAAAGTGGATGGCACAGATATTTATGTTGCATTTCTGAAGAGAGTTTACTCCTGCACGACTTCAGATTTTTTGAATATGTTTTTCAAATCTTTATAACAGACAACTTCATGGTTTCCATTAGCACCATGAACTCTTCCCTTGACCCTTTTCTGACTCATCTGATGATAAGGCGTTAAATTTAAGTACTGAAAGTATTCAAAGTCTGTCCATTTAGTCACAAGAATCCCATGCCAGCATAAACTGCCACAGATAACCATCTCAATAAAAAGAAACGAAGATTGGGAGATGACTTTATACTCAATAATGTGTTTCATCCAAGGCACAACTGTGTGTTACTTTGGTAGGCTGGGATTATCAAATCTATATCAAGGACATGGACACCAGTTTCTTGAGAACAGTGCATTCATACCTCTTGAGCATGAAAAACGTTACTGGCTTTATGAAGAATTATGGCAAACGTTGGTTGCCAGAGATGCTAGTTAGCATTGCTAAAATTATTACAGTTCTGAATGTCAGGAGCATCCTGTTCTCCAGGTGGAAGAGGGAAAATTCCTATAAGAACACTCGATTTTGTTTGAAGCATTTAGAGAATTAGAATAAAAAACATTCAATTTAATCTTACTGAATTATGCAAAAGAAATAATATCTACTTACCAAATCAGTTTGTTGGGATATGAATCAGGCATTTCAGGTTCAAATATTTTTGGTAAAAACAGGTTTCCAAATGCATACATGCATTCAAAAGCTCTGTGGAGACAACACAGAAGGAACATCAATGATTTTGCGGGGTCTGTTATTTAGGGCTGTTACAATCTTTCACAGTGTATCATAGATGTTAGCCTTATAACAATTTTGAAAACCTCTTTTTATCTAAGAAATTGTAATTTTGGTATGTATTTTCTGTTTCGTATAGAGTCAGTCTGTCACTTTTAGGAACAGGGTGTCCTAGAAAATGTGCATTTCTTTTTTTAAAAAAACAAGAGAACAGGAATTATCTATTCAGTTACACTAATCGCTTTCCAGCTACCACATTCATCAAACAATGAGCAATTCACTAGGGTAACATATGCAGGAGCTTGCTTGTATATATTCATATTGTCTCCTGCCTGAAAAAGAGTTAAATAGAGCATATAAATGATGGATACAGAGCATCTTGGGATACAAAGAAACTAAAATGGGTTAATTAGTGAAAAACATGCATTGGAGTATAAGGCTCAACTGTAAATGCTATATTTTTTAAACCTATCATATTTGCACATAGTATTCAGGATTATGGATAATTTCAAAATAAGAGATGTTAATTTTCAAACTGAGTTGAGCAGAACGTATTAAGGACTAAGAAATATTCATTCTTTGAATAACAGTTCAGATGCATTCACATTAAACATATATTAGTGAAAGCATTCCTTTGACGTGTTCATATACAAGCGTAATATGTAACTGACCTAGAAAATACAGACATCACATAATCCATGACAAAAATATTGAGACAGATAAGCCCAGAGATCTTTGATCAAGTATATTCTTTGGCAAACAAACAGAACACGTGATCCTGACAACAAATTTTCTTTGGAGCATAGGCCGCGTGACTTCCCAGGCGGCACCCTGCGGCAGGCTTGCTGCCTCCATGGATGGGTGAGAAGGTGGTGGCCTGGCTGAGGGCACCCCCTCAGCCCCAGCGCCCCTCTGCAGGGGGATACTGTAATTCTTCTCTGCTGCCAGCTTTCTGAGTGAAGCCCTTTGTGTTTTGTTGTGTAGCAGGGATCTGACCTGACGGCTGGCATTTTGACAAACAAGAAATACATTCCTGGGTTGGTAAAAAGATAAGTTTTATGCAAGAGTTAATGACCTGTTTCTTCTCTATTCAAGCACTTCAATGTGTTTTAGGATTTTAAGCACTTTTTTCTTTATCTGAAAGGGTCCTCCCCAGTGCTGTTGCTACTAAATTCGTCTACACTGTTCTTTCCACCAAATAAGTGAGATTCGCAGGTTGGCTGAAATGAATACTAATATGCTATTGGTATTTAATTCAAAATGCTTCAAGTTTTCTCCTATGCCTCATACATGCTGTGTATGTGTCTGTGGGCTTCTGAAGAAAGAGACATCAGAATATTTCTTCAGAACAAATCAATCTCCTCAAAGGTCTGGAGTTGAAGACAACAGACGCATGAGAGCCTGAGATACGTTAACTCAAGACAGTAGCAGTCAGATAAAACAATCTAAGGGAACTGAGAAAATTTGCAGACATAATACTGTTTCATAAAGTCTTTGGAATATAATGCATTGTGACACACTTGTGTGGCTATCTGTGACCTGTGATCACCAAATTATATTTATCTTTTGTACAATATAATCAAACAGAACCCTAAACAGTAGAGACGTGCAATGCTGATAAAACATTAACTTTCCAACAGAGTAGTAAAGTTTGCTGCAGTTAAAATAAAAGAACTGGTGAATTTTTCACTGTTTAAGAAATATTTGTGATTTTTAATATCAACACTAAAGTAACTGTTAAGTCCTCTTCTTCAATGTATGCGTTTAAAAAGTAAAAACCAAATAACAATTCCAAACACGTAGATAAAGTCTTTTTTATATGTATGTTCTCAATTTGTGTTAGGCAATTGACATTTTAAATACAGGTTGGAAGAGGATATACATCAGGGTATGCAGATAGAAATGTTAAAATACATATTTTATTTTGACAAGTAAAAGCTCTGTCAGAAGGTCTTTGATTCACAAAGCTGGAATACATTCATATTTTTGAAATACGATCTTCCACCATATTCACTTCTTGACAGGTTAATGTCTTAAATACAAACAAATGCACATCAGACAGAATCCTATCCTGATATGCTTGAGGGGCTGTAAGAATAATAAGAAAGAAAAAAAACAAAACAAAACAAAAACTATTATTAAGTGGATTTAGCATTAAAGGGAGACATAAAAAATTAGGAAAAAAAAAAAAAAGAAAGAAAAAGAAAAAGGGAAAAAAGACCAATCTGGAAAATGAACTCTGTTGTTACCGTGTATAATACATGAGGTATCTAATAATAGTCAAATTAACATTTTTTTTTATTATTTACAGGTGCTGTCTAAATATTGCCTATTGTCCAAATACAGCTGAACAACTACATTCCAACTGAACACAGTCTAGAGCTAACTAAATAAATTCATCTGACAAAGAAAGTAATTACGGTTTATAATAATTCCATTGAAGAAACCAGACTGCAGCTGATACTCAATACGACACTTTTTGAAGAGAAGTATTAAATCACTGCATCTTCTGGGCACATCACCTTTCCAGTGCTAACTGTATTTCAAACTCTTGTTAAATACTGTAATTGCAGGGATTTTTAGTTTATTATTTTTAGTCATCTTGTGAATCGTCCGGACAGATCCAATATTTAACTAACAAGTAATACATACTAATGCAATACATACTAATACTCATGGAAACTAAGAATGTATTTTTTTTCCTTTTTTTTTTTTTCTTCTCCTCTGCAAATAAATACCTTTTCTTTCAAAAGACTGACTGTGTGCCATCCCCAGGCATAGTGTGCAGTTCCTTACCACACCCAGGAAAACCCGCATACTTTAAGTACCAGTGGTACAAGCTTTGTACCATCAGCACAAGTTGGCAGGTCTTCAGCACCTTTGGATTTTATTTTATTCATTTTTAGCACCTTTGTATATAGTTTGCTGCATTCTCTAATGAGCAACAAAAACACAATCAGACAGTTAAAAGTTTCTTGTAAAATTCTGCTGATATATTTATAACAGACTCACAAAGCTATAAATTAGAGTAAAAAAAAATGCTGAAACCAAAGGCCCAGCTGCAAAGTTGCTGTGGCTCTGGTGCCTGATCAATACACAGTAGTACAGTATTTTGTGAAGACAGCACGTAATAAGAAAAACAGGCACAATAGAGCAGAAGTCTACCCAAGGAATCTGTATTCCCAAAGCACTGACAAAGCCACTAGATACCATTCTATCTGTGTTATTGTCAACTCCATCCCCATAAATACCAACATTCTTATTTGCCCATGATGAAGAAATTTTGAATCAAACAAAGATAAATAAAGAGGAAATCTATCCAAGTAAAATTTCCAACACAAATTTCTATATTAGCTTTCAGAAATCTAACTACCTGCCAAAATCTTCGTAATTTCCAACCTTTATCTTAAACTGTCTTGAGGCAAGACATGTTTTATTACAGTATAAGCAAACATGCATCCAAATCACAGCAGATAAACTACTGAATACTACCCCTTCTGTTCTGTGTCCTCAGCTAGTCAGCCATGGACTGAAATAAAGCATGAAGACTCTCCAAAAACAGTCAGAGCAATGAAAGGACTTTCTGACCTCACATCTAGAAGACAAAGGATCTTTGCCTCACTGATCCCTCTTTCTTTTTTTTTTTTCTATTTTTTTTTAAGTCAAAATTAAAGCCAGCTTTTTATGAGCCAGTGTCTTTTTGAGTCACGAACGGAGTAAAAAGGTTACTTACAGCCCTGGTGCAAGAAAGAACTATCCAATCACTGTTAAAACATCTCCTTTATCCCTACAGGATCAGAGTCAACAACCTATTTTTTATCCTTACAATTATGTAAAGACTGAAGCTTCCACTAACCTGAATATAAAGAATTCATTGGGTTGATTAAAAAAAAAATACTAGCAGGTGTAGGAACAAAACCCGTCCAAACACGAGCTGGTACACAGAGAGGTTCATCTGCTTTTATCTCACTTTAAGGGAGAGGGACAGCACATGGCTGGAGCCAGCTGGAGCCCTTGCCCTCATACCAGAGCAGCCAGGGTATTGTCAGAGGTGGCACCTGAGGGTTGCCTGTTATCCCCTAAGCTGCTGCTCAGCTGGAAGCCCCAGATGTTGCCTTGGTACGACGGCCACGCAGAAGTCAAAAACAGGCAGGCAAAGAAACAGGAGAATATGAGCTGTAGCGTGAACACACAGAGGCTTCACTTCTGGGAGATCAGGTGGTGACAGCACATTCTTTCTACCGCCACTGGAGGAGGGATAATTCTCAAGGGATTTTAGGAGGATTGTAGGATGCAGAGCCCTGTTAAGACCCCGGAGCAAGGCCCTGTGTCTACACCTACACAGACATGCCTCAGTATTATTTCTTGGGAAAATCCCACACCACATACAGAGTAAATTGAAAATTTTCCAGATGCATATGTGACAAATCAGTAATTTTTAATTTAGTTTTTTTTTTTGGCCATGCAGTTCTACACTAGCCAAGATGTCCTACACCTGCAGAGTACGACTCCTCCGTGTGGTTATTGGCATGATCCGATTGCACGGCCTGGAAGTACTAGCATTACATTTCTCTGCAGATGGTCTGTTAAGCTCTTACAACACCTGGCTTTATGAGTGAGTATTTCTTTTATTTTGATATTGCTCCATACAGTCATCATGTCTATCTCTTAGGATGTTTTTCCCCACTTTCTTGCTCCAGTAAAACCAGCTCAGGTTGTTAACCTGATCCTCATCCAACAGCTACATTGCTGCAACTGAAACAGCCACCTGCCTTCTCCCTTTGGCAACTGAGTTGATGAATTGGCCACTGACATTGCAGAAGAACAATAGGGACAACCCCCTGTATATGCTTGTGGACTGCATATAGTCAAGACAACAAGAAGGTTTTTTTTTTAATATTTCCTTGTATCTCAGTGAGGCCCCAAATATCATGAGAAACGTACCTATTCAAATAGGTCACTACTTCTTTAGGAGTGAGACATTCCAGGAAAACTTGGTTAAAAACTTCAGTACTTAATCAAAGACCTAAATAGCAATGCCCTTATCTTATGCTTGGCTAAAGAATTCCTTCAGGAATCTGCTGTTATATTGCAATTCCAAATGGAGGAACAAAACAAAGCAGCCTACATAAATTGTCTACTAGAAACACTAGAGTTAAAAATATGACCAGGAATAACACTGCATTTGAAAAATAACTGTGAAGTTTGGCTTATTAAAATCAAGTGTGTTAGCCACAACCACAAAGGAAGAGTCTGGATTTTCATAATAAAATTTCTATTCCATTAAAAAATATATATATTTTCCATTTTAAAAACAATTGATTTGTCTCTTTTTAAAAGAAAATGCAAGAATCAATTAAGTGTTAAGGAAATTAAGATAAAATAAAACGAAAGAAAACAAGATGAAATGTTAACAGACACACTGTGCCATTTCAGAGTTTAGGCTTTTCTTGTAGATAATTAATATGCCTGCACTATTTAATTGAAACATCATGCATCCTGCCACATGTTGTTCCTTTGCCAGTCACCACATATGGACTACACTTTTATGGGAGGACAAAAATGACAAATGCATTTTTAAGTGAGGATGGATATATAGTATTGAGGAATTAGTATGGTCACTTTAATTAAAAGCATGGACATATGATGTGTTTATGTTGCACAAGAGGATTACGAAACAGACACTAAGATAAATGTTTGCATTCTCAGTTTTTATACTTTGTCAGACTGCATATATAAACTCTAATTCCAGTAAAATACATCATAAAGTCTTGCAACCATCATGACAAACAGTCTTTTAAGTGGCTTAGTAATTCCACCATTATCTCTCAAGTTTAACTTCCCCATTAGTGGTGCTGCAATCTGATAAATGAGGGTAGCAAAATGAGTCAAAAATTTCAGTTCAGCTTATTCTAAATAAAAATTGAGACCTAATTAAAAGAAAGAAAGAAAGAAAGAAAGAAAGAAAGAAAGAAAGAAAGAAAGAAAGAAAGAAAGAAAGAAAGAAAGAAAGAAAGAAAGAAAGAAAGAAAGGAGAGAGAGAGAGAGAGAGAGAGAGAGAGAGAGAAGTCCCAGGACTGCTTTCCAGTAATTACATCTGAAGAATAAAAGTACTACATTTTTGTTTTTATCTCAGAACCCTTTTACCCTTTTGACTAATTACAGTGTTTTTTTCAACTGTAGATTAGAAATATAGACCCTTGTCTTGGTGTACAGCTACCTCAAGGCTACCTCCCTGCCAACATATATTCAGTAGCGCAACTTGACCCTGTTTGCTCATGAGGGGGACTGATAGGACTGATAGAAAATGTGTTTCTGCCTTTGATATTCCACGCAATACAACCTATTTGCAAAATGTGGTTGGTTAATGATAAACCATCTTTCAGAAAGCTCTATAGCATTCACTGTGTGAATACAGATTATATTAAAAAGGTACAAGCCAATGATCACATTTGACTTAGGGAGGGAAGGAGCTGGTGTTTGATAATAAATTTACAATAGAAAATCAGTGGTCTACTTTCTTCCTCTTTCCAGGAAATTTTGTCTGGACTTGCTAAGGATTTCTCTCTTCAATTTCATCAAATACCACCTTCTGTAACTGTGGATGAACCTTTCCCACAAGAAATTACCTCTGAAACTATGTTTAAAACAACATTCCATTGGTAACTGACCAGTTGTTGAACTTGATACGGACCTGAAATAGCTCACTAAAGTAGATAAAAATGACAAGAGAAGGCACAATGAATAAAAATAGAAAGTAGTGAGAAAGAGCATGTTCTGTGTATGCATAAAGGCAAAAACAAACAAACAAACCAGAAGATATAATCCTGTTGTCCTACAGTCATATGATGCTCAGAGAGAGACTGTTCTGTCATATGCCTAGAGAAGGAAGGCTCTGGGTTTGCTTGCAGCTTACGCTGTAGTGAAGGAAGACAGGAACAGTTAAACACACTTGGCAAATTTTTAAGGATCTGAGTATGTCCAGAGGGTTTCTAATTTTGCCTAGTAATTTTATAATAAACTGTAAAGAGCCTTTTATCTATGCTTTGTGTTCAGTGAAGTCATATCAAAGGAAAGAACAGATCATTTACACCCATTTGGAAGCTACTCACTGTATGCCTGGGCAAAAGATACTGTAGCACTACTAACCCCTCCCCCAAAACACCCTGTCATTATGAGGAAAGCTTGTATACATATAAAATAAAAGTCCAGCAAATCCACCAGCAGCTCTCTCTCCCCATGTTCATCTCTGATTGTTCAACGTATGCAACCTCTAAAACCCCTATGCCAGTTGCTGTGGTTTGTGCTCCCAAGTGTCCACCCAGCCACTTCAGCTCTAGGTTACAGCAACATCTTTACATTGAAAAAATGAGATGCAACTGTGAGAAAGATACCTTTCAGAATTTGAGAAGCTGACTGATCAACCTTGTACTGCATCTGGACTCACACCGACGTCACTAAGCTCACAAGGTCCTCTTATCCATATTTATCTGAATAAAGAGGAAAAACCTACATCTGTAAGTCACTCAAACTTTACATGACAAAATGGGGTAGGGTTAATTTCAGATGAAAGCACATATATTAGTGAAATACCTGTGTAAAGAATTAAAAATATAATTATTTTTAATTTAGATCATAGAATATCCCAAGTTGGAAGGGACCCACGAGGATCATGGAGTCCAACGCATGGCTCCACACAGGACCACCATCAGACCATGTGTCTGAGAGCTTTGTCCAAACTCTTCTTGAACTCAGGATCTATGCCATGACCGCTGCCCTGGGCAGCCTGTCCCAGTGCCTGACCACCCTGTCAGTGAAGACACTTTTCCTAACACCCCACCTGACCCTCCCCATCCCAGGTCCATACCGTTTCTGTGGGTCCTGTCGCTGTCCCCAGAGAGCAGAGCTCAGCGCCTGCCCCTCCGCTCCCCTCGTGAGGGAGCTGCAGGCCGCCATGAGGCCTCCCCTCGGCCTGCTCTGCTCTGGGCTGAACAGACCACGTCACCTCAGCCGCTCCTCATACACCTTCACTTCTAGGCCCTTCACCGTCTTTGTTGCCCTCCTTTGGAGGCTCTCAAATAGTTTTATGTCCTTTTATACTGTGGTGCCCGAAACTGCACACAGTGTCTGAGGTGAGGCCGTGCCAGCACAGAGCAGAGCGGGACAATCCCTTCCCTCAAGTGTCCGACAGTGCCGTGCCTGGTGCACCCTGGGGTACGGTTGGCCCTCCTGGCTGCCAGGGCACACTGATGACTTAGATAGCAAGTATTCATGTAATTTAAAAATGTAAATAAGCATTATACTAAAGACACATAAAATAAACCAAATTAAATCTCAGTAACTATTACGATAATCAACTATGGTTTCCCTGTAATTATTGCTTTGAATTCTAAAATATAAATTACAGTGGTTTTGAAAATTAAGAATGAACTATGACCAGAAGCATTTGTTAAATATTTCACAAAGTTTCAGGAAACGGTATGACATTTCCCTTAAATGCCAAATAAAACCAATTGTGACTGTGTATACCCAGAAAGAAAGGCCTGTAGCATTTAGAAACCAACAACCATAGCAATAAAACAAGCCCTTCTAAAATAGCAACAACTTAAACTGTGAGCTTTTTTGGCACAGAGCACATGAGAAAAAATGAAGCTCCAGCCATGCTAACAGTGTTAAGTTTTCACAATTTGGAAATGTAGTCATCAGTTCTGCTGAAAAACAGCCACCAAATCAGGCTGTGCAGAACAGAGCCTTTGTTGCACTCGATGTGCACTGACAAAAGCCTAATTCTTCACATTGTTAGAAAGACTGACTGCCTCAGAACAAACCACCACTATTCCAACTTGTCAGAACAAGCTTGGAGAAAACTAGATAAGAGCACTTGAGTGATCTGCACACTGAGACAACTGAACTGGAAGTGAAGTTACATACACGAATGAGCTATTGTGTGGTGCAGCTTTAATTGTCTCAAACAATTCCTGAGACTTGTTTGTAGCAATGATACTGCATTTACTAAAGGTCTTATTTGATGGACATTTCAGGGCATAAAGCTTACATGCTAGTGGTCTTTAACAAATAGTATGCTGGGCAATACATGATATGTATTTCACATAAGGTATGAAAATATTTTCTGAAATATGCAAGCTTATTTGAATTTAGTTTAATTTCAGTGCAGTAATTTATGATTTTAAATAACTATGCCGCACAATAATTCCTGTACAGCACATCATATTCAGGAATGGCTACAGATGGAGCTTTCCTGTACATAAAATAGATCATTAAGAATTGCATCTGTTCTACCAGCCAGATGATCTTGCACTGTAATTCTTATGTTGCACTAATAATTATCAGATTAGTATTTAACTGTTCTTACCCAACAGTTGGTATAAACTAGGGCACATGCAGCCCTTGAGAGTTGAGCGAGCAACAGTCTAAGCATTGTTGTTACTGAATGTAACACATGAAAACTACACTCTTGTAGTTTCACTGGGATGTCAAATAAACTTTGACATGAAAGAGAAAGCTGTGTCCACATAACAAGGAGCTATCTTTCTACCTCTGGAGCCCTGGCTGGAAGAGGCTGCCAGGGAAAGTGTTAGTTCCTTGAAGTGTAAGATAAGGTTGGTGATATTTATATATGGGACACAAAAAGAAGGGAAATGGAGGAACTGTATTCATGCTGATGTTGAAATTAAGATTTAGAAATAAAGTATAATGACACGTATGTGGTCAGCCAACAGTAGCATCCCAGGTAAGTGTAAGTGGCAATGATCATACTTCATCCATAGCTATAATGAAAGAGCACCTTTAGGAAAAGACAACCTCAATTTAATATTAAAAGATTTCCTTGTCTTGTCCGTACTGTAAAAGCATAATCAACTGAGATATACTGTAGTTCTAGTTCTAATGTTTATAACATTCGACGGAATATTCATAATATTTGCATAAACGGCAAAGAAAATGACACAACTTTCCTCTGAGGTTCTGCAAGCCACAGGAGGTAACATCAGAACGTAAAAAGTACCAGCTGAAAACTACACTGAGAGCTGTTTAACATTTATTTTGGACATCATGGCAAGTGTATCACCCCTGCTGTTCACTTTAAAGGTTTAGTGTAAGGGGAACTAGCAAAATACATGTGCGGGAGGGTGTACTTCAGATGCTTGGAAAGTATAGCTAAATAAAAGCTTTTATTGTTGTTTTTATGTCTAAAGAATAGGTTTGTTTTTTGTTTGTACTCAGAAACTGTAACATTAAATTATTTTACAATTATTGAAAACATTTTTAAGATGGAAAATAGGTCAGGGAGTGCATTAGCAATACTACAACCAAACTTGTAAACCCAGATGCTTCTTTAAAACTATTAGAAAACTTATTATTGTATGCATCTCAAGACTTTCTCATACCTGTGACCTTTTGCTTATTTGCACAAATATATTCACATTTCCTGTGATGGTGTTTGACTGCTCTAACCCTCTGAGATGGGTTTTTTCTATAACTCGGGTATCTCCCCTATGAACAGTTTTCTTGTCTTTTGAGGGGGACAGGTTTCCAGTAAGAGGGCTCCAAAAGACGCAATCAGAAACACTAATACTAAATAAATATGCTCTTTTTGGTATTTTCTATAGTTCATTCACTTCAGTATGAATAATGGGTGTCTAATCCAATACAATATTTTCTGATATTAAATCATTACCAATCCTTTACTTTTCAGCAAGCATTAGCTTAATTACCTTTTTATTATGTGTATATATATAACTATGGTTCATATTTATCGGAATAATAGATATGATTTCTACCGTCTGGGTAAGAACACATAGAAATAATAGCTTTTGAAATAATTCAGCGCATCAGCACTTCCATACCAACAAGCACTTTGTACTTATTTTCATGCTTGGAAATAGAGTAGGAATGTCACATGGTCATGTAACTTCTGTAAATAAATGCATAATACTGTATTATGACCAAATGTGCAAAAAGTCCCACACACAGAAGGGTGAAATAATCAAATCTGCAACAAAATTCATTTGGTGTTTGGCATTTTTACCCCAGCCTTAGGAGATAACATCACTTTCATAAAGGTCTGTTGGGTTTCTTTGTATGTTCTTGGGGAACTCACATTTTAGCTATGAAGGGGTAATTTCCTTACATGGCATTTCTCAGTGCTCGCCTTACATGGTAGATTGATGACATAAATGCTGGGAGAACAGCATGATTAGGCGAGAACATGCTTTTCTCATTATAGATATTTTCACAGCATTTTAGATTACATTTTTAAGGGTAATACTCTTCATATGTTGAATATGATATTCATAGATGAGGTGTGCTTTACAGAGATCCAGTTGCAATAATACAAGTTGAAGCTGGAGTATGTATCTGAATGTTTAAAGTGAATCTTTATCCAAATTTAATACCAATGTGATTTCAAAAAAAGATCATTCTTTAAATTCTCATCTTATGTTTCATGCCAATTTCCTTTTGTGATTATAATTTGCTCTTATTGTGGGAATGTAGTAACTGACAGCTTATTCATGAATTAGGCCCTGCATACTGTTTGCGACAGCTGTAGACTTGAATCATCCCCTGTGTGAGCAAAACAGAAATTTCCTAGACATGCATCAAGCTACGTTCAACCTAAATGTGAGCGAGATGACTGTTAAAACTATAGCCCCCAAGCCTTTGGCAAATGTAAATCTTGTCATGTGAAATTCAATGTAGATCTTAATGCATGGCTACTGAGCTACTGTGCTTTGTTCAGAACTAAATTTAAGTATCAGAGAAAAAAATTATAATCACAAAGCCTTAAGGGGAAAAGAGAGAACACAAGAATAATGCTTTTCCTTTTTTTCTTAATGTAGTGGTAGTGAAGAATCTTTCCATATAAAGATACTTCCCCCCCCCCCCCCTTAAATTTCAAGGCCAAATTTATTCCTTATGTTATTCAACTGATCTTGTTGTTTTTCCAGCTCTTATAGTCTTAACTGTCATTGTTAGCACTTACCACCTTAGGAAAAAAAAATCCAGGAAAACGTTGTCTCCGTTCATATGTGAAGTGAATAAGCTTCGACAGGGGAGAAAAAAAAATCTACCTGAATTTAGTCATTGTGAACAAAACACTCAGAGATCAAAAAACCTACTGTAAGGTAGATTGGAAAAGTGTTCATGCATAAGAAGCCCAGGTCAACTTTCTGAAGAAAGCTTGAAGGTTTCCAGGACATCACTCAAACCTGAGGTACAGTATACGGTATAAACTTCTATTGCTTTGTGGCTATATTAAAGGAGGAAAAAACTTTGTAAAAGTTTACTGAGGCTGAAAAAGTGTCAGTGCTTTTATATGAAAACTTCCTCTTTGTTCCAATAGAGAGAGAGATGTGTACTTTAACACTATTCCCAGCAAGCAGACAGACATTTCCTTTAAGCAGTCATTACTCTTAGGTGCTGTAGTGAACTATGTGCTATGTAGTTTTCCAATATTCTCAGTTTTCAAAACTCTAATTCATTTGTTCAGAACAACAATAATTTAATTTCTAGATGCACTGAATTAATTCCCAAAGATTGCAGGGAAAAAGTAATAAAAACCTGACAAAAATTGTAAGTGTATTTCAGGTTTGTTTGGCATTTATGTACTTGAAAAAAAGTTTAAGATATAAATCTTTACTATCAATTACATTATGCCCATAGTTACCAAATGTAATAATAATTCTGCAAAATTATTTTCAGCCTGGCAAGTTCCAGTCACATGGGGAAACCTGGAAGCATAGCAAAGAGGCTAGGGATAACAACGTAAGAAACAAGAAGTGGAGGGAAACAGGAGATAAGGGCATAAGGAGTATAGTGATTTGGGATAAAAATTGGATTAAAGGATCCAAAAAAACTGACTCTGCTGCTCATAGAAGACCTTGTCTGGGTACATCCTCTTTGTGGATAGCATAGCTTCAAATTAGGCAACATGTAGAAATCCTATAAAAATTCACTCAACCACACTAAATCTATACTACCTGTAACTGTGCTCCAAATCTATTTCTGTCAAAGCTCAAGAATTGCTATTTTTAGAGCTGGAAAGCAGTCACAGTGTACAACTAGAGTCAGGTGATGTTTGAGTTCAACCCCTTTCAAACCATAGCATTTGGCCTTTGTTTCTGGAATGGCTGAGCTGAAATCCAGGATGGAGAGAACTCACACTGGATTTAGAGCTGAACTTTTGGGGTGTTGGGCTTAGGTAGTTTGTGAGCTGGTATCAAGGATCACAGAATGGTATTACTGTTTTCACTACTGCCATCGTAAGGCTAATTAAGACTTTGTTTGTTTGTTTGTTTGTTTTAAATCTCTCTGAATGTAAAAGCATGGACATACATAGTTATACATATGGGAGCTGAGAGGATTAAAGCCTAGGAACTGTCACACTGAAATACAGACCTGGACTGCCTTGAGTAAAAAAAGAACTCCGTTAACTGACAACTCCATCACCCCATCAGACAGTGTGGCAGGGACATTTCCCCTTCACACTTTTGCAGGATGCTGTATCACCTTCAGACCCAAGGAACATCACTAGTAAGTTTTTCTGGTTCATTGTTTTCAGGCTACCAAAGCATGTTCACTATCTGAGAATACACATGGAAACTCTTGTCTCAGTTTTCTGCTTAAAAATGCACCAATGCTATGGTTTATATAAGACTGGGATTAAGACAGCTGCATAAAACAGCAATACATCCATCAGAAACTGAAATTAAGCCTCTTTGAATATCTTAAGCAGAAAGGAAGTGGGTCACTCAATTATCTATATGCTTAAAATTAGGCATTTAACTTATTTCAGCTTACATCAAGTTCTTTAAATCATTCATGGGAATTCACAGATCATTCAAGCTAAATATCTGAATTAATGAGAACTAGGCAACTACAGACATACATTGCTTAATAAACAGGTTTTGATTTAATGACCAAAGATGCATCAAACTTTTTAAGGACACGTTTGAATTATCAGAGCTTTGAGGAGAAAGGATGAAAACATAATGTGCTTTTGTTTTGCTCTGACCTGTGTGGGGTGGGAAGGGAAGGGAAGATTTTTCAAACAAGCATTAGTAACCACCTCAATAACTGATTTAGATCAAGCATTGTTTGGAAATAGGCTGCTCTCATAAATATTTGCAAAGGCAAGTACTTAAATATATAATTTTTGCAGAAGACATTAATTTTTAGCTTTTTACAAAAAGAATATTTTGGGAAATGTCTAATGAGGATACTGTCCAAAGAGTACAAGTGATGTTGCATTCTGGTTTTGGTTTCATTTCACCATAAAAGAAGCCAGCTGCTGATGCTAGATGTGGATGGGCTTTGATCATCACTAAAATATGGGAGAAGACCCTTTTCTACATTTCTTTCTAGTCCCACACCTCATGGCCACAGTGGCCAAAATCCAGAGCACCTCACGTGTCCAACCAAACTGCAGGGTGGGAAGAAGGACAGAGCACACGAGGTGCAACTCTGCAGACATGGAACATTTCTCTAGAACATGCCATGTCTCAGCAACCATCAGCTTTGCTTTCCTTCCCCAACACATCCACATCCCTATGTTTTAACACACAAAAACACTGTTCATTCTGAGCAATCTGGTGCAGTGGAAGGTGTGCTTGCCCATGGCACGGGGTGCGGAGCTGGATGATCTTTAAGGCCCCTTCCAACCCAAACCATTCTAGGATTGTATGAATACAGGCCAGCCTCCTCCCACCACAAAAATAAATTTCACTTACACACTTGGAAAGCACTGGGAATTCCTCTGAGGATAACAACTGCCTTGGAGGCCTGTCCTGAAGTTGGTTCCAGTTTGGGCATTTACTTATACCTTACACCTGCTAAATAGCAAAATCCGAAACCGAGCAGAATTCTAAAGAAATGAGAACCAAGAGTGCAAAGGGGAGTTATTTTCCGCACAGATTGGGAAGTATTTTTTCAGTATGATTAGGAAATATGTTTTTCTTTACACACGACTTAAGGGAAACATCATTTAGAAAACATAAGCTGTTTGATTCCTACATTAAAAAGAAGCATCTGAAATATAATACACGTGGAGAAAAAGTGATAAAATTACTAGTGATATAGAAGACCTTCCTTATGGGAAGCAACTGACTTGTTTATCCCGATGGAAGCAAACTGAGATGTGACAAGATGACTCTATACATAATGTAAAAATGTTTTTGCTTGTATACAAATATCAACGCTGGGAGTACCAGATCTTGACAGAAGGTCAAATGGATATAGAGATTAGACATGAGTTCATATAGATTTGAACATCAGAGGTTTAGCCTTACCAACAAAAAAAAAAAAGGCATCGCCAAGAAGCAAGCCCGTTTCAGGACAGTTTGATAATCTGGCGAGGGACTGAATGGAAGGATAGGGGGATAGGGTTGCATGCTGGAGCTACATATTTAAGCTGATAGTATGAGACCCCAGCCCTGCAGTTTTTAGTATACCCTGTGAGGGTGGTGACAAGATGGTTCAAAACGACGTTTGTATTAGACTTGTATTCCCTCTTGCTTCAGTGATCCACTGATCATAGCAGCTTCCAGCAGCTATTCTTTCCATCACCTTCTCTCCCCCACACTTTCCCCAAGGTGACATATTAGCTAACGTCAGGGGCATTTTTCTGAGGTAACGTAGTTATAGCTAGAAATAGAAACAGGATGCTTTGGCTGATATAAAAAATCTCTGACGCTTGTGTTATGCTTGGCTCAAGCACTTGCAGACTGCCAGATTGCAGCCAGGAAGGCATTTCCCCACAGTTCTGCCCGGCCGAGGAGCCTGGGCTGCGGCTCCCCCCTGCTAGTGCAGCCCCTGCCTTGCAGCTGGGGCTCCCCTTGGAATTTCACGTAGCAAGCTCCCTGCTACTGTGGTGTCCTGGGATACCAATAAAGCTTCTGAGGTCTCCTGCCTTCTCTCTGTGGCACGTTGTAATTGTGACCATAGGTCTTTTATCATGGGCTTAAGCTTGTTACAGGATATTAGAAGTGCCATGCAGACTCAGGGAGGAGGAACAGCAGATGTCCCCTGGGCCCGCCGGGATTAGCTGCTTGTCACACAATTGTCAGCCTGCCAGCCCAGTCGGTCCCTCTCATGCACAGGTTTCTAACTGGTAAATCACAAACCCGCCCCAGTTAAAAGATAGAAAATGCTCTAAGTTTTTTGTTGTTTCCTTGTTCTGCTTTTATTATTATTAGTTTGTTTTTTTGGGCTTGGCAGTGCCTTCTATAGATCCACTTTTTTTTTTTTTTCCTCCTGCACAGGTTTTGAGGTTATCTTTCTTTAGAGACAAGTCACAAGCAAAATCAAACTAAAAAAAAAAAAATCAATTCATTCTATTAAACAGATGGTTTAGAAAGACTTACTAACCAAAGTAAAATAACATTTTTAAAAGGAAGAGCTAGATTTCATAATGTTACCCATATATCTTACAGGAAAACAGAAACTGAAGACAGAATCCTGTCATATAATTTATTAATTCTCTGCCAAGGCATTTCCCTATAAGTTTTAAATAGTTGAAAAGGTTTGAAAGTTAGGAATGTTTAAAAATTGGAAAGGTTTTAAGTACTTGTGAATAGATCTCAAAGAGTTTTCCTTAGCTTCCCAGCAAGATAAACCATAAGGATAATAAAGCACTACTCTAGTCTCCCTGTTTATGTTTCTGTCTTGGACTGTTTTCTTTTGCTAAAATATAGTCTTTATTCAGAATAACTAAGATTAATTTTTGTTGCTTTTTTCATAACTATATAAATGAAATATTTGTATGGGATAGATTTACACTGCCTTCTGTAAGGATGGGGAGTTTGGACATATAACCTTATTACAGGAGATGGAAAAAATACAAACTAGATTGCAAACTTTCCTATTTGTGATAAAAAGACACGTATCATTGGTAAGCCAGATGTGCAGTTTCCTGTTTCTTTCAGAGAACAAAGAGGTTGATAAACATATTTGTATATATAATTATGTAATGTTAGTCATCTTCTGTCAAAGGTTTTCAAGCCACATGACACTATAATGGCATAAAAATTAATCCTGTACATTTCAATAATCAGCCACAAGAAACGATATTGCTCTGACATTTCCTTGCTACCTGCATCCTTTGCACATATATCCATAACTGTTGCTCCAGCTTTACAATATGCATTTCTCTATTGCAAATGCCAGTTTAAAAACAAAACTCAAACATCTATTCAGCGAATAATAAAACTATATTATATACCATGTGATACAGTGGCCAAGCAAATTTGACTTTTGTAGCACCATTATAAAAGATTAAAGCACTGCTTTGCTAGTGGTCTGTGAATTTTTTTTATATAAGAATGCTTCTGAAAGGTTACTGAGCTGTAGACTTTGAAACTGTGTCATAAAGAACCCATTTCTCTGGCTAAGAACTAACAATCTATACTTAAAGCATAAAACATTTTATCTGGCAAACATCACTTAGCAGTGTATTCTTAGACCAAATTAATATACATATAATACCGATAAACAACATGTACTTCATGTACCATTCTTTCAGCAGCGGTCATGTCTGCTGCAGATTTCCATTTTAGATGCAGAAAAGTTTCAGAAAAATAATGTCCTTGATATCAAACTTCATTTCAATTAAAGAAAAATAAAAACACAATTTTTCAGAACCAAGGAAAAAAGGATTTTTCCCTTCCTTATAAACTTTGAAGCCTCATGATATTTTAAACTTTTAGTATCTAGTGGGTAAGGAATCCTGAGCAACATGTGAGAGTCATCTATCTTATCTTTACCTTGGTGAAGGGGGGATTGGTTTTAGATGAATCTATGCAGAAGGCAGAGCAAGAACTCTTGTACTTGGACCTCTTCATGAAAATCAGGTCCTCCCTTCATTTTCCACGCAGGGAAGACGAAAATTTGATCTACCTGACTAGCTTGATCTATACAATCTAGAATCAAAAACCTGCCTTGACACTTTGTAATCCTGAAAAATAAAGGATAAGAGAAGAAGTGGCAGTGTTGCACAATTCTTCCATTAAATATTTCACTTTCTGCCAAAGGTGAGGCTGCCCCTCTGCTTCCCTGCATGTTCGGTCAGCATTGAGCAAAGGACAAGGTGCTCCCTCTCAAACAGTGACCACCTAATGTCTTCCCATACCCTTCATTCTTCTGCTCTATCCAGGAAATTAACTTTACATTTCATTCAATTTAGGTAGTATGGTACCAGGATTTATTCATTTTTTTTCCAACTCCTTACTGTTCCACTTGGAATACTATCACGGAAACTATACATACAGTATTAATTACACAGTAAAATTTAATGCCCTTCCCAGATTTGTTACGTGACTTATCATGAAAGAGAATTTTGTGTTTGCAGTCTTGTGTAGACTGTAGGTCAAATAGAAGGTTTGTTTTAGATAACTTCTGTAATTATTTCCCAGCTTCAGTGAGCATGTTCACTCAATACATCCAACAAATTCCATTAAATTCTCACTGGGGTAAAGAGAAGTTTTCATGCAAATACAACAGTTAAAACATATAAAAGACATCTGATGCCTGTTAGAAAAGACAGTAAGTCTTTTTTGGGGGATTTTCATTTTCAGGTTATATATAATTCAAATGTACTTTCCATATTCACTAATTTCAAAACAGGGCAAAAAGAAAAGGAAACAACACATTAGGATGAGGCACTGTGCTACATAATCAGTTTTCAGCTGAGACTTAATTTTAACATATTGAACAAGTTTTACACAGTAAGACAACCTTATGACCAAAAAAGACGAAAGAAATTCCCTTGTGGCGATGTAGCACTGATCAAGGGAACTTCTTTTGCCAGAACATACAGTTTCATCATGGCAGTTAGGGGTTTTCTGACTAGAAAGCAAATTGCGTTGGACAAACAATTCTGCTAGAAGTGCATATACTGCACTGTTATGACAGGGACTTTAATTTATTTTGTACTATGCTGGAGTGTAGCTCTACCTAACAAAAGAAAATATTAGAGGATATCTTATATTCAAGCAATAAAAGGAAACGGCATCTTTACATGAAATGCTTTTTGAGTTAAATATATTATATATTTTGATTCCACTTTGATAAATTAATGCTATGAATTATACTTTTATTTGAAAGAGGCTTTCAGTCCTTTGTCTTAAAATGCTAGATTTAAATAGATCCAGACACAAACAGCCACAAATATCTAAGTGATCGCAAGCTTTGTGATGGAGCCTTCCTTCACAGCATTCCCATGGTAGAAGACAGACACATGTTGAAGGTTTATCATGTCAGACTGCTTCATCCTTTGCTGCAAATTCTAGTAAATATTCAGTTAAGTTACTAAAGCTTTTCTGGGGGGAAAACTCAAGTTCCCTGATAGGGAAACTTCCACTTTGTAAACTTAACAGAAGCACTATCTTGGACCAGAAAATAAAACCCACAGAAAAGAACATACATATTTTACTGTAGGCCCCATATTGTTTCTGTAGCTATATCACAACAATGAACTCTGTATTTCTCTCATCACAGCATATTATCATGCTGATCCTAATGCTTGGAAAAAGGGAAATGCAGAACACACATGAAATAAAAGAAAACACATACGTTTTAGATTAAGCTGTTCTCAAGATGTTAAATCCCAGACCTGCTCCACAAAAGAGCAAAATGGGTATTAGCACCATATGATAATTATCCAGTTTAGAACAAGAACGTAAATTGTAACATGGTGTTTTTCCTAGATAATGCGTGCTAATTCTGTTCCATCTTCTGAGAGACACTGTCTCACCGACATTAAATCGGAGAGTTACACTAACAGCACCAGTAAGAAACGCAGCTATTTCTCTGCAGCCTGCTGCTCCCTCCTTTTGTCCAGTGCCGAGTGAGATCATTGTTCTCACTTGCTGAGAGTCCAGCTCTGAGCTACTTACTTCTCTTGACCTTAAATATTTATTGGGCTACAGAAGTATTTGATTCTATAGATACCCTTGGTTTGGGCCTTCAATTACGATGCAGAAGATTAAATATTTGAATTTCCCTTGATAATTTGTGTTACAAACGTACTTTACCCTATCTACTCTTCTACTGTACTACAGTTGAAAAGTGAAACATATGAGATTTTCATACCTTTTCTTACCATATGGATTTCCACCCACAGGAAAAAAATATTTATCCTTATTATTTAATATCTTCTGATAGTTTTCTATATTTTTCTTTCAGATTGTAAACTGACTAGGTCACTGCAATATTTGTTATATGCTCTTGAGAACCTCAGCCCAGCTGTGAGTGAATTATAAGAAAATTTCCTAAAATAGTTGTAAAGCAATTCATACAGACGTATTTTTTTACAACTTAAGTTGAAGTAATTACTAGACATTCATAATTAAAATGACATAACTTGCAATAAATATCATTAAGCAATTATCTGTTCTAGTCAAGAAAGAAAAGGAAACAATAGAATTACACAAATTGTTTTTTTCCCTACATAAGTCCAGTTGAGTATGCCTGGCAAGAAACCAGTAATTACCAGGTTTATAGCATTTGTGTTGCTCCGTTTTTATTTTTCTTACATATCAAAATAAAACAGACTTTCACAATCCATTAAAAGTACAGAAAGATTAAGAGAAGTGGTTCACATGTTTTCCAAATCAGAGCTTGGACCTTAACCTGTGTCACCTCATCGGGAATTAACACAAATGCCTGAGTATTCTGGGCTCCCCTCTTCTCTCACTCTCTTATTTCCAGCATAATTTTCACCAAAGTCAAGAGCTTTCCATTAGGAGTTTTGTTTTCAGTAACCAAGACTTCTGTATAGAGGAATGTTTAATTAAAATAAGCCTGACAGCATGCCTTGGTTTGGAAAGAACCTCTGAGTATCATCTGGTCCAACTCCCTGCTCAAAGCAAGGCTCACTTCCAGCCAGTTGTTATACCTTCAGAGTAAATACAGATGCTGATTACCTTCCTACAGATTTTCCTCCTCCTTAGCTATGTCCAGTAATTGCACACACCTTCTTGCAACTCTGGCAACTAGTAGTAGATAATTTCAAGCCAGCACCCATGCAATTCTTATTTTTATATTAGATATCTGCTTTGTTCAATTCCCTAAAAGCTGTCAGTCAGAAGCAGATCGTCCATAACTCTTACACACAAAATAGTTTACAGTTTACTGAGACTATGTATAGGACATGTGGTTTTACAGCAAATCAAACTAATTGTATAACTGAAAAGTCAGTAGATAACAAAGAAATTATTTTTCAGGTCACTATACCAAAGATTGCCCCTCTGAGCTTACTATAATTACTGGTGGACTCCAACACTTTTTGGTTGCCCACCAGCTCTCCAGACTCTCTGCTGTACCATAGGGAACAGTCTGTACCATGGGCTGAGTGGTCTGGGTAAGAGGAAACGGCACTGGTGAAATGGGCCACAGCCCATTGCGGCAGACTTACCTGCACAGAGCAGGCCCAGCTTTTGGTCAGTGCTCTACAACATTATTACTCCCCAGTAATTACATGGCTACCGTTATTCACTAAAATAAATTCAGTCCTTCAAAACGTCACTCTTTGTAGTGGAAACACTCAGAATTTCGGAGAGGGGGAAGTACTTTCCAATACTGAATACCTCTTATACTTCCCCCATTCCCAATCAAAGTGTAATCAGGGAACAATCCCATACCACAATGCACTGCACAAGCCGTTTATGAACAATTTGCAACAATACAAGAAGAAAAGTCTATCCTGTCTACTCAGTGAAATGAAGGAATAATATATATATACGCAGAAATATATTCCTTTCCAAAGCAGGCATTTTTACATTACCTTTCTGGTTTAGTGATTAATTAACCAGTTCCTAAATGCTATCTGAAGTGACTTTAACAAACGAATACTAGGAGTTCAGGCTGAATAATCTGCTTGAGAGCCTAGCTACTCAGGCTTCGAGGTTTAAACATGACCTGTGTAGAATTAAAAAAATAAAATAAAATAAAATAAAATAAATAAAATAAATAAAATAAAATAGGGAAAAAAACTTCAGCTACTGAAGTGTTGTCATTGTTGTTTTAAATGACAAATTAGTGGGATGGAATTCAAATTCAAGACACTTATCACATTAGCTAGCCAGATGGTTTATTTGAAATCTCAGCAGACAAGAGTATCAGATTTTTGCTTTAAGTTGGGCTCAATAAGTCAGCAAAGGCAAAGGACAGCAACAGTCCATGACTCTCTCTTTTGCTTGTTTTAACATGTAATTTTTTTTTGTATATCTCCCCTGAGCAATGTTTCAAAAAGCTTATACAAATAGTGGTAGCCCAAGGAATACAAATGTTCCACAAGCCTTGAGATTTCTTTGGTCACTTAACAGACTTGTTACCATTCTGACAAAAAGTTTCCACTATGCTTTTCAAAGAAATGAATTTAGAAGCAAACTTCTATAAAAAAAATGACACTTTTTTCTAAACTTGAAAAATGGTTTAAATAGTCTTTGCCATCTTTTTTTTTTTTTTTTCTTCCTCTCCCCTAAATGTTTTGGCAACAAATAAGATTCCTTGTTGGATGCCTTTGGGGGTGGTGGGGAAGAGATAAGTCATGCATCAATAATCACAAAATAAGAACTGGTGGTATGACTTGGCTTAACTGTGCTGTTTCAGCACTTAGCTCTCTAGTGGCTTGTTCACATGGTCTCAGCACATTCAGAAGAGTTTCCATTAGTGTCTGCTCCAGACGTGAGAAGAATCCATCAATTTCGTTTTCAAAACATTATAGCATGTAATAACCGCCTTTGCTCAAACAGCTTCTCTTAACAGAGAATGTTGAATTCTGTCTGGTAACTGCATCCTGAATAAGTTTTTCTTGGGGAACAAGTCATTTTTCTTGGAAGAGTTTCAGAAGTTTTTTGGCTTTCACAGGCTGCCTGAACTATTGACAGATACCATCTGCTCTTATGTGAATATACATTTCCAGTGTATCATCGTACTCATGTATGAAGTATATAGACACAGAAGGGCAGCTTCGTTAGCCCCATGCCCACTGTGAAAGTAAGTGGCAAAAGTCTTGGCACTTGTTTTCTTTCAGTGATTGAATTACAGGAGTTGAAATGTACTGCACATCAATTAATTGCCACCAAAGTATTTCTCAGATGGCACTTGGGGAACAGAAGTAATACCTGATGCACCCACTTAGGTGCAGTCCTTGACAGGGCTCTCTTCTCCAAAGTTATAATACTGGTACAAATATGCAGAAAGAGCTCCTGTTGAACAAGGCAACCATGTATATTTTACATACCAACATAAATACAGTAGCCTCTGTAAGGTGTTATTTCCAAGTAGAGAAATAACATGATTCACCTTTGATTAGTAGAGATGTGAGGAACAGACATATTAGACAACTGGTTCAAGATGACATAGGGATCTATGGCACGGAAGAGAGTTATGTCTTGTTTCTCAAGTTTCAGACCATATACCTTCTGGATTTCTACCTAAAGAAGTTTTATCTATTTTATTATATTTTTTTAATGCATTCCTCTGATGTAGTAATTGGTGAAACTTAAAAATAAAAACTAAAAAAAAATCAAATCAAATTATTTTCAATGAGACTACAATTTTTAGAGATGAAATACAAGTACTTTTGAGGTGTTGCCCAAGAGAATCAGCACATGGAAATATCAACACATGAAAAACTTTAGCTAGGATTTCCAGTAAAGGCAGCACAGCTGGATCCAGTTCTTAGCATCAGAGACATTAGCAACATCTGTACTATGGCAGGTATACTACCCATCACTTTTTATTTTTTTATTTTTTTTACTTCACATAAAATGTAGACTGTCAACATGAGAGAGAGAATTTCTGGGTCAGGAGATTAGAGTCAAGCTAATGCATACTGAATGCATCATCTATGCATTTTTAGGAACTCTGGAGTTGCCCACATGGTAGAAAAATTGCTTTTCCTATCATTATTCTTACAGAGGCTAGCTATCAGGGAGAAGAACCACAGACTTTACTGTGTCCTCCTTTCTCTTCAGTTGACATACAAGTGCTCAATTCTGTCTAGTAATGACAATTTTTTTTTATTTTTATTTTTTTTGCAACACTACCACCCTTCAGGAGTTTTTTTCCGAACCAGTACACCATTGTCTTTTTCCCTTCTCCCAAGAATGATATCCCTGGAACAGCAATATTGTCTACAAACTATATGTGCATCACTTACTATGACCACAGTTTCGGAATAAGCAAAGTAAACTATAGTTAAATTATAGATTATTTGCAAACAAAATTCCCAGTAAGGCTCCTGTTGATTATTGTCTTGAGATGCTGAATTTGAAAGAGTAATAACATAGATGGTCAAAATGATCTTGTCTGACATCTTTACATTTTCCTTTCTCAGTTAGGTCCCACTTCTCCTGACTGTAGCACAGCCTGTGACTTTGCACCTTTCGATATGTGTGCACTATCTCTAGTATGTCTCTCTCTACCTTTTTTGTCATCCTGTAGTATTTGAAATTATGCAGATTACTCCTAGCATATGGAAATTATGTAGCGTACTCCTAGGTAAAGACTATACTTGCTAAGTTAGAAGTATGCACCAATACAGGATGCTACAGTTATCTCAAAATTATTATAAACCAATGAGTAAAAAATATTAAGTTATGGAAATACACAATGCATAGAGAAACCTGTCAGTAGAAGAAACACGAAAAAGATCCAGTTCTGTTTAATAATTGAGACTGCCATAAATCTTAGAAGATAGTTAACCAGTTCTTGGAGAGTGCTTTTGCTTCAGAATGTCTCCACAAACATGCCACCACAACAGCAGCTCCATTTTGCTGTCACCAGCAGCTCTCCCATGTGCTTGAGAGATACCATCATCTGGTTCTCCCCAAGAACTACAGACATGGCTTCTATGTGAGGGTGAGGGGGAGACAGCCTGTTCTTTGTAGAATGACATCACTCTAAGCTGTGACTGGGGGAAAAAATGCTTTAAATTTTAAACATGATGACCAAAGATAGCACTGCAAGCCTGTGACATTGTACATACACAAACATTCACTACACAAGGCACAATTTACTAAATGCTGCTCAAAAAACTACAGGGAAAAAAAAGCAACAGTGACCACCATTGCCTTGGAAAGCACAAAACCAGAAATGAAATATCGGTCTATGATGATGTAACAGGTCAGGAACAGAAGTAGGACTATAAAATGCACCATCAGTTCAGTGATTCATGTACTGCTCTTATAAACTATCATATTGCTTCCCTTAAATCTTATTTGAAAGAAAAATATTGGTTTAAAGTGCATGCTGGTCTGCTTTGTCTCCAAATACATACTTCAAAGAAAAGTTGCAAATATTTACTCCAAGGGTGCTAGTGGGCAATCTTTTAGAAGTGGAATAGCTACCAACAATATGTCACGTGAAATAAGTGTTAAAGTTACTTAATGGCAGAGTACTGGACAGTTATATGGGAAAAATTGTCTCTCTAGTTGTTGAGACAGACCCGAGGGAGCAGGGGAAAGAAAGAGGAACTTGGAGCTGTCAGCTCATAGCCCCTGCAGATAACTGAATGACTCTGTTGAAGTCAGAGGGAAATCTTGCCCAGCCCTTAACCCAAAATGTAATAGCTGTGAGAGTAAAGAAATCATGTGACTGGATGAAGGGGAGCTACTTACAGTCATAAATGCCTTTAAATGTCATTTTTGTAGAAGTTTCTCCAGCTGTTATTTATTGGCAAACAGGTTGGTAGTAAATTATGGAGCTACATTCTGTTTCAAAAATCATAGATCCACTGTTTATTTTTCTTTCACATTTCGTGATTTTCATTGTAAAGCTTGAAAGCCATCCTGTATAAATTTGATTACATATTCACTATTTATTGTTTCCTCACGGTTAAACCCATCTTTTTTGTGAAAACACGGAGCATTTGTGAGAGCTGTTAAATGAGTGCAGCTAATCAGTCCTTTTTCTGGAAGGACTCTCTCAGCTAGAAATGAGGTATAAGATATGTGGCTTTCAAGTTCTACTGTGTAAATTGTTCTTCCGCAACAGCTGGAGAAAATGCTTTCAAGAGTTTTATGCTTCTTCCTGTGTGGTGATGCAGCTTTCCTCTAACGACAATTTCTCATCAATACCCACAGACACCTACCTTCTTAACCACTGTTTTAACGGTTTCTCACCACTTCCACCTTTCCGAAAAAAGAAGATTCGTTTGGGAGAAGGTTTACAAATATCTGCACACCAAGCTGTTGAATGAGATAATATCTCAAAGACCTTAAAATTAGGTGTACAATTCTGGTCTGAACAAAATCACCCTAAACACTCCTGAATGTGACCAAAATGATCAGTATATGTTCTTTCCCATGCTATGTCTATAATGGTCATTGCTGAAAACTTCCCAACAGGAAAAAGTAAGTGACCTTTCTCCAAGCAATATAACGGTTATAAGTTTAAAAGTTAATATAACAAAGCACATTGTTCTGAATTATACCATTTTCTTTTCAATGACAAGAAACTTTAAAATGCAAAACTTTCCTAAAAGCAGTAATAGACATGAGAGTGCTGTATTTTCCGAGAGCTGCTATCTTTAGATAGATGCATGCTGACTCTTCTGGGAACTTTAATGTTTGCTCCATTTTCTAGAGGACTCTGAAGATCCACCCAATTCAACTTATGCTGCATTAACAAAGGTACAGTTTAACCTTACTAGGATAAAACCTTTGCCTACACATTTATTCAAAAAATGCAGTAAAATATTTAACTATTTGGTACTTCCTTAGGCAGTAACTTAGTATTTTAACAGCCCAGAAAGTAGTGTACTTTAATACTGATATAATCTAAATCATTACAAACATTTTACACTCACCCTCTCATACAACTAGTGTATTTATTTGTTATAAAGAAAAGCGCAAGGACAGCTGCAGCAGAAGAGCCTGTATATGACACAGTCTGGTAACTGCTCATATGGAACACTATTTCACGGAGCATGCCTGAATTTCATTTGAAGTAAAAGATGATTATATAATTCAAAACTGTCACCTGTTTTTAGACCTGACTCTAAAAAGAACACAAACCAGTTTCTGTACAGAATGCTAACAACTGCCCACCACTCCAAAAGAGCAGTAATTTTTTTTTTATTTAAATCAAAACATACAACCTGAGAGCAGTGACAAAATGTCACAGAAATGTCTTTATTTGTACAATCAGTCAATAGTTAATTTGAAAAAATAATATAATATAAAGCCATTGCTGGCATCCTCTGATCTGGTAAAACACAGATTGTTGCCAGCACTAAGGGAATGTTAAGTAGGTGGGCTGTAAGGACTCTATGGAAAAGCACTAAAGGATGTTTACTGACTAGCAGGAATACTGTCTGCAATCAAAGGAAAAAGAAATGTTAAAATACCTATTTTAATACAACTTTTTTCTAGGTGAAAGTAGAAGGCTGCTCACAAACAAAGTGTTTTACTGAAACTAATCATACAGAGAAGTGAACTAAATTTAGATTAAAAAGAAATTCCTATTATCCAAAAAAGTCAGTTCAGAGGCTTTCATGAGCAAGGCAGAAAAATAAATGATCAGGATTTACAGAGAACCAAACAGCCTGTTGCTCCAGAACTAACACATGTGCACAGCCCAGAAACTCAGCTACAAGGCGCATGTCAGACAGGAGCACTGCCAGGTTCAGTCTCTGTGGCTCTTACAGGCTCAAGAGGGAAAAATGATGCTCTGATCAGTATGGCAGCTCAGGTTTATCGTCATCACTTGGTTATGAAATGTTTGTGCCATCACTTAAGCACAGCTGTCAGCATCTCCTCTCCCTCCAACAAAAAAAAAAATTACAAATGCATTAATAATAAGATGGATAACTGTTGTTATGGTACAAATATTACTGTTGCTGTGCAATTTTTGTATGCCAAAAGCAGCAAAACTTTTAAAGGAACGTATATCTTAGCATTCAAATGAGATGCTGCAAATTCAGTTTGTCTGGCTACAACATGCGTTCAAACTCATTAATTCCCACTCTTGTGAGGGTTTTCTTATTACTGGAGTACAGGAAAGCTAAAGAATGAAATTTATAAACAAACAGAACAAGACTGAAAGCTAGGTGAACTGTTCAAATCCAAGTAGAGCTTCACAATTAATTCAATTCTCAGAAAGCTTTTTATGGTCTAAGACTGAGAACCATTTGGGCTTGGCTGCTAAAGCAGTTCAGGAAGGTGTGTTGGATATTGATTTAGAAGAGTTAATAGGAAAGGATTAAAGAACTTGCTGTAGGAAAAAAGAAAGAACAATGTCCAGAATCTGCTGCAAAAAAGACACAACAAAGACAGTAACATGAGTAGCTGAAAGCATTTTTATTTCCCCTATTTATTTAGAAGAGTGTTTAAAAATAAAATTCTGAAATGCCGAGCTAATATTTTTCACTAAAAATGTATAATGCAAAAATCTCAAAATGACTATCAGCAGTGTTTTTTTAATAGGATTTAGTGAAAATAGCTTTAATTCTACTTCAAATGCATAGTTATCATTTTTAGTTGGATGTCAAGGACCAAGTCTACTTGTTCAGCTACTGTAATTTGTGTTAAAACAGACAACTTCATCCTATGTTTTCACTCTCCTAATTCATAAAACATCTCATTGATTGTCTTTATGCAAGAAAGTAGAATCAGATGGCTAATAGAATCAACATAAAATCTTTCTACTGCAAAAATCTGTCTGAATTTCTGCATTTACTACTCACCAAAAAACAAAACAAAACAACAATAACAAAGCAAAAAACACACAACACTTATTTCTTTAATATTTGCTATTTTCACACTTTCACATTAAATAAAGCAATGGCTATGACCTAAATTCAAATTAAATCTGAAGTTTAAATATAGACTCTGGGAACTCATTTAAATGTTTCATTTTAATTAGAAGTTTTATTTTATAACCTGCCTTTTCAGTTAATCAGGACATCTTCCACTTTAAAAAAGTAGACTGTTTTTCTTGCAACACTCTGAAAATTACCACGCTTTAATTAAACTGTACCTTCAACTAGACTTGCAAAGTAACAGCCAGTTTATACATTTAAGTTTCATTTTTAAAACTACGAACTTGTAAACCACTGAAATTAGAAATAGCATGTAGTTTCATTGTGGAAACCATACAGTTGTAATGAAACGAGTATCAGGCTTCAGCATGCACTTTCAACTTTTTAAGTAAATATATGCCTTTATCAGACCATAAATATTTGATCATGTATTTTTATACACAGCTAAGAGGTTGTTTGGACATTTCTCATGCATATATTTGTTGGCATGAACACTAAAACCCAGCTTGCTAACTACAATGCCTTCTCTCCCTCCCTCCCTCCCTCCATGAACGTGCACTGAAACAAATGCACCCTTTCCTCTCTCCAGCTCGCCAACGATGTGCCACAGGCACTTTGTCAGCACAGAGAACCTGGCCTGCATTCTGCATTTCCAGACTTTGTGTAAACTCATTCTGCAGTAGCAAGATAGAGCATAGATAGATATTGTAACTAATATTCATACAAAACCATTAAGATTACAGGAATGTAAATCAACCTTTTCTCATTTCTGTGCCAGCAACTGCAGTAAAACAAGGAGCTTTCACTGACACTCCTTTCAGGCCTCATTCACTGCTCCCTTGCACTGTTATGCACAATTTATCCCTGCTTTCACGGGTAACAATGGCATCAGCTGATAATATGCCAAACCAATGGAGTCTTATTTCATTCACTTAGGGGTAGCTTAAAGTCTTAACTGTTTTTTTCTGGGTTTGGACTGAGGAAAGTGGACTGGAGGGAAGGCTGGATTTTACTGTTCACATGCTTTCTTTTGTATAGGTGAGAGAGCATTAGCAGAGACTGAGATGCACGCATTTTTTGAAAGTAAAAAATTAACATACATAATCCAAGGGGACAACACAATAACTTGAATAGCATCCATTCACACAGAAAACAGAGTAGAATAATCTGTGTATGCTGTAGGTACCTTATGCCCCCATTTGTATCTGGTCTTTCTGTAGATAGCTGGTAACCTGTCTGCTGTGGCACTGCTCCAAAATCTCACGGCAAAGAGAAAACTTTACTGCTTGTCTTGCAGCCTTTTCACTAAGACAGTCTGCAGATAGCTCCGTACCTTCAACACCACTAGAAGATGCCTGACAACACCACTGCACTTTTAAGGTGATTTGTCCAAATAGTACCAGAAGGAACGTCCATAAACAAAGCGTGCAGCTGCCCAAGGTACAGGTGCTAAAATGTGTCACAAGCCCAGCCTCCACTAAGGATATATATATGACAAATTACACAAAAACACACCATTAAGCTTCCTTTGAATGCATAGCATACAGTTGAGGAATTCAACCTTTGGTCATTCATGCTGGCAGCTGCTACTTTCAGCCCACACTGTACGAATAAAGTCAGCACTGAAACGTCTCACGTTACTGCCTGCGACCACAAGAAGGACTCGAATCCAGACACAAAATCCCTGCTATGGAGGGTCACAAGAGCTTCTGCTATTCTGCTGCATATTATACATCAAATTTTGTATCTCAGTTTAGTTCTCTTTGGTGAGACAAGAGGCCACTGGTAAAATTTCACTAATTCTCACTGGTCTTTAGGTTGGCATATATAGCTGACAAAATACATAGTTGCTTTTTTTTTTTTTCCTTCCTTTTTTCTTTCCTTCCACCCCGCCCACCTTAAAACATAAACCAAAAATACTACCTTTTTATTATACAAGCAATCCCTTTCCTGCACAGCCGAGAGCTGCAGGCCTTCCATCAATCTTTTTCACCACCCTTTTAAAGCCACTTCAACATTAAGGAGCTCCATAACTGCATGGCAACTGGCCGGCTGCCAACCAGCTGCAAAATGAACGCCCCTTGTATTGACATTAGAGGTTCCTTGATCATACTCAATAAAGCACCTTTGATGTTATCACTGTTGGCTAATATCGTCTTACAGGGTCTTGAGGGAGAGCTTATCAAGTCTGTAAGGCAGATCGTAAAGCCAGAAAGGACCTTCCAGTGTTACAATAGAACAAAGTCTGTGTCTTGCAAAGTAAAAATACTATTTCTTGGTGCTAAAACGTCAAAATGCACACATTGTCTATGATTCACCATTTTTTGCATTGCATTTGGTAAACCACAGATCCCACCTTGTCTAACACGCACCAAACAGGCTGTTTTCTCTTTTCATCCAGCCCTAATAGTGAACTTCCCTGCGGACACTAAACGACCTGCCACGCTTGGTTGCCTTCCTGTCACCCCACGTCCTCCTGATGGCCACCCCACATCCTCCTGACCTTCCCGTGGCACAGCTGGGCAGCAGCCTGTTTTCTCCCTCTCTCTGGAGAACTCTCAGAGCAAAGTCTGTCACCCTGCCCACAACGTGGGACTTCACCGCTTGGTGGGAACAAAGCACTTCTCGTACTCTAGCATCATAGGCTGTCTGGTTTAGTGACACTTGAAGTACGTGGAATCATACAGGCAAAGAGACTGACAGGCCTCACACAGCTTTCTGAAACAAAAGAGACACTGGCCCAAAGGGAAAAAAAAAATGCAATACACATCACCCCACTTCAGCATCCTTGTTGGGGAATGACCTCTGGGAGGGCAGAAATCTTTCCACATCCTTTACTGAAATCTGGAGGCTTTTCTGGGTTTTGGTGGTGTGGTTTTGGATATTTCTCTCTGTCGCTTCATTAGCTTGTGTGCCCAGTCCTGCAGTGGAAATCACCTCCACTGACAACTCGGTGAAGTCATCGTGTTTTCCTCTCATCTTCACTTTTCTGTTCTGCTGTGGGAACCCCCACCCCCCTGGGATACAGACTTCTTGTCCTGTTTTCCAGCTATGGCAAAATTACACTTTTCCCAGCCCTTTACACACAGAACAGCATCTGGCTAAAAGTTACATCCTGCAAGATCCCTTCCAGCACTACGCTGGGTAAAACAAGTTCCCCAACATGCTAGCCATCTCATTTTTGCCCTGTTTGTAAGCAGGTAAAATGACTGTACTGGAGAAAGCCAAAGTGTTGTGGTATATCAGGTCTGCTTCTAACAGTGGCTATTGAGATGTTAGCTTCAATAATTAAAGGCTTATTAGCTCATGGATATCTAAAAACTTATCTCCTTTCATACTGGGAGGTGCGTGTGTCGATCTGCTCGAGGGTAGGAAGGCTCTGCAGGAGGATCTGGATAGGCTGGACCGATGGGCTGAGGCCAACTGCATGAAGTTCTACAAGGCCAAGTGCCGGGTCCTGCATCTGGGGCGTAACAACCCCAAGCAGCGCTACAGGCTGGGAGATGAGTGGCTGGAAAGCTGCCTGGCCGAGAGGGACCTGGGAGTATTGGTTGATAGGCAGCTGAATATGAGCCAGCAGTGTGCTCAGGTGGCCAAGAAGGCCAACAGCATCCTGGCTTGCTTAAGAAGCAGTGTGGCCAGCAGGGCTAGGGGAGCGATTGTCCCCCTGTACTCGGCTCTGGCGAGGCCGTACCTCGAGTACTGTGTTCAGTTTTGGGCCCCTCGCTACAAGAAGGACATGGAGGTGCTCAAGAGAGTCCAGAGAAGGGCGACGAAGCTGGTGAGGGGTCTGGAGAACAAGTCTTATGAGGAGTGGCTGAGGGAGCTGGGGTTGTTCAGCCTGGAGAAGAGGAGGCTCAGGGGCGACCTCATCGCTCTCTACAGTTACCTGAAAGGAGGCTGTAGAGAGGTGGGGGTTGGTCTGTTCTCCTACGTGCCTGGTGACAGGACGAGGGGGAATGGGCTAAAGTTGCGCCAGGGGAGGTTTAGGTTGGATGTTAGGAAGAACTTTACTGAAAGGGTTGTTAGGCATTGGAATGGGCTGCCCAGGGAGGTGGTTGAGTCACCATCCCTGGAGGTCTTTAAAAGACATTTAGATGTAGAGCTTAGTGATATGGTTTAGTGGAGGTCTTGTTAGTGTTAGGACAGAGGTTGGACTAGATGATCTTGGAGGTCTCTTCCAACCTACATGATTCTGTGATTCTGTGATTCTGTGAAAAGGCAGAAAAAAGACTATTAGAGATAACTTAGACGAGAAGGTATTTAATTTCATTTTTGTGAAAATGTACAGAGACAGATGGCCCAGATCATCCGCAGCTTCTATTAAATGTGGGATTATGCTCTCGTGTCGGCCTGATGCACTCAGCAACACACAGTCATTCTACGTCATTATATCCACATATGTAATACGCAAACCATGGTGATTCAGCATTTCTTGGCAGTTTCGTAGCCCTGCCCCACATGGAATGGAATAAGGTGTTATTCTGTCCCGTGGGGCTGCTCCTCCTCCTCTGTCTGCCCAGCTCTAGGACTGCCCTGCTTCCCTGCCCAGGGCTGGGGACACGATCGCCTTGGACTCGCAGCTCTGCCGCTCCTCCCACCCCATAACGCCAACAGCGCAGCGCATGCTTCCCGCATCCCAGCACCCGTGAGAAGAGCCCTCTGATCTGCAACCTTTGAAATACAGCTCACTCTATCTGAATACACAGAGACACCAGAATTGGACTTATTATCAGCTTCCTAGATGAGATGTTCAGCAAAATTGATGGGATGCTATAATGCAAACACTTCTTCAAACAGCAGATGTATACATCTCCTTCAGACCTGAACTGTTGAGGTTATCACACTGTATCACACTGTACCAACCAAATGCTGTCTCATGAAGCAATCTTAGCAGCGTGGAATTTCCCAATGCTGCAGTCTCCAAAAGAAGCAATATCTCTCATTCCTGCATTTTTATATCATCCTCCTCCTTTTTCAAATACATTCTTCAGGTAAACATGTTTTACAAGCTATTTCACATTCACTTCAATGAAATTTTTTAAATAAAGTCAAGTTTACTTTGAAATAGAAAACTGCAGAATAACTTACTAAGAATGTACTATGACCATACTGTGATTAAAAATATTTTAGCAGAAAAAAAAAAAGTAAAATTTCCAATTTGTGAAATAACTGATTAGCACTAAACACCACAAAGAAGCTGGAAGTGCAAGATCACCTGAATGTTTTAGATCATGCCTATGACTCAGTTGCCTTTTGATAGTGTGCATTCATTAAATCATTAAAAGCTTTCAGTTCTTATTAAAATTCATTTGTAAAAAAGGAATAAAATCTGCTTAAGATACAGAAGCAATTTTCTTTAAAAAGAGAGGAAAGGAGAGGTTAAGTGTAGCCAGCAAATTATATAGGTGAAAAGAAAAACAAATAGTACACCCGACAGTGTTATCTCAATTCTAGAAATTAATTTTAACCACCCTTTTCAAATATTCACTTTAGGAATGAATACTCAAGAGGAAAGAATTAAGTTATATGTTCTCAATATCGTATGCTTGGGTGCTTTTTTTTTCCTCTTTTTTCAATTAATCTTCCTAGACTGTCCCCTTGGCAATCATTCTGCAAAAACGTCTACAAGCCCTGTGAGCACAAATGGTTATAGAAGGCAAGTTCAAAGGCACACGTGGAAGTATTCAAGGAAAGTATTCAGGTTCAGACACAAATATTTGCAACAGGAGTACTTATCCACTTGAAGAACAGAAACATCGTCACGTACATTAGCTGACCATCCTAATTTGAACAGCACACACTGATTGCTTGCAGAGAACTGATGGTTAAATTCAGACCGTCAAGATACTGCTCCCAAACAACTGTAATGTTCCTTAGACAACCAGTACAAGTTTGGCAAATAATTTTCTGGTCATTAGAAAACACTTTGAGAAGTGAGGATAATCTTTAGATGAAGAGAGGAGGAATAGTAGTGGGGAAAAAAAGTGGGGGGGGGGGGGGGGGGGAGATAAAACCCTGGAGCCTCTGGCATTGTCATTTTCACTATGTTTGAGAAGGGTACAGAACCATAAAAAGGGGAAAACCTCATAAGAGTGTGAAATTGCCTGGACCTGCAATAATCATTGACCATTTTAACCATAAAATAATTTCACATGCACATAAGAATTATGTCTCTAATTATTTGGTCCGCTTTCTAAAGGAAGCCAAAAGTAAACAAAATGCATGGCTTAAAGAACATCAATTACTACTCCAGGTTGTGAGAGTTCTTTAGAGGTCTGAACAATGAGCTGAAACATCCAAAGAACCCAAAGAGATGTCCTGCCAAAGACAACCAGTTTCCAGGTGGGCCAGTGGGAGAAGAAGGTTTGAAAGAGCTGACACCCTGATGCTTCCAGATGACTTAACAGATTTGAGATGAGCAAAAGCAGATCAACAAATGTGCTTTCAACACTGGGTGAAAGTTTTAACTATTCAGATCTGCAGTATGGAAATCTAAATCTCTGCACTTTTATGAACCAGTGAAGTTCCTTTTTATAGCTAAACTTAAATGTAATTCTAATATTACAAACTGCATTTAAATATTAAATACTAAATGATAATTAAAGATACATTAAAAGTTGGCACACGTGATCATTAATATAACTACATTAAAGGTGAGGATTTTTGTTCCTTCGGTGCAAGAGGATTTTCTGTTCACGTAATACAAAACTAAAGCAAAAACAACCTGGGTTTTCTTTTCAGACTTACCATATGTTTTTCTAAAATAACAAATTTAACCTTCAAAGATATACATGGCATAAAAGAGGCAGTCAACTGGTAGTTTACTTTGCTTTTTATAGCCACATTACTCTTTATGCTCACTGTTCAAGGCCACACATACTATTTTAAAGTCTGATGACTTGGGTTTTTTTAGCATAAGCCCTCAGCCCCTCCCTACCTCCTCCCCAAATCCTCAGACTGTCCGGTGACTTAAACAAAGTATTGCTTTTTCTGCGCAAGCGTCTCTCTCCTAAGTCAACAGCTGTATACTGCTCCAAGCACCGCAGCCCAGCCTCTGCCCTGGTGAAGGTAGCTTGTCATTTCCTGTCACAGGATACCCCACTAAATTACCCTTTTCTTCTAAGAGTCCAGCAAATCATGTTTCAAGAAATGACCATTTGTATTTCCTTTTTGATTTAACATGTTAAAAATAAACACCAGCCATCCCTCTTGCTAAAGCCAGAGCCAGATGAGGATATTATGAGATCAAAAATAAACAGCAAATTATTTCTTCCCCCAGCTAGAACGACTTACATTTGAAGTTACGAAAGAAAGCGATCTTTAGGTTAGGGACTTTTAAAGATATATGCAAAAGTGGAAAAGGAATTTGAAAAAATTGCAGTCAACTATTTCCCCTACTTTTAAGATTTTATGTTAGAGCATGCATTCTTGACTGATAAGAAACAAATGTCCGCAAGAATGCTTAATATAACTCAGATTTAAGATTTACTAATCTGAAAGGTGTTGAAAGTAAAAGCAGTTAAAGTTACATGCTTTCACACCATGATGTTTTGCCCTGGAGTTCACATGGTTTTAGAGTCAGATGAGGGATTGCCACATATACTGTATGGCTTTCACAAACATGATCTCAGAGGAGAAATTACAGCCTCAAATTCCATGCAGTGAAATCAAGAAAGAAATTCTTGATTTCACACTCTCATCTGAGTGACCAACACCCAAAAATTTGAACAAAAATTTGGGCAAACTGTAATAAAATATTGTATTTGCAAATTAGCAAACTTTTTAATTATCATTTATTATGGCCAGTTTTAAACTAAAAATGCCCTTTTTCAGCCAGAAGTCAAATAGGTCACTGTTTCCAAACATTAAACCAGCTGTTCTTCAATATTTTCCTTGACAGTGGTCTGGATACCTCTTGATCCCTCTTACCAGCAGTTTGCAGGTCACTGGGAATGCCAGCTGGGTGGGCAACCACAAGCACAGGGGAGGGGGCTGGGTGTGCCAGGATGCGGCCTCCCGCTCCACGTGGGCCGGTGCACACACATCGACCCAGGGGACACGGTCACCCAGAAAAGACTTCGTATTCAAACAGCTTGCCATGGCGAGCTACAGACTTCACTGCAATATTCCTATCTCTATCTCTGATCACACAAATACACCAGCACATGTTTAGCCTCTAATACGTGAGCAACCCTATTTATTTCCAAAGTTGAGCCCAAGCAGATTCTGCTTCACTGATTTCTGAACACAGAGAATGTTATGTCTGTCAAGAGAATTCTTCAAACATTTGTGGTTTAAATCAAAGTAAACAGCAATCGTCCACCCAAAATTACAGCTCTTAAATATTTTTCCCAATGGTTAAAACTAAAAGAAATTGTTCAAAGTTCTCCCATTTATTAATTCTGATCAATGCTACAAAAATTAATATTCACAAATTATTTTTTTCTACTAGAACCCTTACTTTCTGAACTTTTTTTTTTTACATCCGTTTTACATTGACCATTCACTACAATGGGGGATCAAACATTGTGGTGGGCCTAAACAAATGGCCGTTTCTCCTTCCCTAAATCATGAAGCAAAGTATAGACTCTGCATGTCTCCTCCTGTGCTCTTTATTTCCTTTTTTGGTGGATAAAAGCGCAGTAAAAGCTCAAAACCTCTCTGCTGTGAACAGCTTCAGTATAACAGCACCAACATGAAAAGTAAGATGTTTCAAATCAATACAAATGTATACGTACATATAAAAACAGGAATGTTTTCCACAGTCCCTAATGTACCTCACTAGTTCACCTGCATTTCACTACTAAACCTGTTTTAGACTTTTGGTCAGTTGCTGAGGTGTTAACAAGATCTCTCATCAGAAAAAAAAAAAAGAGGACTTTTGTGTTTCTTAAATTTTTTGAAGGTTATTAACATCACCCTGAGTGTGGGAGGTTCCCTGTTTTAGAGAAGCACACAGACAATTTTCCGAAAGCAAGCAAAAGCGTGGCTTTGTCACATGTTGAATAAAGTTAAGGAAATCTGCAAAAGTCCTAAATTCAGACCATGACTGAGGTTGTGTTTTCCACCTTTACTGGATCTGTCTAGGTCTCACCCATGTTGGCTGCTCCATTATCTATCCTGCAAACACAATGTTCTGGTTTTATCCACTGTCATGTATAAGAGAGGCTCCTGAACTTGCAGAGGCTGCCTTTCGTTGAGGCGACCATGGCCATTATCAGCACACACAAGGGAGCGATGCAGTGCCCTGAGTACTCACTGCCTTTAGTTATGTTTGGTAGTGTTGAGATTTCCTTGGAAAAATCATTGCTGCAATAGTAAACTCAGTCAGCATAGGAAAACATGATCATCAGTGTTTCATTACAAAGTGAAGTGAAAGAAAAGCTTTAGGGTAAAATATAGCTTTTCCATTAAGGACCTATTCCAACTATGAAAACAAAATGATGCTATAAAAACTACAGTGGTTTTTGCTAATTCAATGGCTGTTAATTTACAGTTCAAAAGGTGAGATTCGGTGTTTGAATGTTCTCTTTCTCCACTGCTCTTTCCCTAACTAATTCCATCAAACAAAATGTCAACCCTACATTTTTTAAAAATAAAACTCATAACTTGCCAGAAGAGAAGTTTAGTGGTTTTCCGTTTTGATCCAAAGTATAGCGAGGTCAGTAAAAATACTCTCATTAAGTTTAAACAGGCTCTGGCTCAAGCATTTGTATGGTAATAACTGCAGAACCAAGGAAGATAGATGTCTTTTATAAAGCTAGGAGCATTTTACATCAGCTTTTACCAGTTATCATGTTAATGTATGGAAATCAATGACTTGGAATACAAACGAAGCATTACAGTATTTACATTGAAGGGACTGATAGTTATTGAAGTTCTTAATTGATCTGATGAAGAGCCTGTGATTTTTAAACTCAGGAAACCTAAACAGATCAAAATCCTGTTACAACATATATGCATGAATATAGACTTCAACTCAGAATAACTGCAAACAGAGGCCCATTCACAGATGCCTCGTGTTTCATCTTTATCATTAACTGCACAAAACCCAAATGTTCCACTTGCAGTTTCTGCCCTTCCCTGTCTCTCCAGTTACATGTTGTCAGCTTCTGTTCTACACCAGAAAGCAAAGGTTAGCTCCAATATGGGTTAATTCACTGAAAGTCATACATTTATTTTGAAAATTAGTTCTGACAAAATCATTTTTTATTAGTCCAGTTTTAAACTCAGAAGTTCTAGGTTTGATTCAGAGCATTTTTTAGGTTTGATTTTGAATTCCTTCAAGTGAGAATTTCATGAGAAGGTTTTAGTCAAATATAAAACTCGAGGTGGTCTGTAATTTTAAATCATTAAAAATTCCTTTGAATTTAATAAAATCTCACATGCAATTAAGTCAATTCTTGTGCATTACACCTCTTAAGAGTTTCATCTCAGTACTGTATGTCCACATTAAGCCAGTTGCCCGTGTTGACATGTCAGGTTACTGCAGGTTATTCTTTGCTCATGCATGCAAGTATGTAATTAGTATTTTAAAACTTGCACACACTTTAATCATAAACACATAACGTTTACCACACTTATTTTAAAGCCAAAGAAGCTGGCAATGCAACGTTAATGAATGCCTTCTAGTTTAGCTATAAAGTTCTAAAACTACAGAATGTGCAGTACGATGGCTGCAGAAGCCAGCTAGAGTGAGCAGGAGCTTGGACCACAACAAGTAGCATTTCCCCTAGGCTAATTCACCTGCTGCTAGCTAGCCAGCCACATGCCAGTAAGAATCACTAACAGACGCCAGACTTTTAAGGTTGTAATGCTTCTGCATAAGCACCTCCTTCACTGCCACCAGTCTGCAAAATAAATAAATTAGGATGCTTAATGCTAGCCAGATGAAAAAGGGTGTAAAGAAGTGGAAAGGCAGGATCAAAATTCTCTAGAACAAAGTTTGACTTCAGAAAGTTACCCACAATTTGCAAAGTGAACTCTCTCTATTTTGTGTTTTAAAATGATTGCTAATGGAAAAAACAGCTGCAAGCATGCTCCTCTTGCAAGAGGCACCAGAAAGCATGTGAATACTTGCTCAAAAGCCGTCATTCACTGCTGTCCAGATTTCCCTTTCCTGTCATGTGTTCTGCATCTCTTTTCCATTTTCAGGCTTCACACCTTTCCTCTTTTACTGCTTTAAGCCCTCAATGTCCAGGCATTTTCTCCCTAGTCATCATCCTTTTCTACCGGGAGGTTTCCCATTACCTCTGAGGCTCACTTTTTGCGCAGACAGCTTCTGTGCAGTTCTCCCCACCCCAGTGTCAGTCAACTGTGCTAAATCCAGACATTCCAGATGCCGCAGATACTTGTCCATTACATTATCTCCCTTCTGCCCATCTGCTAAAATCAAATTTGCTGGATCAGGGACTAAACAAATGCTTCCCCTTCCCTGGCCTCTGGTAGCACTAAGCCAGCTTAGGGTCCATAATAACAGCAGAACTTTGAACTTGGGACTTTTGGTTTGGCCTGAAAATGGCCAACACAATGCATTAAATTAAAACCAACAAATGAGCCCTCCTGTCATATTAAATGCTATCATGCTGTTGAAAAATATTACCAAGATCTCATCTCAGGACTATTTTAGGACCTAAAAAGCCCTACAGCAGAATCAGAACTTGTTAGCAAATAGTAGCAGTAAGTATTTATCACTGTAGTTATCTTTATAGTATTCAATAATCACACTCCTATTTTGTATACACATGCACTGCATACCATCTGCTGATGTTTATTTTAATTCGCCAGGAAAGGCCTGTGTTTAAGTTGGAATTTAAGTGACAGAATCAGAACAAAAGGAAAAGGGCAGCAGAATAAACTGAATAAATTCCAAATATGACTTGTAAAGAGGCAGACAATATAAAAGCTATAATCTTAGTTTAATCCCCACACTTTTTAAACATAGTAATTACTAGACATCTGCTGGTAACACAGCCTTGCTATTGGATAACCTTAATTACCCTGTAATATTTCCTGACACTCCCCAAAATATGCCCTATGGATAATAATTCATTCACGGTTCAGCCCCATTATTAGCTACTAATTCAAACAATCAAGACAAAGACAACGAACAGATGACCTTGAACAATTACCCACTCACTGAACAGAATTTATTTCATGCTTTTCAAAGACTTTACTGCTTTCCTGGCTTCATAAGCAGCACTCAAAAATTAACAAAACGCAAGCAAAAAAAGAGCTGCAGAATAGAAGGAGATTTGCTGGGGAACCCCAGCCCTCTTAAACATCATTTGCTTGCATTAACAACATAATGGCTACTGGAATATATTTCTTTTTCTCAGATTAAAAGGAACCTAGATGGAATAGGTGCAAAACCTGATACAAGTGTTTTATTAGATGTGATCTGTAAGCTGCTTAATCATCTTCAAGAAACGTATTGGGAAGCTTAGAACTAAAAAAGAAAGAAAAAAATGTGTATAGGTAAAATGAATGGAATACATGTAACTGTTGCAGAAACATACAACATCAGTGACATCAGTGCTAAAGCAGATGACTGTAAATGGCTGAGGCTTCTCTGCAGGCTGCTGAGGAAATATTTCAAGCCATGGATCATGCTTTGTCCTCATTTGAGTTACCATAACTTGATGCCCTTCTTACTGACTGTGTAGGTAAAATCAAGCACAAATGATGGACCATTACTGCCAAATAAACCTAGTCTCTAATGCCTTGGGGCTGATTCCTTGTCTTGTTTATTTTGAGAAATTACTGTTGAAATGAACATGAAAGGCGATACAGTTTTTGCTTTTATTATCAGTTTTTGTGTATTTTGTCTTCAGATTAAGGATAAGAAGAAGGTACAATGAAGAGTGTAAAAAAGTATATTTTTCCTTTTCCTTGTACCTCAGTTCTTTGTCCCTGAAAGTCTAGGAGACTGTATAACTCCCTTGCTGGGAGATCTGGAAGTCAAAACATTCAGGTTCAGTTGGAAATAGGACCAGAATTGTTGAACTGCTAGGAAAATAAGATTGAATAAAATACAAGAAAAAAAAGAAATTGTAAATGGAAAGTCAAAATCAAAATGAAGTCACTGTTTTCTAAAGTGTTTCTAAGAATGACATTGCCATTGTAGGAATATAGCTAAACACCTGTAAAAGCGAATAGGGGAAAGAAGATAATGATTAAAATAAAAACATAAAGACAGATGCCACAAAGTTTCTCCATGCAAAAAAATAGAATTATGATGAAAAAAATTAGATTCTAAAAACAAATGTTTTATTTATTTGCATGCACTAATTTCAGTGACTTTCAAGATGATATTTTTCATGTAAATTTCCCAGGAATGAGCATCCCCATGAAGTTTAGGGCAGGATAATTAGTCCTAGTTCCAGCCAAACAATCAGAAAAGCAATGGTAAAGGGACAACTATATTTCCCCTTGATCTTAAAAAGTATGCAGTCTGCAAGTATAAAGCACTCCAGGCAATGAAGAGTGGAAAAGGATTTTCTTCTCCAATGGAACCCATGAAACTGTAATATCTTCAAAGAAAAATATTTTATGTCAATATGGTTTACATACTACTTGAGGCTTCTTGTTGAAGCTACACTCTCAGAGCACACTTTGCTTATCAAGAAAGCCTAATAAAAATTCTAAGATATAAAAGTCCAAGTCCTAGAAATTATGTATATGTAATGAATTTTCTAGTTCTAAGATGAGTTTTTTTCATCTCAAAACTATGACACATTTAAAATTCCTCTTCAGGAATGGCACTGCAGTGTTAGCACACCTCCCTAAGATTTTGTACTTTCCTGGAGTGACTAGGGACTTTATTTGACCTTATCACGCTACCCTGGAGTTTATTTATGCATGCACTCCCATACATTTTCACCATTCTTTTGAGCTAGAGACAGGGTTTCAAGCTGGGTAGCTCAGAGAAGACACTCATTCCTAAACAAAGAATGAATTAATCACCAAAACAACCAACAACAGATGAAGTAGATCCTCTCCCTCATGAAATCCACACTTCAGGATTAGACATCTTTTCCAAAGAGAGTTTTGGAAGCATTTTCAGTAGCAATAAATTGGATTAAATTTAATATAGGCTCTTCTGGACTTAAAACTCATGAAATACATCATTGTTCCTTAGTTTCCCTTCTTCTGGTCACTACATGATTCACAGTCCAAAATTTTGGATTTTCATTAGGACGTACATGTTTATTTTGTCTAGAACTTTTCTATTTAGCGTTTCCATTCCAAGATCGAGATTAGCCTCTAAGGTCACCATCAATGTCCTAATTGATTGAAACAAATTGATGAAACAAATTTCGTATCAAGTCTTTGTAAGAATGGTGTGCTATGGTTATGCTTCAAAAATCACTCATGTAAAATATAGTTAAAATATTTTTCTATGGATAAGCCAACAAAAAAAACCTCTTGGCCGTGGGTCAGGAATGGCCTTTTCTAATGCATTAATATTCAAATTATTATTTTTGAGGGGAAAGTTTGAAGCACACTAGTTATTAATTTCTATACAGACCAAATTAATGCAACTTGCCTGCAGCTCATGTCCTAGTTCATTCAGAAACTGAAATGTCATGTACAGCAAGATAGCCTTTTCTTCTAATTAATGTGGTCATGAAACAAATGAAACACAATATGCAAATAAGAGCTATGATGATTAAATAAAATGCTGTCCCTCCAGGAACAAAACACTCAAAATAAACTAGATTCATGTAGTTGGTTTTGAAAGGCCCATCTGTTAAAACTGAAAGTATTTTCCTTAAATTACAACTGGTTACTAATAGGTACTGTATTTCAATTAATTCAGAAAAACTTAAAAGACGAAAGTGTTTTGCTAGAGTTCTGGTCCAGAATGAACTGAATATTCTGGGTTCTTGCGTGTTTAATCTTAGATGTTGGGCCAAGCTAAAATTAAATTCATGGGTTTTGTTCACATCTGAAAAGCCTCCTGCAAAGTCAGTATGAATTTGTATTATTTCTCTTTATGAATGTTACACAGCCAAAAGACATACTAAAGAATATAGAAGCTCATTTTTAATTTATTAATCCTGTTATGATTGCTACAGAATGTCACAAAGCCCCCACCAAACAACCAAGCTTATTTACAGAAAGAAAGGTCCTTACAAAAATATAATTCCAAGCAAAATTACCATTTTGCATGAGTGGTTCCCTTATCATTTAGCATACTTGACCTAATCTCCTGAGCCACACAGTAGTGAGAGAGATTTTCATTATTATTTTAGAAAGTGCCTATCTATGAAATGAAAGAAATAGGGCAGAAAAACAATCAGATGCACTAACAACAATTCTAATTCAAGCATTTTTTTAGCCAACTAGTTCAGTCCCCTTTCAGACTGGACACACTCAAGATGGCTACCAACATCTCCACAGCAGAAATTAGACTTTCCTCCTGGTTACCTGATAGGAGTTTTGACTATTGAACTACAACCAGTTTCACCTCTCCTGGGCCCTTCCAGGGTGGGACACCACATCCCAGGGCCAGTAATTTCCCATTCCTCATTAAAGCTTCACAGAAAACAGCTCCTTTACCATGTGACCCTGGAGGTTTTCATGCTCTTAAATATTTTCATTTCAGTGATTCCTTTTCAAGATGAAACCAAGACAATGGAAAAGAAGCCCATTTCCTCCAGGAAAGCCAGACCAGCAAGGCATTTGCCTGGCCTATGTGCCAGAACATTCTGGAATGAACCAGATACAACAAGACCTAGCATGCAACTTTCTCGGTCATAAGCAGTTTTTCTGAACACCAAACTGTGCTCTGGATTTATCCCATCTGGATTCAAAGATCACTTCCAATGCAACCTCTGTCAAAACTGTTATAAACCTATGAGAAGTTTCAATGCCAATCAGTATTTTTCAGTAACAAGTATTTCTGATTAACATGAATTTTGAAATGAGAATATGAAGTTTAAGGCATCTTGCAGAGATACAAAAAGCAGTGTTTTTAAAGCAATAAATGAACCATCATCTGTATAGCCAAAGATGATATTCTGACAGAGTAGACCTTTTAGATGCAGGAGAGCTGTCCAGACCCAGAAAGCACTTTGAGATCAGTAGAAATTCTTTTCTTCTCAGCCATAGTGTTAAACAATCAAGTTTTCAGAACTACTACACCCTAATCCACACAACTCAATGGAAGAACTGAACTCCAGTTGCCACCACCTGCTTTTAATTTCTTGCCTTTTCCCGGCTCCCCTTCACATGAAAGCTTTTTTTTTTTTTTTCTTTTTTTTTAGACAATGTTTTTTCCTGCTTATGTTTTCCCTCTCTTTCCTGGAGTCATGACTGTATGCTTTTAACTTCAGTGTAGTCAATTCCTGGTCTATATCTAAGACTTTGACCACAATGGATTTTTCCAATGAAAATAAAAAAAACTACTGATTTTTTGCTTCTCCCTGCTTCTTATACCTCCTTCTGCACTGCCCATTCCTAGTTCCTCCTTTCTTAGCTTAATCTGTACTTTCATGTCTTACAAAATCTATTTGCTATATAATGTATACTCATCACTTTCAGTCCTTATCAACTTTTTATCATTTTACCCTCTTACCCTTATTTTCATACACTGTCTTCAGTGCCCAAATTTGTTTTAGATTGCAAACTAAGGATTTTTTTTTTTTTCCCCAAAGCAATACTTTAATTCCTTAGCTTTTTAATGAAGCAAAGTATTTTGGTTGCTTGAAATTAGCAAAGACAAAGCTATCATTCATCCACCTTCTGAATGGTGGATACCGACTTGAACCATACAATTTTCACTTTCTAAAGCTCATTTCCTGAGCTAAGTTCCTGAAGCACATTTACAATTTGAATCTTTGGGTTTGCCACAGATGTATTACATCAGAGTGTTTTCTAGTTCTCCATTTGATATGTTTACCGAAGATCCATAATTTTAACCTACTGCAGTCTGACTTGAAACAGTTTTCCAAGATGATTTTTGCATCTCTTCACTGCAATATAACCTGCACTAATGCAAGGGACATAAATCATCATTGTCACATTTCTATTTCATAAATTTTCTATGTGAAATAGAAATTACAAGTGCACGTAAGAAGGCATTGTTGGTATAAGGAGTGAGTTTTAGCAAAAATGATGGCTTTTCCATTGCTATGTTGCCTACTGACACTCAAACATTGTCTGGCAACTATCCTCAAGGGCAACTGTCTGGCCAACTTAGCAGTGGGCCCCCTGCCATCCTAACAGATGGGCATCAAGCGTAAGTAGCCATAAGACCATATAAGTGCATTTAGTGTGAAACTTGGGGCATAATTCCCAGCCTTGATCACCATATGGCTTTTCCATACTGAGTTCGTGATAAATGGGATGTGCAGTGCTAACCTAACTTTGAACATGAACAGCATTAATAAAAACAATAATGAAAATAGCTCCCACCATGTGATAAGCAGGGGCTAAATTTGGAATTAGTGGGAGCAGTAGAAGAACAGGACAATTATAACAAAATCTCCACCATACTTTATTTCTGTTCAAGCTCCTGCAGGTCCATGGAGTTTTCCATGACAAACTCAACTTCTGGAAAGCAAGGAAATCAGCTCCTTCACTACCTCCACACTACTTTGCAGAGAAAAAGAGTGCAGAATTATGAAAGCCAGTGCCCCCAAGAAAAACCTTGAATTGATCCACTTAGTCTTGTAATTGAACTAAATCTGCATTTCATAGGGACTCCAAAGTTTTATAAGATAGGTTTGGGATATCACAAAAAAAATAAATAATAATAATAAATAAAATTACCATACCCATATTAATGCTTTTAGTCTGTATTCTTATTGGATATGGGTAACATTCCACACCTCATCTTCACATGTTGTATTGCCACATCTAATCTAATGCTCAAGGAAAAAGAAAAGCCAGCAGAACCTATAGGGATGTTTGTGGCCACCGTCTATCATTCTAAATAATTACAAGTTGTGCATGCCTCAGAGCCTGTGGATTTTAGTAACTGCAGCAAACTTTATGTGAGTTTGTTAACAGAAAGGGATGAAAACGAACAATAAACACTGAAATAGGGAGTTAGTTCCATAAAAACAAATCTTTTCTACATTCAGACATGGGTTTTGAGTGTTCTGAGAGATCACTTCTGAGTTTTAGCTATTGTCAACAAAAGATGCTGTTTGTGACCTTTAAAGAGTGGAAATAATCTAATTTTATCAAGTCTTGAGAAAAGTATGAGAACTCTGATGAAACATTCATCTTGATTTAAGAGTTTTAAGCAGTAGGAAATTATATGAAAAAGAATCTATCTTCTTGTGTTCTTACCTTCTCTCTTCATCATACATTATGGCAGAGTTCACAGTTGGTTTACACCAATTTAAAGCCATGCTAACAGAAGGAAACGCTCCACCTCCCTCATTGCCAGACAAATATTTCTCCTGGAAAGGACAATTCTGCCTTTTGGAGAGACATGATTTAGAATAGTTTAAAGTATTTATGAGACCATAGTCTTAGATAAAGAGGAAGGCTTAATCTGGTATGCACTAATACAGGTTTTGCTAGAAACAGTTACAGCTGTGCAGCTGTCTCTCTAGGTGCATTTCCTAGATCTGAAATAGCAACACCTTTCATGAATACTCATTTTAATTTACTTGCTTTCCAACAGTGTTCAAATAATCAACTCTGCTGGCATGAACATTTGCAGAAAGCAAATGTCAAAGTTGCATATGTGAGCTTTTATGGAAACACAATTTAAATCTGGCCCTCCAAGAATTTTGGTCAAAACATTTATCTAATTAGGAAGGGAGATAACTGACAGGCAGTATTTCATCAGAATGCTGAAGTAAACATAATAGAGAATTAAACAGTCACCATACGAAACATTTCTGAATTAACATCCTAACTATGTGAATAAATGAGTTAAATTAATGCCTATTTATATATTAATTACCAATAGCTTTTTTCATATACAATTACATATGATTAGAGCCCATTATGTTAATTTTCTCTTTTAAGAAGATTGGTTCTTTTCATTTCTTTTTAACTATTAACATATAAAGTCTGAAACTGAATCTGGTTATGTTTCAGAAGTCATGGGGGTGACCAGGCAACAGTAAATAGCAGGCTTTTTTGCAGCCCTATGCATCAACTTGAGGCTTCAGATTCTCATTCAGTAGTTGAACAGGTGAGAGGCAAACCAATCATACTATTAGAACACATGCTAGTCTGCATCTGAGCATAATTAATCATGTAAAAGATCTTTGAAAATACAGAACCCACCATAAGTACTAGGAGATCATATTCACAACAGACAGAATGTCTTTTTGCTTCAATTGTGTCTCTGTTGAGAAACAAGTCTGAAAATTGCACAGCTTCCTGTTTATTATCTTTCAGAAACTTCCAGGTCCGATTCACTCAGCTTATCTGAGAAATATTTTTTCTTAGTTGTCAGCCCTGCAAAACTGACCTTAAAGATAAGAGTCAAAACATGGGCTCCTTTTGATGAGTTCAGTTATGAACAGAGCACTGAAAATCATGGGTGGAGCCACCAATACTCCCCTTTCACGATACAAATAACTCCATAATCTGTCCATCATAAAGATTTAAATATACCAAATTTGTAATGCAGGAAGAACAAAAGAAAAAGGACTTTGGTAAGATGAAACTAGGCATGACTGAAGTAAAAATAAACAACTAAAATGTTCTAAGGGGCCTTTATCTTCCTAGAAAAGCAAGAATACTGTACTTCTGATAAAACAGCAGTTACAAAAGTTACCTCCTTTGGTTGGGAATGGACACACATTTTTATAACTAACCTGCAGAACACATTGTCACATTGGCGATGAAAGGTTTCACTTGTTTAATGGCTTGGATATTTGTGGGGATACTGAAATGAAAGACGGGCTCTACAAGAAGAAGAAATGCTCATCAACCCACTGCTTTGTGCAGCAAATCACGAGCTTGGGAGAGGGCAGGGCTGTGCCCCGGTGGCCAGCTCCCTGAAGAAGTTTCTGATGCTGGCAATTACAAAAGCAGGGAAAGGCAGATGCTGCTTCGCTACATTTACATGGTTTAGGTTTCTTCACATTCCTTGCTTAGCTGAGGTATAGTACAGAGCAACCCAGGTGGGACATGGCTCTCCTGCAAGCTGCGGGTTATCCGCACAATGGCACAGCATGCAGGCAGCCCTCCAACACCCCAGTGGCTTCTGGGGTCCAAATCAGAATAAAAGTCCTGACCTACACCATTAGTAAATTATGAGGCTATGTGTGCATCTTGAAAGGAAATCAATTCTGTTTTCCAGCAGGTACATTCAAAATATTAGCCACATTTTTAGAATTAAGAAGCAACCAACCCTTTTAGAGAAAGCAATACATCTTTGATTGAAATTGCATTCTATTCAAAGCTATTAGAAACACATTTAAAAAGCTGCAGTCATTGAAAAAGTCTCAAAAATGCCTTATTTCTGCTTGTGTCTGCTGGTGTGGTTTCGATCCTCATCAGCCAAAACAGACATGCTTTGCGATTTAAGCTTTCAGCTGCTGGGACCCAGTCAACAGCCCAGCTGATGCTCCTTGGGCTCCTCCTCAGTCAGCTCTCGCCCACGGGCAGGTCCCTGGAGCACCGTGTGCCCGTCCCTGTGCAGCCGGGAGCTGCAGAGTGCTGGGGCCCGTGGAGGCCATGCTTGCCAGGCCAATGGCAGCGTGGGGCCCAGGGCCACCTGCCCAGTGGCACTGGGCACATGCAGCAGCACGGCCTCCTCCTAGGCATGCCGACACCTAAAACGCTGCAGGTTGCCACCTCACCTCACCGGTCTGCTGACACAAGACTCGATTCAACCTTCGTCAATCTTTGCAAGCCCAAACCGAGTTCGCAATGGAAAGAACAAGGGGATTCTGGTGGGTCTTACTGTCTTACAACAGTATTCCTCTCAGGTCATGGTTTATATAGAGTCCTCAATTACTTTGTGCCCATAGTCATTAAAAACAGGAATGAAGTTTTCTAAAGCACTTTTGAAAAGCAGTTTAAGAAAAATGTTTCTTAAATAAACTTGCAATATTTTAAAATGTGCCCAGATTTTCCTCTAATACCTCTTGCTGTCAGTTGTTAACATTTAGGACACTGAGTTCAGAAGTGAATGCAAAAAAAATAAGCTTTTAAAAATATTTCAATTTCAGTTCAGCTTCCTCCTAAAATAGTTTATTTTCCAGTGTATTGGTCATTCGTTCAACACTGACAACAGGACAGTGCAGTGCCCCTTTCAGGTTCCACTTTTATAATCCATAGAATCTTTGTGTTTAATCTTTTGTTAGACCCTCAAGTTCTTTGATGCATGCACATTATTTTCTAGTGATTGCCACCACATGAAAAGGGTGTTAATCCTCTGCTAATTAACAACTTGTTGAGGTCAACAGGGGTCAGCACATTACATTTTTGGATTTAGTGAATTTTTAGCTCATTGGAACTTCATGTTCTCATCAATGCAGCTATTCCATTTTTTTCTTGATGTAGTTTGTTCCATCGACATGCTAGCATCCTTTTATGCTTTCAGATCACTGAGAACATACTAAAAGCAACTTCCCCTTGGTTTGACATGGGATAGAGTTCGCTTGTAATTAATAAAAAATAAAAAATAAAAAATAAAAAAGACATCTATACTATCTGGTCTACAATTGCTTTGTTTGCAAAGTGTATTGCTTCATGCAGTTTAGGTGTTTTGTCTAGTTGGGGAATGGACTTTATGGTACTTTTGATAGTCATACTACGTTTCATTGCATGCAGCATTATTCAATACAAATACAATACAACACTTTCACAAAATCATTAATAGGTAGCTGAACATATATAAAAGATGTAAAAAATAGAATTTTTCCTTTTTACTGGGATTTTTTTTGGAGAAAGGTATGCTTCCTGTACACTTTAATTAATCAGTAAAGCATATAAATATTTCTTCATTACCATATTAATCAGAAAACTAACTTCATTTACTTCAGATAATTTTAATTTTTCATCTTTACTTTTGCGAAGTGCAATGATTTACATAGTTGAAATTCTGTTAAGCAGATTTCAAGTACTGATTTTTTCTTTTCACCTGATACTGAGGATAAAAAAAAAAAGTTTATTTCTGCAGAAGAATGATAGGCAATGAAAATATTCTTATCTAAGCAAAATTAACAAGATATACCTTCTTTTTCCATAGCATCCCAGTGAATCCTGCTTTTTTTCTAAATGAACACATGACAGAGTACTGGTGAAATATAATCACACTGCCCAATCTGTGTATTTTCTTAAAAAGCTTCTGAAATTTGAAGAAAAGTAGATAGCAAGATAGTAAATGTTTTGCATTCAGTTCCCACAAACTGGAAATGGTGCATGAGAAAAGGTTTCACAAAAACAAAGCAACAACAACACCTTTGATTATGGAGAATGGGGAGAGAGACAGTCAAATGAAGAAAATAACGGAAGGGCATCAAAGCAGTCCTTATACAGTCCTTATATAGTAATTAAGAAACAGGTCTAGCCTTACTCATCTTGCCAGTGAGTTCCACAGTTTAATTACACATTGTGTGTAAAAGCACATCCTTTCCTGAAAAAAAATTATTGATTTTTCTATCTTCAGATTAGGTTGAAGACCTCTCTCATCCCTTGTGTGAGAGACAGTCATGACACCAATCCCAATCTCTCTCCTCTACAGGCTTCAGTACTTCATGATTTTTTTTTCCTCATGGCCCATTTTAATTCTTCTGCCTTCATAAATAATTAATCCTAATCTTTGCAGTCTCCTTAACCCAAGCCCCACACGTCACTGTTTTCATCACTATTTGAATACCCATATTTCTAAAATGCCCTTATGAGAATGAGGAAATTCTCTTTGAAAACTCAGGTTTTCAGTCTAGCTGAAAATTTAAAAACTGCTTAGAAAGAAAAACAATCAAACAAAAATCAAAACAAAAAAGACCCCAAAACACAAAAACCAGACACGCAGCTCTTTGGCTGTCACTTGTGATTATAATTCCTTCAAAAATTCTTTGAAAAATACAAACCCACCTACAAGTGAAGTGCTGCACGCATATTTAGACACTGACTAATTACATGTTATGTAAACGGTATCTCACAGACAGCACGGTATAGATGATAGACCATTAAGACAGTTTACAACAGGAAGTGAGGGATCTTACCCTTTTAAATCTTGATTAAAGGAAAAATTAATTGTATAAATTGCTTGTTTTAAAATGATTTTGTTATCTTAAACTCAGTAAAACCTTAGCACAACAGAGGTGATTCATGATCCAGGACATGCCTATGTTTTTGGACAAACGAAATACCTCCAGGGTACTGAAGCTCTGCGGCTCTTACTCAGCCATTCGAACGGGGGGAGGATGAAGGTTACTGAGCGCACGCCTTCAGCTCCTGTTAAAACAAGGCACTGATTTTCTCCATAATTATATTTGAATGGTTATTTTGACTGTTCAGAAGAAGCAACTTCTGATTCCATTTATGCAGTTATACATTAAAATCAAAATAGTTGGAGAGAGTGCTTGTCTTTTTCTTCTCAGTATTCTCTTTTCAGAACCCTATTAAAGTATTTCCCATTTTTATTAGATTATTAACATCATTTTATTCCTTCTGCTATTCATTTATAGTAATAGATTTTTATGCAGATAAATTAGTCATTCACTTGAAAGTCTGTTCTTTTTCTAGCCTATTAACCAAGCAAGGAATTTCAGTGTAAATATTGGCATTAAAACAGTGCTACTGTTTTAGCATTTGAAGAAGTTTCATTACTTAAGGAACTAAAGTATTTAGATAAAGTTAAATTAGGCCACACGAAAATACATTTTTTTAAAAAAAGACGATGACCTAAATGGTGAATTGTGACAGCAGCCAAGTAAATAACTTAACAAGAAAAAGCTTTGCAGAATATTGATTTAATGCATCACTTAAGCAACAGAATATCTCAGACCCACATTATCCATGCTCTATTTCCCTGTACCTTGGACAGTTTATCTATTCACCTCTCTCAAAGGAACAAGCACATATTTCTACATGAATTGTTTGTCTATGATGTACAGTTTTTAACGGTATGATAAAACTAATTTTCAGTATAAATCTGTTTTTGTGGAAGACACTCATAGAAATTTCAGAATGCTGGAATTGAAAAGCTACAGAATTTTAACCTATATCTCATATACAGTAAGTATCATTATTACCCTGAAAATGTGTCACTACAAAATAAGTATTTTCACTATGGCACAGGACTGTAAATTGCATTTTAACATCATTTTACACAATTTCCAAAAAAATAAAAATAAAAAAGTATTGAAAAAAATATTGATACAGAGTTACAATGATTTTAAATTACATCTTGAAACATTACTTAGAGAACAAAGACTGCGAAGGTAGCACAGTCTGACAGGAGGGACAGAAAGCAGCAAAAAGTACTAGTGCTCATTTTGTATTTGTTTTAAGGAAGAGATGAAATAATTTTTATTTTTATTTTGTGTGTTGTTTTTTTTTTAAAGCCTGTTTTATTACCCACAGTAAAATTTGGTGCTCTAAAAGATTATTTCAGCCCAAATTACCCTTTATCAACATTATGCCATTTAAAACACATGAATGACAGCTTGGTGGCTAGAGGGGCACCTGTTCTGAATTCAGAAATTTCCTTAGTGTGGCAGCCCTGGCCGACCCCATCTCCCCAGCTGCCACGTCAGGTTCTGCACGTAGGCACGGCTCTTTTCACAGCATACGTTTAAACAGTTCTACCAAAGTCCTGCGTGAAGGAGGAATATTATGAATGAGGCCCCTTCCTAGATGCCTGTCCTCAGGAAGTATTTAAAGGGTCTTTAATCTGGTGGTTTTGGTTTTCCCTGATTAAGCACTCAATTTTATGGAAAATAGGCTAAGAAGCTGGAGTTACTCAGCAGGTGGTACAGGAATTGCACATGGTAACAGGAGCCCAAAGGAAACTATGATTTTTACTGCATTTTCAAAAAACACAAACAGTCAGGACATCATCCCCATAATAGGGCTTAAATCGCTGTCTGTTTGTGACATCCTTAGTAATTTTCACCACTGTTACCAAGTCTCAAAGATGTCTCACTGTAGACCAGCAAAAAATATGGAGGCAAATTCAGTACTGGTAAAATGAACCACAGCTACTTTAAACTCCTGTTTAGTAACACCCATTTCACCAGTAGAAAATGGTTTCAAATGTTTAGGTCTCTTCTCAGTCTTAGGGGAGGCGGCCACAAAGTCTCACTGATCCTCCCTGCCACACGGGTAAATAGCTCTGGAGCTATTTGTAGTCTCCCCTTTGTAATATCTGCAAAGCAGATTTAAAAGAATTACAGAAGTTACCTCCTGGCCAGTTTTATTTATCTTTTACAGCTAAAGGATGCTCTAAAAGCATCTTTGGAGCCTATTTGACCACCCTTGGCGATCTCTCCAGCTGAGCAAGGCAGTGAATAGGACTCATCTGTTCACCTCATGTTGATTTGTCGTCTGACATCTGTGTTAGAGCAACACCCTGCAAGAGCAGATACTTTGATGCCACTGCAGCTTTATCTCTGTCAGAACTAGAGCTGGGTGGACTATTTACTGTGAATAATTTATTCAGTAGATTCCACCCTTTCTTCAGTTTAAGAGCTCTCTATACATGTCCTAATTAAAAGAAATAATTGGCTTATTACTCAAGCACTTCGTTCTCACTTGTTCCAATTGTCCAGAGGTGTCCTGAAAAAAAGGCAGGGGTGAAATCCTGATGCCACTTAAGACTCTGTAACCCACTCTCCTCCTTGATTTTACCAAGGTCAGGATCTCAGCCAAGGTCCCTCAAGCAAGAAACCTCTAGTTTAGATTGTGATATGCCACAAACAAGGTCCATAATTAAACAGTGGGAAGGAAAAGGAGAAACCGAGCAAGAGGGGTAGTGTAAGGATATTTAGATACCATCATGATGGCTCTCTAAACAAAAATGATAGAAAGACATTACTTAAAGTATGAGGGCATTGAGGAGGGCTCAGGATAGGACTTTATTTCCCTACAAGGATTAGACAAATATGTGAACATCCTTTGGTGACTACAATTATTGGAACAAGTGTGGTTTGCATTGATTCCCAACCCCGCCCCCCCGCCACTTTCCTCCCCTCTGTCTCCACGTTGTCCTTTACCCAAGATCAAAATACTCTTGCTGAAGGAATTCTTTGGTCTTTAGCATATAAGAAATTCATTAATCAATACAGAATATGTAATCCAATATATAATTAAAGATAGAATGCCATTACTAAGTAGCAGTTCTATTCAACTACACAATAATCTATTTTTGAAAGCATCTCTACCCTGCATGCACGTAGCAAGGATCAGTGCCTTAAGGCAGTGCAGTATTGAGCTATATTCTCTGAAATGTCTAGTGTTTTGCTAGCAATTTCAAACTCCTCTGTTCTTCAACACTCAGTCACTAAACTATGCTGCTTAAATTATTAAACCCTTTTAATTTAAATTTTCATAAGCTACCAGAGGAAAAATGCACATCCTTAAAGTCACAGGTCTGGCTTCTTGCAAGGAAAACTACAGTATTAGTACTGCCTTTATGCAGTATTAACCTCCCTTAAGGGGAAAAAAAATCATTAAGGAGTAAAATGTGGAGGGCAGATGGTTAAAAAAAATCCTTTTGATACTATCTTGGTTTAGGACCACCCAAAACTGGAACACAAGTGGGGCAAACTACCTACTGTCTTAATCCCCAAGAGACAGAAATATCAGACAAGAAGAACAAATCCCAAAATGGGAAATCTTTTCAGATAAAATTATTAATAAAAAAAAAAAAAATCAGTTCCAAGCTTTTTATGTTGGCCCCCAAATAATCCATTACTTTGGAACAAGTTTTACTATATATTATAACTGTAATATCTTTTTACTGAAAAAAATTGCAATTGCATATGACTTGTTTCCCTGCAATGCTTTAATTTCACCAACAATACTGCACTTCTGTTGCAGACAGTGCTGCAGGTGCTGGGACAATAGAGTTAATGCTCTATTTAATTTTGTTACATATAGTGTGAAATACTTAATCATTCATCTATTTCCTCTGTGAAAAGAGAGATGATTTATCCTAGGGGAAGGATCTATTAAATAAAAAATTACAAAATTAGACCACATATAACTTTTACATCAAAAGACTTCAATGTTTTAAATGTGAACTGGTAAGTAGCATCATTCTTCACTAAATATTGGCACAAAATGTTGATACATATCAGATTTTGAAGCCCGTAGAACATCTTACAGCAGAAGGAACTGAGAATATGAAGTGCCAAGTGCAGACCTCTATAATAAAGTGGCAGTTGGATACATAATTTATAAAGTTTATACATTTATATACAATTATAGGGTATGTGGGGATCAAAGAACTTACTTGAAACCAGAAAGAGCTACATAAACCCATCAGAATAGTCTGAGAAAAGAGAGCAACAAGTATAAAATAATGAGCAACAAGTCAGACTGCCCCTTCAAAGTCCTTCATTCTTCTGTGAAAACTGGGCCAGCTGAGCTTCATGCTCAGGTATTAGGGAGAAGAGAATTTGATTGTACTGAAAGGACTTATGGAAAGAACTGTCTGGAGAAAACGGACTAAAACTGGAGGATTCACCAAAAATTCAGGAAAGCTCCCTGGAAAAAAATAATGCATCATTTTATGGAAATCACCAGACTTTCTGGAATCCGGAGATATGATCTAAAAAATGTTCAAATGTCCATCATTTTAATGGTACCTTAATTGTCACCATGTATTTTATATATTTTAAACTTGAGGTATATCAGCTTAAAAGCATTGTTGGTTCTAGCTTTGTCGATCAAATCTTTTTGGACATCATAATCCTGTGGCAGTTTAAATATAGCCAAGTTTTCAAACATTTTTATCACTTCATTTCATCTGAACAATATTGCAGTTACCAACCCATTGTTTATAGATGGTTGTTTCATCTAGAAATTTCCCTCTACAAATACAGTTATCAGATTATTTTGATTGTCATTGTATAAATCTTGCAAAAATATTTAGAATAGAGTAGCAAAAAATCCTGGATTTTTCCTAATGTTATCACCTCATCTGAATGAGATGATATCTGAATTCCTCACCAAGAGTCCTGTAACCAAAATCGGGTTTGTAAATATGAAACATCTAATAGCTTGAAGTATACATTAATTTCAGTATGTATAGGTCAAGAACATACTGAATCTGTGGAAGTTTTTGTAGTGGTTAAACTGCAGCCAGATTATCTAATTTATTCACCAAGACTTGACCCCAAATAGAAGGAAGCCTACAAAGGAAACAGGAGTAAGTTCCTCTGACTTTCACTAGTAGTAGGATACAAACTCCCACTCCACCTGCTGAAAATCTTCCCAGCATCTCATTTGGTTTTATTCACTTTATCTACATAAATAGCTAGGGGAGAGAGAGGAATGATGAAGGAATCATTTTGGAGGTGAAACAAACAAACAAAAACAGGAAAAAAAATCAAAATGAGTTATGACACTAACAGCTCTGTTGTTGCTTTTACTTTATGGAAATGGTAGATACTGCAGCATGACCAGCTGGTTTATATACAGCACAGATGACTTGCTCAGACAGCATTTACGCAAGTTTCGCCCCTTTTGGTGCAGGAGATGAGAACAAACATTCCTTCAGAGCCCTCCTTTATCAGCTGCACTTGAAAATCTCCACATGTTAGCTTAAGGTTGCTCTTAGCTAGGGTTTAAAATCATTTCTGGAATATAAGCACACACTGCAAGCAACGTGCATATTTCCAGGCCCTGGTAATTCCTCCTTATGAAATGGCCTGTGGGTGCCTTCTCTCCACTGTCTGCCCCCTGGACTTCCTGGAACTTTGCTTCTTCTCTGCCTTATTCCAGCTTCTCTGATATCTCCTGTTTGAGTTTTTTTTTTCTTTTTTTCCTTATGCATTACCATCACAGTAAGGGATTTTACCAGCAGTGACTAATACAAGATTTAAACTTTAGCAGATACCACCTACTGCTGAACTATAAAAAGCAAAGGTGTATAGAACAGTAAGCATTCTCTGGCAAAGTTGCAAGCAAATACACAGTCTATACAATAAAGTTCAGTTATTTTCCACACGAGAAAAAAAAAAAAAAAAAAAACATAAAAAGGCTTGTAAGTGAAATCTACATCATACATAAAATAGAATTGCATTTGATTTTCTAAGGGAACAGTTAACATTTTCAGAAGTATCCACATCAACCAGCAAACTGCATAAGTGCCTTTATTCAAAGTATTTTTGAGAGAAATTTATCTGATGTTTTGCCTTTCTAAATATGGCACACGTCATAATAAAGAAGCCAAGGGGCTTCCCCCCTCCAGAAGTCATTGTGCTTGGATTTACACAACAAAAATCACTAGCTGTTTTGGTGAAGTTCTTTTGAAATGTACCCCATATGAGAGGATCAAGGACATCCTATTTTTTCATCTCACACTATACGCTCTCTAATAATTCCAGTGAATTAAAAAAAGCACTTTTACTGACAACCATTTCAAACTTACTTCAGTCTTCTCTTTTATTTCCTGAAGTTCCCCGTCAGGAGACAGTGAAAACTCTGAGGAACAGGACCTCTATTAGGTAGGAGTTAAGCCTATGCTTGTATCTTACTGATTCAACTAGATTTTAACACTGGTTTAATTAAGTATCAAATCCTTTCTGTCAATGGATGGAATCGCAGAGGACCACATAGCAGTAACAGTATGATCCCCTGACTGACAGCCCTGTTCATACAGCAACATCTTGTCTCAGGTAAGCATCACCACAACAGAATTTGTGAAGTAATGTTACTTCCCATGCTGTGATAATTTTATGATGCTCTCATCCATTGGCTCCTATAGTTGTGAAGCCTTTTCTAGTAACCAATAACAGAGGAAGCAGCAGCTTCTTAATTGAGGAGAGTGAAACTGATGTAGACTCAGTCTTCATTTTGATTTCTTTTCAATTGAGATGATATGGAAAAAAAATGCTAACTATTAATTTGTTCTCCAAAATACTATACTACAAATCACAAAAACATCTGCTTGTATCACCTAAGCCTTTGAATCATGGCTTGAGAAATGCAGGTAAACAATCATTGCTCCAGATTACCTACGTTTCTCCAAAATACACCCATGATTTGTCAGAGGAAAGAGCTAAACAATACTAAACGAATTCAGATGTTTATTTGCTCTCTTTAAATAACTTTTCAACATTTAAAATCAGAAACTGACACTCATGAAAAAGATGTGTTTAACACAAGACTATGTCCTAGTCTTAAAACTAAAGAGTTTTTACTGCTCTCTGGAGTAGGGTTTCTTTTATTAGTATTTCTTCCCACTTTAATTGAATTAAACGACAACAACAACAAAAAAAAGTAACCAAAATTACGAAGACCACCAGCACTGCGAAAAAAAGAAAATGTCTCCCAGGGTTTTCAGTTCTCTCTCCTCACTGTTCTGGACTCCAGATGTGGAAAGCCCAGTGGAGTCGAAAACATTTTTGGAGGGAGGAGAGAAAGTTTTGATGCTACTGCTATAGTCTTATTTTATCCAAACCAGACAATTACCTTTCTTCATGAAGATTAAAAAGCCAAAGACAACAACAAAAATTAAACCCCATCTTTTATACATTATTACGAACCATTTTTTAAAGTGAGCCTGCTAAAGGAAAATAAATATTCTGCATCTTCTCAGCACTCACAAGCAAAGAAGGCCTTGCAAAAGACCTTCTTCTTATGTGAGAGTAGAACATGTAGCGTATTCATCTTCTCTGAAATCCTGCTTGTCAGGTGTGTAAGTAGATTTTTTTTTTTAAATATAAATATTTCCTGCTCACTTATTGAGCAAGCACATATCGATTTGCTGCAGTGATACCAGGTCATAAGCTGCGGAGGAACATTCCCATACCCTGTGCAGTTCCTTTGCAGCTACACCTGGAAGACGGCGTCCAGCTAAGTGATGACAAGGGTGGTCAATGAGGTGATGATAAAAGTCTATAAATAGCTTAAGAGGGTGAACTCCAAAGAGGAAGAAGCACTGTGTTAAGGTGGTCTGAACAAGCCTGACTGGTAGAAACAAAAAGATGCCCTGACACCCAGAGCTAGGCATAAGCTGCTGAATAATAGCTTGTATGTAGCACAAGCACTCGCAACGTGGCTTGTCAGTGCTTGGCCTTGCGTACACCCGAGGCTTATAACGAATTAACTATTGCAGAAGAATTATTCTGGTAAATTTCCAAGACTAGTTAAGCCCTTCAGCAGCTAAATTAGGGCCCTAAATTCAACAGTCCAGCGACAGGAGCCACACATTCAGGGTATTTAGAACGACAGCAGTCAAAACCCTGGAAACAAACCTGCCCAGAGAGGATGGGCAGAACTCCTGACAAATCTGTCATACCTCTGCTTTCTGTGGCTCTAGGAGAACATGCATGTAGGATTTCAGAAAGGTCTTTTTAATAAGGGTTAATTGGAGAAGTATGTCACACATGACTGAGTACTGTTTCAAATTACTGCTCACGCCGGCATAACTAAATCAGGCAATGACAGAACACCAAAATAGGGAATAGTCAATCTTCTTCCCTCCTATTTAATATTAATACTTTAGTTATTCTAAAAATGACCAAATATCATCAATTACAGATGTTTATCAAATTTCTTGCTTCTTACAAAATATGACGACTACATCATAATATTCCCAAGAGATTTAATTACTTTGTAAAAAATTATTTTCTATTGCCACTCAAATTATTAATCTAGGTTTTGGAACTGCTGGATTTATTTGTCTGGCTTGTGTGATGCAAAAGCTCAAGTTAGATGATCCTAATATAGCCCCTTCTAGGCTTAAAAATCTAGAAAAGAGAAAATAACCACTCTGTGGCCAGCCAAAGTAAATAGAGTTATTCCCATAAAATCATCGCACAGTCTGTCTCACTCTAAAGTTAAGTCCCTGTGCCTGAACCCGAAGAAAGTCACTTCAGTTCCTCTGTGCTTCCCAAGTTAACTGCAAGCATTTCCTGACGCACCGAACGCAGGCAGAAAAAGGAAAAACGTCGACTTGAGAAAAGCACAGCTTCCAATCCCCACCCACCAGCTTCAGTCAAAGGGATGACTTCAGTCCCTTTCTTAACTAATCCTGTCACTGTAAAATCCTACAGTCATTCTTCCACACATAAAGGGAAAACGGACTCACTAGGAGGACCTAGACTCTTTCAGCTTGAACTGTTAACCAATGGTGGAAATGCAAGAATGCTGAAGTTGTGCCTTCAGAGCCAATAGAGTGGATTTGTGTGTCCCACATGACTGTGTTTCCCCTGTCTTTCACATGGGCAGTATTTAGTTCAATTCAGAACTGCAGATAGTATAGCGTGCAGAGCAGCAATGGGATGTCTGAGCACAAGTGGCTGACTTCCAGGCGACTTCAAGAAGTGCATTTGTACATTTCTGCTGAATTAAATTGGAATTCTGCACCCTTGACATCCTCCTACCCTCCTGGTCTCTGCGGAAGGAGACAGCAACCTGCGCAGCACAACAAAACTGTGAGTACAGGTCTATTTATTTTTATTTTCAGTCTGAAAAGCAAATCGCTTAAAATCATCAAAATGCTATGTGCACCAAATTGAGGGTTACTTTTTTGTATGAGATGAACAAGTATCAAAAGTGTTATTCAAATTCAGAAATATTTCTTGCATGCTTCAAAAAAAAAAAAAAAAAAGAGTTCTCCTCCAGGGCAGTGCCTGCATGCACGCTGCATGCCACACTGCTTCCTGATATAGCCAGCATGCTGCTTTGTTCATGAAGAAAAACAAAGACAAAAAGCCCTACACATGTACGTTGTTCACTTTTATTTGTACCGTGTGTCTAATCAGGCCTGATCTGTCCCCAAGGGGAAAAAATAAAGGCAAACTTTAACTCTGCCAGCAAGGGCAGCCCAGACTTTGCATTCATCTGACAGTTATTATAATTAGCTATGAAAGACAGCGAAGACACTTTGGGGCAAATAGCTCTAACATTTGGAACAATGAAGTCGAGCAAGGTTCCCATCCCACCCCTTCCACGGGGGGAGGGGGAGAGCGAGCGGCCGGGGGAGCGCGAGGAGAGGGTTATGGCTGTACTGAGAAAACACCACCGGCGCAAGATCTGGACTCGCTCAGCCCGAGGAGAGGCTTTTTGATAAGCAACTTTAACTGCCTCTTGACTGCGATTTGCATTCGCTCGCCTGCCCGGTGGGGTGGGGAAGGGTGTGGGGCTCGCCACGGCACAACGTCAGAAGGTCGGGGTGGAGGGGGCACTGGGGACGAAGGGGGCAGAAAGAAGAGAATATTTCTAAGCAAGAGGCATTGCAAATGCTTCCCAGGGCTTTGCTGGCCAGATCTCCTTAAGCCCAAGTTGATTTCTGGGCAAGATTTATGAGAGTTCTCAAACAGAAGCAACAGACAAAGCAGAGCTTTTTTCCTTCTCTGGGAAAGAAATTGAAGCCAAATGGATAACTGTCTAACAAGAGGCACCGATTTGTATTTTTGTTCATTTCTTTGCAAATGTTTGTAAGACCTTTAATAAGGTCTTTCCCCCTGGCTGCCCCCCTTTCCCCCCAGCAAAAGTTAGATTCTGAAAACTACATTCAGAGGGGAAGAAGCGAAGACAATAGAAATCTGACTCGGTCCTGGCTGGGCTGGATCTCTAATAAAGCATGAAGTGAAAACAGTTTCTAAGTGAAAGATGAGCAGACTTCTTTTAAAAAAAAATTAAGTGCAATAAGGAGAAATTGTTGAAAGACTCCAGACGCTACTAATTATGGCTTAAATAAATCTTCCTGGACAGATGTTTGCTTGCTCCCACTGCGGGAAAGGAACGTTAAAAGACACGTTTTTTTTAAAAAAGAGGATCTGAGGCAAATTTTTTTTTACCTATGATTTTTTTTAAAAAAATACCCCATTTTATTCTTTGTCTGCCCTCCTGTTATCTCCCCCTCCCCCAACCACCGCCCACCGCGCGCTGAGACACCTGAAGGCTAGACATAATGATCAACAGAGCTGCGCTCGCCTCGCTGGATTCCAGCCAGGTTTTTTTCCCCTCCACAATCAAGGAGCCTGCACGCAATGCACGGCAAGCCCGCTGCTCTGCTATGTGCACATCAGACAGAAGTCTGAACCCGGCTGCAGGAAGATTAAAGACAAACACAATCCTTTTCTCCTTTCGTTGGCCCCACTCAGCTTCGACTTCATTGCGACTCGCAAATAATTGGAAAGAAGAAACTTTGTAAATATGTACACGCGCTATTGTGCAAAGCACGTGCTTATGTGCGCACACTTTCCACACAGCCTAACTATGGGCATCCACTATTTCAGATTTTACAGTGGTTTCTACTCCAGCTTTCCCGTCAGTGCAGTATTTTATGCTAAGTTCATGCATCACTTCCACAATTGCCGAGCAGCTCTTGTATATTACGTAAAGGTTTTCTGTATGTATACAAGGCACTGGATAAACGCAAATAGCATAGAGCCCTACGTCTGGAAGGCGGTCATACTGAAATACTTAAACACTTGGTTTTAGAGAGATTAGCGAGATCTCCTAGACAATTTCGTGGCAGTTTAAAACCCAGCAGCAGCCAAATGCTTTGTGGGTAGGCTGTCCGTCTGCAAACGGAAGGAGGGGAGCGTGGCCGGGGGCCGCTTTGGGCCAGCTGGCCCCACAGCCGCGGCCTGGCCCCCGCCACAGCCCAGAGCAAGGCCGCCGGGCCCAGTGCCACCGCGCCGCCGAGCTGGCCTTGGGAGCGCCCCTCTCCCCAGAAGAGTTGCTCTCTGTTTGGTGTGGCGATGGGTGGGGTTAGAGACACCCAGGGAAAAAGCAGATTCAAAGCAGTTTTTGCTGTTTAATTTTTCAATATATTCTATGTGGACCTGGTTTCTAAACGTTCTTTGGAATTGCATCATCTTCGGGTGCAAAGTAGGGTATGGTACGAATGGTGGTTATTTTTTGCTCTTCGGTATGGACTTTGTGTGAACAAGACTTAATTGAAAATACGTCTCTATATAGGCATACAAAGTGTACTGCTTTTAATTTACTCCCTGAAAAGGCTTAAACTGTATTTTAGTCAGACTAACATCCATCTTAATGGAAAGATAGGACTTTTTTTTTTTAAAGCTATTTTCTTTATTATCGCTAATAGGCGCAAATTAAAAGGGAACCCAGCTTTGATAGCCCATATATTTAGCCTTTAAAAAAACTTCCTCAGCAGCAGAGACATAAAACAAAAGGTTGCATCTAGTGATAACACTATCCACAGGCAAGGTAAAGGTTCTCGAAGGGAGATTTCAGAGGAATAAAGAGAATGAATTGATAACTACAGTCACATTTGAATTACTGTGTTTTTTTAAAAACAAGGGATCGAACACTTCTTTGAATGAACATTTTACATACCTTGTATGAAATATCAGCTAATTCAACACAATGGTTGTGTAAGTACCTACGTATAAATTATACATGTCTATATACATGACTTCAGTAGTAACAATATGCTAATTTTCTTTCTACTTTCTCTGGTGTATTATGCTTGAAAAAGAAATTTTGTCACTTAAAATTTTATAAATGTATTTCAAAATAACGACTGCAGCTACATTTTGAAATACTGACTTTTATTTTCTTAAATGGTAATGACATAAGCAATCATATTTTTTATCCGTTTCCTAAAGACTGAAATCCTATGCAAATCAATTCTTCAAGACTTCAGAAGAGATTTATATGCTACCTTGTATTAGAAGGGAGATCTCAACTGGCAATTTATATAATGTTGGTCAATGCAAAAGTATTAACCACATAAAAGTTAAGCATTTAACCCAAGCTTATGAATACAGGGCCCTTGGATCCATGTTTAGTTCAACACACTTTCCTTCTCCCAGTAAGTTCTCCTGTTTTTTGTGCATGCCGGGTGTTCAAGAGCTCCGACTAAAGTAGGTAGGAGAAACAAATGTCCAGCGTTTTTGCAAATATGACATTAGCCTCCAGCTGCTGTTGTCCAGGTACCAGAAATTTAGAGCTATGTGATTTAGCTTTTTACATGAAGAATTTATTTACTTAAATGTGAAAATTCTGACCTGTGTTTTTTGCTGACTTCTTTAAACTTTTAAATAGTTGCTGATGTCGAAACAAAGCAATCATGGAAGCTCATGCATATTTATGACTTTGTTCCTTAAAAGTTTGATGCCTATTACAGCTCGTATCTTAGCCTATGCCCTCCAATTGGTTGTGCAAACTCCATGGGGCTACTCACAGGAACTTCAAGTTCGAATTCCTAAGTCAAGTCCTCCCTATCCCTCTCCCCCCCGTGCTCCCCCCTATAGCATCTACTTGTTTGAGCCTTTCCTTGTTCTAGCTGAAGTGCAAGTTTTAGTCATAAGAATAAAGTGCTCAGGATTACTTCCAAAACTTTCAAAAGATTGGCTGTTTCACTTATACCTTTACACAGCAGAAGTAACTTGAGAGCCTACCAGAAATGCAGTCAGTCTCAATAAGGTAACGGGGTCAAACGAGCTCATGCATTACAGATAGGAAGAGGACTGCACATTGCATTTTTATAGATAAAAAGCACAGAGTGGTTTACTGTAAACAGATTTCTGTTTGATATTTTGGCAAACTGTTGCAAAGACCAAACTACAGCTGAGCCAAAATGACTTTCGGCATGGTACAGTTAGACCAGATGGCCACGTGTTCTTTTCTTATTTAGATGAGACTTTTCCTTTCAATAACATCTTTCTTCCTGACCTGCTTAAAAATTCCAGCGAATGAAATCAGCACAGGATTTTCAATTCTAATTGACCATGTGCAGAGGAAGGGCCAGTAGAGAAATCAGTAGGGCCATTGTAAGGCACACTGCATCAATCTCCCCTTTGTCCTGAATCTTTCCTAGTATGAGCTAAAATAATTAAGAATATTTCATTTATATTATTTGTACAGCAGCAAATCTAGTCATGTTCCAGCAAAAATCATTGCAAGTTCTTCTTTTACAAACGTGTGCAACAAGGAATGTCTATCACACACCAGACAAACAGGTACTCAGCATCATTTCATTGCCAAATATTCAAGAGAAATAAAAACCCTCAAGCAAAGAGTGAATAAAAAAAGGAAAGGTGTAGGTGAACTAAGGCATGATGAACTGTTTTCCCTTTTCTAGTGAGATCAGAAAAGGGGAAAGGAGATGGTACCTAAGGAAAAAAACATTAAAAAAATAGAAAAATATAATTTTAACTATCCTAAGTACCCACTAAAAACATCTGAAATCTTCAATTGCTATTAAAATGCCTACGCAGATTTTACACACACACACCACCCACAATAAGTGGGTTGTAGATCATGGTCTCACTTGTGTCTGAGAGCTACATGCAAAGTACAGACTGTAAATACTGTACATATTACACACAAATATTATCTACAGACATATGCACATAGATTGCATCCTAACAGTCTTAGATACATTTTTTTTTCTTTTTTTGATTTGGTGAGATATCACCTGTGGACTAATATAACAATGATTATTGAGATTTAGCAAGCCAAACATGCAGAAGTTACACGACATCCCACCTATACATTTACGTAACGCACAGATAATGTAAGCAAATAGAAAGAATCCTTTAGAAGGAAAGGAAAAAAAAGACCAACTGAAAACAATGCAGAGCAAGGTGTTTTTGTTTGTTTGTTTTGTTTTTCTCCCCACAGGATAAAATTTGGCAACAGATTTGTTATTACTATACCATTTTATACAAATTTGCTCAACTTTTTCCGGTTTAGTTTAACATTATGCTTGAGCGGTTGATGGTTTTAGATTATCACTGTAAGCCTGAACCAAGAATCTACCAAACAGCTCTAGAAAATACTTATTGAAAAATAATTATGAGAATGGTTTAGGTAAGATAACCTTCTGTTCTTCAGTTAAATCAGTTTATCATTAAAACCCAAATCACTTTCTAAATGTAAAGTGGAAAAAAAAAAAAAAAGAGAGAGAAAATACAGTGGGCAATATGGCCTTGGGTGTATGTCAAGCATGCAGTCCAAGTAATGTGCATGAAGAAACATGCCTGAAAAGATAAAACAAAGCACAGACTTTGGGACTGGCCAGGCAGACGTGGTAAAAGGTCTGGTTTCAGCTCTCCAGCAAGATGCTTTATAGCCTTGGGCAAATCATTTAACTGCCTAGCTTCTCATCTACGTCATAGTAGTAGAATTTGAGTTTTGAATACATGGTTATTATTGTGAGGCTAGTATTGAGATACCACAGCAAAGTGTGCTGGAGACACCTCAGATGCTTGGAAAGAATGTAAATTCCAGACAGAACAATAATCTTTTTCTCTCTCTCTATTTTTTTTATTTTATTTTTTTTTGTGCATGCGTGTTAGATCAGGTGATTTTTGCTGTGGTATTTCTATAGCTATAGATAAGCAAGACTGTTTCTCAAGAGGTTCAGATAATCAGTTCTAGCTTAATTTTCATTTACTTGAATGTTCTATTTTAACTTTTTGATAGCAAACAACAAAACATCAGAATATAGGATAAATAGAAGATACTACTCCATCTGTAATGATGCTCTATATTCAGCATATCGCACTGCCATTCAAGACCTCACTCTAAAATGCTGACTCCTGTAATGCTAGCTAAAATGCTGGCTTGTTTAACAGGCAGTCCCAGGATACAGTGACACTAACTGCAGGCCAAATTGCTGCACTGCATGACTTAGAGTACCAAATGCGAGTATCAGGTATTTACCTCCTGTACTTGTGTACGAAAGCCCTGATCATGTAATGGTGTTGAGCATATTTTTACTTTTAAAGCCTTAAGGACAACTAGTGAACCACTTTCTTGCTCAAAGTTCAGCCTATGCTTTAAGCATTGTGTTGAAATAGGTCTTAAATGTCTATAGAACCCTTCGCCTTTACAGTGAGAAGTAAATACCCTTGGCTGTGTTCTGCCCCCTTAGCTGGTGGAAGTTAAATTGTGTACTCAGTTTCACATTTCTATTTCTATTGACAATCTGATGCCACCACTAAACAGATGGCATTGGAAAGCCCAGGGCAGCAATTCTAAAGTCACTGCGCAGGAACAGAAATCAGCGGGCCTGAAGATCATGAGATTTCACAGAAGATTTTCTCAGGCCGCCATTTTGTGATTAACTGAAATTATGGTGTCGCACACATGGAACTGAAAACTTTTTCCTCCATTAGCAAGTATGGATCTCCATGAAAACAAAAAAAACATTTTTCAGCTGAATGTTTCTATTAATATTCATCACAGTATGAAAGAAATACTCAGACTTTCAGCTGTCTTTTGTCAGTGCTGTTCAAGATCTGCGAGAACGCATCAACAAAATGGCAGCGTGGCAGGTCTGCTGGCTGTCTCTTGGCTGGTTTGCAGAGAAGGTAGGGTGGTGAGAACCGGGCGAGGGGGAAATATCCCATGTGGAAGCACGGCCTGGCACGGTGCTCAGAGCAAGGAGGTGAAGTCAGCAAAACATGCGTGGTTACGTGCAATTGATGAGCTGCGTTTCACCAGCCTATTTGTACTGTCCAGGCTCCAGACTATATTAGCAGTCTATGCAGTTCCTTAAGCCTTGGGATGCGGATAATGGGATTGGACAAAATGATTAAAATCAGTTTGGTCTCGTGATTTCAGCTAGTAGTGTAATAGAGGCAAAACTGAAAGACTCAATTGTATGATAAAAGTACAAGCACGTCTTTGTGTTTTACCTCTACATTTTTGCAGTTTTTAGAAATAATTGGTGAGGGATTTTTTGTTGTTGTTGCTGTAGTATTAAAAAAAAAAGCAACAATAGCAAGCAACATGATCATTTTCTTGCAACATCCCAATTGAAACTGATTTTGTCTATCCAAACAAGCAAGCTCAGAAGAAATTGCAAAAATAAGTATTATATTACATATTTTTTGTAAAATCTCTAGTTAAGAAGCTTCAGGAAAAGGATGCATATAACTGCCTTTACAAAAAAAAAAAAAAAAAATTCGTTTTCCAGAATGCCTTATCCATGACATGTGTTTGTGCTTCTGTTTTCAAACATTATTTTTAGTTAATCTGAAACCACTTTTTAAGAAGATAATTTGCAAAAGAGAAGGTTTAAGAAGATGAGAAGTCTAGTGAATTATAGTGAAGGAGAAAAGTGGTTCTCAAGGTTGATTAAAAGACATAAAAAGGGTTAAAAATTCAGAACTTTTTGTAAGAATTAAAAATGAAAGAGAGCTAAAAAGGGGAAGGGGGAGGAGGGATGGGGGAGCTAAGCTGCTGGTGACTTGAGTGTATTTATGGATTACTATGTCCTGAAAAGAAGAAAACCAGAGTTGTAAGATGACACTGCAGGGGTTGTCTGGACTTTTCACCGAGTGTAAAGTCTGTTTAGTCAGTGTCTTAATGCCTAATGCTGACCTTTGCCCTCTTCACTCCTCCCTGCTCCAGGTGCAACATTTTTGCAAGTGCTTTAACATTATTGGAAAGTTTGTGCAGGTTTCACATGCTGCAAAGTGCAAAGACTTTTACGCAACAGTATCCATTACACATGCAGTATCAAGGCACAGCAATTTTTTAAAAATCCTAAGTACACAAAATTATTTTATGCATTTTCTGCTAATAGTTATTAATGCACTAAGTTAATAAAAACAAAAGCTTCTTTGAACGATACAGAATTTGCACAATTCTATATAAAAAGATACAAGATTAAGTTTAAAGCAGTGTTGCATACTCCCCAGCGCCGTGAATTATAGCAGGAGTAAGCAACGTATGCTGGCAACTCTATTGATCTCTCTTAAATTAATTCTCTTTGCTATGGAAATGGGAGACAAAACCAGAACCCATTGCTTCAAAATAGCCAAGGTACTGCAGCTGATTTTTGTCTGAAAAAATTGATTTCTTGTGGAGAAATCACACCAAAAATATATTTATTTATAAATATAAATAATGTCTGAACAGATAAATTTTAAAGAAAAAAACAGTACTTTTAGTCTAATGATAAAAAAGAGGTGAACTATATAAAGTCTGTATAATTTACACTTTGATTTACATAAACAAGCAGTATAGTAACATGTATATTAAATATGAGATGCTATATATCTGCAGCTGTCAGTGATTCACATAACAAAAGATGGCACATACATGCGTTATTCACCTATGCATTATATTTAGTAGATGGTTGCTAAGATTTCTCAGGACTTGCAATTGGACTTTGCAGTAGAGAAAGTATAAACTGAATATCATCATCTTCGAGACCATTACAGATTTTGTGTTGTTTCAAAAAAAAACCTAGTACAATGGTAGTTTTCTGCCACTGCGTCAGGGAACCCATTTTGCACATTCATATTATGCTGATAGCTTCTTGAGATGCGTACCTGGCATTTAAGATCCCTTTCTTCACCTTACGATACCATTTACTAAGATGTACTCCAGGTAACTACAGCATAAATCTTACTGGAAATGCAGAACTCCAGTACATGTTTCATGTGTTTTGCGATCTATACCAGCTAACTATGCCTAAGAAAAAAATGGTATTATGATTTAGACATTTAAAGCTTTAAATAGCTAACTAACTTTCCCACATTCATTCTTCTCTGAGTTATGCTGCATAACATTCATTAAGGTGGAGGAAAAGAACAGAGGGAAAGGGTTGATTTGAAAAGGTTGAAGGTAGCCTTTATGGGGAAACTTACTTTTTCAGAAGTATCTAGCCAAAATAAACCAAGATAACACCTCTTCTAGGTACAGAATTACCTCAAGGTGACAACTGCACAAGAAGAGGTCTGATGAGGGTTTACACTGAGAGAACTTCCATGAAAAATGTGTTTGGGTTTGGACTAGAACATTATACCTGGATTCCAGACGTGACGAGCAGCCTGATTTTCCTATGACATCTCTATAAAGTTAATTTAGGCCATCTTCATTTGCTAGATAGTTTTAAGGGGTTTGGTTTTTAACCACAAAACAAAAATAACACTTACTTCATGATCTTACTATACTAGTTTATTCTATGAGTATGAGTAATTCAAAGGATCAAAAATTCTGTGAAATGTCCCAAAAGTTATATTCCTTGATTTCATTACTAACATTTGGACTACAAGAGAATCAAGAAAAAAAAATTTTTTTTTGTATGACAGACTATTTCTAGAGCTGGGTAGCTTTATCTCAGCATGTAGAGTGCTCCTGTTCACAGTGCAGCTGCTAACAACTCATCAACACTCCTTATTTAAGAGTAGGTTACAATTAGAAGTCAAAACTTTAAAGCAACCTGAAATGTTGTTATTCTTTGTAAACTATACAACTGGAGTTGATTTCTAGCCAGACTGTATCCCTTTGCTCCTGACATTGTTTACAAGACACATATTTAGTGCAGGTGGTACTCTCCTTAATTTCACTGAAGGTCAAGTGTACTTGTCATAATTGTATTTTTCGCACAGCTGAGAATTCAACTACTTCTGTAGACTGAAAACAGACATTGTTTCTGTGAGGGAAACACACAGCACTGAAGAGCTGGTCTTGAAATAAACAAAATGAAGTAATTTTTCACACAGTTTTCTCCTATCTCATCAAGATCACCAGTTCTGAGGTTGCTCTGTATCAGTGGGAACAGCCATTTGGCTACCACCACTTAGAGAACATCACAATTCTTTGTCTGGAAAAAGTTGTTTCAACTGTCTTGGTTTAGGTGGCTACAACGAATCTTTTTCAAGACTGTGATTGGATATAAAGTTCTTATATGTCTGCAAATGACTGATCTTGCAATGGCTTACAAATATAAAACCTAATAAAAATGCAAAATTAGCCAAGTTCCTACTTTAAGTACAGAAAAAAATAGATAACCAAAAATATAAATTGATTATGCCTTCTGCTATTTTGGAATGTCAAAATAGTGTCTTTCAGAGAAGACTCACATAAAGCTTATTCTCTGTAAATTCTAAACTGATTTGTTACAATTGTCACACACCATACTAAATCTGCAGAAAAAAAGGCATGATAGAAATAGGACTATTCATGTGCCTTGATTCATTTGCCATTATGAATTATCAGTCCCCTCACAATTTAAAAAGTCCACCTAATAGAAATTTTTCATTTAACCTTCTTTTGCTGTGAGTACACATTTCCTTCATCCTCCAACTTATGACCATTCATAACTCCTTCCTTACAAGTTTTACCCGAAGAAAGGAAATTAAACCAACCATTACTGAATTGTGCTTGTTTTCAAAGTTATTTTCCATGTTTGTTGAAATTAGATATATTGAAAAAACAGGTGTCTCCTCCTGCAATTTTTTTATAATACGTCAGTCTTATGCGACACTTAGGGGAAAAAAAATTCTTCCAGTAAACAAATTCCTAATGTATCATAGACACGAAAGAGAAGAAAATATAACGCAAGTCCACCACCAGGGTCAGAGCTCAGGTGTTCTCCAGAGCATCAGCTCACAAAATTCTAAAATAAAATAAAATTCTCCTGGTGAAAATCACTTGCTGATGAGCTGCTCCTCACCCATCTCTTCCACCCCCATCCAATCTGCTTCCTTCAACTACTCTGTACTGCATGAAAATTGTGGTATTCCCCTGCAAAGGGTGCACTTAGGATGTAAAAACTGCATCTAGTTACCATAAATAGGAAAAGTTACTTTAGATGGATTAGTTTTTTTTGTTTGGTTGGTTTGTTTTTTTTACTTAAAAGTACCCATGCAAGTAAAATAGTGCCCATGTGGGGCATTTGCAAAGATATACATTGTTGTTAAATTCAGACAAAGATTAGGATTTCAAATCTGCATTTTCGCTATTAGTGGAAAAAGCACATAAATCACCAGCTTGCAATCTGAACAATCTCTTTCATAGTTTCCCTACTTGCAAATTTAGAGACAACTTTCCTCAAAACAGAAAATAGCACAGTAAAGAGAGAATTTAGTCTCATGAAATTTCAGTGAGTCAAAATGTGGGACCATCATTACTTTCAATCTGTGAGATTCATTTGACATTTTGTTTCTAGATCCAAGTTTCCTCTTTCCTCTCCTTGTTGGTGACTCATGTCCTTAAAAAAAAAAATTAGTTTGTTTTGTGATAAAATCCACATTTCAATTCTATAAATCACATTCCAAAAAAAAAGTGTGTGCATGTGTGAAAACCCTTTAACCAGTGTCCTCTGATTGTTTTGTATGTATGTTCAGGGAAAAATTAAACTTAACTTAATTTAGAGAGTCATTCATCATGATGATTCTACCAGTACCAGCATTCTAGCTGAATTTTTCAGGCTTGGTGGCAAAATTTGGGTAATGCATTTGAGATCTTTTCCAGGAAAAATCTATTGGTCATGTTAATGAAGTGAAACCTTAGTAACTTAAAAAGGCAATGAAATTCACGTCTTTTTCAAAGAGAAATTAAGAATTATGAAGTTTTTGCCAAAAGACAAATTTAACTTTATTAAAGTTCAGACTTTGTCTTGTACAAAGAAATTGGTCAAAAGAAATGTTGCATCAAGTTCATGAGCATATTTCTTAGTTATGTGACTGTTTGAATTGGTTCTCCTAAGAAGATGGCAATGTACCTGTTCCCGTTCAGCCTGTTTTGTAGCAACTAGCTCAGCTGTGGTGAAACTGAATTAGGGTAATCCCCTAAGGAAGGCTTCAGTGGGTTAGGACTTCATCATGTGTTTTCAGCACACGTGAAGATTCCTGGTGGAAGGAGACTGACACCTCATATAAACAGATTATGAGAACCAAAAGACCACTGAATTCACTAAATGGACTTCACAGAACTCAAAAACTTTTTATTGTGTTAAGACCTAGCTCTCTGCTTTGTCCTCTGCTAGGTAAAGCAGTGCGTAGTGCCTATGTCCTCTCATTTTCTTCTCTTCTTTGGGATTTACAGAGAACAGACAGCAATGATTTCCTGCTGGATGCCCTTGGGATTCACTGTGTGCTTTGGGCATTGAGGGGAGAGCAGAAAGTCAAGAAAATTTGAGATTTTTATGGGAGAAGAGGTTGTGGCCTTTGGCTACTAGATCTTAATGAGCTTCCTGCTTCTTTTCTCCTTAGCTTTCTACAAAAGGAGGTGGTGAGCATAAAGAGAACTGGAACTGTGCATCCCTTCTTGCCAAAGATTTATCATACGGTATTTTATATTTAGAAACTTAACTTGGCTGGCATTTCTCCTACTGCACAAATGTAAAATGAGTGAGGTTATCATAGCATGAAAGAGAAATGTGGGAGAGAAGACCTACTTTTCAATTGTTCTATTTGAAAACTCATACTTTATTTCACAACAAGCAATGAGATTCACTTAAATGTATTCAACATTGGAAGAAACTGGGCATTCCTCATTATGTGAGAATATTTCTGAATGAAGACCTTCTGTATTGTTTTCCATTTCCTTAAGAAGGCCTTAGACTGTACCAGCTGTCTAAACATATTTACAGTCTCCGCACTGCTGCAAAACCACTGTAGTGGAATTTGTGTAAGGGTCAAAGGTAGCATAACTGAAGAGTTCTTGTTTGGGGGTTGCTTTTTAAGAGACAAGAAGATAGCCATGCATTTTCTGCAAGCATAGCTACACATATAGATGGCTCATTGTAGAAGCATTTGTTAATCTTGATTAGAGATTCAACCTTTCTAAGTGACTGTTGATCATTTGGGAAGCTTTATTTTTTTTTTAAATGTAGTTCTACATTTTGTAGCTTGCTTTTGACTTACCTATTGCTCTCTACTCCCTCTTTCCTTTCTTTTTTTTTAAAATTTATTTATTCAATGCTAGTTGAACAACAACATCAAACCCCTTCTCTCTCAGTGTACTTGCCAGATTAATTTTACCTTTACTTATTCACTGGGGGGAGGGCGGGGAGGAGGGCAGTACACGTTTTGGGTAAGATGATAACAACATCTGAAGCCAGGAGCTGAAATGAGATCAGATCAAGCTTACCTAAATGCAGATAAGAAATTTAACTGTTCACTTGAATCAAATGCTCAAAATTTGAAGGTTAATATAATTTATGAAATTTCTATTTGGAGAATCCCTCCCCCATCCTCCAGGAAAGACATCTGGGTAGCACTGAATGGAGTTTAGTGTTTGAACGTCCCATCTGGTTTCATCATGTTAACACATGATTCCAAGTCATTCAAGAAGTATGAACAATGGATATTGTATTCCATATGCTGCCATGTGGATTTAATCTTTAAAAGATGGTGGCACTGTAGAACTCAACCTTTTAGTAAAAAAGGTCAAAACATTTAATGTACAGCAAACTTATTTCCCATAGTCTCAGGAATGTCGAATTTTATCTTACTCTAAAAGCAATAAGCATAAGACACCTTTCTTATATAGTACCATTCCCATTCTTAACCATCATATCTTGATAAATCAAGAACACAATTCCTAAACATGGCATCGAAAAGAGACATTATGACAGATTTCCACATAATTTCATGGGAAATTATTTCATTATTTCAGATGACTTCCACGTTGCTTAAAAGCAAATGTTGAAATTTGCTATAAGGCAAATGGAAGATGGGCACTTTTGCCTTCCATGCCTAGTAACTACCTTTTACTGGAAATTAACAAAACCTACAAAGCATCTCTTCCAAATAAATGGTGAGTGTTTTCATCAGACCAGTATTACTCTGTCTCAGTGATGTTGAAAAGAACATCTCATTCCTCTCCTCTTGAATAAAAATTCAAATTTAAATTAACATCTCTTATTCCAAAACTTTTAATACATGTATTTCTTCATAAAAACGACTGACCCAAGGTCCTGTAACAGTGATCTCAACAAGTATTTTCTATATTTATTAATTCATCCCTAGTAGGAGTAAATATTCAATAAGTGCCTTGTTATGAAAAGTCAATAGAACTAATTCCAAACTGAAAGATCTTCATAGAAACTTCAGATGTAAGCAAGTATTTAAATATTTGCTAACTGTCCTTTAAGAAGATAATAAAAGTAGATTGTTTCATTTGAGCACTTGGAAAAAAGAATGAATTTTACCTGTTAGGGTGAGAAGATGGGGAAGTAAATAAAGAGATTTGGGAGAAAAAACATCTTTTTAATGGAATGAAGCACAGCAAACATGTTTGAAAATTTACACCATGTGTGTGAACATGTCATTTTAAAGTCACATTGCTGAATCTCAACTCACATTTTATTTTTGGTGATAAGACCCTAGAAGATGTGATTTCTCATCAGAAATCCCTGGAAATGGACTAGAAACAGGAACTAGCTCATCCTCAAAACTGTGAAGCCAGAATCAAAGTTGTGTAACAGGGCATTATAGATTTGGCTGGTAAGGAAAGACAAAGAATTCAATGGAGAACGATAAAAGAGATTAAATTACACTATTCAACATTTTATGAGCTCAGTTGAAATGAATCTTTTCAGTGTCACCACAATTACCAGCCAGCGCACAGGGTGAAGTAAGCTAGATAAAAGTTGGTGAGAAAAGCAACATGGATCATGTGACATCAGGATTTTCACACCAACATCTAAATCAGAAGTATTTAAGAGGCTATTGATGATGCTTGAAAGATCACTCTTGTAACCTTGGAAATTTGTTTATCTCATGTTGTTTCGGTTGAGAAAACCTATCCAGATAATCAGAACTATATTATTTGGAGCTTGAAGGGGCAAAAGAGGAAAACATAAATGCTCCAATTTGCATTAGGTACATGAATGACTTGTGGGAGGAACTAGCGAAGCTCACAGCGTAGTTGCATTGAAGGTTAGCTATATCAGTTGGAGATTTTCCTTAAACATATGGAGATCATATAGACTATTAGATAAGCATGTTATAAGGATTCAAGTGTCACCCCAGGCTGATTACCACAGGGAAATCATTGAACTTCCTAATTTATGAACAGAACTAGAGAATGCAAGATTAGAATACAGATGATCGAACTTTGCTGTATTTAATATGCTGTCTCATTCTTCCTATTTAATAATTAAATAATTAATTAGTGACTGTGTTCCTTGATGACCACCTTGGTTTTACAGAACTAAAAGAGAACTGTTTGGTTCATTTTGTAATACTGCTTTCACCTCTTTACAAGTAATAATGGTTGAGCACTCATTCAGTAGATTCACGCAAGCTGCAGCAGACAGCCTGTGTGAGAAAGTCCTGAGAGCGTGTCGAATTCAAGTACTCTGTCTAGAAAGGCATAGCTTTTGAGTTATCAAGACCTACTCCTTCAGTTCCTTATGTTGGCAGGCACAGAGTCTCCAAAATACACAATATTTTTCTGTCTGCAATTATTAACACAGTAAATGTTAGGAACCTCCTTCAATCATTTGTAGCACCTAAATTACCACAAGCACTCATCAGGCACTAAACAGAAAAAGGGAAAACAGAACTGAAGTACTAAACCAAACCAGTGTGAAAACACATCTAAGATCTTACATTTCTTTAGCATTATGGGACAGGAAAAGCATGCAAGAGCCTTGCTTAAAAAGAACTAAAAAAATCCTGTCTTCTCGGACTTAGAGAGTTGGTTAGGCCTTATTGGTTCCATATAAGCATTTTGCGCAACATGACTTCTCTTTTTACGGTGGAAATCTTTGACTTCTCACACAAGATCTAGAGTTACAGTTGGTTCTACTCGTGATCGGTTTTGCTTAAGATACAGCCAGAAAAATACAAAGATGTAGCAAGACTTTCCAAAGGAGGAAGAATTCATTCAATGTTGTAGCTGTTTTATGGCAAGTAGTTAGGCCACACTGGCCTAGCTAAACCACACAATCAAGTAATCAACAGCAGTATGTCCATTTTAAGAGGGCAGTAGCAGCACCTGATAGAACCGTTGTTACTGAATCAGCGCTTCTCTGATTTGTGTTGTGTGGGATGGTAACGGTAACTTTTGGTTCTAGAATGGAGTAAAGAATATGTGTTTTCCAGTACATTGTATTCAATCATCTTGCTCCTACCTATGCTAAACTTCATAAAAAATAGAATGTTTCCACTATTGTATTCTGCACTAGGAAGGATGGATATCTCAGCAGTTTGATTTAAGTTCCAGCATTAAGGTAAAATTAAGTAGCTTTAGTGAATGTGTCCACTCTTGCTGGATATCTACACAGAGTTGCCAGTAACTGAAGCTAAAAGGTTGTCCTAATATGAAGGTTTGCAAGGGCAGTCTGAATTCTGACTTGGACTTTGATTATTTGTAAATCATGGCTAGCCGTATGGAGGCTCTAAGTGCATTATGATCCAAATAACTAAATTCAAATTTAAATCTTTTCTCCATTAATGTAACTAAGACATTTGTGCACAGCAGACATTTGAAATCTCAGTCTCTCCCTCTTGCTAATACAATCTTGTTTTCCACATATAAATGGCAAGCTGCCAATTAGGGAAGTACACACTCTGCAATGCAAAGGAAAATAAGTAGATATGTCTGTATGTATAACTACGAGTCAGAGTATTGTCTGGTGCAGCTGGAGTGAAAAACACTCCAAAAAAGCTAATTACAACTCCAGTCTTTATTATTATAAGCTAAAGCCTTTGTGAGCTAGAGTTACATTCTTCACTACGTTTTATTAGTTGTATTTAAGTTTTACTTTGTTTTTCTTCTTCCCCCAATTCAAACACATGAAAATAAAATTGTGTCAAAGCCATTAAAACAAAACAACAACAACAAAAAAAAAGGCAATTTATCAAGCCATAGAACAAAGAACACTTCTCTTCATTCTTTCCATTACCTCTGTGGAAGAGCCTATGAGCTGCTTTTAGTTCTACATAGAACAATTCCAATATAGACACCACAGTTTCATTAAAATATCTACCAAAGAAAACCTATTAGTATGGACTGAAACACTTTTATAAAGCTTCCTTTTCCCTTAAGGGAGGAAAGAGCAAGTTACTGGTGAAGTCAGTGGGTGACCCACACTCCTGTTCCAGATTCAGAGTGGTATAAAATGAGAAATTCCCTTTTGCTCATTCCCTGACTGGCATGCTGTGGGAAGACACGTTAAGATTACTTCCCGTTATTCATTCCAGAGTAAAACAAAGGAAATTGATAATATTTCAGACATTGCAATACAATAACATAGAAATCTAAACAATTCTGTATGGTATATCACATACATACAGCCATATATCAACCTCAAAACCTGGTGGTAATCATCTGTTCAGCATACTGAAGAAAACATACAAAATTTACAAAACTAGGAACACCTGTGTTCTCTATCTATACTTTCTGTACAGGTACTGAAAGCATCTTGACCATCTACAAGGTCAGCACTGTTGTTGAACTGGACAAAATAAAAATACAACCATCGTCATATTCATCCTCCTCTCTAGTTAAAAATGAGAGACTGAGCATAACTAAATTGTGTAGGCTCTATAATCTCTGCATGACCGTGTTGCATGCTCTCCACATGAAAGGCTTGGCATCTTCTTGTGCCACACTGCTCAACATAAGCTGCTTTGCTGTAATTCACAGACCACTTCTGTACAGGAGCATTGCCATTTTTCATTTGCAAAAATCAACTATATGAAGTGTTAGAACTTTCAGAAATAGAAAAATGTGTCCTACTTTTAACTTAACAGAAAGCGGCATTTCATCTTATAGCCTTGCCAGTGCACTTGTTAGTAATGTGATGTGATGTGTCATGTAGGTTTAAGTGAAGTTGTTTGCCTCAAGGATCAAGTGCCACTTCTCACCAGAAATGCAAGATTTCACTTCATGTTTGACTTCTAATTCACAAGTAGTATTGCTTCTGAATATCAACTTTTCTGTCAAGCTGGAAAATAGTGATTCATGAAGTTAAACTTCAAGTGGTGTTGCACCATTTTTAACAAACTCCTTCAGAAAACATTGCTAAGGATTAAAAGGAAATCTGTGTTCAAAAACACATATACTGACTCCAAAATAGCTCTTTACCATCCAGTAGTAAATCAACTGTTTTAGACAGATCTCTTCATTCTTCCTAAATTTTCACTGAAATATCATGTGGAACAGAACAAATTTTCAACTCTAAAATAGAAATTTTGTGGGCTGGAAAAAGTGAGTTTTCTGCTTTCCTGTGGTCATAAAAATATTTATCAGTTTCCCAGTTAAAAAAATAACAATGAATGGTATAGTGATTCATTTCTGTTTACGAAGGCCTTCGTATAAATCAGCAATCTAGCATTCAGTGGTCACACATATTCAACAGAGTCATGCTACTTAACCTCACCTTCACACAGGCATAACCACGTGGCCCCCATTAAGTTTTCTATGAGCCAGAAGGACCTCAAAGTTGCTTTTCAAAAAAAAAAAATCCAACGTATGCATGATAAATAACCCAAGATAGAACTATATTGACAATCTGTAGGAAAATTTAGCAAGGCATCTTATGTAGCACAGTATCTACTGCATAATTTCTAGTAAAAAGATTTTAGTCCATTTTGGACAAGTGCAACCACTTATGCCAACTTTTCAAATTAAAGATCTGGTAAAACCAGTTAATAAAAACAGAACAATGCCCTAACTAGTCTTTCAGATAATGTAGTTAACTAAATTTTAATAACAGAACTATAACATCACAATCCACACCCACCTATATATATTTAAAAGAATAGCAACAATTAAAAAGGTATGGAAATTTATTCAGGGGAGGGGCTTGCTGATGAGCAGAATTTTGGAGGAAGAGGCAAAGGAACAAGAGAGTCAGCTCGCTGCCTAAAATAACTCTTTTGCTGCCAGAAGATTTTGCCTTCATAAAATAAGTGGCACCTAGAGCAAACCAGACCAGATAAAGATTTTCTCAGCCTTTGATTATGACCAGAGCTAAGCAAATAAGTACTTGACGAACCCTGCTGAATAATCTTTTCCTGTGTCTTCGAAGCCTTCATCATGGCATGATAGGTATCAAGGCTCAAGAGTTGCTACTTTTATTGAAAAGCATCTTCAACAATTACCGAAACTATGGTAGGCTGCCATTTTCCAAGTCACGAAACAATGCTGTTTGGAAGTCAGGCATCTCAGGGGACTTCACTTAGGAAAAAAAAAAAAGAAAAAGAAAAAGCTTGTAGCCTTAAATCTTCTCCTAGAAAGTTAGGTATACCCTTGAAATAAAAGTGCTGGGGAGTGCTTCAGAGGATCTGTAGAGATTGATCTGTTTGAGGTGTGAAATGAAGGAAGTATTTCTAATAAGTACAAAGCCCATATGGATATTTTGAGCTAATATTTAAGACAGTTCCCTTAAAAGAAATTGCTCACTGTGAATCATGTACTGGACTTGCTTTCATTGATCTTTGCTATTAGCAAGTTGCCTCAGAAGATTAAAAAAGAGCCTGGTCATTATAATATCCAAAAAAGAATGTTGTCCAACAAAAGATAAAGCTCTTTCTTTACAAAGCAAAAACCAAAAAATTAAAGGATTCCATGTTTAAAAGAGAACTACATGAATATTTAACAAATATATTTTCCTCTATAGTGTGCAAGTCAAGGATATGGCACTGTGCTTGAGAATAAAAGGTAAAGATGGACTAAAATTTGTTCCAGGCTCAAATATGGTTTGTCGTGAGTCTCATAAACATTAGATATCTCTAGAGGTGGAAGAACAAAACCAAACTTGAATATACCCGCTACTCCCTACATACTTCAAATCATTCTGGTAATTTAGGTTGTTAATACATATGGATTTCCTTTTATGGCATGGATTTTTATTGAAGGATCTCCATGCATTTTAATGCACAGTGTATTAATTTTAAAGAGAGAATCATTAAAAGATAATCATATATATTTAAGAAAAATGCTTTAAAGAGTCAAACAAATCAAAAACTAATGACAGGAACATAGAGCAGGTTTCAGTTCACTGAGAGCTACTTGCGATTCCAGAGAAATTTTGTCCAGAAGTTTGCAAATGTGAAGAGTCATCATGCTCTTTTGCAATGCTAGAGGTCAGTAAGTTTCATGAGGATGTTTTTGCTGGATTTTTTTTTCTAGTTAATAAAATTCAAATGAACTCTTAAAACCTCTTCAATGAACCAACACATCACTACATCAGGCTGTATTATCTGCAGCACCAGGAACATTTGCCAGGGCGTATGCTGTTGTGCCACCGTTATCAGAGCAGCTTGTGAAGGAGGAACAGGGCCAGAGGCCAAATTCTTTCAGCTAAGACTCAGTGTAAAGCAATATATGCCACCCCTGTAGATTCCTTCCCCCTCCCGAAGCCTCCCCTCAGCTATGACCTTATTGCAGGTGAAAAGCAGATCTACATTCTGGAAGCAAAACAAGATGGACAAGAATCACTGAAAAGTATTTCAAGTCCTAACTTGAAAGCAAGTAGTATTAACATGTTGATGTCTATATATGCTAATTTAATTAGTAAAGCGAAGGTACTATACACCATACTACTGAGAAGCAAGACTCATTGCATGCACCAAAATATTATTTGACATACTGTGAAGAAAATGATTTACTAAAAAGCTTTTTGTTGAATAGTATGATTTATGTACTCATGAAACAGGTTTGGCCGTATCAGTCCCACTTCCTATGCTAATTCTACTCAAGGAAAATGTATTGTGCAGAGCTTGGCAAAAAGAAAAGTGTAAAGTCTGTGGTTTTCTTATTTAATAAAACTCCCTTCCTGTAGCATAAATGAAGGCTTCTACTACACCTGCATCAAGTATACAAGCTAGTGAAGGATGTGAACTTGCCAAAAAATAAAAAAGTGCTGGCTACTTACAGAAGAGAATAGAACCTGCTGTTTATGAGATTGGAAAGTGTTTTCTTATCCAAAAATAAAAATAAAAACAAATCCACTTATTTAGCTAGTCAAATCATATTTAGTTTACCAGTGAGAAATACTGTTTCTGGAAGGGAACAGCTCAAGGTAGTTATAAAAACTTTTTAGAGAAGATTTTAGCAAACAAACAGGAGTCTAGTTTCATCATCGTATATGCTCATCTCTTGCCTTGTCCAGAAAGAGTTGTGCTTAAAGGAGAAAGAACTTCATACACATTGACTTGATGTGTCTGAGCTTAAACTGCTTAAACTAATACATCAAGAAGTAACCGAAAGGAAGAGAAAAAAAAAAAAGCTCCTTGATACTTCATATACTTAAGTATATCTTCCTCTGATTGACAGTGGTACAGATCAGTTTAAGTCTCTGATGGTTGAAATGGGGATCACAAGAAATTTTACATTTGTTTTCAACTTTCTCTATGTAAAGCAAAAGTCTGTCCTTCCAAAATCAGCATCTGGAGCATGTCTGGATGAGAAGTACAGTGTTGTTTTTGTTTTGTTTTGTTTTTTGTTGTTGTTGTTCCTGCCCCCCCCCAGTCCACACTACTTCTACTTCTGTCATGGTAGAGAACACGGTAAGGATTCCTGGGGTATTGTCCTCCTCCTCAACACCTTCCAGACAGAGGGAAAGACTTCAGAGGCCTGTAGAACTCTAGAACACAGCTGTGTGAACTTTCCAAGAGCTGGCCAATAGTAGTCATGATAAATGTAAAATTTCAAGTCAATTCTGTAAGTCAATCTACTTTCACATATTTCACAGTACTTCCACAGGATTCTCACCTATACAACAATTATTTCATTTAAAAGAAGGGTGAATGGAAATATTTTTAAATTATGTGCCAGAATTGTTACTGATTAAAACAAGTGGAGCTTCCCAAATTCTGTGAATTAAAAAAAATCCTATTCTAATAGGAAGTGTTATAAATATAAATCCTTGAAGTATTTAAATAGTCTGGAACGTACTTAGAAACTTTAATATTCAAATTTGACTGCAAATGTATTTTCCTTTATTTCTATTCTAGTTTGTGGGGTTTTACTTTTTTATTTTATTATTATTTTTTTATTAAGAGCATACCACTGAATCAGAAGAACTTCTCTTTACTCCTGAGTATATTTTATAACACTGGTCACACACATAGAAGAATATGCTCAAATTACTTAAAAATCCTCAAGGACAAAAGAAATTGTGTTAAAAGCTGTGATATAATCAGGGTACCTACAGTTACTTTGAACCTTGCTACTTTGACAGAGTGGGCTTTGGACAATATCTTATTAAAAACAGCCCTCATCCTTTTAGAAAAAGTGCCCCATAGCATCAAAAAGAATTTCCAGTACTATATAAAATAAACAGGAAATTGAGAGAATAGCCTGGAAACTGCTAGTTCTCAAGAGAGTTTCACTTGGAAGCTACATATCTATAGGTTTAAGATAACAAAATTCTGATACCAATATCTGTTCCTGTTAGTACTGTACTTTCCATATCTTTTAGGTGAAATTGGGTCTATACCAGGAATCTTATTTTACACTATCCTACACTTTACTACACTTGTTAATTTCTGTGAAATACACATTTGACCAATCTGCAGGTACTGGTGAACTAAGAACCACTGATGTGTTACTGAACTGTACTAACATACAATTCAAAGAATTCAGTCTACTGGTTGACCACCTTTCATTCTAAAAGAAGCACCCTAAACATTAAAGTTCTCTTTAAGCATGCAAATGTCACATCAAAAGCCGAATACAAAGATTGTGCTCAATTTTAAAATGCCCTTTGGAATGTGCAATTGAAGATATGCAAATTATTTATTAAAAATGTTTGTGTATTGTCTCGGTAATTAGAAAAGTTTCTAAACCTAGGTCAGCATGTAAACATCTGATTTTTGAAGGTCCAAAGTAAATGAAATAAATTCATACAATTTTCTTCAAAGCTTTTCTGTGCAACAGAGCATGGTTTGTTGTTGTTGTTTGTTTTTTTGGTGAGAAAGAAAAAGCCTCTTGTCCACCATGAACTTTCCTCAGGAACTGAACTAGTTATTGCAGTTCTAAGCTAGGAAAAAAAAATCTTAACACAGTATTTTCAAATTGTACCTGAAGTATATGGTAGTATATGGTTATACCCTGAAAATGCAACTTCAACAGTTGTCTTCTGATTTTTTTTCCTATTACAATAGTCATTTGAGATATTATTTGCGCTAAGAGCTTGGGCAGTTGTGTCAAGTAGCACCACATTCCTAAAGTTCTCTTTGACAAGCCACAAGCCTAGCTGGATACTGGCATGTGTGATTCAAGGTGACAGAACTCAGTACTTAACAGGACAGGGAAATGCATTCTAAATGTAACTGAAGTCCAGTTACAAACTGTGGAGTTATATAATTCCACCAAGTCAAATGGAAAAAGCCTATGCTTGAAGTTATGCACATGTGCTCAAGTACCTCATTTAAACAGTCACTAAGCACCATATCTGCAGTAAATGTTTTAACCTAACAAGATTTAAGCAATGGAAGCAACAACGTAAATAATGCAACTTCTTTTTGGATATAGTCTGTTGCTTTCATACATTTTAACTACTATCAATGGAAACGAAAAAATTATGGGATACAACGTTGGGATATCTCCTTTGAATTTACTGAATTCCTTCCAAAATGCCTTATGGACTGACTATTTAGTATGCATCACCACGCTCCCATACAGCAACGGCTGTTAATCTTCTAAAATGTACAGAAAAGGAAAAAACATTAGCTCTACAAACAGGCTTATTTTGGTCTATTTTGCCATTTTTAGAATGTTGGGTTTTCTACAAGGGGAAGAATAATTCTAGTAGGTTACTGTAAATTAAATAGCTAAAGTAGGGATTCACTGTCTAGCATGCCTAAAAATCAGTGAAACAAATTCACTTTTCTTCTCTTTTCAAGGTCAGCCAAGATGCCATACAGACTGTATTATACAATTGTATCGCATTGTAGACATACTGAATGATGAACCTTTAATTCAACAAGCTCAGACTTAAAGTCCAGCACGAACATGGTGTTAGATGTGCTTTCCAGTGCCTCTGGATATTGTATTCAGTCAATGCCTCTCCCCTAGGAAAACAACCTCCCCCCCCCCGCCCCAAGTAACCCAAAAACCAAAATCAGTCATAAGCATGGCAGGCAGGGCAAGACTGAATTTTTGTCATTGCAATGTGGAGCTGCTGAAATGACCTTAACAGCTCAGTGAGATAACTAGCGCTGCTCTGGTTTTACACTGGTAAATCTCTTTTACACAAGAGATGAGGATGTAATTCCCCTTTTGTTGTTTAACCAATTTTAACAAGAGGAACTGGAAGGGGGGGGGTGCCAACTACTTTCTGAAAAGGTATCTTTGAGTGGAAAAGGCAATCTTCAAAAAGGAAAAAAAAATTAAAAACGTTTCCTTTCATTTCTTATCTTCCTGAAATACATATATACAGTTTGTTCCCGGAAGTGTCTGAAATGCCTTCTGGTAGCTTTTAAATAAACATGAAAAATCTCCTTCAGAGTTCAAAGAGTTTCAAATAATGACAGAGAGAAGAGCGTTCTTGGGCTGTAACACTGATGTAAACAAAGGTCAGGAATCACTCTCAATAATTAAAATGCATTATCATTACTTTTGCACTTTTAGTCTGCTATCACATAACTGAATTAAGCTTGAGCAAAGCCCTAATGTGCTTCCACAGTAATCTTTTCCTGTGCACTAATACCAACAGACCTCAGCCACATTTCTCAGCTAGGAGCTAATGTTTCTGGGTCCGTGTTACTGTTCCATTTGTCAGTAAAGCCTTATTTACTTGCTTCCTGTTATTAATTATGGGAAACGGGATCTCTTCAAACTGTAGGAGAGGCTCTTTTAACTGCTGTCTAGACTTTTCAAGACAAAATATTGATGAGCCCTTTAATGTTTGTGCAGAGACACAAACTGAGCGAAAAAAACATCGTTACCTCTAACAGCTTAAGACTCCTTATCACACATCCACACAAAAAAAATCCTTTAAATCACTCGGGCTCACATCCTTATTGTTAGTCACTGAAGTAAGGTTTTCTTTCATAGTTGGATACTTTCTTCATCTGTCACACTGATTAATTAACAGCTCACAGTATGAGCCCTGAGCTTAAATAGCCTACTGAAACGAGGAGGAGAGATCAACATTAATATTCCATAAAAAGCTAAGGAGGAAAAATGCTTTCTTTAATATGAAGGGATCCATCTTCTAATAAAAAAATTAACTAATTTATGTTTAATTACATTACACAAGGAGATGAAAGTGCATGGCCTGTGAAGGAAGATAGCAGCAGAGGATTAGGACCAAAGTTAAAGACAAAATGTTTAAATTAATCTGTTAGTTGGAAAGAACCAGGTCTTGAACACCAGTGAAATATTTTCTTCACCATTAAAAAAGCCAGTTTATCAACACAGTAAACAAGTCTACAAACACAGTAAAATTGCCTGTAGAGATATATGACATGCAATTGCATGAAATGGAGATTTTCTAAAACCTGAACACTGTAGCTTTTTTTTTTTTTTAGCTGAAACACTGGTAGTTTCTCCCCACACATACACCTTCCCTGAACTGTTACAGTCTGGCAATTATTTCAAGAGTTTGACTTTCAACAACTATGAGCTCTCCCCCCTTTTTTAGCCCCTCCAGTACTGCTGAGTTGACAAAAAATTACAGATGCAAGAAAAGCTGACAAATGACTACAAGGCCCCTCCTCTCCAGTGCCTCGACAGTCGGAGCTCCTGCCAAAACATGCCTGAAAGCTAGCAAGGAGACAAAGACACAAAGATTCCATTTTCTCGGGGAAAAGAGTTTTCACGTAGAAGCTACCAGAGAGAAGAATAATACTCACAGCACACTGACACACATATCATTTCAAAAGCAGAGCAAGAGTGTGTGTTTCATTATTCACTAAACTCAACGAATGCTGTTTAACACATAGCTCTTTTTAAACCAAAAAATGCCGGGGGGGGGGGGGGGGGGGCAGAGGTGGGAGTGGGAGCTTCCATAAGGCTGGAAAAACATTTTCAGTGGAGGAGAGCCTTAAGTTCAACAAGATCCAAGCTAAGACTTCACTGCTGTTGCTCTAAATCATCTCTTGATAATGGTGTAGTACTCAAGCAACCAAAACAAAGTAAAACCATCTTTTTTAGCTCAAAACCATTTGGATATGTTTACTATTAAAAGATTCTTCCCCCAGGGTGTCATTAATAAAGTTGCAATGAGTTTACAACCCTGGCACCTAAGCACTTCCAAGTTTGCAAGCTTTTCATCGTAAGTTTACTACTTTTGGCTTGTTCTGCTGTCGTGACTGGCACTCATCACTGAGCTGGAATGGGTCTGCCTGCGAGCAGGGAGATCAGCGGCGAGGGGAACACAGACAAGCTGAGCAAATGAAAAAGGAAGAACATGACTTCTCCTTGAAACCAATCAGGAAGTTGGGAAAGAGCACAACTGAGTGTGAGAAAATTGGGGACTATTTGAGTTTCTCATTTATTTAAAAATGAAAAGGAATGTTTACAACGGCATGTAAGCTTAAAAACTATCAATCATTTTAAGCATGATTCCAACCCATTAAGATGCAGTGGCAAAAAACAGTTGCTATTAAAGATAATGTGAGCTCCCACCAGACTGGGAATTTGGAAAGTAGATGTGTAAAATGGAGGCTCCATCACTGGTAAGGTTATGTGAATGCTCACAGATCTGATCATTACTGCTCATCAACATGGAGCATTCTTATCAAGTCACTGCTTAAAACAGCCCTTCTGTGAGGCTGCTCCCACATAAATAGCAGCAGAGCCACCTGAATTTCATCAAGGTCTTCCGCTCTTTCATCAGAAACACTAATGCAGTCTTAAAAAAAAAAAAGTACATAGAAAATATTACATAGCGAAAAGACTAGAAGTGTGATTGATGCCCGGAATTGACAGGTTTGCAATTGAGGCCAGAATACAAGTGCCAAGAGCCCTCTCCCAGATGTGCTCTGCAGCTGCACTGCTCTTGGGACGAGAGCAGGCCCCGCTCCTGCATCCGGGGCACCCGCAGGAGAGCCCTGCGGGCGGCCAGCCCAGATTTCCACCCTCTGCTCAGCCTCACATCCCCTTCCTGTAGCCCAGCCGCATGCTGTGCTATTTCCTCTGCCTGCCCAAGACCCAGGCCGCAAGGTTGTGGTGCTCTTCTCGCTCAACCCATGGTGCTGTTCCATGGCCCTTGCTCTTCCCTTCTGTCTGCTCCTGAAGACTGCTCTGATGATAGGCTTAAGAAAGAAAGGGCTGGTAATCCTTTGGCTAACTCATAAAACCACTTGAGGTATCAACTCTAATCATCATACATGATTTGTGATAAATCAGGAACAATAAGAAAACACAAAGATTATAGTAAAAAAAACCAGCCATATTCCCCTTATTTCACCTGAGGGGAAGGACAGGGAATGCAAGAAAGAACTTTGAACATTACATGTTTTGTTATAACTTTATATCTATTTTTCATTAAAATTCTTCACATCCCTTTAGCTGATCCCACTATCCTCCTACTTCGTAAGTCCAAGCATTTTTGACGTCTGCCTAGCCAGATAGCATCCACATGCTTTTTGTTCTCTGTATAATTTACCATCCAACCATCACTCAGATCACTCAGCCCTCCATCTCATGTTTCTGCTGCCACAAAATCCTCCCTGCTCAGATAAAATGCCATCCTCCCCACACACAGCCATTCGCAGTGCCACAGCAAGAGCAGCATTTCTACCCTCCTTCTATTTGGTCTCCATTCTCCACCAAATAAAACCACCAGCACCTTTCCACTTTCCATCCACGTTACCCATTTTCCCCTACAAGACATCCCCTCTCATGGCTAGCAGTATTCACTGCAACTGTTGTTTCCTCAGACAGGTATCTTCTTCATCTTGAGAGAAAAGGCTTAGAAACAGCTGTGCTAGCCCCTAACGTCCTACTAAATCCACTCTTAGACCTCCAGCAATGCCAACAAAAGCCAGCCCAGCATCAGTCAGGGAGCTGGCAGACCAAACCAGTGCTGCCAGATCCTTTCTTTGTGCCTCGAAACACCAGCTCCTGCAACTCTAAGTGCTTGGGTAGGGGCAGTTGCCCTGCTTTGTGTTTGAACAGTATCAAGCATGATGGGATCCTGATGTTGACTCACCTGTATCTACCTGTATCTACTAATCGCATCCTCTTACTGATGCAATTTTTTTAAAGATGTATTTACTTCCAAATTGTCATAAAAAGTATCCCAACCCCCTCCTGTACTCCACCCAGAGAAAGTAGAACTACAGCAGTTTAACATATAGATCAAGAGTGGTTCGATTGCCTGATTTCCAGAATTAATACAAGAGAAGACTTATGTCTGAGGGCAAACTCTGGAAAGAATGCTAAAAGGAGAGCTATATTTATTAAAAAACAAACAAACAAACAATCAAACTAACAATTAGGGGCTGCAGTTATTGACCAGGTGAAAGATTCAGAGCAAAGAATGAAATAAGAAACAAGATTTATGAATGGAGATTTACAAACATTCTCCTCTAATACAGCTGGTAAAGGCATTCTTCAGTCTGACATTACAAAAAAATCTTTTGAGAGAAAATCTAAAATCGTATCAGATTATAGAAAGACTGCAGCGGTTGAAAATACTATCACTTGATTTCACATGATATGAGTCTCTTCTCTCACTCAACTAGCATTACTTCTCTTTGAATGCTTTTAAAGATTATTTGAGAAAATCAAAATAATAAAATTATTTCAAACTATAAAGGCTGTTGGAAGTCAACATGAAATGTTGCGTCTTTGTCTAACGCCTATCTTTGCAGCCAAGTTCATTTTAATGACCAGATGTCCAGGCAATACATGGTAGAGGGTTTGAAAAGAAGACTTGTATTTTAGTTGGCTTTTGTATAATATAGACCTTCAGCATAAAATTTAACATTAATGGGCATTATGTAATTAAAGCACTGTGTTTTAGTTCCCTGATGGGTGGTATTTTTTTCCATGTACTGTAAAGTAGACACATAAAAAGTGTGAGATTTTTGAAAGCTGTTTGGAGATTTCAGCCTTGCATGTTTCTCCATTAATTGTAATGGAGTTAGTGTAGCTGCACTCAAGATGGATCTGGCATTCTCAAAATGTCTCCCATGAAACTCCATGAAGGTCAATACTACAAACCAGTCTTTTAAAGCATATGCTGTATAATTATAGTATTTTGCAGACCACAAGCTCTTCAAAAAGCAATCATTAGACCACTGAAAAGTATATTAAACCTAAAAAGAAGTATTTTCAAATCTATACCATATTTACTTGATACCAGACTTGTTCAGCTGAGTTCAATTTAATAAGCAAGTGGCTTTAACAAGGAACTTGTTACTTGAGTCTTGGCGTTTTCAATCTTGAATGCCAAGAATTAGAAGGCTTTGGGAATCCCATCGCCTGATGGGATCCCATCATCCCACACTTTAAGGACAAGGGAGAGTTATTCCATGGCTCCTCTGGTGCCTCTGAATACTGCAGGCCAAAGACATAACAGTTTTCAGAACTGTTGAAAAACTGCAAGGTGTTGTTTTTTGGTTTTTTTTTGTTTTGTTTTGTTTTTTTAAATTTCATCAGGATTGGTACATGGTACCAAAAAAAAGGTTAGACTAATACTTAGACCTGTATTTCTGATAATTTAAGTAGGATTTAAGACAGAAAATGAAATGTAAGCTCCACAAGAGCAAAAGACCATACGTTTGAGCACACGGGCTCAAGTTTTCAGAGAAGGATCTTAGCAATATTTATCTGCAGCACTGAAGAATCAGCTCATTTTCTGTCATTTTTTGTCTTTCTGAATAATCTCACAAAAACAAACCAGAACACCATGAAGCAAAATACCACAGACCTACTTATTTGTGATATTTAAATTATTGAATATGAGGCTTATTTCACAGTATTAATTTTTGTTTAATATTCTGAATAATCTATTTTCACTCAGAGCTAGCTTGAAGCACAACATACTGAAAATCCAAAGGAAGAATTAGGATAAAAAAAGAAGTAGTATAAAGATATTGTCAGACCTCTATAACGCTAGTTATTTTTCCTTAGCTAACATCAAGACCAATTATCAGCTGATCTAGTGAATATATTCTGAGCTATAATACTAAAACTTTTATTTCTTTGCCTTCTAGAGAAATCATCACAGAACTGCAGAAGAGCAAACGAAGTGAGCTGAGGGCAATTCGACCGTCTTCTCTGTCAGTTCCCCAGAAGTCTATGAAGCATATTACTGGGTCTCCAAGGTACTTCCCAGAGATTAGTTGGTCATGCTGTACAATTAGGAAGTGATTAAAACAAGCTGTTTCTTCATTATATTAAGATACTTGCAGCAGTGAGAGCCGTTACCCTCTACATGTGTACCTCTCCAAACTGAGGATATTTATTAGCACTTAATAATGATGTGTCACCTCAGCCAAGTGACGAGGCAGCACAGTGGTCTCAGGTACAAGGAAGATGTTATGAAACTCCACCTGTTTCACCTGGGCAAATCCAGTAAGAACATTTGAGCTAAGAATGCTCAAATGTATTTGAACACTATGTTTAATCTTGGGCATTTTGTTTACTTCAAACATACCTGTAAACCTTTAACAAAAGGTAATCAACAAAACATGTAGAGTCTAAATTAAAGAGATGGGGTTTAAAATGTTCTTATGAAAAGAAAAAGAAAAGATTCAACAAGACTCCACATAAATGATGCTTTCTAATAAGGCACATGAAAACCTCAGTTACAGAAATCATTATTCTAGGTATTACGTGCTATTTTATATTCCCAGCAGGATGCTTTTCATCTCATCAAGAGTTTCCAAGGCTGTTTAGTGTTTCTGTATATGCAAAACAAACTTAAGGGCCCCCCAAAAGATCTGCTAATTAAAAAAAAATGCCTAGTAAAGTGGTCAGACAGACTGGAACTCGAGTATTATAGGTAAGAGGGATGAAATGAAGGCTTGGAAACTATAATTTCTATTTCTGTGGTAGGAGCAGAAGCAGCTGTTATAGACTGGGCAAATTAAAGATGTGGCTGACTAAGCCAACAGTCTGGAAACAAGACGTTGCAAAAACATAACAGCAAGTCATCTGCACCCCACTTTTAAAAAGCCAAAAATGCTGACCATTTCTTTTTCTCCCTCCCTTCCTGTTATTCTCATCTGTCACAAATATCCTCCAGCTGGTATCCCTCCAGCTTTTGCTCACCAGTTCTTATTTCCCACCCCCGTCTTGGGGAGTTAGTAATAATTCCTGGGTCTTTGGACAAGTATTCCATAGTGGGAGTTGTCAGCAAACAAGAAAGGACACTTCTAAAAGAAGAGCAGGTGAAATAACAGAGATGCAGTTCTACACATTTATTTTTTTTGCATATGCAAGTTGTTAGTCAAACATGTAAAAACAACCTTCCCATACTGAACAATAGTTATCATTTTTACAGGACAGTTTCATCTGCCCAGTAAAATCAGCATCTAGATATAGCAATGTCTCAGATTAAAAATCAGAAAAAATGCCACCTTCTTTCTTGATCCCTTTTCTAGTCTATTTACCTTCCTTCTTTTCAAAAACAGTTAGACCTAGTTGTGCCATGAACAAATTGAAGCTGTATACTGTTTTCCATGTCTAAAAGTGATGGATGTTCAATGTATTTCTGCAAATATTACTTAACAAAAAAAATTAGCCTTTCCTCATACCAGGTTTGGACTATGAACTTCCTGTTAGAAGAAGCATTAGCTTAGCTTTAATGTCAAATGGTGTTGTGAAACTAGAATTTCTCTCCATTTATATTAGCATAAACCTGTGGACTATTTTTGATCTCAGATTATACATCATGAATGAATATCACGTGATCTACTTCCCAAATGTCTGTTCAGACTCAAAACAAGTGCTTCATTTCAGATTTGTGTGATACATTTAAGCACTGCCGTTTCAACACTACTCTAAGACAACATTAATAGTGTTGCTACATTGAAACATTGCATCATATTTGAGACATGCTGAAGCTCTCCGTAAAAATTGTTCGTTAAACACATTTTAAAATGTTTAGGAGATTCATATCTTAACTCACACTCAAAATTGATACAAGCAAATTCGGTGCCTCACTTCTTATCAGAAATGAATCAAAGTTAACCTTTAAGGTGTCACAGGGCCTTTTTCTGATGCCTTTACATGAAATAAAGCAATTGCCTTTTAGCATTTTCATACAAGTGTAAGAATATAAGAGAACAGCAAAATAATTCTGAAGGTTAAACCCCATATTCAGTACAGTTTTGTTTTTGTTGGTTTTTTTCCTCCTACTGTGAGAGTGGGTATTGGAGGAGGTTCTTCGCATCTCCTCCCACGCAGTTTCTGTGCTTCATAAACAGAAGCCAGCTGCAATTTTTTCAAGCCTAGTGGTTAGTTGACATTTACCATTAGTTTATGCTTTCCATTCTATCTTATCACAGAAGAGGGCTAAAAATTTACTTTTAAGGAGTGGAGATTAAATCTTTACATTTTTAATTCTCCCACATTGAAGGGAGGGGCCTGCAAACAAGATTTTGTGGTGGGGCATAAAGAAGGGGCAAAAGGATAAAAAAGGATAACGCTGTGCACCAGAACAGAGAATAGGACCGAGGAGTCCTGGTTTTACTGTTACTATTTTGCCTGCTGGACAACACTTTATTGCACCTCTTGACCAGTTGTACTGATGGTGTTGTTTATTTCCTTTTCAATCTCAGTCACTATCAGTCACTAAAGAATGTAGTGTAGAGTGTTGATTACATTTCTGCTTGACAAACTTGGCAGTGTTATTCAACAAATACCAAAAAAAAAAAAAAGGTTTTACATATATACCTATGATATAGCGATTTGATGGTAAAGATGGGAGAGGGGAGGTAGAGGTCTAGGACACCGCACAAAACACTTTACATCTCCAGAGCGAAGAAAATGTCAAATCCAGCTGAAAAGGTATCACATGCTGCAAACAAGTGCCTGCTGCACCCTTGTGAAAGACTACCACTACAGTGTAGCCCCCTCCCCAAATTATGATGCAGCCCTACTGTGCAATTTATAAGTCAAATAAACAGAGAAACAGCTCTAAGGTTTGTATTTTGGTGATTGTCTTGAAAATAAACTCAGTTATGAATTTTAAATATGCAAAATTCCTGTACCAAAGTATAGATACAAGACAGCAGTGTCACAACCACTATTTTCAACAGTGGAACACACTTAAAAGTATTCTCAGGCGAACAGGTATTTTGAACTCAGTGAAAATAGAGATGGCTCTCATTTAAGGCAAGTTCATACACAAAGGAATCAGGAAAGCAGAGGTGATCTGATGAACAAAACTGCCCCCAAAATCAGGAAGTCAAAAAAGTTGTACCTATAGTCATTAACAGCCCACTAAAACCTCCAGTGGGAAATTAACCTCAGAAGTTAGTCAGCCAGCAATACTGTGTTTATTTATTTAATGGACTTTTACAGAGCAGAAATCTAGAGTATGTAGCCTTTAATCTGGTGATATTTACTAACAGAGCTTTTAAAAGAGGTAACATTAACAGGATTGCTGTAGATATGAAAAGGAACTTGGAAAGTGCAATTACTGGATGGCTCCAAATTTTATCTGATCTGTTTAGGAGCCACAAAAGAAAACCATCTCAGACAGCTCACAACAGAGTGCCAGAAAATACCATGCTGTTTTTTTTTCTTAGGTCTAGGTCAGGACATTTGAAGACATCCATGACTAAGTATGATTTCTTTTTCCTGTATCAAGGCTCTCATGACCAAACACCACAGAAGCAGTTAAAACTCATACTGGCTCAGAACATCTGCAGAAACTCAGTAGTGCAGCTGTTCACTGCACGTGTTAAAACAGGCAGTACTAAAAACTGTAAAAGTGGGTCAAAGAAAAACCAAGACCTAAACCAAGAAAGACCTAAAACGAAGAATTTCACATAGGTAACTGGAATAGAATGTGAAAACAACCTTTTCTCCAGGTCAGCAAGCTGAAAGCTTTAAGGGAAAAGCAGTTTGCAGCAATCCACACACAATAGGTCATGAACATTACTTCCTTTTATTGTGTATTGCACTTACGGGGCACTAAATTTTTCTAAACAGTATCCTAAGCACACTTTTAAGTCCAGCCAACAAACATCTGAATGTCACAGCAGCCTTTTAAGAGAAAGCTTCAGTACTGTGAGTTTTTAAATAAAGACTGAAATGTTTCAAGTAAGACCAAATAGACTCCAGTGCTACCTTCTCTTGTTCCTCCAAATTGAAAATGAAGAGCAGCATGTCTGGAAAGTAGGCAGAATGTAATTAAAAAATGATCTTTTTGAAAGAATAAAGGAGAAGAGCACCGATCTTTAAATAAGGTGGAAACCCATCTGGAGATGGACAGCAGTATCTGTTTCTTTTTGTAGTGTAATGATTTAGAAGTGCGCTCAAAGACAGATCTTAGTAATAAATACTACGCAGAAAGACATTAAGTACTAAAAATGACATGCATCCTATGTAAGCATGATCTAACCATCGCCTTATTTTCCCCAGTGATATAAGCTTTCAAGAAATATGACATACCTGTGTTAAAGTACATTAAAAATAATAGTATCTTAGCATGCATGCAAAATCTTTTGAAAGACTTTACTGACTGCAGTTAGAATTTATACATCAGAAGAAATGCTATAAAAGCCAACAATAAAATTAAGGTTTTAAAAGTTTTTGTATGAACTGAAGAGAGGGATTCAGATGAATCAGATGGATTTCTTTTTCTTCCATGAAGGTCTCCTTTGGTTTCATTAACGGGATTTGGTCCTCACATTTGCATGTTTGTTGTTTGGTTTTGTATTTTAAGCAGCCCTCACATTGACTGCATTAATTCTAATTTACGCTATGCACAAATAGAGCAAAATATCAAGTACGTACATGACCGCACAGAGAGCAAGACACCTCCATGCAAGGCTCAGTCGACTAAATGCAAGAATTTCCCATTGCTCCAAACAGCTTTTCAGTCACAGCTAGTGTCTCTCTCTCCATACACGTACAGTCCTGACGCTTCATTACTAAGAACTCTACATCTTTATTATAGTCTTATTCACTAGTCAAGATAAACAACGGATCTATGCATTACTGTTAGTGCTGATTAGAAAGGAAGACCTCTATTTCAGAAAAAGATGAAAAGAGGTTTTGGTAAGTTTTTGTTCTGTGTTAGCATAAGGAAAGGTATGTCTAAATTGTTTTATTTGCTTTGGGGGAAGTAGATCATAGCAAAGGAAAGAGGAGGAGAAAACCTAGGCAACATGATTTTTTTGCAGATAGATAGTAGTCTGATAGTTAGGAGTTTCACACAGTATTGGAAACCCAGCTTTCCAGGCCTTTCTCCAAAAATAACAGAGCTTTAACATTCCAGAGGCACACCAAAAACATCAGGTTATCAACCATTCTGGAGCAGCAAGGGGTCTTTTTTCTTTTCCTCACGCAAAAGGGCTTCCCAGAAAAACGTGCACTGAAAAATGTTTCTTTAAGACATCTTTGGTTTTCCCCACAGGGGAAAAAAAAGATTAAATTTTCAACCAGATGTAGTTGCAGTTTTGTTTACATCTGCAAATGAGAGGGAAAAACTAAAATAATGAGAAAAAACACGCTCTACAAAGTTCTAGTAATACCTTTAATCATATTACAAGCTTAATGCATTACATTAATTTGTTAAATTAACACAGTTGGACTTTTAGATCAAACAGGAGAGAGAGAAGATTGCAATCCAACAAAAGCATGTTATAGAAGTACTTTTCAAAACATTCCGAGTATTTTCTTCTGCCTGAACCCTAACAAAAGGGTTTTTCCTTGAGGCAGGTATTAGGTATTTTGTCTTCATTTTTGTTGTTTTACTTTTAATTGTAACTATCTATTCTGCTTTGTGAAATACACTCCAGTCTGCTCACATGTCTGTGCATAACAGTTTTCTTAGGACACTTTTGTATTAGTAATAGTTGAAAAAATAATCCCATCACAGGTCTGCATTTTACAAAAGACCACAAGCCTCAGAAGATCACTGTGTGCACGAACTACACTGAGTGAACCCATCACATCAATCCTACACAAAGCACTGCAAAGTTCAGTGTTTTTTCTACTCTGAAAGAGTCTCACATCAGGTAGTGAAAGCTAACTCACTTTGTTCTTTGCCGGTGAATGACTTTTTCCAGCATTCCCTCTTTAAATGCGATTTACATGCTGAGGTTCTGGAGCCGCAGTACCTGCTGCTGCCAAAGGGCCACGCAGAACGCAGCGGTCCCACCACATTACCGGCATAAAGTGGGCTGGGTAGGGGGACCCTTACGAGGACCCCCACCTTCCCTTTCTCACACAGCCAACTAAACTCTCTTATAATTGATGCAGTATGCAGAAACTAGAAGGCGGCTAATTGAGTTTAAAAGCTATACAGTTGCAGACTCATTTAGGAAATGCCTCCAGGCTTGCTTGAACATTTACTAATAAAACTAGATCACAAAGCAAAGTGAATATCCAACTCGATGTACCCAAAAGGCATAAAAGATCCTTTTCTCCATGTTCTTAAGCCCACGCTAACCTCTCCAACGAAGTATGGTTCTAGAAATCTGAGAATCTCCATCTCCATTTCTCTCATCCTGAAGGCTGAGATGTATGCTGTTGGCAGTGATTAATCACAATACCAATTACAAATTTCTGTTGCAATAATACACTACACCTGAAATCAAGGCCCTGTTTTCAAGGCCCTGTTTTACTAGATTTTGTTTAAAAATGCAGTTTACAGGCTAAGAAGATTATGAAGACAAAAGAGAAATGGCCATACAATTTAGGAACAGAAAAGAGGCTCCTTGATTCCCAGGTGACTGAGCCCCTAAACCACATTTCTTGTAAAGCATGATGATTCCTCTACAATGGAAGATTATGTGCAGCTGACATGAAGTAGAAAGGAATTGATAGTACCCTGTATTTAAAAGGCTGAGTTTAGGAAGCATAAATGCATAGATGTTTCATCCTCCTGTCTTTAAGCTAGCGAGTTTAAAAAATAGTTTTTTGTTTACATTAGACATTTCTGTTTGAGGGAGAGGCAGATAGAAACATCATTAGCCCAGCCATTCTGAAACTTTGCTTGCTATATGTACGTAAAAGTCAATGCAGAAGAGTGCAATTCTTATCATGCACCTTTAAAGACAAAGTAAAGATCTAGGGCTGGTGACCTCAGCATGTGAATCCAGCCTTTAAACTAAACTAATCCCTTCAGGTCCCAACAGAGCATGAACTGCAATTAAAACTATAGATTCAGTTCTCAGGTGATGAGTCCATGCTGTGTTTCATACAGCTTTGACTACATTGCTGTTATCCTGATAGGTGGGCTACGGATACAAACCTTCAGCGAGCCTTTTTGGCTGTTTCTAGGAACACTTCCACAGGAGATTCCCCCTTTTTGACACGGGTACAAAAGCCATAACTCACGCTTTTTATAAGTATGATTCACAATTGACTAAGACAGAGGAATCTCACTCAACAGTACACTGTTCACTAGATAGTAAATAGAAAGTGTTGAGTTTTTCAAAAAATTAAAAGTAAAATAAAGCTTCCTCACCTCAAAATAATTTTCAGCTTTCTTCAGAGCACCACTAATGCTATCGTTTCATGATTTAATAGACAAAGGTCTTTAATAGACAATGGTCTGATGTTGTGATTTATTTGGTTTGGGTTTTCTGATCCTTCTTAAACTCATGGTGCTCATGATTAATATCCTTGGGATTAAGAGGTGCAGATTTCCCAGTAAATTGAGAGCTATGTATCATCACAGGCCATAGCACAGAACATCCAAGGAAAAAAAAAAAAACAGGGAGAGCCTGTGCAAAGAAATTATTCACACAGTTTCCAAAAGAAAATAAGTTTTCCCTCCCCTTTAACACCTCTCAAAATTTTCTTATTTATTGAGAGAAAAATAAGGTTAATTGTTCCCCACCACCACCTCCACTTTCCCACGTTGTTCTGTATCCACAGATAACATAGGAAGCTACCATTAGAAACATCTACACAAGTGACAGCACCTATGAAACTTCCTGCCATTGATGAGCTGCCTACCAAGGCATTTCAAGTCACGTAAATGATTTGAAGGAATAGTTTAAAACAAAATCCACAAGAAGAGTATCCATAATATTTAATGGAATAATTAGGTGTGAAAGGAACCCAGGACCAGCTCCCGGCCCAGGTTCTGAAATAATGCTAAAAACTAGGAAAAAAATCACTGTTAGCGTTGTTCTCGCATTCTTTCAAACTTTAAGCTTTCAGAGTCCTGTAAGAACAGAGTGGGAGAAACACTGGAGCTGAACATCTAGATACACTTCCGTAAGTGGGTTTTAATTCTCCTTTATATACAATGTAATCACAACTAAAGCAAGTAGCATGATGAATAGAAGGTTTTGATCATTGTCTTTTCTACTTTGTCTCATTAGGTACTAGACAATTCTTCCCTTACATGGGATTCAAGACGCCATTATTATATCCTCAAACCTAACTACTGCTTGCACCCACTTGAGTAATATGAATACATGTAAAAGACTGCTTCCCAATGTAATGGTTTATTTCACATGCTTAATCCACATCGCTACAGCCATACTGAAAGTATTTCAACAGATATAACTTATCAGAATGTCAAATTATATCCTGGCTGTCCAACAGTTACAGCACCACTCCATACAGCAAAACAGGAACATCTGGGATCCTGCTTTCATGATGGCAGCTGGGAGTGCACTGCTATATCTGGAAGTGAACTGTGCTCTCCTCAGAGTTTTAATTGTTACAGAATATACGCAGGACTTTTAGAAAAGGAACAGCCATTTTGGTTTCTTGAAGGATTACTTGTGTTCAAAGCATTATTTTTAGAAAAGTTATCTGAGTATATGATATGCTTGCATGACATGGAGACATTGTGCATGTTCATTCTGTATTTAAAACACAGTTGAGCATGGAGAATGGTTTCATTTCAGAAGTTAAGAAATTATTTCTTAAATAGTGCTAAACCTAAAGATATTTTGTGTGTGTTTTTTTCTTTGTTTGTTTTTAAACCAAACACACCAGTAGAGTTTTTTCACTAACAGATGTTTTGATCTTTTAGGAAAGTAAAAAACGGTTTGGAAAAATGCTAGCCATTACTTCTTTCAAGTTGTCTTTTGCTTTCACATTATTCCTTGCAAAGGCTTTTTGGCAATAAACATAAGAAAAATTACTCATTTACCTTCAACCAAACCCTGTTATATGACGGGAAAGTGACCACTTACAACCTCGGTCTATATTAGGTAAATGAAGCCAGGCAAGATTAAGTTCTTACTATAAGAATAGTATAAGATAAGTACCTATCACGCCCTCTCTAGCTTTCTGCAGCACACATGCACACTTTACCCACACTTTGTTTTTTTTCAGTTAAATGAGGGGATTGTGACTCACTAAATATTTCATTATTATTCATTTATCTTTGCTGATTCCTGTAGGACTATATGTACCGGATAGTACTTAAATATTATCAGTCTGTTCTGCGTGGAATGCATGCACACCTTCCTAGCATCACCAAATGCTCTCAAACGTAATTACTAGTTAATCAATGAGCCTTTTAGTTAGTTAGAATTTTTCTCTCCACTTCTCAGAAACTGATAATTTTTTCCACTGATTATGCTGTTACAATAGTTTTCTAATATTTATACATAATCCCTCTGAGCAGTATGAAGAACATGAAGGCCAAGAATAGGGGGGAAGATGATACAAAGATGCTGTAATTTTTTCTTCATCATTTTCCCTAAGTTTTCTATTAGAACAAGTTGTAAGTTATATATCTGAAGACTACATCCATGATCTGAAAACACCAGACTTTGAAAGAAAAGTCTGTGACCCTTCACAGGTATTAGCATTTCGGTTTGGGAGCAGCTGTTAAGATACTCCTAAGCTCTTCCAGACTTACTCTTCTTATAAACACTTCCACTAGCTTGAAGGAGATTTCAGCATAGGTAATTAAACTCTAGGTAAATCTTAATTTTCTATGGGTTTCAATAATTTGGGGAAGGAAACACTAGCCTACCAACAAAGCTGTTGGCAACATGGGTGCTAAGAAAACATTATTATTCAAAAAAAAAAAAGCAAAAATCTATGCATTTTCAAAGTAGTCAGTCACCTTCAACACTATTTTTCAGCATTTGACATATGTAAATTTGATGTCTACTGTAGAGGTACTTCTGTTCATTTTATCTCACATGGAAAAAAAATTAAATAAGCAAAAGTTTACCCAAAATTCACACTTGTAGATTGCACATCTGCATAAGCTGCACATGATAAACTGTGAACTATGTGCACAGACACACAAGTCTGTTTGCAAAACACAGAATTTGGGAAGTTTAGCACACAAAGTCAGCCCTCTTATTACTTGAGTTGCACAATTTTTCAGCAGTGGGTACATCCTAGGCTGTTTTAATTACTATGACTAGCCATAGTGAGAAAGTGCGATCACGCTAATCAAAAAAGATTTTGTAAGTAATGATTCCATTGTGATAGCAAGGAGAAGGAAACCTACAGTAAGAGCTAACAGTAGATCTCATTTCTGTTTGCATTTGATTTCTTTTGAGCTATGAAGCAAAAAGTGAAACTCTAGCCAAAAATGAGGCATAAGTATTGGCATGGCAGTGAAAGAAGAAACTAGCAACAAATAGAGGAAGAGGAAATAAAGGAAAGCCAGGTTTTTCCTTAATACCTGTAGCCCAAGAATTATTTTTTCTTCTTTTCTCATGACAATTCTGAACAAAGAAAACCATGATTTCTACAAGAGAGAAGATAGAATATGTGCAGTCCCCCCAACATACTCCAAGGTTATACCCATTACATTTGCTGTTAGAAGTTTATAGAAAACTTAACCTTCCCAGATTTATTACTTACAGGTGTAATTTCCAGTTAAAATTCCTGGACTTACTGACAAAGCAACTTTATTTAAAGCCACTAAACATTTCTTTGAAGAGCTCCCTCCACCCCCTGCCAAAACTAAAAAGTACTGATTGTAGTAGCCATGCAGAGTGGTTTAAGCAAAAACCTTTTCACTAATATTCAGAAGGGGAGAAACACAGACAGCTGCTTTCACTTGGCCAATGTACCTTCGTGTATTTTATTGACTGTTCTAATCAAGATTCCTTCCAAAATCAAAGCAGTCACAGGATTTCGTTCAGCATATTCTAGTACTAGATTTTGAAAGAACCTGAGCGGTTACATAAATGCACAGAATCAGGAGAAAGCCATTTGGATGAGCGCAGATTTGAAAGACTACTTCAAAGAGGTAACCATGAATTACAGACACTAGGCAAAGAAAATTTTCAGTAAGTAAATTCTGCTAAAGTTCAGGCTAAATTAATGCCATAGCCTTATTTTTCTTCAGTAATATAAAATAGATCAATTTCATTATTTTTCTAGTAAACATACACTGAATTTTAGGTGTGATTTGCTTTTAAGTGAGAAGAGAAAGTCATACGTAAGCACACGTTTATCACCCTTGGAATTTGAGGCTTGTTTTTAAAACAAAAAAGGAAAGCTTTTCTGAAACCACTTCCCCATCTCTTTAGCAAATACCAAATATTATTTAGTTTTGATTTATTCAGAGAACATAAACTGGATTTGAAATTTGTTAGCCCAGTGTGAATATTTTAAAAGAATCCATGCACTTAGTCTAAATTGGAAACAGCTAACATGTACCTTGTTTAGTACCAGACTTGTATACAATGAACAAGTCTAAAGGAAAAAAAATGCCTACATGCGATTTACAAAGGCTTCATTCTTTTGTTTGCATTCTAACAAGAGCGTAAAGCAATAACGTCTCCTGCTAGAAATGGGGGAGTACTTTAAACAAGTTTCACTTACACAGCATTTCTTCTCTTTTGAAATACATACTTTAAAAATGCTTCACAATTAACATATTGTACACATTTTGCAAGGTCCTCAAAGATCCGGAATTGTTTCTGGAAAGACTCAGTCCAATTTGGCAAACAATTACAGCATACATTACTCTAAGGTGCATTAAATGTCTGGCTTCCGTGAGGGTACAGAAACATGTGCTTTACCCACAGTTAAGTCCAATAAGCAAAACAAAGTCAGTTATAATTTAAAATTGAAAGAAAAAAGGAAAAAAGGAGAGCAAAGTGAAAGACAACAAGACTAAAAGGCAGGCAACACTACAACAGCAGAGTGGAAACAAATGGGATATTATAACTGGGATGCAGTCACAGGACTCTGTGTAACTCTGTTACAGCTAAACACCAATAGCTTCTGGTGAAATTAGTTCTGTGCGCCACTTTAGTGAAAGTATAAAGAAGCACATTCAAAAGCCAACGAGCACAAAGAAAACATAGTCATGACTATTCACAATAGCGAATTCTGTACTGAATGTGTGAACTGGACATGGGTTAGGCAAAATACAAGCAGCCTCCCTTTGCCTGGGATCTTTGTAGCAATACAAGCCAAGCAATCTAAACAGAAATGGCTGGCTGTGCTAGGAGAAGGGGAAGAAATAAAACCCCACAAAAACAAAAACTGCTTTCCTCATGGAAGAATGGTAACTTTGGACAACGTTTTGCACCACAAGTTCAAAGGGTTATTTTATCTGCATTGTAAGTACAGACCCAGAGATTTTACAGTATTCCTGTCTCCATGCTATTGCTTCTTCTGCCATTAATGGCATTTAAATTATAGACCCGCTGCAGCCATGTAGTCAAAACACCACATCATCCGATGAGACACTGTATTATAATGTCAGTGTGTCTGTGTTTTAACTGTTCTTTCATATACTGTACTTCTCGTCAATCACTCTCTTTCTCTGCCAAAGAATAGATACAAGAGACGATTCTATCTTTAGACTCCACTGAAATTTTGTGCTCAGACAACTGCAATACTTCATCATTCATTACATAGCCAAGACTCTTGTTTACAACCATGAAATTTTTAGAGGTACAAGGACTAGATAAAAACATTTATAGAGAATTTAAACTGAAAATAGAGGATATTGTTAGGGAGGCAGATTAATTAAAGCACATTATGCTAACTTCTAAACTAAATATTACACTAAAAAGAAATACCTGATCAAGTACTTTTAGTGTCCAGTTTCAATAATACATTCCAGATGTACTGAAACACTATTTTCCAAAGGCACGTACTGACCTGTACATATGTATCTTTATTCACAACAAATACTGATTTGCAACAGCCCTCTAACAGCATCTCAAACAAGAATATATTCAATTTCAAAATGATTTTGTGACAAAATCTGAGACATTCCTTTTTCTAAACAACCCCAAGAAGTTAAAACCACTCATATGAAGTCACTAATGGAGCTAGGTACTGAATCCAGATTTTTGGCCTGTGTTTAAAGCTTTTTCATCTCAAAAGCTAAGAAGAAAGCTGTTTCAGTGTCACTAAACTGCTTTTTTTGGGGGGTCTGCTCCTATAAGCTGGTCCCCTGCTGGCAGCCCTCAGACAGACAGCTCCACTTAAGATGAAAGGGATTATTTATTTAAGCGAGAATTTTCAAGATTTCATAATGTTTCCTATTTTCTGCAATTTGAAGTATGTTGTTCACCAGCCCCAGCACTCAAAGCTCAAAGCAATGCTTTAAAGTATTCACACTAAGAAATAAACAATTTATATTATTAAACTGCAGTCAAACTTTTTTTCAGCATTGGCTTATTTCTAATGCCTTATAAAAATTAATGATGATTATTGCTTATTAAATGCATAGCCTCAACCCTGAGGAGCTAAATATCAGGAATCCATACACTTTTGTGAGCATGTAACAAACTCGCCAAGATTATCTAGAGCAACTGAATCTATTCAGCAGTTCAGCTGAGCCTTTACAATTGTTTCCACTGGGGGGAAGGGCCAAGTCAGCACACATTTTTTTCTGAAGCGTTGAAATTGTTTGCCCTACTTTTCCTAAAGGAAAACTGTAGCCTTTCTATTGCAAAGAAAACAGTATTTTATGACTGACCTAGCTTGTTTTATTTTTATTTTTCCCCTGAAATGTAACGTCTTTTACTCTTTCCCTGCACTCCATTTTAAACTTCATCCAAAGCTGCAATGATTTGACATTGGACAGAGTATAAAAGCAAAACAAAACTCCCCCCAGCCCTCCTCACAGTTAAATAACAACGGAAATACATTGCCGGCATTGGAGAAAGTTATGCAGACACTGTTTTTATTTTATTTTTTAAACAAAAGTTCTTCTCCAACAGCTGACAAAAACATGTAGAAGTAGGTCTACTTTTTAAAGTCTTGAGCTGTCTGAAATATTTTTTACCACCAGAAGTGGTTCCAACGCAGTTCCTTCAAGCCTCATTGATGCATACTCAGCGTGACTGACCTTAGAGAGGCTCCTGAAGTAACTGAGGTTGGAAGGGACCCCAGGTCCTCACCTAGCCCAATGCCCTGCTTAAACCAGAGCAAAATCTGATACTACCCTGTACTGGTTGCCCTGTTTAACAAGTTCTTAAATATTGCCAAGAATGGAGATACCAGCCTTTGCTGACATGACTGTAACACTGAGGCAAAACTTGACAAATCTGTATAAACAACTCTATACATAAGCTTATGTCATGAGCCACTAAAGTTGAAGAAAATCTATAGTTTAGCTGTAGCATTCAAGTTTTCTTCATTACTTCTAGTTGCCTTTTTACAACAACAACAAAAAAAAAGGCTGTGGTAGACCAGATAGTACTCAGTGGTAGCTGTTGGTAAATGAACTCAATTTAGTCTAGAGTATTAAGTGATTGAGTAATGATCACTGATCTAGACACGGATGATGCTGTGAAGATTTGTTTAGTTTTTGCATCATTTTAACCCAGCCACATTCCTAACCCTTAGTTTCCTTCAAATATCATAATTCACCAGAAGTGTCTGAGTTAATTCCAAAGTTAGAATAAATCCCGTCTCACTGCACTAAGTACCTGCAGTTTGGTTCTGACGATTTGAAAATTCTCCTCGCACAGAAGTAAATAGCCTTTCCTAAGTTCAATTCTAAAACCAACATAAAAATTCACTCTCAATGTAGTTAAATGGGAAGTGAAGTAAAATTAGGTCCTTTTGAAAACCTACTCCAAAAGACATACCGTTTATAGCCCAAAGCTATCTGTGGAACAATTCATTGTCTATGAGTGAGTACGACAAACCCTCAAAGTATCTATTAAAAGGTAGTAGGTTTGATTATTTAAGAACTGGAGATCCTTTGCATAGAGTTTGACTCCCTTAGTTGGTTCAATAGAGATTGTTTGCCCTCAAGGAATGATAAAAATACTAGGCATTCTCATCAGACACCTGCTTCAAAAGACATGATATTGCATAACAGATTTAATTCAAGCTTGACTGCTATCTGAGTAATTTGCATTTTAGGTGTAAAAAAGAAGAGCTTATGGGTGGAACACTAGAATTGCTTCCCCTGTATCCCCCCTCTGAAATCTGGTCCATTTTTGAATTTACTGATACTGACATCATTAACAGGAATTCTCTGATTACTGTGACAGAAAAATAGGGAGAGGAACGCATTTAAACGCACACAAAAAACAACAAATGAGAATGATCTGTACCCTCTGTACCCCATCTTACAAGCCAGCAAGAAGTTTAAAGTTAGACTGTATTAAAGTTAGACTGTATTTCAACAACTGACAGAAAATAAACACTTAAATACATTCCATTTAATATCTTTTTACATTGGTATTTTCATAGCTTCCTTTTTGAATTCAGAAAAAATAATTTTTGTTCAATTTAGGATGTATCAAAACAAAATAGATATTATACTTTTCCAGTACATGTATTCTTCTGCATTCATAGAGAAAGACAAAATTAAATGCCTAAGTCAGTATATTTTTCAAGCAGATATTAGTTATTGAGCATTGAAGGAAAAACCTTTATGAAAGCAATGCAAAAATAGACCCTGTTACGCTTCACAGCTACATAGAAAGTTCCTGCTCTGGGAAGTCCAGCAAATAGACAAAATATATGACACAGTAAAAATCATTTTTCACACTTTACCATCACAAGAAGTCTATTGATAGTGTTTCAAAGATACCTTGCTTTATTCAGACCAGCTTACTTTTAGTCATTTTCAGAGTGACCAAATTTTGAATTTCCTGATAATCCTGATAAAATATCTCCTTATGTTCATTTGTTTTAAGTACTTCAAACAGATTTGCTTGTTTTCTCTCTAACTAAATGCCTCACCTTTTCCCATTTTCAAACTCACACGCCAGGGTAGCAGAATTATCTGTAATACCTAATCTGTATATCCAAAAATCCAGCCATACTTATTTTAATTGTTTCCTTTCATAGTCAAGTAGCAAGCAGCTATATTCATAGATGTGATGGGACTGAACGGAACAATTAAATACAAACAAGGTGTCAGTTCTGGGCTTTACACTTCTTGTAATGACTCAAATGCATAGGTCTGTAGAGAAACTTACAGCAGGGCTAAAACACCTGTGATTTTAAAATACTGTTGTAGATTTAGTGTTATGAAAATTAAACAAATTAGAAGAAAAATTAAGCTGCCACAGTAGAGAGAGTTTCCATATTAATTTATGAATTTTATAATAAAATAATTTGCCATAGATACTCTCCAGAATGAACATAAATTAGCATAATCTGAGAACTGCTTTGCTGAGCTTGTCCAGAGACATTTTTAAGCTGCAAATTTTGATACACATTTTTAATCATGTCCCTGGCAGTCAAAACATTATCAAGTTCCACGATTAATTCCTTACATCTTTTATCAAAGAAATACATAAACACTACTTCCAACAAAAATAAGAAAAGGAGTCTTCCCAAACCCATAGACACATCTGTCTGCATTCTGGTCCTGAAAAAATGCCTCTATTGCCAGATCTAGGTCAAACTTTGATTTTCTTTTTCCAGCCATCTAAGAAATTCAGAAATGGATGCAAACACTGTCTGATGAAAAAGCCAAGCAACCTAAACAGAATTATATTGCAAGTAAGTATCCATGATTTTGCCAAGAACTTATATAAACAGTGGACTGAATTATTTTCAGTTTATAATCACCAGCTTGTCACGAGCCACAGACACGTAACACCTTTTAATGCAATCTACTTTGACACAGTTCATAACAGGAGGATAGCTCCTGAGGCAATTTCCCCCTTCTCTCTTCTTGCAGTGCATTTTTGCACATATTTCTGAGCTTTATCATTAGAGTACAGCTGGAGGCATGCTTTTGTTGCCAAACAGTATTCCCCCAATGTCTTCCTCCCTCATGTGAGGAAAAAAAGGACAATGCTGCAGGGGTGGGAAGAAAAGCATAGTCAGAAACAGTTGTTTTACCCAACCTGTACTAGGCAGCATCCATCCATCCATCTTGCTCGTAACAGCTCTTCAACTGCACGTCATCATAAGCCATCGCACACCACACCTCTCACAAGAATAGACATGTTTTCCATATTTCTGTACTCTCATTTTACATAAGGAACATTTGTTCACCTTCATTGTATCAAATTAATAAACGAGAAATCAAAAGAAAGTCAGCAAGCTTCGTACTATAGCACTTTCTTATAACTATATTTTCCAAGTATCCCCAAAGACATCTAGAGAGGAGTAGCTAGATTGTTTTCAATTACTTGGATCTTCCGAACGAGCCAATAAGTCCAAGAAATATCAGCATGAAGTTTCAGTAATAAATAAATCTGACAACATACTCAAGGAGGTGAACATGGATAAGGAAGGTCAAAACACAGTTAACTCCTTCAGCAGCCTATTCAAAAGCATCCTTTTCTCAAAAGGAATACCCCTTTTTAAGGTAGACTTATGCCAATTACATGGCACTCAGAATAGTAGAAAACTGCAAAACACTTTTTAAGGTTCAACTCTGCAGATTTGCAAGGCTTAAGAGCCCCCCATACATAGAAGGTGGTTTATAGCACTAGTAAAACCAAAGGTTAAAGACTTTTCTTCCGGGGGGGAGGGGGGGGGGGTGGGGATAAACACACAGGAGAATGGTTTTTTGAAGGCTATATGTTGCTCCCACTAACAAAAAAATTATCCCAGAGCTATTTCCCATCAGTTTAACTCCAGAGAAGAATCTGTACGATAATGTGCTTTCTCTTTTCATATAGGCCATCCAACTACTTGCTAGCAGAGTAATGTATATAAATGAACTCTATAGTTCCATATATCTTTTCTTTTATCTTCTGAGGTTAGCTTTCAGTGTAGTTTGGCTAAAAGCTTATCTAGATACGAAAAACCCTTCTCAGACCCTCAAATTCAGATGCTAACACTTTCAGCCAACAAGGTCACACGCATAAAATATGTACGATTCATACATCAGATATGTAGAATTAGTAGCTAAAGCAAATTTGTTTGATAATGGAGACAGACTGTGGCTGTGATTTACCTGCTAGACATCTTCCTGGAGAACCATTCAGCTGGAGCAAACACATCCTGTGTACGGTTTTCTTGGCTGTGCCAGGTCACATGTCACCCAGGAGCTGTCACTTCAGCATAAGGATAAATACTAAATTTGGCCTAAGAGGAAAGCAGAACATCCAAAGAATGTATTAGTCACTTAGTTGAGCACAAGAAGAGTTAGGCACAGGAGCAGGAGAGTCACAGGTCTAAACCTGGAGCCTTGAATCTTTGGATTTAATGTTGCTGCCTCCTGCCATTATGGCGATAGTACCAGGAATTCACTCTCCTCTTAACTGGAAAAAGAGTAGGCACTTTTTGCTGCCTCCCTCTCAAGGAATGGAGGGCACGCCCAACTCATGGAGGACCAGGATTCAAATTCCAACTTTACCAATGAGATTTTGAAAACGAGTCTACCCCATACCCACTACAGGGTATGCTGACTGATGCAAGGGTTCCTCTCAAATGCCTCCTGCATAAACTTTTATACTTTGCAAAGAGCAATTAAGTATTCAGTCAGCAACAGAGAACATGCTCAGCTACAGCATGGTAACTGAGACAACCATCTCCCTTGTCTTTAGCATTTGCTCAAATGATCAACTACTTGCAGGAGCCGAAAGCACAGGGGCAGGAAGCTGCACGTGCCTGCAGCCAGCTGCACAAGCTGTGCTGAAGTGAGGCCAAGGCGAGCCTGGCCTAGGCACCAGGGAATTCATCTGACAGATACTGTGATGACCCAGAGCTTTGGGCACATCCGTGGTGAAACAAGCACTGGACAGGGTTTTAATTTATATACTGGGTACTAGTTAAGCACCTAGGCTAGCTGTAGAACACATTTAAGCAAAATAACACAGCTTGATCAGGGTTACATTATGCTACTTTCGTAATTTTTTTTTTTTTTTTACTGGAATGGTTGTTTTAAGTGACTACTAACAATTATCTGCTTATAATAAGTGTGATTAGAAAACTTATTCTATTATTTTGTATACCATCAAATGTCTCAATACTTTTGGGAGGGTCCCTGAATTCTATAAAAATTGGAAATGCCATGAAGAGACATTCACGATTGTGGAGAAGATTTGTTGGCACATTATCTTTGCTTTTACTGCTTTTAGTTTTAGTATTACACCATTTTAGTTTTCAGTATGCTAATTGTACAGATATCATCTCTGCGGAGGAAACAGGGTGCAGTTGAAGTGCTTTGCAGGTATCGTGTGGTTGGTGTTGTGCACACGTGCAAAGCGGTTTGGTGAGGATATTTAGATTTGGCTGGCAGCAAAACACTTCTTGTTTAAAATAGAATTTCCAAATTCACTAAACATAAATCCTGGCAAATGAAGCACAGAATGTCAAATACAACAGTAGCTAAGCATAAAGGCATGGCATGCAATATAGGATACCAAAAGAAAGCGAAAAAAGACCTCGATACCATTTGAGACAAGTTCAACTCCTTAACCATGCAGGATGGCAAGGTGTTTGTTACGTAACAGCAACTTCAGATAGCTTTTTTTTTTTTCTTCAAATCCTGCCATCCTTTCACTGAAGAGCAGTGGATTATACTTCTACAGAGTCTGAGAGACAGGGAGAGGAGCCAGCAGCAATATTTAGCACAGAGTGACTGATTCCTGGCATCGTTTAGCTTCTCTACAGGAGGAATCTGGGAATCTGGCAGTGTCTTTTCAAAGATGTTGATTGAATTGTTGATACTTATGTTATACAAAGGCTCAAAATAAGCGCACAAAAAAAAAGAATGAGTAGATCCTAAGCCCCAAAATTACCTTTTTTTTTTCCTTTAAATGGTGGGGGGAAAAAACCTGGGCAAAGTGCCAAAGACAAGGGAATGCAGACAAAGTTCATAATTCAACTTCTGACTACACATCTCCGACAAACATCTAAAATATATAACTAACACTTTAGGCACAAAGAAACCTTAATGCAAGAAAGACTGCTAGTTCTTAATTTTTGTGAGACATGGAATAATCTGGAAAGTAAATTTATTTATTTTTTGACCAGTATAACTATCCCCACTTCCACTCAGAACTGTAAAACTCTAGCAAGTCTGTCTCATCATAAAGATGGTGAATTTCTACTCTTTCACTACACTTAGGACTTGAACTACAGAAGTCCCAGCCAACCAGTACCAATAGGGTGTTGAAATCTGCTGATCATTTGAGAAAAGCAGCCACATTTTGTTGCTGAATATCAGAAAGGAACCAATTGTCGGGATGTACATGCTTTGGTTATTGTTGCACACTAAAATTTTGCAGAAACTTATTTACGTACACACATAAAAACAAGTTTACAGACTTTCACTTTGAGAAATATGAAGGGAAGACCAACAAGGTTGGTTTATGTCCTTAGAGAGGGGAGAGAGCTGGGAAAGGGCAAGAAATTATACTGGACCACATCAAGTAAGCAAGCACACTTTCTGCAGTTCAGAGCCTTTTTGCAATTCACGTAATGAAACTCTCTTTCCATTTGTCTGAAGTAACTGAGTGCCTGGCACACGCTTGTAGAACTGATCCATCCCCATTTGGGTTACACAGCACAGGCCCAATCAAGGTAAGGTTTCTCCAGCATGTGACTAATCCAGCCCACTTCCTCAGATACCTTGTCTTTTCAACTATGTTCATGCAAAACTACAGAAAGCTAGTTAAGTTTATCAGTTAAGTTTACAGAAAACCAATACAACTGAGATTCCTAGTGGAAAGAACGGAACATAGATGTATGCTTTTCCCTCTAGTCCACTTCAAGTGGTAATTCTCTGCATCTCCCTCAATATCTTGGCACAGCTTACCCAGTCCAGACTCATTTTCTTTTTGCAGTAAAAATGCTTAAGATTATCCTGCTGTTGATTCACCCATGATCAGCTTTTGTGGTTTTTGGTTTCTTCCAATAACTTAAGTTTGAATGCTAGGTAGACATGGCTGTTTGTTTTAACTGTATTTCAAAGGTTTTCCTTTAAAGAAGAGTCTTACATTCTTTTTCCTAGATATGTGGTTCTTTTTAGACTACTCAGTCTCCACCTCTTTTGATTATACAAGAGTATGAAAGACCATATATTTTCACAGCACAGGGACAGCTGATGTCTGAACATCAGAAAGTCAGTATTTGGTGTGTGGCAAGAGTATCCAAGGGGAAAAGAGTTTCAAGAGCCCTATCTGAACTGCAGGCCAAACTGAAGTTTAAAACAACTCTTAAAGACAGAACCTGTTAATTGGAGCACATTAAGCTCATTGAACAGTTACAGACCAAAATGGAAGAGCAAGTGAAACAAAATTAGGTAATGGAAGTAAATCAGAGCACGTTCATGAAGGAGAAGGGAAAGTTGAGGCATCTATTAACACAATAATGCCTACTGATGTTATATTCAGTTATATGTTATTCAATTGGAATTACTGTAAGGTACAAGTATCTACAGAGTATGGACAAGCAACAGGTATGAGAACTAAGGAACCTTAGACTACTGTACCATAGTGTTCATTTGAAAGATACATCACATTGAATTCAACAAATTTCTATGCCATTCCTGCATTCAGATTGCACTTTGTAGTGAAGCACAGCAGAAAGGACTGGAAGTTTTAGCAGAAATATCACTGAGTGTCAAGGAAATGGATCTTTAAGAGCCCCTTGATACTTTCTAAACTCCTTGCATGCAGTTTAAAGATAACATCTAGAAACTAGAAAATAAACTTCACTAAGCACTTCTCCCTTCCCTTTTCCTAGTGAACTCTCATGTGCAAATATCCTGAAACAGAGCAGCTTGCATGTGTGCAAACACACACGTGCACACATATAAGCTTTTGGCTGCAAGTTTGTGCCTATCTGTTTTAGTGGCAGTGTGCCTAATCTGAAATTGTTTGCTCCATAACTCCTCAAAAAATGCTATCATGAGTTTGATTGAAGATGTGATGGCATCGTTCATGCCCTCTTTCTAGAAGGCATCTCTGCTGTTTTCTTCCATGTGAAATTAGAGTTCCTGACGTGCCCGTGTGCAACCCCCCCACACACAAGTCAGCCATGACCTTCCTGTCTCTACTGTGTTACCACATGCCAATAAAATAAATTGCAAACTTGGCCAGAAAGAAAGAAAAAGCACACCCAGCTAGTACTGGGCTTATGCAAATATTTTCAGAAGGCACCTACACTATACAAGTAATCCAACATAATCATAAACAGCTGAATGAGATTCTGATACCTAACCTTCAGGTACACTGCCCAAAATAGGTGCTTGAGAGAAAGCATTGGAAGGAAGACAAAGAACAGGAGAGGCGAAAAGGGATAAAGCTATCATAGGAAAGTGGTAGTGCTCCCCCTCCCTTTTTTTTGTTGTTTGATATTCAGCAGGAATTTGTCATGACTACAGTAGCCCACTCACTCCCTTTTTACACTAATTCCCAGCATTTCTGTATCACCACGTCTCAGATACACTTATTGAAGACTCAACTTTCTAATCTTGCAAGTGCAGGTAGAGAGAAGGGGAGAACAAGAAATACCAATAAACTTCCCCACCCTTTGCCCTTAAATTGCTGATACTTGCGCTTTCCCCAAATACCTGAGGACTTCACAGACCTCTGCAATAGATGGAGGAGATGAGTGAAAGAAGAAAACTGATTTGTATATGCATCATAATTTCACTTTCAATTTTACAGTTTAAAAATACTTGGTTTTATATACAGGTAACTCAAATAGTTTGGAAGAAACTTAAGCTCCACAGAAAAAAAAAAATTACCAGGATTTATCACTCAGTTATTTCCCTGAACTGTTTCCACACATTTGGGAGGAATCTAGATCTCAGAAACTATGTCCTCAATTTCCTTGCAGTTTGTGCCCTAGGATTGTGGCAAAACACCACGCATTACAACTGGTCTTTGTTCTCCTTCCACCCTTCACCATGCCTTCTATCAGTGATGCTGTGAACAGCACATAACAATAACACTGATCTGTTATGCAAGATACATAGACCCTTATATGCCAGTTAAAGCATGATCCACATTTCACAAGAAAAATAAGTTCCAGAGACATGAACAGACTGGTTATATCCTCTCTTTGGTCGTATTTCTTCCTTCCATCCCATTTATTTCTTTGTCAGTCTTGTATCCTGCCTCCCACTGCCTTAAAGGACAGCATTTGGAACCTTAAACCAGTTTCAAGCAACGGGATGAGGTCAGCCATGAGATTCACGGGACAGGAAAGATTAAAACATTTATTGCAAGTGCAAATGCAGTGCCCTATTCAGACAGCTATGCTGCCTGCTTGTTATCAGGTTGAATTGAAAACAAAAGTTATATTAAAAGACAGCTGGATCATTATTTCTCCTTTCTGCCCCCTCCTCAAGTGCCTGAGGTCATTTTCCACAACAAAAATGAAAGTCCTTCTTGGAAGTGTTTTTGTGCTAAACAGCAGTGGTTAATTTCTTGCAACTAATTAGTTATTCAAGTGAAAGTATAATGATCCTCAAACATGATTGAAAGTGCTTCAACTGAGTTTCCTGCTAACAGCATACTTCTAGAAAAGATGCAATAAATCAGCAGGGTTATGGAAATCTTTAAACAAAGCAAGTCTACGACAGGAACCCATTAAAGATGTAGCCATGTAATATTTATGTAGCTAGCTGACTTGTGCTTTTAACCTAGCACTTTCAGCCATAGCTTTTTAGCACCTGGGTCATTCACTAAGAATGAAATTCACCCTATCTGTTAAAAGCCAGCATAATGTCTCTGCATTAGGTGTTCAGAGTATAGAGTTTACACAGGACTTAAGTAATATAGTCCTCCCACTGCATGGAATTTCATCCCATTTTTTCTAAAGAAAAATACAAATAAAACACCTTTTGGCAACACAAACCTGTGAAACACAAAATCTTCAAGTACCATTAGCACGAAACTTGTTAGGTACCTAAAGAAGAAAGGTTTTATAAATCCATTGATTAAAAAACGCTCAGAACAGCCAGTGTCACCTAGGGTTGTTTAGATTATGATTTTTTGATTGAGTGATTACTGAGATAGTATCAGCTGATCTCTACACCAGACACACTTTCAGCAAAGGTGCTGACTGCACTGGAATCTTTTTGGACGTGCCATCCATCCATTACAGGCTGGGTACTGCAGAAGAGCAAGACCCAGTTGTGCAGAAAAACATTTTGGTTATGTTTGGGCCTTTTAAGTGTTACTGAAGTACAAATCTGATCCCCTTAAATTGCCAAAAGGAAGAGACATTTCCCTTTCTTCCATCACATTCAACTGTCTGTATTATATGTTTACCTGTATTTTAAAAACACAATTAAGCATATGTGAAGCAAAGGGAATGTTTTAATAATCCTCGCTTCCTTTGGCTATACGTGCTTTCCCTCATCCCATTTGCTCATTACTTTATTGCCAATCTCCTAGTCCATCTCCCACAGCTTTAAGGGACAGAATTTGGATTCATAAACTAGTTTCAGTTGAGGTCCCAAACACTTGCTTTTTTGTTCCATGTTGTTTTTTTTTCCTCCTGTCCTGCCCTGCCTTCCTGCAGCAGATGACTGCAAAAAGGGAAACCTCACTCTGTGGGGCTGCAAAAGGGAAATTTTAGGGGTGTAGGAACTGCAGTTTCCTGAGAAATGGGAGAAAGCAAAGAGAATATAAGAAATTAGCAGGAGAAAGGGATTGAAGGACAGAAAAGGAGGCTAAACATCACTCCCTCTTCTTCCTAATAAAATCATCTTTTTAGTTTTAATGGGTTTTGGGCCAATGACCACTTTCAACTCACACTTTCTTTAGGAAAAATAAATTAGGAGTCCAGTTTAATTTTGTCAATGGAAAGTTTAAAGTGGTCACTGGAGCACAAATTGCTGTTCAAAAGGCAGCTGAACTCAAAAGGGACAAGGAGGAGGACGGTGGGACAGCTACACAGATACCGACACATTAAAGACATTAAGGGTGCGCTATTTTTCAACAACAACAACAAAAACGGTTTTATTAACAGTTCCTGTTATCCTGTACCTTTTCATTGGGGGATTTCTTTAGACAAATATACGTTACTTAAAAATACCTTTGCCGGGGCAGAAAAGTGGTTTGTTTTCGTTGGTCTTAAGAAAAAGAACAGTAAATGAGCTAGGAGTTTGCTCCATGAACACGTGGGATTATGCTTTGCCTGTGCAGTAAATCATTGGATCTAGTACAAGTAATTGTACTGCAATGGATTTTGCTATGCTAAACATTTAAACTGCGTGCCCTGTCCTTCAAAGTCTGAGGTTATGCTGTGTTCAGAGCTTTGTAGGGTTCAGTCAATAGCATATTTGTTCTGAATGGTTGTTCCTAGATAACAGTAACAAAAATCCCAAACTTGTTTACATCATTTAACATGCCTAAAAGCTTAGCTCAATGCTAAAAAAACACAAGCAAGCACATAATGCAATTTTTTAGAATGGTCTCCACTGTTGAAAGTAAGTTACACCATCGAAAGGCAAAAAGTATGTTTTTATCAACTGTGGGCCAAAAACAGTTTTGCTTCTTTAAACTGGAGCAATGACTTGCATAAAAAGATTTCAAGGAATTTCCTCTTCTCCCTGAAGATAGCCATGACCCCTTCTACTGCCCCAGAATGCACACTGTAGTGACTGCAAGATAGGCATATCTTGAGAGTCCTACGCAGCAGCCTTCGTTTATCACAGCGTACAGAACGTGTGATGGAGAGTCAAAATGAAGCAAATCGGGCAGGTCCACCAATCCTATGAAAATGCTGTTCCAATCTGAGCAGTACATCCAGTTAACAGACAGATGTTACACTGGCTGTCTGGCAAGTGCCCCTCTACTGTTTTCCTATCTCAAATCGATGTCACCAGCATTTATGCACAGGCACCCATGACATGTGCAACGCACTTTTGAATTTGTGGTCTAACTTCCGTAAAGTATGATGATATTTTTAGGAATGAATTTGAAGCACAATCTCTCATCCATTTTAAACTAAACGTGGAAAGTACTGAGTTTGTCAGCAACAAATAGGTTTGCATACAGAACTTTCACGAAGAAAAAAACACGAGAATACCAAAACATTTACAGCAAAGGAGATACTGTGATCAGGCAGTGATTTACTATCCTTATGTTTTCAGGATCATAATTCTAACTGAATGCTGTCCACCTTTAGTTCATTTCCAGTACTGTGTAATAAACACTGTATTTGAAAAAAGCATATTTTTATATATATATGTTGTTGGGGTTTTTGTTTTTGTTGTTGTTTTCATAGCTACCTAGGAAGTTCCTGAAGCTTAAACCGAAAGTGGAGGTGCAGAACCCAAAAAGGTGCCTCTCTTCCAGGGAGGACGTGATTCCCCCTCTAAAGGCCTGGGGCAGGGTTCCTCAAATGCTAATGGCTTCAGTTGTGTGCAATAGCCCTATATTGTTTATATAGCACTTCACATGTTCAAAGCACTATAAGATATCAGCCATCACTACACTTTTATGAGGCTGTAAGTATTACCCACTAAACATTAGGGTTCAAATGACTTGCTCTTGATCAAAAGAAACTTTGTGCGGCAGGACCATAATTATTTGAATTTGGTAATTCTCACAGTCCATTCCTATGGTGACTCAGAGAAGAGGGGGGATGGGATATTAAAGCCAGTTGCAACTGCACTCTGTTCTGGCTGAATGAAATACAAGCACATGCAGAATCCCTAAGCTAACTGCACTCAAGCAGCACCTTTTTCAATAACAATTTAAAAAAAAAATAAAAGCACAAATAAAACAAAATGTTTTAAGAGTCCCAATCACATTTTTCTGAATATACGTATTTCATAATCACTACGAAGAACCTAAAAAAACACAAACTGTACTGAAATAGTCCTTAAAACCTAAGATTGGTATCTACATTCATCTGCTCTGAAGCGGAGGTTTTGTTGTTTCTTTAAAATCAGGAGGTTTAGTAGGCAAGGACCAAGGTAAGTTAAATATAATCATCCATTTTCTGCAGTTAAAGGACTGTAATCTATTGTAATCTATTGTTTAATATGTGACTACAGTGGGACTCAACTTTTAGTAATATTGAATGTTTATTTCCATTTTTATAGACATTCATCCTATGCTAATTCAGTTGCCATACTGACATTTATAAATCCAGCCTAAAACTATTGTCTCACTTCCTGCAGATTAAATACAGAGACAAAGAAGCAGATAGCGAAAACCAGCCAGTCAATCCAGTCATGCTACCTACAACAACCAAATTCATGCTTGAAATAAAAGCTATAGAGGACAAATCCAAAAAAAAAATATCTATAACTGAAAAAGACTCGGTGTAAAAAAAAAGATAACATTGAGACTGAAGAAAAAGAAAATTGGAATACAAAAACTTCTGACTTTTCATCTAGCACCCATCCTATCATACAATATTGTCTTTCCCACATCTTACATTTTAACTTGTATGCAGTCTTGGTTTCCACACATACCATATGTTTTCAGAGCACAGCTTAACAGTTATTGGCGTTCAAATCTTGCCTGCAGGATCACATGGGAAATATATCATAGTACTAAGACAAAAATGTAGACCTCTACATACAATCCAGATTCATCAAATAAGAAAAGGGTGCCTGTTTAGGGCTTTCACAAGCAGGGGGAGGGTAAGAAATCCCCTTCAAAGGCAGTAAGTAGCACAGAGAATTACTAACAGAACCTCTTGTGTTTTAGCCAAGTTGATCATGTTGCTCTTAATATTTACGCCATCTATCCTACAACTTCTGTTAGACATTTTTGGGTACAGGCCACACAGAACTCTATGCCAGACTGTTTGCAATTTCTACTGTTTGACTTACATTGCCTGAAAAGTTACATTACTATTTGCTAAAATATTTAAGTTTAAGCTAATATCAGTAGGTGAGCACTGCTTCATGGATATTAATGTAAAAAACAGTTACCATAGTCCATATAGTGATTTTAAAAACAGATGTTTGCATATGATTTATGGACACTTAAATGAAATATGTGCATATCTTCCATAAATAGTAATGTGTTCCAGTAATAAAGAGTAGAGAATTGAGAATTGTTGTCCAAAAAGACTGGGAAACTACAGGCAGTATGAGAATATGTTCAACAATTTCTTGGCTTTAAATAAAAAGCAAAGCTTATAGGTCTAGTGTGGCAATCCTGTATGTTTGAAAGTGTAAATATTTTTCCCACCAGGGCTAACAATATGAAGTAACGCTCATTTAAATTGCAGAGTCAGACTTAATTGCTCAGATATAAGTGCTTAGAACATATGAGCGTAGCTATGATTCGATAAATAAGAAATTTATTTTGATTGAGGTATAGTAAGTTTAATGCAGTAAGCAAAAAGCCCATATTGCCTTGGGTATATATATTTTTTTTACGTAAAATTTTGCTTTGGAAATGTTGTTAATACCAAAATTTAACAAAAATACTAATCAGGTAAAATTCTGATGGGCGAAACAAACTAAATTATTTCTGGAAATGCAATCAAATATTTAATTGACTAATATCACTGCTGCTCCTCACATTTGCTCTGTTCCTAAATTAGCTTGGCTAATCAGCATCCCACTTCAGACTGCTGTAAACACGTAATGTTATTTGATGGGTTTTATTTCAAAAGCACAGTCAGTTTTTGGATAACAGACTTACTAGAAAACTTAGTCAAAGGCTACAAATATATGAACTAGCAGGCTTGGAGATATACTGCTTTCTGGACCAGCAGAACTCCAAGAGGACATTGTGACAGGTATGCATATCACACAACTTTTAATTTGGTTTAAGAACAGCCATGAGATTATTATTTCACCTCTAAAAATGCCTTCTGGTATGCCAAGACGCATTCCCTCCCGCCTCCTCCCCCCCTTCTTCCATGGGGGAGAACCAGGATAATTCTGCATAACTTTAGATTTCTCCATACCATTATGTATGGAAGAGCAGCCCTGCAGAATGTAGAATTTAAACAGAGCAGCCACAATTTTCTCTCCTGTCTCCGGCTGGCATGCACTTGTGCTTCAAGACATTATACAGCTGCTACTTTTCTACAGAAATGGTTATACTCCAGTAAATGGTGAAATACTCTCTAAAACATCTTTTTTCAGCAGAGGTTTATGAAGATGTTACCACATTTCTGTAGATTGACAGCAATGCAAAAACATTGTGATTGTCTAGTTGGATTTCTTGAAAAGCATGGGCTTTAGAATTACCGCCTAAGAGCTGATGCTAATTCAACGCAGCATAGAAACAACTGCAGCTAGCGTTTATAGAACACAGTAAGAGTCTTAGATTACAGTGAAGCTTACTGGATTCTCTTCTTGCAATCTTCAAGAACACAGAAGAAGCAAACGCTTTTCATTTTGTCAGGTAAAGACCTTCCTCTTTATGGCTGAACAGTCTTCACTTTCAGCATATAACTCAAAGACATCCAAGAATAACTTGGAATCTCTAATAACAAGTCAGATGGATTTAATTCTTCTTGGTGGAAGCACACTGTCAATGCATAGCAAGATTTAGTATCGTTGTTAATTTACCACAGGTAAAATGTTGATACAACATTAAGATTTAGCATTTGAGAAGAGTTTAATAAAGATGATCACAAAAAAAATGTAGAAAACTGATGACTGATCATTCTACTTCATTTTTTTCAAATGAGCATCAGCTCATTTGCCAGCTGGTGTAAAGGCAGATGCCACTGATATCAATGTGTCGGTTTACACTGTGTCTGATCCCATGTGTGTGCCATTTTTAGAAACTACCACTGGAATTCACTTTCGCAACAACTGAAAATACATCCACACATTGCATTTCTTCCTGTCCAAGTGTATAACTGGAAGCCTGTTGACAGACTGTGGGAGAGGGCAACTGGGAAGTGGAAGTAGCCAACAACTGTATGCATGAGATGATAACTCTGGAATAGAAGTATTAACACTATTGTTTTGCTGTCTTTAGATACCAATGAGTATTTTCCTTCAAAAAGTCTTAATTCCAATTTCCAGTAATAATGCCAACAAGAGAGATGTTATAAACTAGGCAGAGTACCTACCACATAATTATGTTGATACAGAATGTTTGAATGCAACATTAGGGAACTTATCTAAAATTGTAAAAAAAAAAAGCAAACCCGAGATCTGTTTGTTCACCTAAGAATTTGTTCCTAAAGGACGGCACTGCTGGACAAGCAATAAGACTTAACAATATTAATGCAGCTGTTTGAAGCTGTATTTCAGTGAGTACTAACATAAGGGAAGGAGAAGGAAGAAAAAGGAAGAGGTGGGGCAAAAAGCATGGCAGAATAGTACTTCACAGCTCCATCCACCATTTCTAAGCAGAGAGGGGGAATTTAGTGTTTTACCAAAAGCAGCTGTTAAACACAAGTATAGTGTAGAACAAAACCTAGCTGCCATTATTAACCAGTATAATGATGTTGAAAATTCGTCTTTTGATTCAAGATACTAAGGTCAAAATAGAAAAGCTAACTGATTAGAACTGAAGATGCAGCTCATGTAGCTAGTGAAGTAATTGTGCAGCACAACACCCATATCTTCAATTTAGGTCAGGCCATCAAGAGGAGCAAAAGGACTGAAGATGAGATGCTCTACTTCACACAGTTGCCCTCTGGAAGGGCTGGCAAAGGCAGTCACTTAAATTAAGTACAGGTCATCAGACAGGATATCTAATCTATTCCTAAAACAGGCAGCTCTGGCAGTCCAAATCCCTATGGCCTTTACAACGACACAACGAACTACTTCCTCATGTACCTCTGTCAATTCACGTTAGGTTCCAATTTTTTTTAAAGCGATATTTCATGTACACCATGACCCTATTGCTCATAGCAAGGAAAGTGCTTTGGTTTATTTATGACCTACTAACCTTAAATAAAAAAACACACATCCAATCTGAATGTTCACATAAGCCTGCAGATCTGAAATAAAACTTAAAATAAAGCTGGCATTTGTAATAGCTAGCTAAGCCCAGTAAGGGATTTAAAAAAAAAAATTAAAACCAGATGAGAGAAGATGAAAGCATTTTTACCCTGCATAACCTGCACACATAAGGAACGATGGCTGGAGCTCAGGAGTAATTTTTTTGTGTGTGTGTTTTTGTACTTACAAATTTCAGCCCTCTTCTACATAGGCTAGGTAACCAAGGAAATACTGAGGTTTTCCCATTACGGGGTTGGGAGGGAATAATAACAACCTGTGAAAGTAATTACTTTTAAGATGCAATCCACCCAGTCATAAGCTCTACATGGCTACTCTCCTTCCCCTACACCCCATCCTACTGTCAGGTATCAGCCAGGCAAGACCTCATACTGAAATATGAAGTGACAGAGGGAAGCAGGGAATAAGAGCATAGGAATAAGTACTAAAAGAAATGGCATACAGAAGGAAAGCTTATAACAGGGAGGATGTCAAACTTGAGTGACCCTAAACCTTAGAGTCTGTTTATTTTGTCTATTTATTTTGCTAGAACAATGTTGAACAGATGCAGATGCACAGAAGAGTATGGAGTTGAAGAGATTTATTGTCTCATAGCTTGTGCTGGTGCAAAGAATTCTTTTCCTAACATCCGTGCAGTTAAACTGTGATAAAGCCAGTACAAATAAATGGAAAAAAAAAATCAAACTTTAGAGCTAAAGTACCACAGCAGCATGGGATGTTTGCTGCTGTATCAGCAAATTAGGGGCTCACTGCCACAGTTGGTTGGAATTCAGAGATATTCATAATCACAGAGGCATTCCTAAGCAAAATATATAAGTTTCTCCTTTATGGAGGATCATAATTCCATTCTTTTGTAGTTTTCCAGCAGACTGTACTAATGACTGTAGTTTAGATACATTTGATAGAAATACAGGTGAGTTAAATGATAAAAAGTAATACATATCTGTACATGCAGAGCAATTAGTTGAAAGAAACAGCTTGGACAAAGTCCTCGTCTCATCATGTGTTTACAAAACATCTGCAGGCAGCACACTTATGACTGCATTCTTTTGGTGCTGGTTACCTTTATGCAACTATAAACAAATTTAACAAAACACATTAACAAAGTGCTTTTTTTAAATGCAGAAATCAATGAGAGAGTACAGTACTACCTTGTCCTCTGGTAAAAGATTTAACAATGCATAGAAGCCAATGAATCAGTCACAGTTTCCAATGCAACAATCTAAAAGAGGCCCTAACAAAAGGAATTCAGACCAACAAAGCTGCAAGAGAACAGCCTTCTGCAGGAGAACTGCTTATAAATACAAATAAGGTAAAATACCTGTGTTACCTTGTTGTGCCCTCATTACTTTAAATCCTATATATTTATATACACACTACTCACATGCACACCACGTAAGATGAGAACTTAGTTGGAAAGCTCTGATATTAGAGAAAATGTACTGTGCTACTGTGGAAATTATGAACTTTACTATGTAATTTACTGTATATGATGATCATGTTCTGGATACGTACAGCATGTTGACACCTAGAAAACATACGAAAAGAAATTTAGAACATAAAACCCTGATGTAATATCAAGAGGAGAATATCAGCAGAATAGATTTTACTCTATTGGGCAAATTATAATTGGCAACACCGATTCATAACGCTCTTTCTTGGCCAGATCTGTTAATACATGGGATCTTGTGTTTTGGTTTGTTATAAAGTTCAGTTCTGTAATATAACAGACAACACTAATCCACTTCTGCCTCAATGTCCAATGTATATAGTTAAAGCTTGAATAAGTGAAATTGTCTTTTCTTTTCCTAGAAAGATGTTTGGAGAACTGCCAGCTTCTTGCACGAAGATTGAAACAGGATGGGCAGAAAAGGGTGCTGGTGTGGGTAAGAGAACAATGACTGAAATTGCATCATCTGTATGATTAAAATGATTGTGTCAATTTTGATTTTCCCCCCTCCTTTCAGACATTTAAGGACGCTGTCAAGTCAATGGAGTTCTGTTGTAGTGGTTGCTTCAGTGAACATTCAACGCTGTCGGTGAGTTTGGAATTAAAGTGAAAACCATCGACCGTTGATTGTACCCTCCAGCTAACCATCCTCCTCCTTACTTCATGCTTTCAGGCCTTCACACCGAAGATAGAAACCTAACCAGCACATGAGGTTTCTCCCCCACCCTGCCCAGCTTTACAAAAAAAGGTCACAATCAACATTCATTGCTGTCGGTGGGTTTAACTATGTGGACAAGCTCACTGAACAATGAATGCAACTGTGGCCCCACATTTTACAGTTGCCATTGAGAGGAACATCAGCTCTGAAAGGAGTAGTAAGAAGTAGACACTTCTTATAGGCTACATTTTTTTTTCTGGTCGAGAAATAGTTGAGGATACTCAATTTTCACTTCCTTGTTTTTGAAGTGTGTTTAACTCTATTGACTGAAAAAACACTGCTGCCTTTTTTCTGGAATATTGTCCTTGCAAGGTTTGGCATGGTTGAAACCATAAAAATTCTTGTTTAATATGTATGTAGAAGCAAATAATAAGGAACTTTGTGTACATGTACTCCTCAAGACTCAGCATAGGAGGAAAGGGTATTTAAATCTCATCTAAACTAGGCATTGCGGAACAGTTCACAAAAATGCCTTTTATACTTGTCAAGACAAAAATAGAAATGAAAGCTGGAATTAAAATATATAGATGTATCAAAAAATTAGTTTTGCACAAAACTAATCTTATGCACCTAAATAAATGGTGTTAGCAAGTATTAGATTTGCCTTTTCTAGTGGTCAGAGGGATTACAGAAATAGATGTATATCCAGTAATTATAATTGAACAATAAACAGTTAAACTGTAAAATTACTGTTTACTTCGGGTACCAATGTCACACTTAGTATTGCTAACAGTAATAAGAAAATAAACAAAGTTAAAGCTCACTGCTTTGTCCTTATTTCCTTAAAACCCTTATTTATCCAGACACACATCGAGACCCATCTACATTTCAGAAGTCATCCAAGGTAAGTTCAGCCTTCAGACAGCACAATTTTGATATTCTGCAGTAGGGATTGCTTCCAAAGTTAGCTAATCACATGTCATTCATCATTTCCCCTTCTAACGGGGGCAGTCTCATAACAATACTTTAGCTTGATTATTTACAAAGTATCTTCAGCACCTCAGTTACACAATTCTCTTGCTCACTGTACTTGCCTGTTTTATCCAGGTTTTATCATATAGCAACTGCTAAACAGGATAAAAGCATCAGGGCTGTCACAGGCAGATACAATTGTACTTGCTTCTTGAACTTGGAAACCGGTCTAGTTAAATTATAAAAATATATTTCAATCATGGAAGAGATCAGTCCTTGATCACATGCAAGACTGATACTTACGTTAAAAAAAAAAAATCAGTTCCTCCACGAGAGCCACAATAATGAATTACATTAAACGCCAGAACTGTGTGGATATTATTTATTTGATGGTTGGGAATACTGTTTTTGTGTTACAATATTTGTTAGAGAAGAACCTGCAGAGTTCTATTGAGGTCACAGACAGCAGAATTGAGTACTAAAAGGAAAGGTTGCTATGGATGCATGGCTTCTCAGCAACACTGTTTATAGATAAGCCTTTATCTTTAGATTTTCTCATTTCTACAGAGCAATGGGAACCCAAATTACTATTGGCTTACATACTGCACGTAAGGATCATACTAAAAGCAGGACTCGTATGTTCTACCTAGAAGGAGAAATTTTCCAGGTAAGTTGTAGCCAGTATGTTTTGCAACAGCATGCATCAAAATTTGTTATTGAAATAAAAACCAAGACTTGTTTCTGCAATACATTTATCAATGCTACTTATAATTGTGTTATGCATTTATAAACACAAAGATAATTCAATAATAGAAGATTGTGGAATTTGACAGCACTGGAAAGAAAGTGTCCTGGCACATAATCAACTTCAAGTAGAGAAAAAAATGCATGCAGAAGCCATTCACACTGCAATTGATAATGCTTGAACAATTACATCTGGTGTAGGGACAGATTCCAATGCAGGGAGGGGGGAAATAAAATCGTTTTTTGTTTGGTTTTGATTGCTTTGACAATACTCTTCCTCAAAATAAACAAATGCTTGTTAAAAAATTTCTACAGTGATTTCGTTGCCTATGCTAAATATTAAACAGCAACAATTCATGACATACTGTAACAGGTTGCAGAAACCTCAGTCAGCATCAACCCAGGCACAGATAATTGGCCCACACACGTTACAAGGATATAACAAATATTTTCAACTGGATAGCAAGCTTTTACCAGTTTCTGAAGAACAGACTCAACAGCAACAGTCTTTTTTTCCACTCTTTAAAGTATAACTTTTTTCAGTTATTTGTCACATTTTCTTATCAAGACTAAAAAGTCTTCTTAGCGAACAGATATATACTTCATACAGCTTGTTAACTAAAAGGTAATGTCCGCAGAACAGTAATTTACAGAAAGCTTATTGGCAAAGCAATGTCATTACTCCACACCCAACAACAGACACTGGCTTGCGTAGGCTTTCCTTACACCGTAAAGCAAGAGTGATCTCGGCAGTAACAGCAGCTGTGAAATACTGTGGAGAGGTTTCATGGTCATTTTCAGATTTTTTTGCAAATATAAGACATATGTACCCATTGCACTGCCCACGGGCCACAGAGACCTTCTAGAAAATTGCTCCTTGGTGTCATTGTAAATAATTCACTCACAGCAATATTTTCAGGTCAAGCATATCAAAGGTTACAGCAAATGCAATGGACCTTGACATAATAGGAGCACTAGCTTCATGGCAGCGGTGGAAGAGGAGGTAAAGGAACATAGTTTCTGTACATAAGAGATCAGTCACTGTTTCCTAGTGCCACAATGCTGTGCTTGAAGACAGAAGAGGTAGTACCAAAGGGCTGCTATTAGGTTTGCAGTCACTGAGGTTTTAGTTACCTCCAAATGTCCATGCATTTTTCCTGACTTCTGGCATAGGATGAGTGAAAACATCTATCCCAACAATTTTTGCATCAAGTCTGTAACTTCTGTTCAGTGAGTACACAAAGACAGGTAGTCTTACCTTTAAAACTACTGAATCCCTGCAATAGAAATCAGCTGTGACTCAGGACCATAGCAGGATGGAAATGTTAGGCTTCGGCACAGCCAAACATCACCACACTACCATTTCTTCCTTACGAATAGCCAAATGACATACAGTAAGCTAAGGAGATAAATATAAGAAGTCTATAGCTGGGCTGGAAGTAGTATCTAGATCATCTTGCATTCCACTCATGTCCTGTTTTAGGGAAGAAAAAATGTAATCTTGTAACTGACTTTTCCCTAATGTGAACACCATATTTTCCTTCTTCCTGACCATCCCCTTTTTCTTTTCATTTGATATTTATTTTTGTTTCCTGCTAGAGTTGTCATCCACTCCATCTGTCCAGATTAATATTTATGTCTTGCCCTTGCTTCTACTTAGCATTGTATAATTTTGTCTCAAGTTTTCTTTTTTTTTTTTTTGCTCATTTTTGTTTCAAGTCGTCCTGTGCATCCTACTTAAGTGCAAGTCCCAGATATGCAGACTGCATTCCAAACAGCCCAGCCAAGGCCAACCGAAATAGTCTGATGTCTCCTTATTTTACAAGGAACTACTGATCTTTTCCAGCCAAAAATAGCATTTGTAATGGCACTATGCAGTTAACACATTTAAATTTATCTAACATTATTCCATAGATATTACTGTCCACAAGTTTTCCTTATTTGAAGTAGATTATTTCATCCCCCTGAAATGCAACACTTGCCATTTTTTGAACTTAAAATTTCTACAAACTCTAGCTTTCGAAAAAGTAGAAACCATGGCAGCACACATGGAATAAACTTTGAAAAAAATCACAGAATATCCTGAGTTGGAAGAGACCCACAAGGATCATCTAGTCCACTCACCTTTTTTAAATAATTAAAAGTCTCATACAGACTTCAAAAGGGGCAATGGAAAGAACGACTACAAAACCAACATTTTTTTCCATGAGCTTAAAGACATTCCCTCTTGCTTATAAATGAGCTATGTTTCCAAGACACATAGACATAAGAATTGTTGAAACATTTGCTATTTGTCACAACTGGGAGATGTTGCAGATACTGTCTCAGTTTAAGTAAAGGGAATATCTAAAATTCAATTACAAAAGTTAACTACTCAATAAGAAATCTATTAAACGTAAAGTAGTATAACTATTTTGCATTGTTGTATCCTCTTCTGTTTTCATATTGCAGCATTCTGGTTAACTGCCCCTCCAAGACAAATGAGGAGTGAGATCGTTTTCCCATAAATGTACTTCTGTAGTCTGCATTGAAAGCCTATTTACAAGCTCAGTATTTTCATTGCCATGTTAGATCCTTCACTTTGAAAGGAACAATAATCACAAAATGAACATGCAAGTGAGCCTGGCATAAATGTATCTAAGGTTTATTTTTTAATTTAAGAAATACTGATCTGAGGAGGAATCGAGGCCAGTATTAAAATTACACAACTTCTAAATATACCTTTATTATAAAAAAAGACTGAAAGAATTGTGCAATTTCTACATTCACTGATTATATCACTGCCTTCATATTGTCACTGGAACTACAAATAGTCTTCTCCTTCTAGACTTGGATCTGAACTGATACCCAATAATGTAGGGAATGCTCCAAATGTAGGAGCATCCACAAAAGCTATAAGTTACAACAAAAACTTTGTCTATATGTGTCAGTAAACCAGAACTAAGTCCCCTAACTTTGCAGCCAGAATATGCAGGGACAATACATATTCTGGCCTTTCCTGATTTTGTTTCATGAGTTACAGCTGCATGCAAGTTAGCCCTAAAGTTTTTGATGGTGGTTGTGTTGTTTTTTTTTTAAATCTAAACTATCAAGTTTGTAAAAAGGTTATCATGAAACCTGAAGGCGCAAGTCAACTGTGCGTGTTTTTTTGTTATTCCCTATTAGAAATACTACACTAGGTCTAGATGAAAAACAAATCCAAAATGGACCAGATACCACAATTCTAGGGTACCACTGTTCAGAATAGGTCAGGCAAAGAGGCAAGAGAGTCGGAAAATAACATTCCCTTGGCCATTAAGATGGGGAAATTTCACCTTGCATTCAGGATAAACTACATTATACATAAGCTATTTACCTGAACTATGGTATAATTTGTCATTAATGGCAAGCTATCCCAATAATCATGCTATTAAGCTATTTGATTGTATGCAACTACTCTTCAGTAATCAAACAGTTAAAATATTTTATCATAGACACTTTGAAACAAACAAAACAACCACAAAAATATGAATTTTTAGCTAGTGAGAGCTTAGTCCAGGTGGTTGCCCTCTAAAGTCAACATCACCATCTGAGGTGTAAAACATTGCTAATTATCATAAAGTACATCCTGTGCTAATTACTGTTTGCCTCCAAATAGTGTGCAATAACAAGCCCAGAGTTCACGATGATAGATTTACATTTAAATGTCATGCTGTTCACCGTCCTGTATCAATATGCCCCTGGTTAACATACTGACATAGTTACTGCAGCCACTGCCCTGCAGACTAGGGAAGCCACAAACCGCTAAAGGAATACCAAAAAAAAAAAAATTCATATATATTCAGGATACAATTGTAGAAGACAACAAGAAAGAGACAATACTTTAAAGACAGAAGCTGCCATGGCCTAAGATCTGTGTACAGCCCCCAAAACAATTGGGGGACATCATTCCAGAGATTTGCATGAATCATGGTCAGCTAACTAAAGAACTTAGATTCTCTGCTGGTTTTAGTCAGCACACATGGATTTCTATGGAACTATGCCAATTTATACAAGCTGAGGGTTGGCAAACCAACATGCAAGAGAAATATAAAAGTAGAATGGGTCCTGTACATCCTACACTAAAAAATGCAGTCAGAGGTAGATGTCACTCTTGGGGGAGGAGGAAGAGAGAAACAAAAGCACACGTACTTTAAAAACACATGTTCCCACCTACAGAGAGCATTTCTGCCCACAGAAAAAAAGTCTGTGGGTGGCCCTGGACACACAGCACTCGGACACCTAACTCCTCTGTTTGTGCAGATAACTGCCTTGCAGGTACAGATACAGAGCTTCAAAGCAGGAGAGCATTTTGGGGCAGAAACTTCACACCCACATTATGATAATCTGGCCTTTGCCACCACATGACAGTCTCCTTCACTTCGTGAAGCTTGAGGTATGTGGGTGGAAGGAGCTCACAGCATATTTGTGTCTGACGATGGCTCCCACACCACCAGTGTACACACTTGAAGCAATGGCAGCTTGTTTCTTCTCTCCTTTCACATTGTGCTCTTTACTTCAGTTTCCAGTATTTCTTGCACAGTGATGGTAAAACAGTAAAAACCAGAGCTAGTAAAACGGTAAAAAGCCTCTCACTGCACAGACGGGGGAAGCCAAAACAAAACACCACCACCTGAGTCTTTAAAATACCTTCTCTCACAATATGAAGGAGCTTCTTTTCAGCATGCTTGCTGACACCCTTGTCTAGCCTAGAACTATGCGCTGACTTCAGATGTTTATCAGCCTTTACATGAGATTTCAGGCAAAATTTCAGACAGTGCAGGTATATGTACAAAGACTTCTAACTGCTCACTGGAAGCGTCTTCTGGAATCAGATAATATGCATCGAGTGTAAGATAACCAAACCACAGGTCTGTTCAAGCGAATACCACAAACTGACTGTTAAAAGTCAATTTAAAAAATTAATGCTGAAAACACTAAACCTTCTTGCTCTCTCTACTGAGACCCTCCACCACCCATTCTCCCTTCAATGTCCTTGTGGATGCAGACAGTCGCTTAAGACACATCATGCTTTAGAAGAAGAAAATCAGTAGGTTTCCTTCCTCTTTAGAGAGGCTTAACTGTATGGGAACCTGACTTCTGTTTTAAATCTCATACTGAGAGTTTGGGGGTGCTACTGCATCTATTGCTAACTAGTCAGGAATAATCCAAGTCTGCAGCACGCATACCTGCACACGTATTTTTGGCTAGAACCTAGATGCATACCTTTGCTGTTTTTGACAAGTATTAATGCCTAGCACAAGTGCTCTACTTAGACAAAGCATCTTGAGCTACATTTTCCTTAAAGAGAATCTTCCTACCTTATTTTCTATGAACGTGCTATCACATTAGCCCAGGATACCTATGATAAAATCATTTGCCATGACTATACGTTAGCCTTTGCTGAACTGAAACAAAGCTAATTCATTAAAGTGTCTGCAAACAATAGGCCATATTTTAAGGATTTTTGTAGTCATTAAAATTAAATAAGTACGGGCACTGGTGCCACTATCCTCCCAACAGGCCCTCTGAACACATTGAGCAATGAAGTTGGTATCTCTGCATTGCACGTAAAGGAGACCGGGAGGTTGCTAGGCCACTGGCAGCTCATATAGCTTTATCATTGTCAGAAGCTGCAACAGCCAGTGTAAAAGTGAACTCAGAGCCTCTATGCTTACAGGCACAGAACGCTGCAATGTGTGCTTAAAAGCACAGACAGGCTCCACGTTCACTTTAAGATTGTTGGCTGCTGCATTTTGTCATCTCTTTTTAAAGTAAGGTTGCTCACTAGCTGCTTTCCAAGTTTTCACATATGTATCATTTCCATCAGCTACAAGTGTAAATTTACAAGCAACCAGAACACACGCGCTACACTGATTCCATCAGGCAGTGAGAAGGTAAAGCTGTCACCAGACGGCATTTTTGAGTTTTGTGCGGCCACATAGTCAAAAGCAGCATCTGAATTTTGGATGCTTCACTTCTTTTATTTTGGATACTCCCAAAACACAGTGTCTGCTCCTAGGAATAACTCTTGTGATATTTTGTGGATAAACCTCTAACAACTCATTTTGCATGACTACATACCTAGACAACAAGAGCCCTAAATTAGTATTTGAGTAGAGATCACTGAAAACTCAGTCCATAATGTCAGTAAATAAACTTTCTATGAATATAATTTTGAGTCAGCCCTAACAGTAGCAAAAATAAGTAGGTTGCATGTTCCTTTCCTACAGGGAAACATTGCCAAAAATACATAACTGTCACTTTTCATCTTCAGAATAATGTTAGCTACTGAAAAAAGATTCACAATGAGCAATTATGGCTTCAGCTTTCATGTCATTTTACATCACTGCACTAACAGCCACGCTCAAAAGCTTAGAGGCAATATTCTAGGTCAGTGACTTCTGCAGACAGTGTATTTGCTGTTTGATAATTAAATTAGATTCACTTTAAATAACCAGATTCTGAAACAGACAGCCATTTACAAACACATGACCAAGTGTATCATTGGTGCTGCTGACACTGGATGAGCAAAATTACACGTGTTAACAATCATTAACTATCATTGAGGATTATAAATTTAAGGATTATGATATTAAAAATAAGTGCAAGCAAATCACTGCAGAGGAAAATCTTTAAGACGTAGCAAAAAAAAACAGACTAAGGGACTGACCTACTTTTCTTCACTTTTCCTATACACAAGCTTTATTTATATATATAGATTTATTTTTCTCATGGTATTAAAATAAGTTCTTACCGAGAAAGCTCTCACAATTAATAATAGAGAACAAAATACTGTAATGGTGCTCAGCTTTTATTTTCATTAAGGGTTTGGCCTACATGTCATGTAAATAGCCACTAATGCTGCTTCAGATAAAGCTTTCAAAAGCAAAAAGAAGACATGGATATAAAGTATATTAAAATTATTGTGGATAATCTAGTATATTAAGTGTTAAAATAAGGGTTAAAATTTGAATATTTTAAAAAATGCATTTCATTTCAGAATATGGCTCAAATGCATCTACTACATAAAACATAGTAGGTCTGCTTTTTATCCTCCTCTTCAAGCCTACCATCTGAAAATTAACATTAAGAAAAATCTGATGGGTAATATGCTTTTTATATGAGCAATAATTCTTAAAACTGTTCAAGGAACACAGACTTTTTTTAACCTGTTTAAGGAGTGATGCTGATGGATTAAGACATGCAAATGATAACAGGAAGAACTTAATAGAGCTTAATAAAGCCTTAGTCTGGGATGGCATACAAGTGATTACTGGGATTCCACCATTTTAGGTGTTCTTTCTTCTGCCCACCTTCAATGCTCAAGGTTTTTGTTAGTTTAATTTCTCTACCACCTTGTCTGAAATCAACAGTCGAGAGCAAGTCCTTAATTTGTAACAACCACGCAAAGAGGTCCAACGTTAAAATTCTATTTTATCTTTCCTTCCGGAGCCTGAGCTGTTGGCATTCCCCACCCCCCCACCCCACCTTGAGCTAGACACAAGCTACAAGGCACAACCAAATGCTGTATATTATTAAAATACTGTCCACCTAACTGCCTACAGACCACTGTAAGGACACTGAAACCAGCCCCACAAGCTAAAAAAAAAGAAATGATTGTAGTATTGCCATACATCCTTCTAAAGCACTGAGCTGGAAAAATCAGTCTTAACATCTGCAGGTATTGCTTTGGCTGAAATACATGGAAAAACTGGCTTCAAGAATGAGGAAAATGCAACCCACCACATGTATATTTCTGACTATTATAAAGCATGAGGTTAAACAAGGGGTTTCTGTGTCCGTTCCTGCGCCATGAGTAGAGGTTTGCAGCAGTGTCACACTCAGCTGCCAGCAGGTGTTGCAATAGGCAGTCATGTAAAGCATCTATTCACTGAACTCTGTCACTCCAGTTATGCACTCTTTATGGCAAGGAAAACAGAGAAAACAAAGAGGCTGTTATGCTTTAACTTCAAAGCCTTCATACCCCCAAGCTTCAGCTCTATACTGCAGGCAGTGCAGTCCAGAAGAGAGGCAGAATAGTCTCAGGTAAAGATATTTTCTGCTCCAATAATCTAGTCTCTGTAGTGCTTACAAAAGAAATGAGATTTAAAAAGCAAACAAAAAAGCCTTGGTATATGCACAGTGATAGCAGAAGGTCATCTGACATTTGTCATTTGACTGACAAGTAAGTTTTATACCTAAGCTAAGTTCACAGGAAGGTTTTTCTGAAAGGTCAGAGAGGAATCGTAAGTTTATCCATAAGTGCCACAAGAATCAATGCACAAGAAGTTAGGAGATATTGATCTTCCCAGTGTACAGTTCCTATTGGAGTTATCGTTCTCCAGTTGCACCAATTTCCTCTTCAACAGGGGTAAAACTTTTATGAGATCCCTCAAGCCTGTGTGCAATATTTATTCAGTTAGTCTAATTAAAAGTATTACTATGTACATAGTTACTGGATCTGTCCCCAGTGGCACCTCACATCATAAATAACAGATGTGAAATGTACTCCTATTGGGACAAGCACTAGTATCAATTCTTCTTATGCTATCTCTAACCGTTAAATCACCTCAACACACAAAATCCTAAAGAATGATAAGTTTGGACAAGAAGTACCATTAAGATAATAAAAATTTGGGATAATTAAATTTAGTAGATCTTCATGGACCCAGATGAAGAAAATAATTTTGAGTTGTATTCACTTGACAGTAAGATAAAAATGAAAGTTATAAAATTCAAAAATCAGCATTACCAAATCCATGAAGCTTAATTGCATGGGAGTGGCCCAAGATAACATAACTTTACATATGCATTCAAGAATTCAAAAAGCTTTAGCATTGGCCCCTGAAGTACAAGGGAAGAAGAGGTAACAGTTTGTGCTTCCACTCTGAACTTCAGACTTGTTCAGACTTCAGGTTTGGATTAATCCAGGTATGTTATAGTATAGAAGCATATATTCTTTAAGTGGGAGGGAGACAGGTTGTGACTGTACAGTTGAATTCTCTTTTCAGATCTACACAGCAGCTACAATAGAAGATCAATATACGTTCATGCCTACAACAGGGATTCAGCTGCCCATAAAAATCATGGGGGTTCACCTAATCTCTCTAAGCTACATATCATCTGCAACACGTCAGAATATACTCCTAACCCACACGGGTTTAATGTTGTTCCTGAGGTGTGGTCCAATACAGTATCAGCAAAAAAGCCAGTAACAATTTTCCCTTTATTCTGCACATATATCACTTATAGAACTGTTTTCAGCTAAAATAGCTCTATTTCACCCCACATTTTTAACAGCATATAGAATTTTGAAACCACAAGGGAATTTCAGAGATTGCATGAAGTCCATCTACCAACCCTAAGGCAGAAGCAGCTATACATATCATGCCTGACAGACACTTGTCCATGTTCTTCCTAAAGGCCTACAGTGCTGGCATCTATGGCAGTATATCCCAATGCCTAAACTAAACTGCTCATGCTATGATTAAGCCCATTATATCTTTCCATCCACTCAGGCATAAAGGACAAGTTTTCCCCTTCCTATCTGGGGGACAATTATATCTTAAGACATTCTCCTCAATTTTCTTGGGTTATGCCAAAACACTCAGATTCTTCAGCAGAGTTCTGATCATTTTCAATAACCTTTTTAGGATCTCCATCCAACGGGGCCACATTTCTGGAAGTGCCAAATCCTAGACTTTATGAAGTAATTTAGATGATGCTTTATTAGTGCTGGCTACAATAGAAATATTTTCAGACCCTTTCCTCAATTTCTCCAACAGACTTGCAGGTCTCTCTTACCCCTTTCCCAACATAATTGTTATGTGTAAAGCTAGTGAAGATGCTTGAGCCCAGGAGTCCAACAGCAGGTTCTTACTGAAGTTGTTAAAGAACACCAGACACAGGACAGAACCTTGCATACTGCCATTCAATAGCTTTTAATTTGGACAATGAATAATTGGCAACTACCCTGAACCTTACTAATATGGAGATAAGTTATTGCTTCTCTGCTTTCCACAAGTCCTGTTATGTCACCGTAAAGAAAATTAATTTGACAGTTTGCTCCTTAGAAATCCATGTTGACTCTTACTTCTCATATTTCAAGAGCTTAAAAAGTTGGACCCTTTACTCCAATATTAATTCAAGAAATTTAACTTCAGCCAGCAGACCTATAATTCCATGACTCCTCTTACTACATCCCCAGTTCCTAAAGATAGGTAAGATTATTTTACTTTCTAGCCATCATCTGTCCTCTTCAACTTTGCAACTTTTACATCTTTCCTTAGAAGAACAGCTTTCATGCATTTTTTCTGGAAAACATTTGGGAGAGAACCCTGGGTGTTTTACAGATGATTGACATTGTAAGCACAGGATACTTGGCAGGAAAGGAGACAAATTAGTTGAGCTAAAATATACCAGAACTGAAGAAAAACATGTAGACAAAAATATATGACCCACTTTCTCAGCACAGGCCAACAGTAAATGGAATAAGTGACATTTAATATGGTGCAAATTTGGAGGAAGACATTGCTGGGTCTTAGGTAGCCTTGCATGGAGACAGCACAGACATGATCAAGTACCTTGGGCACTGTGGACACTGACGTGACACAGTAGGGTGCCTGGGGATTAGATCAGGTAGCAATGGCAGAAGGAGGGGATGTGATCAGGCTGAAGGAACATTGACAGCTCAGAAAGAAGAGCACTTGGTACACAAATTCCAGTGAGGAAATGTGTAGGAAGGCTCTGTAAAATGAAATATTAAAAAATCCAGAGGAGAGAACACAGAAGTGTCAATGGTATCCCAGTATAGAGCAAAATATAATGCAGCAGAGGTGAAACATTTTGCAGGAATGGAGAAAACAAGTCAATAAATGTATCAGAGAAAGGACTGTGAACAGAGATGCAATAAATGGCATGCAGCTGTTGCACTCCTCTTCTTGTTCACTTCCACATTTGATAACAGCCCTTCAGCAATCATTAACCCCTTTGTTAGCTAAAAAGGACAATACTGACATCCAGCTGGGCCTGCCTGCGCATGGATTATTTTCCAAAACCAGATATCCACCTTTTCCACTCTTTTTTAAACCACTATGAAGGTAAGTTTATACTTAATCAGCAGCTGAAATCTGTCATTGGCCTTATACCCTTACTCACAGCTAAACAGGTCTGCCCTACCCTCTCTGCTCCCTGAACGAGATATCATGTGCTAATGTAACAAAGAAGAATCTTTGCTGCCTCACTGTCAAAATAAGCTTTTCTGTTTCTAATATTGCAATGGGAGATGAGAGTTAGAAGGGTCAAAAACATAATTAAAGCTTGCTTGTATAACCACTTTTTTTCCTCTTTGTGGGTCTTTTGCAAACTGAAGGGTTCAGTTGTTTTGAAGGAAAACTGTCTCAGAAATGCATTGAGAATCCTGGCAAATAAATACTAGTCCTTTTGTAGCCAGCTCCAGGATAAAATCCTTACACATTTCATTGCTCTTTTTATTTATTGAAATGTTTTGTTTCTGGGTGGATTTTTTGAAGATCAACATCCCATTCCTGCCAACATGCTCGGACAGCTATGCCCATGCACAGCTGTTGATTCAGTCTCACAGTGCAGTTTTCTACACTGCCACATCAACACAAATAACCCAAATTTTTGTTTCCTGATTTGGCTAATCGGTATTTCCTCATTGTTCTTGTTTTAATAACTATCTTTTTGGACTGTGACTGCAGTAATTATTGATGTTCACAGATCAGACTTATAGCAACTCAGTCACATTTCTATATTCAGAAGAGGACTGGTCTCATGCAGAAAGCATATCCTGTGAAACCCCACTGGCTTTAGACAAGCTGCAGCAGTACCTAGATAAACTTTAGCCTCTTGAAGTACTATTTCAGTTACCTGTCCTATGACATCAGAAGTCAGAGTGTTGTTGTCTTCTACTTGAAAACTTAGTGAGAACGTGGGAACAGATGAACAATGATGGCATTTATGATATTCTTGCAAGAGGCAAAAATTGTTTTCCACAAGTTAATTTTTTTCATCTCATTTTTCTTTTCTTTGAGCCAACTTTTTTTTTTTCTCCCCAGACTGTTCGAGTTCATAAAAAAAACTTCTGGCTTCCAGCAAACTTATGTTCTGCTTTCATCTAGAAAGGCAAAAATGTGTTCAGCCAAAACCACAATATTCACCGCTATTTGAAACAATCTGTGCAGCTCTTTTACATCCCTATTTGCAGAGTGCCTTACAAAATTCAGTACAGTAACCACAGCACTAACCTTCCCAAATGTCCATACACATCAACCTCTAGGTAAAGTGAATAATACTTAGCATAAGTCAGTGATGACTTCTATGACTGGGATCAAAATAGCTCCATCAACTAGCGTGTGTGAATATTGCCTTTATCATCTAACCAACAGAGACTCCAAAATTAGAATTGCAGTGGGTATTTCTGCTGATCTGAAAGATTTAACATCTCTTTTCTCATCAAAAATTCTATTTGAGATAAAAAATGAATGTTTCCAAATCTAGTATTGCTGTACACAATGTAGGGAAGAGACAGTAATTTGGTATCTCAATAAATTTTTTAAAAGAATGTTGAGACAAAACTCAATTCCCACCAATGAAACATCAGGGAAATTAAAATAAAGATTTATGACAGGTTCATTTTTTGTATAATTTGATATGGGCAGACCTGACATTCATTGCAACTCAAACTTAGAAATCCCTATTCTCTTAGATCACAGCCTTGATGAACATAACAGAATTCAAACATATAATAGGCAAGCCAAAGCATTCAGTGTAGCAACAAAACTTCCCTGTCCACCCCCAAATAAAATAATGAATTCACCATCAAATGTTTACTCAGAAGAAAAAGCGTTTAGTGATTTCCAGTCAAATTGCATGATCAACTTGAACCAAAACAGACGTGGGAAATAATGGAAGCTCAGTCATTTGTTTTTATCATTTTCAGGCAAAAAATATTGAACATTTTTAATCTAAAAAGAAAAAGCTATATTTTAATATAGGTCAAACCATTATAAAGTAATTTCTAAGTTAAAACACTGATTTCAGACCAGAAATTTGCGTTCACCCAAAAGACACTGATGGGAAAGCTAACCCCCCACCTTCACCCATCTGGTTTGGTTTGTCCTGAAACCATTTTCCCTCTGTTCCTTTCAAATGCTTTAATTCAATCATTGAACTGAAAAAGTCCAGCTTTATTTAACATCTGTGCTTTGATGCACATATATAACTGGAAGATTGCAAAGCCTTTTGCTAAGCAGTATTTAATTATACGGCAAGGAACTTTTTAAAATGTTAGGTTTTTATCAGATGTCACTGGGGGCCATTCACCAAACTGATCAACTGCGGATAGAATCCATGCACCAACAAAGAGAAAACTTTGTAGTGGACAAACCATCACTTTAATCTGCTGCACAATGAACTCAGAGAAAACTGTGTTACTTTCTTATTCGCTTTAAACTCCTTACTCTTCAGTAGCCTTCACTGTTGTCAGGAAAGGGCCATTGCTGCCACCATGAAAGCTCTAGGACCCAAATAGTCTATTTTAATCGAGACAGACATGCAGTACCTCCAAGAATCATCGTCTACATTAAAAGGCAGAACTGATCTCACTTACATAAATTAACCATTGTGTAGTAAAAGTTGCTTCCTTGGATTCAGGGGTTACAACTGAGGAAAGGGAAGCAGATGACTTTATAAACATTATTTACAAATACAAAAGCATGCACAAAAAAAGAGATTGTGTCAATGCAGAAAATTTCCTGAAATGTTTCTACTTTCCCTCTATACAGAGGCGTTACTAAAATATACTTATTTTTTATGTACACACAAAAATAGTACTAGACCAGAGTCCAATATAAATGTGCAGTAAAGAAAAAGACAACCAAAATGAAGACAGTGATAAACTGTCAGTGATAGCACTCAATAGCCCCCTCCCACCACTGCTCCCCTTTCCCTTCTAAAAATTTCCAGGCAAGACTTTTCTCCCTGTACAAGATTTTATTCAAAGTCTGAGTAGCCTGCACAAACTGCATAAACACCTGCTAAATGTGGATTTTGAAGGGTGAGGGGAGGTGGCACAGCACAAGGTGATTCACTTAAATTTCATTCAAAATATTATAAATTGAAGGCATACTCTGAGGCAGCTTGGCCAAAATTAATTTAGCTTCTGTATTTGCTAGCTTGTACAAGTCAGAAAAACTATGGTTCTTATGAGAGTGAACTAAGCCTACATCATTCACAGCAAGCATCACGGAAACAGGCCTCACAAGGCTATTTACAGACAGCCATGGTTGTACTTTACATTTAAAGCATTTTAGATAAACAAAATCAAGTGGTATGATAATGAAGGATGGCAAATGAAAAAATATTTCACAGGGTAATTTCAACTGCCATGGTGGTCTGCACGAGACAGAAAACTTGCCATTAGGTTGTTCAATTACTTTTTGGGCAGGAATTTTCTGTTAGGAGTGAAAACTGAACACGACTAACTCAGTCACCTTTGAAAAATCGAAGTAATAAAGCAGTGATTACATACAAACAAGCATAATTTGCATATAAATGTAATCTGTTATTTTAGCTCAGAAGATACACTATTTGCTTCATTCCACCCAGGTAATGACTCAGGTACTGAAAGCATGGCAGGATGAGCTGCTTTCTTCCCATTATAAAGACAAAAATACCCTATTCAGTCTGATTCCAGAGCTGCCACCCGTACTCTAAAAACAGAAACTGAAAGGAGAGCAGTAGTACTTGAATCACTGCTTCTGGAAAATCCTTTTCTCTTTTCTTCTGATGTGTAATATCCAATTCAATATTCCATCTGAATGGATTTGATATGAAAAACCCCAAATGATGGTGCATAGGAATATAGAATAGATAAATCCATGTAGATAACAAGAGAGGAGAGCACAAACTGGTATCAGAAACCTGGAGAGGAACTTACATCTTTGTTGCCATGCCTCACAGTTCATTGAGTGGCTTGCTTTTTTTAGATTGAAGATTCAATGAACATGGGATTCTAAGTATGGCTTCTTTGGCAAATCGAAACACTTCATGCTTGTCCTGGTTTCAGTTGGGATAGAGTTGATTTTCCTCCTAGCAGCTGGTAGGGTGCTATGTTTTGGATCAGGATGAGAGTAGTGCTGATAACATGCTGATGTTTTAATTGTTGCAGAGCAGTGCTTACACCAAGCCAAGCACTTTTCAGCTTCTCGCTCTGTCCTGCCAGCGAGCAGGCTGGGGGTGCAGCAGGAGCTGGGAGGGGACGGACCCAGGACAGCTGACCCAAACTGGCCAAAGGGGTATTCCATACCATCTGGGGTCATGCTAAACAATATATAGGGGTGGCTGGCCGGGGTGGGGGGGCCGGCTGCTCGGGGATAGGCTGGGCATCGGTCAGCGGGTGGTGAGCAATTGCATTGTGCATCACTTGTTTGTACACATTATTATTAGTAGTACTATTATCATTGTTATTTTCCTTAATAAACTGTCTTTATCTCAACTCACACACTTCACTTTCCCATTTCTTTCCCCCATCCCAGAGAGGGAGGGGGGAGGGTGCGTGAACAGCTGTGTGGTGCTTTGCTGCCGGCCGGGTTAAACCACAGCAATGCTTCAATAGAAAACAAAGCAAAAGCAGTCAACTCTAAACAGCAGTCAACGTTCTAAAAATAAGGTATGCAAAAATGGACAAAAAAAATCAGATATTTTTGGAACCCAGGTTGCAATGCAGGATTTTACCATGCATGCTTGTTGTGGATTAGCTCACTACAGTAGCTGTAAAGTTCTCCAAACTTGCACAGAGTAAGATTTTTATCCTAAAACACTGTTTTTATTCATTGCTGGGACTGAACAGTGGCCCCAGGTATAAGTGAGCATGCCTGTACTGGTTTCAGTGGAGCTCACTACCTCCTCTGAGAGAGCTTGCCCCCAGTGGCTGAGCAAGGATGTTGCTGACTTGCATAGTAGATACTTTTGCTGTATCTGTCAAAGCCCCTATACAAAACAGGAAAGGGTTGTGTAGACTCATTGCTGGAAGACCTCCATTTCAGGCCATCAGCAATACCACTAGCACTTGAACACATTTGGGTTTGCTAGCTTTCCAGTCAACTTACAAACAGCAAGAGGTGATAAAGCTGACAGTTTAGATTCTGGAGAAAATCCCTGAGCTCTTTATAAATACCAGCCACACAACCTCATAACATAGATTATATTGTTATAAACTTCAAACACATCTAAAACACACCTATTGGAAAAAGAGTTGCATCAAATTCAGAATGATAATTTTGTAAATAGTGTAATTGTGCAATACTTTTAAGCCTATATATTAACACTATAGAACAACATTCCTGAATAGAGTTCCCCTATGAAAATTACTTATGGTGTGCATTTTCAGCCAAGTTGAAAAGAGAAAATACAGTAAAGTGTGGGTTTTGTTTGTTTTGTTTTTAAAACCATCAACTACAATGATTTAATGTTTTATAAGATTCAGAGAAAGTTTAATTTTGAAGTTGAATTGATCATAGCATTAAGTTCAATAAAGTATGAAAATTAAAGACTGAAGTCTCAAAATCATAGTTAATGCTACAAAAGGCTTCCCCTTAAAAACAAATTACTGCTCTTTGATAGGTCAGAGAATTCCCCATGAAAATGATACTGTTAAAACAGATATAATACTGATCACCAAGCTTTCAAGTATTACCTAAATACATGGTGGGTTGAACTGGTCAACTGGGAAGACAGCTCTTCACTGAATTGAGCAACAGGCTCCAAAGTGACACAAATTATACCAAACAATAAATTAGGTTAAGTTAAAGTACTGGTGGTGATGATCAGCCCCATATATTAAATTATGCAACATTCCTATAAACTTTTATTCAAGAGCTCACAAGTTCCTCATCGCTCATCAGGCATGCAGAGTTAGATGCTAATTAAGAAAGCCCTCACTCACACAAGAGCTGTTACCAAAAAAGAAAAGTCTTCTAAAAAAAAAAAAAAAAGGAATTCTCACTTGGTATCTTTAAGCAGCCACTAAAGACAGAATACTTTTTCTAAATCCATATTCTCAACTACTCTGAAGCGGTGATTGGCATTTCATAACATATACTAGAAAACTTCACCCCTTAAAGCAATCTTTCACACATTGCTTCTATGCTTATCTATAAATATAATGAGCAATCAGCTCCCACAGTGGTGCCTTGCTGTCTGTCTAGAACTACTCTTCTATTGTAAAATTTTCAGACATTGCTTTTGTGTATTAATAAACAAAGCAGTCAAGCCTGCCTCCTTTCACTAGTTTAGTCTCAGAATATCTAAACTGCCCACAAACCCATATATCTTTATGAGCAAATATTTGGCACAGAAACAAACTTTATTAAAGATCTGTACTTCAAGCTACAAATCAGAAATACACTTTTTGATGGCCTTTCTTTATATACATAGTACAAAGTATACCATTAATAAACAAACATGTCCTAAATTCCCAGAGTCAGCTTTACAGCAAAGCCGTCTTTATGAACATAACATTAGATCTCCCCCCCCGAAAAAAACACATTTGCTTAATAAAGAAAGCCGTATAGCAGACTACATCTGTACCCACATTACCAGAATATACATATACAAGTTAAAGAGTACTTTAAATGCATATTCACAAAGATATCTTGTGATACAATGCTTAATTTCATTCCAGTTAAGCAATTTCCCCTATGGAAACATAGTGGATCCCTTATTTCCCTTGAGCTTTTCCATCCACATTTTAAGGCCTACACCTGCATTAAATTGTTTTCAATCTAATCCACTAGGAGTTAAAGCTCATAGGAAGAGGTCTTTCAAGTTTTAGACATCGGAATTCTTACCATAGCACCAGGAACATAGGTGGCATATTAAATAATTACAATGCCAGATATGGCCAGAACCCCATTTAAGAAGCTGGGACCAACTACAGGAAAACGGTAACGGGCAGTAAAAGTCTCTGGATTCAGGCAGGACAGACATTCAATGCTGCTTTCCACTTCCTGCAGATGCATTCAGGAGATGCACTGCTTGTTTCCCCAGATGTTTACATTAATGATCCTTTAGAAGATAACTCATCAACCAGCTAATCAACTCTAATGGTGTTATTAGAATTTTACAATTAATGGATACTCCACATGAAAAGCAATCCCCAAACTTACTGTATTTCTTCTCTCCACAGTAGTTCCATGAATGTTTAGGAATTACAATTGCATCCATGTGTAAAAAAATTTGATGAAGCATAGAAGCCGCCAGAAAACTGAAGTAAAGCAAGTGAAACTTTTTCAGAGAAGCTATGCCTCATATAAGTTAATGAACAGCTTGGCCTTTTATCCAAAGGAGTTCCTCGACACCAAGAAAGGCTTTCAAGACTGTTAACTTCCAAGGGACTAAAGTTACATATAACAAGCTATTCTAGGCACACAACCTGAATTCAGTAATATCATTCAGGTTATGTAGCTGCCCATTTTCTTTGTTTCTGGCTAGTAAAGGCAAACTAAGCATGTGATGTCCTGATGTGAAAATGGTGGCACATTAGCTCTATTAACTTTGGAGAAAAACAAAAATATAGTGCTTTTGCTTCTCTAAGTTGTATAACCAATCTTAAATGGATCTGCTTAAGTTTACTGAAAGCACTTTCGCGAAGGCATCACTTTGGCCCAATTTTAAGAATATCTTGTACGTTAGGAATATTCACAAGTATTTCCACCCTGTATAATGAAACAGTATGCATCTGTTTTTTAAGTTGCCTGCTTTACCTACATAAATTTTATTTTGTTTTGTATGTTTCTGTTTATAACTAGTTCCTCTTTGAAAGGCAATGCAATAGATACTTACAGAGGAAGCACAACCCTCTCTGTTTCAAAAGTATGCTGTCACAAATATAGGAATACACAAGCTGCATGCTTTATTTTTTTTCATTCCTGTTCCCTCTTTTTTCAGAGCCATTGGCTGTTCATTTCTTGGTGCTGGATCCTGTTCTTTCCCTTGAATTTCTCCCAAGTGGCAAACAAGTTGATTTGTTTTTGTATTTGAGTCAGAGTTTTAAAGTCATCACTGCCAAATTAGGTTCAAACCAACTATGAGAAGTAGATTCCCATGAACAGAAGTTTTCTGCAAGCTCTATATTAAGGCAACACAAATTGAACATACACACAACATATTTGTCTTGGGCATAGCAAAAAAAACTTATTCCATATCATGTGCATTTCATATATTTGTTCTCATAGCGTACACACAAAGACTAATGACAGTGTAAATAGTTGCACTGTTCTCAGAATCAAACATCATTGTCTGGTTTTTGTTAACAAACATATTGATGTTGCTTCTTCAAGTTGTATAATAACCATTTTATGACTGAGTTCTTCTATCAATAAATAGTAATCCCCATGGAAAAAATAGCAAAAAATGGATCATAACTTTGTTTTAAGCTTGCGATCATCTAGGTTCTCAAACTTCATTATTTTTGTACAACAAATTCAACAGATTTTAACTAAAAAAAATAAAAAGAATAAATTCACTTTATTTTCCCCTTAGTTTTCTTCTAATCCAAAGTCACTGACACCTGATTTAAGAAATAGGTCTGATAAAATGTGAATGCAAGCTATATGTTTCCTTCACACTTTTTTGGCCATGTTGCATAGGTCAATGATAAAAAAAAATTGCAAATAGAACTTCTGGTCCTATCCATAAGGAAAGAAAAAGAAAGGAAAGTTTTCCTACTAACAAGAAAGAAAAACTGTATGTACAATTGGACTATCAACTTTACATCTATTCTAGAAGAAAAGCTGTACTGCTGAAGATTTCTGCTCCCTAAAAGTATTAAACACTTACCTTTCAGAAACCACTTTGATATAGTAAGAACATCTTATCCAAGCTCATGATCTATGATAGCAGCAGAAAAACAACTCCTTACAAGACAGCCAATAATACAAACATGTGTCTTTACAACACCATTCAATTTTCCCTTGTAAGTACTTGTTGGGAATCATATCACACCGCACTTACAACAATGCTTCATCAAACTTTTTCCACATACATACCATTTGCAGGCCCAAGACTCTTCTTCACGTCACAGCATATGTGCACAGCCACAGGGGTGCTCAGTGTCCTCAACCTACAGGGGAGGTTGGATGAAAAAAGAAGCCTAGAACAACAAAGCAGAAACCACATTTACACACTAAAGTTTTCACACATCTACATGGCTGTAATAAGAGCAACCTTAACCTGAAGGCATGAGCCTTTAACAGCTCAGACCCCACATCACCTCTGAACAAGGAAAACTTCCCTTCCGGTTGCTCCCACTCACTCAGTGAAAACTATAACCAGTCATACCTGTAAGGAATGTTAACAGAAATAACCCACCTAAGTACCTCAGCCTTTTCCTGAGGAGCTACCCGAGGAAAAAAGGTTTGCTCTTTGCTCGGGACTGGCCTTAATAGTTTCCACCACGGGGACTGTGCTTCCAACCAGGCCTGGGCTCAGCACAGTTGTGGGCTGGGTCCAGGTGCTGCCCCTCAGCTCTTGTGCCCTCAGAGCAGCTGTGCCCTCAGAGCAGCTGTGCCCTCAGGGCTGTGATACCATGCAAACCTTGGTCTGAGCTTCTTCTTCAGTTTCCCTGCATGCCATACCGTGGTGTGGCACAGCTGTGAGGGGTAGTCAAGAAGGTGTGCCCGGCAGGTGCTGCTGAGAGCTCCCTGAGGCACTGCTCTCCGCAGGCTTCCCTCAGCACTGCCCTGAAGGTGTGGGTCTGCGTGTGGTGAGAGCGCCAAAATGCCTCCCCTGCCCAGAACAACGGGCTCCTGTCAGGGAAGTGCCTAAACATGAACTGACTGCTGCAGCCAGCTTAGCCACCAGGCTCCTCAATATTCCCCCACCAAGCCCCCCAAAGGCAAGGTGCAGTCTCTAAATCCACATGGATGTGTGCTGCCAGGTGTGGGTTATCTCTGACAGTGAAATGGCTTTCCAGCAAATTAATGTGCTTCATTAACAGCTGCACCTGCTGAGCTGCTTTGTTGCCCAGTACCAGGGTATTCTCTATGAAGTGCTAGAAACCCAGCTCTTGCCTGTAATTTCTGAGAAATTGTCACAGGAACTTTCTGGAAACACCCGGAACAAGCGGAGGAAGCTGCATGCTCTTCCAGCCCTCAGGGCAAACCCGCCCATGCCACATGGAAGATGGCGCCCACGGGGTGGTAGCGAGGCTCAGCCTCTGCAGCCCTGCGCTTCCAAAGTTGAGTAACACACACACAGGGAATGTTTCTGCCCTTGGTTGACCTCTAGGGTGTTTATTTGTTTAAAAGTGATTACAAAACGTGACATGGACCATACTACAGCTTGTTTAAATGTCCTATTTCTACCTGTGTTCCTCCTTTCACAGCCCTTTGGCTATCTGTTACGTAGTGTTCAGCTAATGCTAGCTAATGCCTTACCATAAGAGGACTTCAGATGCTACACAGAAAAAAAAAAAAAAAAAAACCATAGTAGTTTATGTAAACGTTTCCAGAGAACTTTTTCATTCATTCAAAGAGAATTTCACCTCCTAAAGTCATGCTGATGTTTGTTGTTTTTTTGTTTGTTTGTTTGTATATGCTTGTGTGGCATGATCGAACTTTTGAGTTGCAACGATTCTTAATTAAGTACTTAAAGATTCTGCTTTGCCTGGCAGCTCTGTCCTACTGTGACTTTAAAAAAGTATCAGTCCAAAATTTGTTGAGCATTACAAAGAATTCAGAATGTTTCTGCTTCTAATACTCATCATCTGTCTAGAAAACATATATGATCATAAACAGCTGTTGCATTAGACTTTTAATCAGCCACGATTTTCAAAAGAGACAAAGAATGTTGGAAGGGATGATGGAAAGTTATTGCAGAAAATGCCCTACTTGAGAACTCCAATATCCAGTTTTAGGAGGCAGAACGTTGCTAAGCACTGTATAAAGTTTTTATATGTAGCATGTTGTATTATGAACAAGATAGCTCTCTGATATAAGTAGAAATAAACTACTCAAATACAGTACACATAACAAGCACAACAGTAGAAAATGCTCCAGACAGGTGTTTTTTTTTTTTAATATATGTAATTATAAATATATATAATTAAGATATGTATCACTAGCCTGCACAGATGGAAAAGAATAAAGATTTTGCCCAGCAGTTCATTTTCTCTTCAAATTACGTAAATCCCATTAATGAGGGGTTATGAAGCCTTATTGGAGATGCTGCCTATCCCTTTGCCTAGAAAATGTTGATTTTCAGGCACAGCCAATTTCGCTTCTCAGAAATGTTAACATTATCTGCATTAGCTTTGTTGGAGTCAGGAGTCATTATAGGGTAGCTCCTGACTCATTTTTTTTAATAGAACATGCCAACTTGAAATAGTAACACATCTACTCCATGTTATCCATCTGCCATAGAAACACAAGATTGGAAGGGCAAAAAGAAAAGGTACTTCAATAACTATTTAAAAATATCCCAAACTCCTGACATTTAACTATTACAAATAGTTTCATTAAGTATTAGAAGGGATTTATGATACAATCCCCTTGAAATTCAGAGCCGTAAGACATCCTAAACACATTCACACTGGGAACATCAGACATGGTGTTTGCTCTGCGCTCAGTCTGCATAAACTTTTCTAGCCTTTGTCTTGGTCTTGACTCATCCCCAGACCCCTGCCTGCTGAGCCCATTTCACCCAGGAACGAGTGACAGGGGAAGAGGAGGCAGGGCCTGCATGTCCCACCAGTGCTCTCTTAGATGGCCTGCGCCTGCAGCAGAAGCTGGCACAGATGCCTCAGAGCATCTCTTTGTGAGGGAAAAATACTGGAGCTAAGGTAATAGGGCAAACAGTCAACAAACATAACACAGATCAGCAAGTGATACAAATTTCCTGGCAAAAGCCAAAATCTTTTACTTTAGCCTAAGGCCACGTACTTTGTCTTCTTTGCTCACAGGCAGGTGAGGGCTCTCCTCCATTCTGGGTTGCTTCAGAGGTCACTCGGCGGCTATTACAAACTCTGCTTGTCTTTTCATTCCTTTTCCAGCTGGTTATTCCCATTGTGCCTGACAGCGGTTCAAGCTCAAACCACTGCAAACAGCAAAGGTATTTAGTCTGAAGAAAGATGCTGTTAGATGGTCAGGACAGACACAGTGTAAAATGTTATGCTAGGCTTCTACGTCAACACTGAAAATAAGGTTATTCTGTCATATTCAGATTTGTGCATACATCTCCTAAGAGTAACCATGGGAGCATGAGATTCTGCAAGCCCTGGATGGACACCAGAAATCATCACTTATGACAAGCACTATATAGAAAATATATTAGAGGGATAACTAAGACCCTGCTGTCTATCCAGCTGAGACAACACCAGCAAATTCTTTTTAAGTGATCAGAGACACATAGTAGGTTGTAATTTAATTTCTGGTGCCATCTCCACCAGACACCACAGATACAGATTCCAAGCATAGCTCAACTACTTACTGAAATTCACTGCACGTTGCAAGCCATCATGTGAAAGACAGGTGGAAAAGTCATGGGAACGAACAATCCCTTGTCCTTCAGAGGTTTTCAACACAGGGTCTAAATAACATGCATTTCCAAAGTGTTCCCAGACAGAATTTTAATTAACACTATAAATCAGATTCATTAATCAATAAAACTTGCAGAATTACATAAGTGTGGAGTACCTTTGTAAAAAACAAAACAACAGAAAACAGTGTTGAAGCCTGAGTAACATGGAGGTATCTTGCATGATCTGCCTGCATGGCTAGAGTTCTGGAAGCAGCACCAGTGATTTACAGTGTTTTCTGGAAAAAGCAACCTATGCATTTCAGATGTGATCTGGGGACATTCCATTTCTGAGGTCTGAGCATCCCCATTTTCATTGGTCTTCATGCCTTGTTTTGTGAACTGCTCAGCACTTTATAATTACCAGCATTAATACATCTTTAATGTGCAATAAAATGTTTTTCAAAATCAATAGCATGAATCTCTCATCTTTAGATGCAATAAAATGTGATATAGCTTAATGTTTTAATAGCAAGATACCTAATATATATCAAAAAATGCACAAAGATATAGTCTACTTTATGTCATGAGCCTAAGTGTTTTTACCATTGCAGATTATTGGCCACTATCTTAAAGGAACAGGGTAATACAGGTGATAAAAATTCTTGGAAGTCATAGTTAATTTCTGCTTCTGTTCTGTAAAACAGCCCCAGTGAAATAAAGTAATCTCTTCAGGCAGTGATCAGTCACATTCAGGAAAGAGAATCCGAGCATTTCTTTGTTTCCATTACAATAAGAAACTGATCTATAAATGAAGAACAGTATAGCACTCAGAAAAGAAAAAGAATTGGAGTGAGTGTGTGTGTTGGTTTTTTCCCCAGTGCAATTAATGTTATTCTGAAATATATTAAAAGAAAATCAAATAGAGGAAGATAGGAATCACCATGCCAAACCAGATCCAAGATTTTTTGTCTAAGACAAAAAATGTGGCATTGAAAGCAAAACAATTCTGCACTAGGAGAGTAGGAAGTGATCTTTCCATTCCCTCCTGTCCTGATTCTTTTTTGTAAACCAGAACAGTTGATTTGAATCTCATCGTGTATGGAGGTCATCTGTGTTTTCTCTGCCAAAGGGCATTACTTTGCACATCTATCCCAACTGACCTTCACTTCTGTTCACAGTCGCCTGTTCCTCTTGATGCTTAAGACTCCATATTCATCAAGAAATTAGAAGTGCTTTCTTAGCTGTAAGTACTCACTAATAGTCTTCTTGGAAATTTGCTACACCTGGGTTGCCAACACTATGAAATATGTCTCCAACAGCCTCTTAATTTAGGTGTGCTCTCAAGAAAAGCATGTTGCAACAGCTCTTTCACTCTCTACAGTTCCTGCCTGCCTGCATTAATGATATGAATCAGTGCTCCTGTTAACACATTTCCTCATTAGTGTTGCTTCTGTTAAAAATGTTTAATTTATATATATATATATTTTTTTTTTTTTTGCATAGAGTTGCAATTATTAAGGTTTAATGGATGCTCCTGAACATCAGGAGAGAAAAACAATTCAGACAGCTAGAACAAGGTATGATTCTGTTTCATGATAAAGCGTATGCTAATAAAGGCTGCTAATTGGAAAGTAAGAGGACCATCTTTGTATCAGAAATGAAATCTAGCTTTGGTGCTTCTGGAGACAGGAACACTGAGATTTTTCTAGTCGGACATTCTGCGCAACAAGCCACAGAACATCTCCTAGTAATTTCTTCTCAAGCTTGATTTTGCGTTCTAGACTGAGTTCAGCATTCAAAAACAGCAAGGATGCAGAAGAAAAAACATATGCCTAGATAAGCTCTTCTGAAGTTTAATTAGTCTTGCTTAAGTTCTTCTGAATTATTTTCACTTACTTTCAAAATGGATTTGGACATAAATGTGGACATCAACTGCTACTTTCTGAGCTACCTAAATCTTCTATATACCTTGTGTTTCTCCAGAGATTCCTGGTTTTCATCATCAGTCCTGGATTTTGATTCCGTTAACTGAAGTGAAATGGACATGCAAATTTAATAGATAGCTCTGAAAGTCCTAATTCCTATTCTGTGCTCATTCTGCCAAACTACTGCAGCATCTGAAGTAGGAGATGGGAAATGTAAGAGATGGGAGAGGGAACTATTTTGCTACAATTTAATCTTTTTTTGCTGATTTCAAAGGTGATTTCATTTCTTTCAAGAAATCAGACTCTTGCTTCTCTTGAAGCTGTACCAAAAAAGGAAAAGCACAGGAGCAAAAATGTTTATTTTAGTTATAATATTGTGCATGTGTCTTTGAGACAACTGATCTAATGAACAGTGTGATCTGACACACATTTCAGTCAGCACGATTTTCTCAGCACTGACAGCACTTCCGTGTTGCTCCAAACTCACTCACTCAGGTACTAAGCACTATAACTGCTCTGTCTTTGCAGTCTCCCCAGACAAATCTGTCCTGCCTCTCAGCCAGGCTAATTAATTCTGATGAGAGTGCTGGAATAACATTGCTAGGCTGCATCTGATTTGTGGCTCCGAGCTCACTGGCTCAGCATTGGTTGAGGAGCTCCTATGCTGTGCTCGTCTGTATGAAGCCTTCAGATACCAGCATTGCAGTGAACATACATCATATATAGACTCTTGCTAACATTCAAGCTTTTGACAATTTTGCCCTAGTTATACAGGGGATAAAAAGAAACTGCAAACTGATGTGGACTCATAATTTTCATTTTCCTCTTGAAGAGTTAATTTCAGGTATGTCTAGGAAGCTGTGAAAGGTTTGGCTCCTAGCACCATGTCCTCCTCATCCAAGGCAACAAAGATTAACTAAGACTTCATTTATGCAGAAAAATAGTAATAATAATAATAAAATCCTATTTGCTTTATCAGTAAGGTTTGGTTAGTTTTTGTTTGGGGTGTAAATGTTGGTGACATTTAGTGCTCACAAAAGTGGGAGATTAATCCAGGTCAGAGCAAAGTCTGCTGCAAAAGCACGCTGTGTAAACTCCCACACATCTCCATCAATGCATCTCAGTCAGGAGGGGCAGTGAAACATGGCTGCTGTCCCAGCACCGGACCTCTTCTGAGGGGAGTGCCAAATCTGCTGAAAAGCCCAATCGTTTGCTTGATTGCAAATGGGTTTCAAGCCCATCAGAACAGCACATTTAATTATACTTCTCTGTTGCTTAACTCTGAAATTGTAACAGGTACTTGTTTGTCCTCCAACTATGCTCCTGTAACTGCCCCTATCCAAAAATAAACCAGGAGGTAGCAGAAATTGTATCTGTGATGACGGTTGGTTGGTTGGTTGGTTTTAACTAGATGTTGATTTTTAATATGCTGGACTGAATCTTGATGTAAAAGAAGCCACTTCTAAGGGCAAATTCATGTTGCCTCTTGCTTTGATCTTTTACACACAGACACACGTACAAAAACCTTATGCAAAGGAAGAGAGGATTTGAAAAAGAAACAGGTGTTAGACTCTGAAAAACACTATAACCAGGTCAATAGGAATTTCCCACTTGCTGTTCAAATTCTGTGCCTGTTTGCCAAGGAATCAAGGCTAACCACATACAGTTTCCCTGCTATATACTGCTGGCAGGGATCTTATCACTGAGCCAAATTAGCAGGAAGGCATATTCTTAGACTGTTGTTGGCTGGGGGCCAATTCAACAGTGGGCTCCAGGTAAAACTTGAAACCGATTATTTGTGCCTTTTTTTTCTTAAAGAAGCAGAATATGAAAGTTAAATCTACGAGTCCACCACAAACATACCCTGTGTTGTTCTTCACTTACAGGGCAACAGAATCAAAAAACTGAATTGTTTCAAGGCACAGTAGTGTGCCAAATGCACATTTTTATGTAGATGACCTCTGTTCTCCCTTGCTTTGGGGAGAGAAGAAAGAGCTTATTACAGGAGGGAAACTTTCTGCATGGAGGCAATATTTGTGAATGTCAGTATCTCTGGTACAGAAGGGCAAAAAATATATATTGAATGTAGCCTATTCATGCTTGCTTCTCTTATTTAAACCCCAACATACAACACAGCAAAATCACTGGGAAAAATCCCACTAATTTTCATTGATACAGGACAGAGTCCTGGCTCTGAAGAATGGTGTGATCATATTGACGTCACTGGACACTTTTAAGCAATGTTGCAAAAGCAGTTCATCCATGGAATTGCTTCCCCCATGCTCATAATGTGCTTTGTGGAGTAAAAACCCACACTGGGAAAAATGAGGGAAGGCTATAACTCAGGGAATTGCTTACGCATTATCCTGTTGGGTCAATTTTTAATTATTTTTTTTTTCTAGAGAATGTGAAATGCATTGGGCTTAAAAAGCTCTCAGCTTATGTAAGAGATGCCAAAGGGCAGACTATTCATTAGCCAAGACATAAAAGTAAAAAGGCTGCTTCAGGGCCTTGAGGCAGCACGGTTTCTTGAGCTGTGCTTCATAACAGCTGCCCTCCAAAGTCTGGTTAACGTCATCAGAAATGCTCTTTAACAGAGGACTAAGACCATGTCCTTACTGTCACAGAATCCCCACTCTGGGCAGTCCCTACATGAAAAAAAAAATAAAAAATAAAAAAATCCTCAGTTTCCAGATCTCTTCTTCTGTCTGAACCCTGACACACTGGGGCTCTTCCTTTACCTCAAAGTAATCACCATAGGAATTTTTGCTCTTTTCTTCTTTAATATTACTTTCCACTCTTCTTAGTCTTTGATAAACAATGGCTGCTTAGATATTTGTTACAACATGTACTGCTGGCCCTGCATATTAGTCCTCTCTGTGGAAACTGACTTGATCATTTGACATTTGATCTTTTGAGGTCCCTTCCAATTCCTAACATTTTGTGATTCTGTGACCATCACGGAGCAGCCTTACAGAGTGTGTGTGCTTTGGACTTACAGGAAAGCAAGGAACCAGTACCAGAGAGCAATGGGAGCGAACAAGTTCCTTCCTACCACGTGATTTTATTACTTTGCTGTAGACATGATTAGTGTCTAGTGATTGGTGTGATTAGCATTTTTTTCCCTTAAATGCTGCTATAAAATGATATAATTGGCTAAAAATTCTTTGCACTAAATCTGGTACACCTTTTTCCCATGTAGAAGCCCAGCAGAACAGCCAGACACCTGCATTTATTTCTTGCATACAGCCCACTTCCCTAATGTGGAGATATATCCTGTTCTAGCTTCTGGGCTGGGTTACTCATGCTACCTTCTAACAGCACTTTATATGTGAGCGCTGGCTGTGAATCATTTCAGAGGAGCCATCAGCACACAGTTGTAGCTGTTCAGAGCAGTTACCATCACAGGGTCACTCGTTTGTGTTTGTGGTGTCTCTCAGCCAAGAGTGTCAGGTTGCAGGGGAATGTGTTGGCTGGGATGTCTACTGTAGCTCAAGCTCTTGCCAAGGAAACCTGAATAAACCTTATAAAAATATTCTCCCTCTTCCTATTTATCTTAGATTTTTGAAGCTATAACTATTTAATTTATCAGACTTGATTTATTGAAGTATTTACCTTGGATGCTGTTGTACTTGATGGTTTTGAGCAAAGAAATGACTAATTCATAATGACAGTTGGGATGAAAAAAATCGCAGCACCAGGAATTAAACTAAACAAACTCTTGATTTATTTATATTTTTAGCTACAAGCAAAAGCTTGAAGCTGAGTAATAGAGTGCTAGCTGCAATTTGGAAAAAAAAAAAAAAAAAAGGAAAAAAAAAGCAATATAGAAAGGAACCAAAGCAAGAGAAAATTCCATAAATATAAGGAAAAACATACCCATCTGCTCTATCCAAAAGCTTTGGAGGAGAAAAGGGAGAAGAGATTGAAATGGCTATTGAATAACACTCATTTGATGACTCCTGAGTATTTCTTTACATAAAAAGCATGCAAGTGTGAGGCCATCTCAGTTCAAGCTTCCTTACTCCTTCTCCAACAGTGCCTCCTGCTAGAAGCCTCCTGCCATGCAGCAAGCACCACTGCTGGCTTCGTGCCTGTACTGCTTTAACTTAGTGAAGCTTCTTGCTATGAAAAGAAGCCTACTGGAAGGCTATGGAGAGAGACCAGAAAAGGAGATGTGGGGATTGTTAATACATTTCTGTGCAGCAGTGTAAAACCCATGACTTCAAGGAGTATTGAGCTGGAAAATCGAAAATAGTACTCTTGAAACGGTGACTCTCACAAAACACTGTCAGAAAACTATTCCTGCTAGATGGAAAAGTTGAGAACAAGATCTCTAGTTTGCGGCTATTTCTTTTGTAACTGTTCTAAGATGATCTTTCACAATAAAATCTCAGCTGGTATTCACTTGGGATGCAGAGGTGCAGATGTAGCACACACAGTAGAAATGGGCCTAGAATGAAAATTTATGAACCTCCTATCTGTAAGTCAATGAATTCAGCTAACTTGTTTTTCTCACATCTCTATATGCTTAACTTTAAATTCTACATAGATAGTCATAAACTTTATATCAATAAAGATTCAAGTTTTGGTCTAAATATTCAGTCAGCACTTGGCCGGCATTATTGGTTTTATAGGGGTGAGCGGTTGTCCTATCAGCTAAAAATGAAAGATCTAAAATCTCGGCAATCTTCAGAAATCCTAAAGCAGAGCCCATGGAATCTTGCACCATGATATGACAGTTGTGCTGACATCTCCTACCTTACCAATTGCAGGTTGGTATCAGAGGCTGAGCCACAGGCCCCAACAAATGGCATGCTATCACAAGTAATCAACCTCTGTAACATCTTTCCAAGAGGCATATGAACTTCATACAGTCAGTGATTCCAAAGCAGCATAAGACCTTTAGAAGAGATGTAACATAAGCTTCTTTCTTAACACAAGCCAGGAAGCCTGTGGCATTAAGGTAAGGAGCACTGCCTAGACTTGCTGTGCCTTAAGGGCTGCCTGTACCTGGCCATGCTCATGGCTGATCCTGACTCACCCACGTCTCCTTAGCCTCACAGCTGCTTCGTTGCTTTGCACTTGCATGGTGAGCAGTGGTTCACTGTCTGATGCTGGTTGCTGTCACCAGCCCTGCTCTGCTCACCGTGGAACTGTGCCCTCAATGCAATCCCTTCCCTGTCTGCCTTGCTTCACCCTTGATCCAGGCTCTATTTCCCTGGCAGGGCAGCCAGCTCTTGATGCTCCCTGGCACCTTGCACTGCTGACATCTGTGCCAGAAAAGAGCAGGGAGGACAGAGATGTGGATGGAGATGGGATAGAAAGGCTGTGGCAGAAAACAGACATCTCTTCACGTCAATGAAATATTGAATATTCCAAAGAATAAGAAAACCTATACATTTGATATAAGTATTCAGGCAGGAAGAGGCCACCATTCAGTAACTCAAGCAAGAGCTACCAAAGGAAAAGGCAGAGACTGACTAATTGGACTGAGGAGACAAGAATGGGGCTGTCTGCTGGAAAGGGGGCTGCAAACTTTGCCTGCCTGGCATGTCCGCAGAAAAAGTGTTTCCATTGTGGTTGGAGAAGGGGCAAGGCATGACTTGGTAGTGGAAATTGCTTGCTCTCTTGGGAAGGAGACAGAACTCCTTATGGAATAATTTTTTAATGCCATTTAAGAAATTGAATTTCTGTTCTGTGGGAATTTTATTTATGCTAAATCAATACATAAAGTCAGAATTTCATTTTACTGCTGAATAGGAATTATATTAAAAATCAGCATAGACAAAGGAAACACTTTTAAAGATGCTGAACTGTTGTAGTCCTGAAGTGGTTTCAACGACAAAATGATATAACATTAAAATATGACATTTAAATATTTCATAAAAGACAAATAATTCAGTGCCAAAATTATAACAAGATATGGTTGTTCTCAAAATGACATTAACATGAAGTAAAATACGCCGAAAAATGATTCATTTTTTTCTTTTTCTTTTTTCTTTTTTTTAAATTTCAAAACTGACACTTGCCAAATTTCTGCATTTGGCAAGAACTTCATTTTTGAGTGAAAACTTACTATTATCCTTTTTTTTTTTTTTTAACCACATTTCTCTGAAGTTGAAGAATATAAGCGATGACTTCTATTTCAACAGAGGGAGAGCAGAGAGCTGACAAATGATTTCTTGGTAGACTGTGATGCCACCACTGATTTATTCTGTATGTATGCAGTCTGCTGTACCTCACCTGTAGTTTACTTTTTGCAAAGTCATTTTTGAGAACCACTATTATAAAGTCTATCAGCCCCACAATCCAATATTGACTCCATGCTGTATTGCCTTACAAACAAAGTTATCACGGGCACACTACATTCCATTTTTTCTTTTCTTTTCTTTTTCAGTCCAAGAAGCTTCTGAAAAATCAGCAGTTTTGAGTTGGGAATGTAATCTCACTGATACAGCAATGAATGATATTCACAACCAAACTATCAAGGCTAAGTATAGAGGGTTCAGCTACAACATTCAACTCCAAACCAGAGCTTTGTCTTACACAGACACAATCTATGCATTTGTATAAACAAATGCCATCTTCATTACCTCAAATGGCTCCATGCTACTGAAATGGAGCAAGCTGAACGCAGCGCAGAGCTCTGAACAGAGGTGTTTGAAGAATTTCAGCACAGCCTGGCGGGTAAACTGAGAAAATGCAGCAGGGCCACCAAGGGACTGTAGGGAGCACTGCTGTGGGCACACTTTGCGTGGTCGGGATCTCAGCTAACTGTCAGGCAAGGTCAGGCTAGCATGAGGTTTGCCCTCCAAAACCAAAACTGTGATACTGACTGCGAAAATTGGTCCAAAGTAAATTTCCTGTTTCTTTTTTGCCTCTGTGTTGTACAGTCACACTTTTGGATTCAAAAGACAACCTGGCTGTAAATGGTTATATGCCTGTTCCTTTGAAAAAGGTTTATTATTTTAATTTCACAAATTTCAGATTCAATGTATTGCTGATGCTGAAAATTCTGAGTCTGAGGACACAGCTATTTAATAAACCCCCATTTTTCACTAAGGTTGAAAAAAATAAGACTTATTTACAGTAACTTACTGTATTGCTGTAGAATTCCTTTTTGTCCCTAGCAAGGAGATATTTTAAATTAAATTTCTTTAATAATTTTGCAGTTGTCATATTCCTTTCATTTGCATTGAAAAGAAAGATCAACTAATAAAACTTTTGTATAAAGTTTTTCATTTATACCTTGCTGTACGTTTATGATGTACTGGGTCCCATTCTTCTTATGAAGCCTTACATTTTTCTGACCACCGCAGCCTGGACCAGTCCCATGCTCAGTGGGCTGGACATTTTTATGTTGCATAACATTCACGTCAAGAATCATGATATGGCTGATATTCATAACATACTCTCTCTGCAAAAGATATTAATATTACTACCTTTCACTACAGAGTGCAAGAAATTTATAAAAATATAAAAAAAAAGAGAAAAAACACAAGGTTCATCCCCAGCTGTATTTACCTGACCAAGAAAGACCTTGTGAAGGCTCTGAGACCCTTCCTCTCTCCACATCTTCCTACACCTGACTCCACTAACTCATTAGCATTCTTCCACTTTTCTACTGGTTTCTGTCCAGTAAATTGTGGCAGAAATCCAATCCCTTTGGTCACATTAGGCCTTGATTAACCGAATTTGTCTCCCAGATGACCTGTTGCTTAAACTCACCCATTGCTTAGCTCTTTCTATCCTGGATTTCGGATTATAAAATACTTTTGAACAACAGCTAACTCTTAGCTTGAGGCTGTGGTTACCAGTCTTTTTTCAGTTTAGCTCTACTTGAGAAAGTCAGCAAAGTTTTGTATCTTACTTGGCATGTTTGTTGCTCAGTTTCTAGGCTATGCCAGGTATCCGGCCTGCTTACAATGTTGTTCTTGCCTTAACAAAGCCAGAGCAGTTTCTTAGCAGATTATTTGCTTGGGCTTTGTGCCTCACCTGTGATGTGCTTCATTGTGTTCCTGGGAGACATAAAAATACAACCACGGATTACCCACATGAATACAGAGCATCCCAGCATAATGACACTCTTCTACAGATTCTGTCACCACCTTTTGGATTTTTGAAACTCAAATGACAATAAAAAAGGAAAAAAAAGGCAGCCTGATGTATACATAGCAAGTTCCTAGAAGTAATCAGAACTTCTAAAACGTATTAAAGCAGACTCCCTCAATTGTCACATTGGGATTGTATGAAGAGTTATTTTATATATATATATATATATATATATACACACACATATATATACATATATATATATGTGAGTGTTTGCTGCCACTTACTCAAGTAAGACTACCAAGGTGCAGTACTTAACTGATAATTGTGAATTAATTATTTGATCTCAATTAGCTGCAAAATTAAATTAATGTTTTAACTGTGACCATATAAGTTTTTTACATAGCTCTCTAAGTATTTTCAATTTTGTTTTGTAAGGAGAAATTAGGAGCGTGCAGTGATAAGTGGAGGGGCACTAAGTCTGTTGAGTAACTGTTTCTTTAATGACTTCAAGCAAGAGAAAAATGGCTTTGTTCACCTGTAATGAGAGAATCATAACACTTACCTGGATTCATACACAGTATTATAAGAATTTCCTGCTGAAATTTGTATTTTTTATCCATATATTGGACTGCACAAAATTTTGTGCATTTAGAAGAAATGACCAGTTTACAGACTGTTAGAACAATTTCCACCTTGTTAACTATTAATTAATCTTTTTATTTGTTTTAAAAACAGTAGGCTAAAATTCAGCAAGAAACAGTAGAAGTATCACAACTATAACATACAAAATCTCTTAATTAAAAAAAAAAATCTTTGTACTAGTTGAAATCTACACAGTTTGGAGAAAAGCATCTACTCTGAAAACAAGTCATATGCATTCATGGAAGTAGTCTCTTTAAATTACAGGATATAAGCATACAAAATAAATGTGCAAGCACACAGTATTTCAAGCTCTAAGAATAAACAGAACATGTTTTCTGTCAGAACTGTAATCATTCAAATCTCCAAACTTTCTGCTTTGAATCTAATATTGAAATCTCAGATGAATATATATGGAGTAACAAGGACATCTTGAGGCAAGTTAGAAAAATGCAAAACTTCTATTCCACATTGATTTGGGAGGATTTACTGAAAATCTGATCCTTGGAATTAGCACACAGTGTAAACAATAAGCTCTTGAAGTTGTTTGGCAAAGTCCCATAAATTCCACTTATTAAAAGTGCTTGGTCAGCACTCCTGAAGTGATCGAACATATGCTTACCAATTAGAGTACTTGCTAATAGTTTTGAAGACAGGCCCGTTTTAGCAATACACTAGTCTTGCTGTGTTGATTTGTTTTCCTCCTTGTTACAGAAGAAAAAAATAAAATAAACACTTCCCACTGCTCAACATAAGAACATAGTATTATAGTATTACACTGTACATATTTTTTAAATGAAAAGCATAAAAACAGTGAAAAGTTTTGGAAGAATTAAATGCAAATCTACACAAAAAAATGAACTTTCACAGTTCTTTGTCACTCTCTACAAGTTTCAAGTATTCCGTTAAATTTGTAACTTTGAAAATCTGATATAAAAATAGATGTCTTCCAAAAAGGTATGAAGAGGGGAAAAAAAATCATATACTTCTTATTTTGGTTAAGATTTTTTTCACATGAAAATGCACTGTTTATTTTTTAGCAAAAAAATCTAAGTTAAAACTGGAGTTGTGGGGCCATTTGTTGAGCTTTCTGTTCCCTTAGTAGTATCTGCAGCCTTAGAATCCTCACAAACTTCAGAAGCCCCATTTTCCTCTGGTATTGATGGGGTAAGATCAATAGTGATCAAATCAGTTTCCTGATCTTTTTTTTCTACTTCATTGCAAAATTCAACTTTATCTTCCTGCTGGCTGTTCTTCTTTATTTGTCCATTCTGTGCAGGGTAGATACTGGCAATGGTGTCATACAGAAATTGGTAATGTTCCTTAAATATAAAGAGAAGAGGTTAGTATGAATGGAACACACAGAGCCCACAAATAAGCCCATTCATTCTTTCTTTTCTTGAATTTTAGAAACATAGTGCACAATTGAACATGGAGGACCACATATGGAGCAGCTTCCGCAGTTTTTGGCATACAGGATAGTGGTTCTATGGTTTATTCTGATTTCATGTGTATATAATGTCTCTGTAGCTGCTTCTATCAGATGCTCCAAGTTGAGTCACTCAGTACCCTCTTGGTTCACAAGGCAAAGTCCCCCAGATATGTTTTTCAGAGTACCTAAATTGTAAACAACATTTATCACAAGGACTCTGGGAGAGTTATCTTATATCTTATCTTAAACCAAACCTGGTTTGTTTTTTTAGTAAATAAAAAGTGTATGCCACAGAGACACAAATTCTCTGGAGTGACTTAAAAAAAGTTGATGGCTCATAACCTGTGAAATTAAGTTTGCCTCCTAACCCAGGGTGCTGTGCACACGTCTCTAAACCAACTGTAGAAACACCAATTTATGCAATTTGTAATTGTACAATGTGCAACCTTCCACTAGGTGTTATAGCATTACAGCTCTGGATATCTCACAGACTTCTTTATTCTTATCAGTAATGCCAATTCCCAAGTAGTGATTAGTGGCTGTGAATGTCTTGATTATAATGAGTATTCACTATGCAGAAACGATGCATAACATCATAAGGATATTTGTGACTGTGATAAGCAATCTTGTGATTTGTCCTGGTAAGTCACAGGATTTACTTACAAAGGTGGAGACCACTCCCAGCCTGGTGCGACGGAGAGCTTTTACTACTTGGAAAACATCTATTACTTCTTCTGTTTCTGCACTTTCCAAGAGTGTCATTAAAGCACAAAATACACCAGTCTGCTGCGATCCATCACTAGAAGAAAACACACCTTTTTAAAATGTATAATCAGCAAGACTTCTCATTAAACATTAGCTTAATTCAAAGTCTATATAATGAATTACATTTTCAAAACATTTCTTACTGGACAGAAATTGTTACAATTAAGAATATCTGTAGGACACACACAAGACAGTTTATCTAGATTCCATTTGGAACTCATTTGAACACTTAACAGATAAGAGAGAAATTAGAAGTTTCAGTCTTAAAATCTTAGCAATCATTATCAGGATTATCTTCTCTTTAAAACGGTATGCAAGGCAATTCCTGGAAATGATCCTAAAAAAGTGGGCTTATACACTGGGTTGCACTAAAAGCTCTTCTGGGTCCTCATTAGTAATACATTACAAGAACTCTCTGAGCTAGCATTTCTTCTCAAAATACATGTACCAGGCAAAAGCACCCAGCTCTAACCGCCTACTCCACATCCATATGGGCTGAAGAGAATTGCACTCACCTTTCAGCACTATAGTCAAAAAGGTCAGTTCTGAGCATTTTGAGGAATTTTATACAGAGAGCTGAGTGTCTCCCACAAGCCCTGCCATGGCTTGTGGGAAAAGGTGGGTATCACAAAATTGTGATTATTAAGTATATCCAGAACTTAGAGCCAGGTTACAGAGCGTGCTGCATTTTAGACCCACCGGCAGTGGACGACGAGTGGGACACTGCGGTTGTTCCTGTTGTCCTCAGAGGCTGGTCTGGTTGGGATTTTTTGTTTAAGGTTTAGAATCATGCTGACTAAATCTTTAGGATCTTCTGGAACATCCAAGCCACTCCACCTGTGATACTGATACTGATACACCTTCTGTGTTTCTTTCCTCTGCAAAACAGCAGTGGAGTCATAGTTAAAGTTCAGGCTAAAATTAAAGATACATGTAGAACACCCATTGCAACTATTTTACAAAAGAAAGCTTTTATCCCTGGGGAACTATATTGTGATCTGAGTTCTGCCTTTGTGCAAATATGAGCTAGGCAGAGGTCTAAGCACTGCTTAAAGTACAAAAGAGAGCTGACCTCCTGAGACTACACTACTACCATCTCAGCAATTCACTAAGTGGTAAATTTTAGCCAGTTTGTAACATTTATCATGATTAACTGCTGGTCTTGAAGAGGAAAATACTTCAGTTTTTTAGCACAGGAGGTACGTGTGTTTGGAACTGTCCCTCCCCTCTTTCTTTGTGCTAAGTTTATAATTAGAAGAACTAGTGTAAAACTTCCTTTCATAATTTGCAAAGAAACTTTTACCTTCAGATGTGTAACATCAAATGCTCGTATCGTATAGCTAGGACAACAGTTGACATCCGTCATTTGAACTTCTATGCTATCATATGTTTGTTTGCCTTCTCCCCAGTACTGTGCACAGTGTTCCTAAAATAGATAAAAGTACATGTCAGTGCTTACCATTCAAACTTCCTTTTAGTTTATCTTCCACATGCACTTACAGAACATGTTCACTTCAAAGTAGTAGAAGTTTCTCTGTATTTTTAAATATAGCATCAAACAACACTTTCCCTCAAAAATTAATTAGAAGGCAAATTAAGGAGGTAAACAATAGAAAAAAATTATATTGGAAATACAAATTCCTCATCTCATGAAACACACTTAAGTGGAGGAACAGAGTAAGAGAATGAAATTCAGTATTTTCCTTCTATATAGAGGACCCTTAATACATCAGTGTGAAAATGATGCCCTCACCTGATCTCCTTCTTTTAGCTCTGTCAGCATAACAATGACTTTGACTTTTCTTTGGAATACCATCTGCCAGAAGTCAGAGATAGTTTCCTGTAGTGGTCCCTGTGTTGCAATCATGGCTTTTGGACCCCAGTAACCCTATAAAAGAGATTTTAAGTATTTTTTTTTCCTTAAATTCATTTGAAATGTGATTGTCATGCAGCAGAACTCATTGTTATATAAAGAATAGTAAACTAATTATCCATTTGTTCATAGGGAAAATATGCCTATCACAACAGGCAATGAATGATCTTACAGGAATTGTAACAGCCAAATGACATTAAACTCCCAGTATCACTTCCAAAGTATTACTTCCAGACTGACAACAAGATATACTCATGCTATGGTGAGACCTGCCATTATCTACAAAGCATATTTTTTCAGAGCTAAAACAAATATTTAATTCTACACAGTTGTTTAATTTCACCAATGAGAAGTTTAGACTATACTCTAGACTTAGTGCATCAGTCAGTTGACACTGAGCTATCCAAAAGCAAAAATACATTTACTTTTAGTAGTTACTGTAACTGTGTCACATTTTAAAGAATCTAGATAAATCTAATTTACCTAATAATTCCATAACATCTATTATCTAATTAGAAACTGATAACTGCTCTCTTTGGAGGTAAATATGACACCAAAAAATTGATGGCCCAAATTTTTACTAGTACAGTTCTGTATATCTGAATAACTGTACTCACATTTCACTCCCAGAGAAAATATTAATACGGATTGTCTTGTAGTAGTGAAATGTAGAAGATTTTGACTATTAAAATTCTAAATGGATTTGCCAATCAACCATCAGGTCTTCCTCCTCTGTTCAGGTAAACTTATTCTATTTGTGAAGCCAATAAGAGAATGAGTTCAAGCTAGTATATAGTTATCATAGGCAAGCTTTATCTGAAAGCTTGTGAGATGCTTAGAGTGGACCCTCTATCTACATACAGTTATGAAGGAAGCATTGATGTATTTGCTTGATTCTTCACAGTCACTTTCTTCATCTGAAGAATCATCTGAATCATGTTCACCCTCCTTAGTTTGTTCCTCTTCGTTCCTGATTGGCACTCGGTTGAAGTCATCTGCGTGAGATAATGTCACAGTTATGCCACTGCTGCTCATATACAGCATTAGAGGGGGGCTGTCTCCACACCACCATTCTGCTTCCTCCAGGGAATCCCAGCTACTGTTTTTATTGCAGGATGAAGACGGCCACACACATGGTGGCCTGGCTTCCCTTGTGGCTTGGTTGCTTTGCTCTGGGAGAAGAGCAAAGACAAGTTTTTCCAATGACCCTGAACTGTAGCAAATTTCTGAACTTGGTGTTGTGCTACCAAGTATGTTTGTGGCTTCCTAAGCAGTAGAAGGGAGTCAGGGAACTGGTGGCTGATTTTGCAAAACCCTTGCAACACATACTAAGACCCGTTCCCAGGCAGTTGTGTCTTTACTGGGGAAAGGCCAAAGGCATCAGAAAAAAAAAGGATTTGACAGAAGAGGGCTAAGGGTTCCTCCACCTTGGGTAATGTCAAAAGCCAACCTTGAGGTACTCTAGATTTGAGAAAGGCTCCTCCAGATTCCCACCCATCAGACTACTTCCTTCTCTCTCCTAATGCAATTTTTAAGTGAGCCACAGACGTTTTGGGATGCGTTGCATACAAGTACTGAGCAAAGTTTTACCCTATACATAAGACAGTGACCCGCTCTTTGAAACCTAGCGCCTGTGATCCTTCACTAGCTTGTCAGAGACATCAAGTTCTAGTTCTTCATTTTCACCAAAGGAAAGGGCAGTTGGTTTCTGATGTTTTAATGGAGTCTGTAAGCAGAAAAAGTCCAGTCCTTCAATAACAGACTGCAGAATAAAGCCCACTTTATTTGAAATAAACTTAAACACTCCTGAGAATTCACAGTTTAAAAAAAAAATCTTTTTTAAAACACTAAGAGAAGTTTCTAATTTTACAACATTGAGAAAATTAATTAATCGAATACATCTCAGTAAGGTAATTTACTGTCCTTGTTTGTTCAAAATTTAATAGGTTTCCATAATAGATAAAATAACAAAAGGTTCATAGAAAATACTTACATGGAATTGTATTGGCATTCCTATTTTTGCTTTTATTTTCTTCTCGATTCCCAGTGTTCTGTGTCCGCCAGCCTTTGTAGGAAGGCAGTCTCTAAAGAAAGAAATGTGGCATTATGCTTGGAATAAAAATGGTTTCTAGGATCACTGTCTCCTCTGGACACCCATATCTCGTCTTCATCTCCCAGTGCATCACTTCTTACTATAATTCTATAAATTTTGGTCACACTAGATTGGTCTTTTGGTCACACTACTTTGGTCTCACTACATTGTACTACATGTACAATGGCATGGAAAATATGCACGTAGACACAAGTAATCATTTTATGCCCTTAAACTTTATTTAAAATTTTAACATCAAAAGCAAGAATCAAATTTAATTCATTTACAGGATGGTTTTCTTTCATGAAGGTAAAGAAATTGTTTCTGTACCAGAGAAGGAAAATAGCCCAGAAGTGATCTATTTTATTTATATGGTACCTCTTTTTCATGGCTATTGTGCAAGGCACTTTTTAATGTTAATGGGAGTGACAGGTTAATGCACTAGAAGGCAATGCTTATTTACCTGAAATTCTGCCTCCAGCAGAGAAGGATCACTTGGAGGATCTTTTCTTTTCAGATTGTTAAGATAGGAATGCAGTTCTGAGAGACTGATCTCTGTTTCTCCATATTGATTGTATTCCACTAGCGCTTGATGGATAAGGATGTACTGTGACTGGTATTTCCCATTTGAAGGATTTAAAAATGAAGTTATTGATGAGTAAAAAAAATCATAGCACTTTTTAAAACAATTATAAAAAACAACTACTTATATGATGTTATTGGTGGTAATAACAGTAAACATTAACATTATATAGGCATTAAAGTGTTGAAAATCATAGGGGCTTCCAAATTAAATATTTTGGAGCACAGTGTGTTGGATGAAAAGTGTTCTGTAAATAAACATCATATCTTTCAAAAAACATGCAACTCAGATTTGAAAACTTTGATCTGAAAAACATCTAAATAAGTTTAAAACATACATTCCATCAATCCATGACTTTTATTGTACTCTCAACTCAACTGAAAATCCCAGGAGACAGAAAGATTTTTGAATATGAACATTAAGTTTGATTATATAAGTTAACCTTTGTTCGCTTTTATTTATGAAGTGTATGCCAAAAGCTGGATTATCAAATCCAAAATGTTACTGTCTTTTTTCTCTAATGTCTAAACTTAAAAAGCAAAAGTTTCTAAAACTTAAAAATTGTACTGGAAGTTTTTCTCTCTCTTAATATTTTTAGAGCTATATTTTCTATGAAAAACTTCACCTGAATTGTAGGAGTACCCAAGACTGAGCAGAGCACTTCTGAGAAAAACTGATGAAGAACTTAGTGAAAGAGAGTTCCAAGTGAAAGGAATGTTAGCAAGATACCTCTACTTGAACCATGAGGCACCGCTGCCGACGCAGCTTCACAACATAGCCATAAACATCCACTCTGCCTTCTGCATCCAGCCCCTCCAGCATTGCATCAATTCCAATATAGGTTCCAGTGCGTCCAACACCAGCACTGCAAAGCACAAAGGGATTTGGTTATCGAAGGGGAATGGCATCTTCCAGTCCCTCCCTGAGAGGGGGGAAGTCAGTGAGAGAGAGAAAGTGAAAACCCATGAGAAGTGGATAGAAAGGAAATCAAAACAGTTCTTGTAGTGAATTAATTGGCAACACTAAAAATTATAAGTTTGGATTTTTAGCATCTTATAATGAAAATAAGGCCAATATTGTCAAACATGGTGCTTATAGCCAGAATAGCGTGGCATTTACCTGGCTGCTTTTCAGAAGTTTATGTATCCTCAGGTTTAGTTGACTTGAATCAGTCTTCAGGGACTTCAGAAAACAGACCTTTCAATGCCTCTCTAGCTATTTCACTCTTAAGTAATCAAATCACAAAATTTGGGATCAGTATCAAAACTACTAAACTTTCCTAGCTCCCTTTTGTGAATAGTTTCACTTCATTTAACATAATATATATATATCTATATTTAAAATTTACCTGCAATGAACCACTATTGGGCCACTAAAAAAGTTGCTTAGAGCATTAACTCTGCGTCGGAGTTTAAGAAGGAGATGAGGATCCTCGGGAACTCCGTGGTCTGGCCAACTTGTGAACTGAATGTGAGTGACTTCTCTACCAGCTGTCCTTTCTCTTCCCTAGACAAAAAGAAGTATGTTTTTTTGTTTGTTTGTTTGATTGTTTTGTTTTTTTAACATATCTATATATGCAAAGCTAAAATCAAGTGCAGATATACAAAGCAAAAGAAAAATAACGACAACAGTCATCAAATGTTGAAGCAGAAATTTCAAATAGTGTGCTGTCATGTGGTGCTCAATGGTCTCTCAGGTTACAACATTTTTCATATTCCGTTTAAATTAAAAAAGTAGCAGTCAAGAGAGCTGTGAATCAGGAATTCAGAATAACTTATACAGTGAACAAACAGGAGGTTCAAAACATTGTTACAAATACTTTATTCTCAGGCTAGCTTATGATCCAGAGTATAAGATGTCTCCCCACTCTATTCATGAATAATTTGGCTAGTTTATACTCTGCTTGCTTCAAGGGATACTGGCTAGTAATTCTCTCATGTCTCCTAGAAGTACCTTGCTGAGGGTACCACAGATTAAAAATAAAATAAATAAAATTAAACTAACTCAGAATAGAAAAAGGTACAGGAGAACCTATGATTTTCAATGATACTGACTCTCTTTTTTAAGTCACCTGATTAAGGCTTAAACCACGTCTAGGGTTGGGTCTTATTTTCATATGTTGCTGCTAGATTCAAAGAGAAGACACACATTTTGATAATCATCATTATAAAACAAAATGACAAAGACTTCCTATGGCTTTTTTACTGGCCAAGATTCAGTATGGCTACACGGGTATCTCCCCAGTAATTAATCCCCAAATTCTTGCTCAGACTTGAAGTATCCAGGTGTGACACAGTTGTTCATACGGTTATTCACCACTCTTTCAGGAATCATACATCACTATTGCACCAGAACTGTAGAAGTCTCCAATTTCTTAGCAGGGATGACTCTTAAATTCCACAACCATTTTCAGTTTTATCTGTATTAATACGATGTCAGCCAGAGAGCAGACATCTCTAAAATATTAGTCCTCAGCCTGCAGCAATCTTTCCCTTCTGCTATTAGATTTTTTTAGTCACAGAGCAGTGTCTTTAACAGTTAATTCTTAACATCATCATATTCTCACTGTCTTCACACAGAGTTGCAATTTTGGCATTATTGAAATGCAATGAGACAGCAGAGTAGGAATTCCCAGCTGTAATCATGGATCAAGATGGGTGGAGTCTGTTGCTTGAGTATTTTGCTGAAGATCTGTGATTTATATTCCACTTCCCCATACTGGAATATATTTGCAAAGGGTATTAGAGGAGCATTTAGCCTTAGATGGCAAATTTTCTTCTCAATTACAAATAGAGCAACTAATATGATTTCAGATGTATAAAAAAGATTGGTTAACCAGCCTTAGTGACTTTTCACATAGCCAAATGGTAATCTTAAAATGCTTATGTTTATAAATGCACTTGAGATTACCAGAATTTGTACACTGTACAACTGCACAACTATTATGAAGTAGATAATAGTGGTCTGCGAGTCACATTACTTTTACTCATAAAAGACAATGCTGAGATACATATAAACCAGATAAATTTCTGGATTAGAAACAAGCTAAATATCTAATGAAAACACACAACATTAAGTTTTCCATACTTAGTATATTGTGTCCTCTTAAAAAGTAGATTCCAGAGTACTAGGGAAAATACATTTTTAAGTTGGGAAATGCATGTCTAACTCATATTTTCTGTAACGAATAACACCTACATGTGGCAAGTCTTTATTTAAACCAAATATTGCTTGGGAAAAACCAGCAGGCATCTTCCAATGACAGCTGACTCTTCTCACGCTTTAAAAGAATTTTTTAACAAAACCTACAGACTCCAAATACACATTCCAACTCCAGTCAGTCTTACACTCCTGAGTCAACTTACCTTTGTGATATGTAGTTTCTGAATTATATAGTCTGGACACATTTTACTTTCGTTGATCTTCACAATAATGTCCCCATATGTTGCAGAGCCGTTCTCCATTGATGGCCAGTACTGGGCACATTTGTTCTACAAAGACATGAAGTTAACTGGTGAGCAAACATGACAGCAAAGTGGCAGACAGTAGAGAGCTAGAAGGAAGTCTGATTTTAAATAGACAGCAACTTAGTATAGTTTTCCAGTTTCTCATAGGTCTTGTCCTCTCCTGAAAAGGTGGTCACTACTTAGGACATCACTGCCAAATAATTCCAAATATCCATGGAATTTAACTTGTAACATAAAGCGACAATACTATACAATAGGTGCACAGCAACCCGTTCTGTTCCACAAAAAGAATCCACAAAAGAATGGATGGATGGATGGATGGATGGATGGATGGATGGATGGATGGATGGATGGATGGGTATTTCTCACCCTGTTTCCTTCCTCACAGCAAGTAACCATGACAATAATTGTTGCCTTCTGCTCCCAGATCATTCTCCAGAAATCATCCGTGGTTTCGTCCTTGGGGCCTGGCAGGAGATATATTAAGGGATTTTTTCAGAAAGAGTACAGCTACACTAAAGCTGCCTTGTTGATATGTTTAGCCACGCAGTCTGAAAAACTAACCAGAGATCATGCTAATAACAGCCACAGGTTTGCTTTCTTTATGACTGCAGCCATTAGGCTAAAACATTTTAAAAGTTATATATATATATATCTTTAGTACATATCTGTGAAATATGAAAATCCCTTGCATAAAACTACACAGAATCAGACTGTGAAGTACAATTTGTTCATCTTCACAAAATTCCCTAAGTCAAATCTCATTGGCAACTTTTTTCACATTTAATTTCAAAATGTTAGATTTTCAATTTTTCTTTAAATTCACTAATACTTTGTGACTACTTCCTAAGTGGTTGAATGAAAAAAACAGATTCTTTTAAGTTCAGAAATTACCTTGTGCAGCAATATATTTTCTTGGTTCTTTGAAGCCCTGTAAAAATGTACAACATTATTCAACTTTTAAAAAGAAAATACGAACATTTTAAAAAGATTTGCAAATTTAGGAATCAACTAAATATGCAACACTCCAATAATATCAAATACATTACAAAGACTGAAAAAACTCAAATGGAAATCCTCAGAGTGTCTCATACACGAAATGTGCAGATTACAGGGTTTCTTCAATAGAGCCTATGAGGTTTTATAAGTAGAAATCACTCACATCAATATGACTTGCATTGATATAGTCTGATCCTGGATCTCCTGGTATCTCAGAGAGCTCAACACGGTTATGGTCATCTGTTTAAAGTATTTAAACAAAATAATTATATTGTCTCGAGGCACTGAGACAACAAATATTTATAGAACATGCAAAAACTGTAACAAATACTCACATGGAAGGATATCAATGTAACGGTTTTTGTTCTGATTATGGCTTTTTTTGGCCTCCCTTATTGAAAATTTAGTGAAAATTCTAGGAATACTCTGTAAAATACAGTGTTTATTTAATTAGTAATCATGTAATTAAAAGAGCTACTTACAATCAAATATATATGAAAGAAATTTGCTACTAAGAATCTGGAAGATAACTTTCATACAGTACTATTTCATATACTTCTTCTATTTAAAATAAATGAAAAGTATTCTCCCTTAATTATATATCTCCACAATTATATATTATTTATATCCCCATGCCTATTTGAAAGAGTGACTAGTGAAATAGTGAAAGAGACTATAGAAAGTTAACCTCAAAAAGTACTTTTGAACCACTCCAGAAAGAAAAATAAATTAAAAAAAAAAAAAAAAAGTATTTTCATTGGATCATAAGAACTTGGTAGCAAAATTAGCTGAAGCCGTATTTGACCTCAGATAAGAATTCACTCAATTTTCTAGATTCTTTGTTATTTATTTATAACTAGTGCATATCTAGTGCATATACTTTAGACATGCTCCTGAACAGAATTTTTCCAACCACCTGGCTACAAATCTGTGGTATATTTTGAGCCAACGACAAACCTGAAATTCATCCAAGAAAAGTCTTCCTTCATCAGCAATCTTCCTCTTATATGTCTCCAACAATTTCTCAGAAGGTATTGGCTCTATGTTCAGAAGCTGTCTTTCATCATCTTTAACTGTGTAAATATGTTGAACATTTATTTTTACTGTTTTTTAAAATGTAAACTACATGTCAGTAATGTAATGTGCTTCTCAAATTGTCAGTTAAATTAACAAAAGGATGAACCCGGTTATTTCAACTGAGTATATTTATTTTTCAAAAACTGTTGTTCCCCAGACAATCTACAAGCAAACAGGTCCTGGGAATAACAGACCTTGTTCAGCTGTGGAACTGTGGATGCATCAGGAGGAGGCCATATGCAGGGACTTTGCATGAACAGCACTTTTGCACAAAGTGGCAATTGTCATACTTGGGTCACAGCAACAGACAGCCCAAACACCCACAATAATTACGGGGGTGTACTTTAGTTCTAATCATTTCCTGGCAATGTTTAAATGGATTACTATACAAACAACCTGCTTAACATTTATTTTGAAATATAACAATAAATGTTGCCTACTTTTCCTAATTTTCTCCAACTTATTCTGACTTGTAATAATCTGTACTATCTTTAATAATAATGACTGAACAAGGCTTAACATCTCTAACTGGACATCTGTTGAATTTTCAGTTCCATTTAAAAGATTGTTTAAAGAATTATGCGTATCTGAGCAAATGGATTTGGATATCAACACAATATTACTTCCAATTTAATGTAATTAATTTTTGTGGGCTTGAATGTAAGAAAAGATGTTTTCTTGAAGTTTTCTGGTGTTGACTTAATCAGTTTGTCTTCATAAGCTTTGAAATCCTGTACAAAAAGCTACACATTATGCTTAGTTTCAGTCTTTGGAATTCGAAAGCCTTCAAAATTTTACAGTGATAAAGTACTGCTTTGTGTTAAAATTTTTGGTTTTAAGAAGGTATAGGGAAACAGGAAATTTGGGGTAACATTTTTTTTTTTTAATGAAATAATATCAGGTTTTCAAACTGGTAAACTTTCAGTTCATTTAAGTATAAATACTTCCAGAATATATTTGAAGTTCAATATTTCAATATGTAGAGAAATACTGAATGTGTGTTTTGTTTGTTTGTTTTTCTCTAAAGTAGGTTTTATCATGTCAATATCTGTAATCTACATATAAAACCTAGAATGTAAACGATCCAAAAGTGGCAGTAAGACGTGACTAATCTTATTTCCACCTGCTAAATATATAGATACTCACCTCCTACAAGGCTGATGTCTTCAGAAGAATTGCTGTAAAAAACCAAAAGCATCTGTAAAAGCTTTGACTAGTAAGACGTATCTGATAATGAGTTAAATACAGTTTCATTTATGAACAAGACTGTTCAGTAAACAGACAGCATTACAAGCTCTTTGTGAAATAAAAATGACACAGCTAGGACTTACAGACCCTGTACAGAGGAGCTTGGGATCCCTGCCCTACAATGAGCACTATCACAGGGGAGAAACAAGGGAGCTGCATCAAAGAATCTTACTGCTTGCGTAATTTTCATAGAATCATATCATAGAATGGCTTGGGTCAGAAGGGACCTTGAAGACTGCCTAGTTCCAAACCCTCTGCCATGGGCAGGGATGCCGCCCACTAGTTCTGGTTGCCTCATCCAACCTGGCTTTGAACACTTGCCTGTGGATGGGGCACCCACAACTTCTCTGGGAAGCCTGTTTCAGTGCCTCACCACCCTCTGAGTGAGAATTTCCTCCTAACATCTAATCTAAATCTTTTAGTTTAAAACCATTGCCCCTTGTCCTATCATCATCTGCCCAAGCAAAATTTGCTCTCCATCTTTTTTTATAAGTCCCCTTTAAGTATTGAAAAGCTGCAAAGAGGTCTCCCCAGAGCTTTCTCTTCAGGCTGAACAGCCCCAGCTCTCTCAGCCTTTCTTCATAGGAGAGGTGCTCCAGGCCTCTGATCATCTTTGTGGCCCTCCTCTGGACCTGCTCTAACAGCCCCACATCCTTCTTGTGCTGGGGGCCCCAGACCTGGAAGCAGCACTGCAAATGGGACCTCACAAGGGCAGAGTGGAGGGAGACAATCACCTTTCTACACCTGCTGGCCACTTTGTTTTGTGTGTATTGTTTTTAATACTTTTGACTTACTTTATGAAGGAAAGGTTTTGCAGATACTTGTGAATATTTTTTCACAGAAGTAGTAACAAAGCATATTGTTCTGGCAGAATAAATCTTCTGTGGCCTGAAAAAAGGTACACTAGAGAGATTTTAAATCTCGTTCATCATATTTGCATTGCCAGACAAACCACCAAGAGCGATTTTGAGTGGGTTTTTTTTTTTTTGAAAGGATGAAGAGATGAAAGGATGTCTTTTCCACGTATTAGTGAAATACGAAACTTCCTAACACTTTTGCACTACCTGTTGTGAAATATCATTGAAAAAATAAAAAATAAAAAATAACATTTTTATAAGGAATGGAGAGAAATATGAAGCTTACCTAAGCTTTTTTTGGTGAAGGTCATAGATTTTATACAGAACCAATAGCAAAGCAATTGATGTCACAACGATCAAGAACACCAAGAATATGATCAGGGCCCTAGAGTTATCTAGGGACAGGAAAAGGAAAAAAAATATATTATTTTTTAAATAAATAATTAAGAGCATAAAAACTTTACTTTTTTTTCTCTTTGCTTTTAAAAAATCTCTGTACAGAACCATCCTTGATTTTTTGTTTGTTTTTTTTTTTTTTGATAAAAAGAACTAAGCAATTATCTTTAAATATTGAATTTAGGTTTGTTATTTAAAAGTTAAAAAATGTCAGGCTCACTGACAAGGAGAGAACTTTTTCATTAAGAAAACTTTCACTTAAGTTCTTCATGTCCACCTGTCGAGATGCTACTTCTCACTCACTGGCCTGGCATTGACATGGTCTGTGTGAGCTGTACATGTGAGCAGGGGAGCTGCCAGCTGCTCCTGGTTTTCAAGGCTGTCGCACTGTGTGACAGAGGGAATGCGGTGTCTCATCCCCAGCCCCAGGAGCTCAGCCAAGAAGTGCAGCCTGCCCAGCTGCAGGACTGAATTATCCTGTAATCAGTTACTCATTATATGAAATAATATGTGAAGTTTTGTGTATTTGGTCAGAAAAAGATCTGTTCCTAAATTAATTTCTTAATTTACCTCTTTTTAATCTTTTTTTTTTTTTCTGTCAGCTCTTGCCAGTGCTACAAGGACATTTCAGTAACATATTCTTTAAACAAAAATGTCTTTTATCAAATTTCTTTAACTCAGCTGTCATTTTGAATTGAGTTCAAAACAGGCCTTCTCATTTGGGAGCATCAATGACAGGTTCCCTGTGACCCTTACTGTTGATTAGACACCAATGGCAGATGTGAAAGTAAAGTTCCCAAAAAGATGCAATGGAAAAAGCCTTCCAGGTGTATAAGTTACTTGAGATAAGTAATAAATAAAAATCTTATTTATTTCTTTCTCTTGTCTACAATACTTCCCATGTCTACAATACTTGGACTTTCTCATAATTTTTGGCATTGGACACACAAACTCCATGGGAGTGGGGAATCCCTGACAACTCACACATGTTCAGCTCCTGAAACACAGTATCTGAACAGAGGAAAATAATTCTAAAGTGAATAATATAAGTAAGAAGAATGAATTTCTAATCACATTAGAACATTTCCTGAAGAAGCCAGAGCTATGTAGTTGTTCTGAGTCATGTTTGATGACTTGTCAACATCATTCATTACATTAATGCTGAAGGAGGATATTATTTTTTTTTGAATGTAGATTAATTATTAACTATAAAAATAAGCAGATTGGATTTGTATTTAGAAATGATTGTAATAGAATTCACAATCTACACTATTACGCTATACTATGCTAAAGACAAAAAGTAAAAATGCCATATTTATTTACTTACATCTGGTTTTTATACTCCGAATTACTGGGTCTCCTGTATGTTCACCATTAGACACACTGATCTGCATGCAGCAGGTGAGAATAATAACAATGTTAAGATATAGCAAGTAAAAATGCCTGCATAATTTGTTTTCAGAACCAAAGAACTATGGGTCTTTGAAATGCATCCATCTATTTTCAAAGAATAAACCTCACTGCCAGCATGATCTGTTGTCAATCTTCATACAGCCCTTTACAGTGCATCTCATATTTCCACTTACGTTACAGCAAGATCTAGATCCAGAAATATGTGTGTGACTGAATAAAAATGTTAGTGCAAGAGGAGAGACAGTTTACAAAATCAAAATCAGATGCATCTCAACAAAAACAACAAAATCCAACCTATCACAAAGCAAATTTCTCAACTCTGAAAAGTAACCAAATGATATGAAATAGAACATCATTTTATTTGCCTCAACAGTAAATATCTAAATAGCTAACTGAATTGGATATTTCTAACCCACGTTCCTGTACCGGAAATAATTCATTAAAGGTTAGATAATAAATACCAAAGAAAACTTTTAAATAAGCTGCGTTCTTGCAACATTACCTTTTGGGTACTTTAACTGATATTAAAATACTGGCTTTATTTAGATGTGTTCCTATTTTGTATGCTATTTTACATTTAGCCATTCTTTTTCATTTTCTTAATAGAAAGTCTGATTAGATCTAATAGGCAGCTGGACATTTGTGCATCAAAGATTTTACACTTGCTTGTGAAGAAAAATGAATCTTAGGATTAAACGTAAAGATTTAGTACTGAACAGGGGAGAGTACTAGCAGGATTAAATAATTGTGATTTTAAAGTAGTCTCCTGAAGCAAATGAGTAGGAAGGGGAGGAGAATGACTTGCAGTGCCATCATTCGCTGCAGGCTGAGCTCTCTCTGAGCCTATCCCATCCCTGGAAAGAAATCTGGAAGGGCTGTGCCTTCCACCTCTGCTCTAAAAGGCTGATGTGTTCTGGGGGCTGGTGGTTGCTCAGTTCTGCAGCTGGGAAGAAAAACATTTTCTGAGCAGTGGGTAAGTGGCAGCACCCAGAGAAGTAGCAGGGGCAGCAGGGAAATCAAGCAAAAAGCTTCTCCAACTGCAAAAGCCAGAAACCCATCGCAGCAGAGTCAAAACCTCACTAAACCAAAGAGTGTTGTGGGTACCCTTCTGTTTATTCCCTGAACGATTCAGCATGTAGACAGAAGGAAATTGCGACATCTGCCAGCTTTCACAGGAGATCTGTTTTTCTTGCGCCTCTCCTAACTTGACCCAGAATCTTTTTATTACTATCTAAGGCCATAAGGCTTTCCCTGGTTTCTCCAGTAAGAATTCGGCAAAATATGTTCAAAGCACAAACCAGTGTTCTGAGACAACTGGAAGCCAACTTTTTGTCAGACAAGCTGCTCGCTGCAAGTTGTGGAGAAGGGCCTACAGGGGTGTGTGGTTTGTGCTACAGGGGACATAAGTATTTTTGCTCCTATTGGAGATCATCTTCGTTTGCCAAATACATAGCTTTCTGATCATAATCTGTAGGAGAAATATTGACAAAGGCTCAGAACCAAGTCTAGACTACAAAAGCTCTCTGACAGTGCGATCCTCAGGAAGACATGAAGGGGGGAAAAAAAGTTTTTAAAAAAGGAGAAGAATGAGTGAAACTGGTTCCTAAGAGTAATAAAACTCTGTCGTTCCTACTGGTTACTTTCTAACCTAATGTTTCCTGAGAGAAGCTGTCAGGACAAAAGGAAATATTACAATTGTCCACATTAAGAGATGGACACAAGGCCACTGGCTTCACAAACAAAAGCCAAAAGGATGAAATGCCTAAAAGATGACAACATAGCAGGAAGCCTCCAGGAAAGTGAAGCCTGTAAACAGGGAACTCAGAGGATGATATATTTTAGATGGATACATGGGCAGGTTTGTGAAAGGCTGATGTAAGAACACGTCACAAAAAGAATCCAAACCGCTTTATGATAACTAGTCCCTAAAGCATTAGGGACAGCTGAAGAACAGTGTACAATGAAAAATTTTGAACAATTAATTTCAGAGCAATTATCTCAAGACTTAAGTTCCATATTTATTCTCTTTGATAGAAATGACAACCAGATATTCATTAAATGTGTTTTAAACACTGTAATATCAGATACATTTAAGACACCCAAATTTCTCTCTGTCCCATGCTATTCAGCTTGTACTTTTCATGCTGGCAGAACTTATATGGAATAGCACATAAGGAATTGATTGATATGGCTAGAAACATATGCAGAGACATTTTATTTCATAAGTAACAGCTACTTCTTTACATCTCCGGCCTACAGATTCACCATATTTGCCTTTTTCTCAAAGATCAAGTATAATACACCTAAACAATGAAAATATAGGTTTTTTAGATGTTTAGCTTCATAAGCTTACTTACACTAAAGCTATAATTTGTCAAGTATGAGAGATCTCGTATCTGAAAAGCACATGTATTTTCAAGTCTTTGTCCAGCATTCCAGGATAATAGAAACCATGTTTCTTTCCCGTACACTTGTTGATTTTTGCAGGTAATGTTGACGACATTATCGCCTTCCAGATGTAGATGGACGTCAGTCACTGGATCTGGTACTATTTATAAAAGAAGTGTTACTCCTTCCATTCCCATAACTTGAAACCAAATATTTTAATAACCACATGTGTTCATGTCTATTTGTTATCTTCTTCCTTAAAAATTTCAGTCGCAATTTAACAAGATAAATAAAATCAATGCTGGGTTAATCAGAGCCTTATCCAAGCTGGAAAAGCTGTAAAGGGGAGATGAAACAGCTGGGAGGACCAGAACTCTACCAAAAGTCAAGCTGCCAGAGATAATAAGATAGTAGCTTCACCTCTTGCTACTGACATCACTTTCTCATTTCAGGAACATGAGACAACAAACAAAACATGAGAACAAACAAAATTTTCAGTGTAAGTCAGTGTCTAAGTTTCAAAGCTGCTGTAACTTGATTTTCCTATCAGAACTTACTGCTGTATTTTGCAAAAGTATTCTTTTGCTTCAAGTGTCACCTTGTCCTAAAACTGGCCTAAAAAACAACAGAAACTTTTTACTTTTTAATGATTATATATCTGTTAAGGCTAATTTGTTTCTTAGCTCTGATTTTGTATGTTGCAGCAAAAGGGTTTGAGAATGGGGACACGGGATCTTTCCTTGAAAGTTTTTTAACCCTTTCAGAAAGTCAGAAAGTAAATAACCTTCAGCATAATGTAGCTTCATTAGCCACATCTCAGTAGAAGGCCACCATAGAAATTTTCTTCAAAATTACTTCAACTTGCAAGGCACTATATTAAAAAAAAAAAAAAAAAAAGTGCAGTTGTTTTTTTCTTCATATGAAGAGTTAAGCTGTGTGTGGCTTTACGAGCAGATTTCATCTAGGAGCTAGCAGGACATATGACTTGGCTGGGCGGGTGGCAGTTGCTCATTTTTATGCACAGGGCAAGTCTGTGAGTTTCCTACTCAGCATGCTACTGAAAAAGCTGTGGCGAGGAGAAAGTGAGCATTTCTTGAGGGAATGTGTTTGTTGAGGACAGAAAAATATTTTACAAAATGTCATTTTTTCTAGTCCCAAGGAGTTGAGCTCTAATGATATATTCTCCTCTTCAAGAAATAAAACTCTTGCAGTATCAGATTGATCATGTTATCTGTTGCTGTATCACCTGGAGAATGTTTAATACCATTAATTCATGAAGGCAAACAAAGTCTTACTTCCTCAAAAAATATGAGAACTGTGTGTTTTTTTGGTTTGTTTTGATTTTCTAGACCCTTAAACTTGTGTCACAGAACATAACCTCCACCCGAGGTATTAAAATATGAGTATAGCCCCAGAAAGTGGGGTCTCCAAAATGCAAATATGCTCATACTAGATAATCATAAGAAAAAAAGAAAAAGAAAAAAAAAAAAGATCATCGCGCTGATATTAGGACTATTTAAAAATTAAGTACATTTTTCAGTTTTGGTTACAGTTAAGTCTCAGATCAAATATATTACATTATCAATCCATTCATTTACCAGTTGTTTATTTGTTTCCCTATGGGGCTTCAGGTGATAATTTTGATCTCTATATTGTTCCAAATAGAATCTAAAACTTGTTAGCCCATTGACCCAGAGTAATAGGGAAATTCCGCTGTTTTCACAGATAATATTTAAAACTGGATGCAAAAGCTCTGCATATTCCAAAGAGAGATAGGATTCAAAATTCGAAAGAATAGACTGCCAGAACTATTTCCCAAAGACCTATTGAAACAAATTTAATAACAATAGCAGACAGATTCAGCGTTCTTATATATCCAACTCTACATATTTTCCAGAAGTGCTAAAAGCAATGAAAGATTTTTATTTTTTCCTAATATTAGGAAAACAACAATAAGAAAACACAAAAACAAACAAAAAAAATACACACGCACACACATAAAAAGCCTACCATCACTAGCACAAAAATAACATTTTATTTTTCACTAAAAAGTATTTTTTGATTATTCAGTGCAATAAAGAAAATATCAATTTAGTATCCTAGCAGGTATAAACCATCATAGTTTCCCTGTAGCTGTACCTCTATTTTAGATGAGCCTACAGGTGGTGGAACTAGAGCTAAAAAAATGTACTGGAAGAAATTAGACAAACATGATGTGTTTTTTTTCTCAAAGAAGGAATGAGAACAGTAAGAGCCCCTACATCTGAAGATAAAAAGGAACAAACAAAAAAAACCACTAAAATAACTCCCCCCCCCCCCCCCCCCCCAAACTAACAAACTAATTAAACAGCAACAATAAATTAGAAAGTAGTAATGTCTGCATCAGAAAATCAGGAAATATCTTTAAAATCTGGGTTTTTTTTCAGCTCTTCTTGTAGTTATATTGATAGAATGTGTATATGTAACAAAGAATCATGGCCAAGGGGATAGGCTTCCCATGGAGGACAGACCTTTTTGACAGCACGATGCTAGGTATGCTCTTTGGCTATAACCTAATGAGGAGTCTTAGAATTTGACTGCTCATATGTACATCCAAACTAACAAACACAGTACAGACATTAGTATTGGTGTATCCTTGGCCATGCAGTTCTGCTTAGAGCAACCAGGCAGCTACAGAATAGAAGGTATGTTCTGCACTTCTTTGTAGCTTTCATTCCACAAAGATGTTTCTCTTTCTCTTTTTGCTTAATTTGAATGTTCTCTTTACATGAAGACATAAAGCTTTCTTAAGTCTTCTAAAGAATTCCAAATGAACGCAGAATTTTTTTGAAAAATTTAGTATAGATAAAAACAGTAAATGAATAAATTAAAAATAGATTAAAACTAAATGATTAGAAATGAAACATTAATGATACAAATGTTAGTAAAAAAAATCTAATGTTAATCAGTTTATTGAGTAGTAGTAATAACATATATAAAAATGTAAAGTGCAATAAGAAAGTACATATTTCCTGTGTTAGGGTCAACCTTGTCCATAACAGCTAGCAAACAAGACTTACCTCCTGGTTCTGTTGTAGAACTGGTTTCGGTGTATTTTCCCTCAATTTCCCTATTATTCCCAGGATTTCTGCTATGTATATATGCAGCTACAGACACATTAAATTTGGCATAAGGTTTTAATTTATCACAAGTAAACGCAGTTGTGTTATCTGTCCCTTAAAAAAAAAAAAAAAAAAAAAAAGAGATACAGATATGTATGTTAGGAGCACAGAAACTCTTTCACCTCGTCAGAGTTACCTAAAACCACTGTTGTATACTTCCATTTTAATTACTTTGTCCTAAGGAGGCTTGGTTGGTTTGTCTTGCTCATTAATGCTAATGGAAGGCTCAGGAAGAAGAATATATATATTCCTCAAATGAACAAGTAGGAAGTTGAGTTTGTTTGTTTGTTTTGTTTTGTTTTACATCCTCAGTATGTCATTAAAACAAGCATAATTAAAAACTAACATGAGGCACATAGACAAAGAGAGGCTGATACTTTCGGGTATCATGAAATTCTGTAAAAAAAAAAAAAGTGAAAACTCTGTAAAGCTTGGGAAGAGGTCACTAGATAAATGTCTGAAGTCACTCTGCATACTGGACAAGCTTGTTCTGGTAATGATGCAGGAGATGCCATCTGCTTTCATTGGTGGCAAGCAGGACAGAAAGGTATTGCCCAAGGAGCAACATGAGCAAAGCTACTACCAACACTGCAACTGGGGCTTTGGTGGCCTAGGGAACTGAGGAGCAATGGCTTTTTGATGTTTCCATGAAGCACAGCTGCTTCAGATGAGACCTCCTCACAGCCAAGCATACTACCTAGGTCTCCTACATTGGCCAAGCCAGACCAACCACAGAAGCAGCACATATGAAAGGAGAGACTGCTTAGTAGAAGACAAGTACCTGGCTTTACCTCTGTAAGCATGAATATGCCACCCTCTGTACTTAGGATCCCCTGACTTTTACATACATTAATGTTACACAGAAGGCAGCTCCCTTTCTGCTCTTCCTGCCATTTCAGTAAGTGTACACAGATCCATAATAGTCCTTCTTAGAAATTCAATTCCTGTTGTCATTCTTGGAGGAATAAATAGGTTCAGTGTTGCGTTACTAGAACCCACCAAGCTTACTATGTTAAGCTGAAACAGGGAAGAAAAATCCTAAGGGAAGATAACTAAAAGAAGTTGTTGTATTAATTGTCCTTAAAATTTCTAAAGAGAAAACAACAAAAAAAAAAAAAGTTTTCACCTAGAAAAATTCTTCCACTTCCCCACAAACTTCTGATTTGTGAAAAATTAAAACTGTTCGATGAGAATATATCTTCTCTGAGAATAAATTGTCAAGCTATAGGTGCATTTTCTGAGGTAGACAACACCTTTCTAAAAACTGAAAAACTGATCAGGCAACTGACGATCTTGTCACATTTTAATACAAGATACTTGAGAAATGAAGGATGACAGCGATGCCCTGAAATGATAAACTGAATAACCACATCATTGAATTGGAGCAACCTCAAAGTAAAGAAACTTTTAAAAAAGGTTTGTAGAACAACAACAATAATAATTTAGTGTTTTTACTGGACATTTTTAAGAAATTCCAAAATGTTTGGACACTGCATCACGCTTGGTGCCCAGTAAATATTAAAACATGTGAGGAATTATTCTGTACCAAGAGAGGATACACTTACTGTTAACAGTGCCATTGCAGTTTACCCTATAGCCACGTATAAGATTCACTGAAGTGTTGCTGGGTGGTCTCCATTTAACTGTTACATTTTCGACAGAAATTTCTACTGTAAGATTTTCTGGTGCTCCTGGAGCTGTTTTTTTTTGTTGTTGTTTTGTTTTGTTTTTAAAAAAAAAAGGGATGGGAGGGAAAAGTTAGAATTAAAATGCAAAATATTCCTTTTTATATCTACTTTATTTAAACTCAGTTTCATTGGATATTAAAGCAAGATAGCAATAACGTAAGATTTTGCATAGTCTATTTCATTTAAAGAAATTATACACAATTATAGAGTACATCTAACAGCATCAAATTAGATTAATTTCATAAATTTAATCGATTCAGGATATAGGTGAATACAGCAACATCACATCTTACTAAAATTCTTCAACATTTCCAATTATTATACATTGTTTTGATTTCCTTATAATTTTAACCAACTTTAAATTTCTATCCTGAAATTTTCTTTGCAGGTTACTTGATTTAAGGTGATTTTCTGTTTAATTTATAAAATAATGCTAAGCCATTTCCAAGGACAATGCTGTATAATATTTTATCATTTTATCTGGACGCATTCTTTGCAATTATTCTATCATCTTTCTTCACAAGCAAGAATTTGATACTTCTTTTTCTCTAGGGCTGCAGGTTTTTTTTGTTTTTTTTTTTTTTTCTTTTAGTCTTCATCTTCATTGAAACTTGCTTACATTTTGCCACTTTCTCATCCTTAAAAATAAAAAGTCACAGTCTCTTAGGGAAGGAGAGGAAGGCTTGAGACTGCAGGTCTGAGTCTGGGGTTGGAGGGAGAAAGGACAACTGTGATTGTGGTCAAAGAACTACCACAAGGACAGGAGATGGGGTGATAAGAGCTGGAGGAGAACCTGAGACTGGCTGAGCATACTGCTCAAAATTTATCTTCATCCTCCAGGAAGCACAGACAGTCGGATTTGTAATGGGTGTTTCTAGAAATTTGTGGAATGCAAAGCAAAATTAAGCATTATACTTGCCATCATATTCCGTTCCTATAGTGAAGGATTTGTTGACAAACACTGTTTCAAAATAGTGTACTATAAGATTGCAATTGTAAGTAGAGTTGGGTAATAACTTGTTAATTAGTATGCAAGATCCATTAAATTTCATATCATTTCCTGGAACAATAGACACAAATATATTATCAATATTTTTCACAACTCTAAAATTATACATCTAAAAGTATATCAAATCATATCTAAAAATATATTATACCATCTTAACTGGGATTTGCTCTACTATATTTATTCAACATCATTTTTAGTACACTACCAGAATATCCCAAACAGAAAAGTGTATGACCTAGTGAACCCAAGTGACTGAGATCTAGGTTCTTTTATATCAATTCAATTTGCATAGATCTTTACTTTCCATCACTAACACTCCTATTTTTATATCCCTTTTATATTGTGGACCCCAAAGCTGCACACAGGACTCAAGGTGAGGCCACACCAATGCTAGGCAGAGTGGAACAATCACTTCTTTCTAGCGATTAGCTGTATTTTGCTTAACACACCCCACAATACGGTTGGCCCTTTTGGTGACCAGGTCACATTGCTGACTTGTATTGAGCTTACCATCAAGCAAAACCCCAGATCCCTCTCTGGAGGGTTGCACTGCAGCAACTTGTCCCCCAGACTATACATACATCTCGGATTACACCACCCCAGGTGCAGAATCCATCATTTGCTCTTATTAAGTTTCATACAGTTGGTGATTGTCCAGTGCTCTAATCTATCATGATCTCTCTGCAGGACCTCTCTACCATCAAGGCAACTGACAGCTCCTCCAGTTTAGTAACATCTGCAAACTTACTTAGTGTGCACTCAACTCCTGTGTCCAGGTCATTGATAAAAACATTGAAGAGAACATTCATCGGGCATTTTTCTAGGACGTAAGGATATGGAGCATGCATATCTTCTTTACCACACTATTTGCCTTTAAGCCAATGTTTTCTCAGTCTCCAAGGCTGGCAAGCTCCAAGAGCAGAGTGCCAGAGTGCCTGTACTCTGCTATCCAGGAGCCTGCAAAGCCAGCTGCCCACTTAGTCTGCAAGGGAGCAGCTCACAGGAAACCCTCAGATTTCCAAGCTCTCAGCTCCCCTTCAGGCCTTCAAGCAGGAGCTCAATATCTCCAAAAGTCTGCAATTTGTGAAGCTGGTAAACTCAGGGAATGAGCTCTCTGGGCTTGAACTCTACGCCAGATCTTCTGCGGTGTGTGTAATGGTAGTCCCTAACCTGACCACCCCAGAAATTCTGAACATCTCCTCCCTCACACTGGCATGATTAATTTAAATCTCCCAGTCTCATCCAAAGACAACATATATATTAATATTAATGTATTTATTATTACATTAATAAATAAATTAGCATTTAAAATTATGTTAGAAGTGTCTTACCTTCACAGCTAACAGTCGCATTCTCACAGGCACGTGCACAATCTGTACCTGAGGTATTGTCTTTGAAACATAACTCTGCATACGTGCTTTCAACAATCTTCTCTTCTAAAGAACACTTGCTTTTATCTAGAATGGATTAATATTAAATATCAATGTGACATTAGCTATACTGATTCTTTAAATATCAATTTGTTCTTTTATATTTGTTAATTTGTTCTGCAGTATTAAGATATGATTGGCACAGAATGATATGCAAAGAATTAAACAAGAAGCTGAAATTTAAAAAGTATTCATGAGACAAAAACAATGCATTCAAATCATAAGTGAAAATTTTAATTCAACAAAAGCAGTAACTTTGGTGAACACAACATCCAACATAAATAGTAGCTTTCAAGTGCTGGCTATCCTTGTTATTGCTAGCCATGCTGCATAAGGCCAATGCAGATGAAGTTGACTTTTCCTTTACAATGAGGAAATTACATATCTTACACGAAAACCTGCCTTAATCTCTGTAAAGACAAGAATAGATTATGAAATCCACAAAAGCTGTATCACTGCATGTTAAAAAAAAAAAAAAAAAAAAGAATTTAAAATTAGTAAAACTCTTCTATACCTACCAGGTAGAATAGGCATAGGAATAGTTTTTTCACTGCAGTTTTTAAATCTTGATATAAGTTGATACTTATGGCATCTGTCTAGTTCTGATGTGTACGTGCTGGCATTCACTGGTATCTCTTGTGTATCATCGAACAATATAACATATTTTCTGTTCTCCTTGGGATTTCTCAGCGTAACTTTAACCTTGTTAGTCTCATTTGGTATATTTCCTATATCGTAGGAAACATCATCATCTAAAGAAGAAGGATAAAGAAACAAATAATAATTTTATGTCAATTTTTAAGAACTCTTCTGTGTTTTATGGTATCCTCAGCACAATATGTGTTTTAAGAATCAGTAAACAGAGCAAAATTGCTTGCTTTATTTTTATTTTACTTTTACCTTAAAAATACTTCTGTTAAAACAGAAAATTTCCTTAGGAAAATATTCTTTTAAATCATTCTCTAGTAAGGAAAACCAAATAATTAAAAAGGTTAACATTCTAGAACTATGTGGGTTTTTTTTTAATTTAAAATGTCAATTCAAAGTGAAATATTTTATTTTGAAACATTAAATCCTTTGTTTCTCCAGAAATTTTATATTTTCTCATTTAAAATATTTCATGACCATGAAACAATAAAAGCCACTTCTGAAAACTGGAGAGGGGACAGCTCTCCGATTTTGAAGAGAGAGAAACCAATATCCAAGCTTTGGATTTACTATAGTTATGAACTGCACTTTGCAGCATGTGATTATCAGCATTATGGGGAAAAATTAGAGAGGGCCTAGTTGAATGAAAGCAGATCTCTTCTGCAGCCCTTACATCAATAGCGTAGTTCAAAGGCAATTCAACAGAACTCTAAATGAAGATGAGAAGACCAGAACTGTTAATAACTTTAATGCAAATCTTACAGAAGCATGAGACAGTTTATAAAGTAAATTGAAATGGTAACTCATTTGTTTTGGTGATCAGTTTTCCCTGAGTTTAGTATTTGTTCAAATATCAGGGCTGAGATAAATAAGGGGTTCGGTTCTTACCACTACATTCTTCAGTTGTCACTGAGGGACTTACTATAAGAAAAGAAAACAAAATGAAGGTGTACTTCAGCAAGTATGATTTTCACAGAGCATTAGAGGAAGACAACTGGTACTGTCTAAACTGGTACTCTTCATTCAACACATTACAAGTAATTATATTCAGCACCCTATTCATATTTGAAAAAGGGAGAATATCAGCAACATACATACCAACTTTTCTACAAGCTATTTTAATCATGTGCATTTCGTCATTCTCCAATGATACCAAAGTATTTTTTCATAACATTTCAACATAAAAAATTACACAAGAATATTCCAAAATCACATGTTCTCACAGATAAGCTACAGCAGTTTACTGGGATACGAATGCTATGGAATGCCTAAGCGAACAGTTTCCAATGTCACTAAAGAAATAAAATTTATCTACTTTATGCATAGTTACTCTTGTATCTGGAAACAGACTAATTCAAGAGTACAGATCGTTTTACAGCTATTGTTAGACTGGAATATCCAGAAGAAATTAAGAGCTGGTATTTAGAAAATCTGTACAGAAGCTTGCGCAAAGAACTTCAACCTGCAACCAATTATTTAAAATATACTAAGGTATGAGTACTATCAAAAGAGACATATCTAATTTTCTTCACAGAAGAAATGCCTTGGATTTGTCTCCTCCCTCTGGCCTAGGAACCAGATGGCTGAGCATTGCCCCTAATGAGAGGGTAAGCTAAGAGGGGCTATGGAGAGTTGCCAAGATGGCTCAGGGCAGGAGACCCACAGGTAGAAGCTAAGCTCAGTCTGTGAAAGAAGACAGCTAATGGCAGCCTACAGCTACTTGAAGAGCAGTTATGAAGATAATAAGAGTCAAACACCTGGATCTACTTTACTCAAACACACACACACTTCAATGACCTGAATAATTCCTTACAGCACAATTGCAACAACGATATGTGTAAATGCTTCATATATTAGGTCCCAAGAAAATATTAATGCTGAGTGAAACAACAGGGAAGCCATTGGAAAACAGAAGTGCACAGGTCGCTGGATGTAATCTCATGTTTTTGCTGCTTGAGCAAACTTCTATGAGTATCGAGGGGAGTAATATTGACCGAGTAACTGGACAGATTTACTTTCCTACTATTCCACTCCATGGAAATAGTTTATATTTTTCATTTCCTTGACAAGCAGTAAATTTGGTGTCTCTAATCCTACTCTTAAATTATTAATAATATTCCTTAAAAAAACACCTTAAGTTTAATGCAGTTGTATGCCTACTTGCATACCTAATTTGTATGACTTAAAAAATACATATCAAGATTATTTCCCCCATTCTAACACATTTTCTGTGGTTGCAGTATCATAATTGTGACAACTGTGTGCAAGTTTGTCACCTATTGTGTGACTGGGGATGATCCCAGTGCTTGCTGGCATGCTGGCTGGTGAGGTGGTGCTGTGCAAGGATATTGGTTTGTTATCATCTGTAAGGAAATAAACAATACATCAACATTAAAAAAGTAAAATTCACTATTTCATATGGCTACATCATCAGTAATGTCTTACACTACACTCCCTCCATCCCCTTTTTTTCCTTCCAGAGTTTTTGTAAGTTAGAGAAGAGTGCTGAAAAAAAAGATCATGTTCATATATCCAGAAAATGAGAAAATACTTTATATAAAGAGACAGCAAACTTTTAGGAATATACCATTTACTAATGATCTTTGAAATGTACAGGGACATTTTTTTTTTCTTTTTCTTTTTTTTTTTTTTAGGCATAATCTGCGTTGGAGTCAACAGCATAGAATAGAGTAGAATAAGAATTACCTTAGTAATTGTGAACTAGGAACAAAAACATTCTGCTATGTTCTGACAGTACAGTACAATTATGAACAGTGCCTGGTTTTTTTCAGAAACAAGCAATCCAGTAATGCTTATTTGCCAGATAAGATACGTTGCTCATTATATCACTTACTATATCTTATTATTTATCTCCCTGCTTATAAGCCTCAGGCAGGTTTCTCTATTCTCTTAGGTCCGTTCCCATTCTTGCTTTGGCAAACAACCTCGTTGACACTAGTAGGAGTTTTGATACTAATGAGGTAACTACAAGACTTGGCCATCAGATACCAGATCCTGAAAATAATTAATTTGGCTCTGGCCAAATGCTGAATCGCAGGTACCTATTCCATTTGATGAACCACAAACTGGAAAATGCTACCCTGAGGCTAAATTACTCAGTTTTCCCCTACAGCTCAGAGGGCAGTGTGTGGCACCTAAAAGAAGTCGGCAAACCTGATGAAGCATGACTGAAGTCAGTGGGAGTGCGTGTGGTGAGGGCGGCAGGGCTGCTGCGTGGTGAGTTGCTGGGTGCCGTGGCTGGGTCGGAGCCTGTGTGCATGGAGAGGTGTGTGCTGTCTGAGGGGAAGCCACCTGTGGCAAGAGGTACAGCGGTTTCATTAGTGTTTTGGAGGTCGCCCACTCACAGAAAGAAGCAAAACTGCAAACAGCACAGGATGGCCCCACTGGGAGCTCTCTTGCACTGAGGCACTGTGAGTTTTGAGCAATCAAAGGTACGCTGAATGCACAAGGGTCGTGGTGTAAGGGAGAACAACAGGTGGCAACCGAACATCCAGTAAGTATAACCCGTTACGGCACGGACTGCACATCTTCCATAATAAATGCTAGGTTTTAAATTACACTCAAGTACATGACTCAGAACCAAACTGGTTTGATATTCTTCCCTCTTAAAACAGAGTATTTCATTTCACTGGGCTGAATGAAAAAGCATTATATGTATTGCACACATTACACAAGACAACTATACACAGGAAAGAAGAAACAACCAGAAAAAAGTGTCTGTGAATTTCTTAATGTAAATTAAAAGTTTCTTACCAGTTGTTGTTGCCATTTCCTGAACTCCTGGAAAAGACAAAGAGAAAATGTGTAAATTACATTTTCAAGGAATCACACACAACCATATCAGATTTTTTTTTAAAAAGAAACATTCTTTCCTCCTATCAGCTGAGATTTCCCCGGGGAATTACTTATTTTAAAGTAATATTTAAAGATAAGTAGCAACTACTAGACCCCCAAAACATCAAGTATATATGTAGGCTGTTATTTTCCATATTAGAAGTCCCATTTCCTTGAGCAGGGAGTCTGCTGTGCATCCTGAAGGATGGACATAGTTTCAGGACGGCTGCAGCAGATGCTGGTTCAGCTGAAACAGAAGAGCAGCAGTGCCACGGTCCTGACTTCACGGTTACCTTCAGAGGTGCTTGGAGGTGAGAGTGACGTGGAGCGTGCAGGTGGAGGAGACGTAAGGGAGGGGGGAGAGCTGGCAGGTGCCAGATTTTCATCTCCTGCTAAACAGTGAGGAAAAAATATCATTGGGTGAGCAATGTGTGAACACGAGAAGCTCATTGCAAGCAGAAAGACTACCAGTTGTCTTCTGAATCAAATGCCTCCCTCTAGCACTGGCAAGAACAAGTTTGCATTGCTCTCCAGTTCCTGCACAGACCGTGTAACACACCTGCTTGGATTTATCCCAAGAGCATGGCTTACAATCAGATCTGCAAAACCATGAAGTACCAAATTCCTATCAATTTCTCTGGGATGCCTTTGTGGCAATGAGATTTGACACTCCTTTAGCAAGGTAGGGGGATGTACTGACTTCAGGTGTTTGAAAACACCAGCTAAAGGGGGTGAGTTAACACGCAACTTGCAGAAAGTACAACCTGATTGGGGCTGTTTTGTTTCATGCTATTGATCTGGGAAGGACCTTCTTTCCAGAGATCCTCAGATACCGCTGTGGCACCTGAGGTAACTGCAGGTAAGTACCACTGTGAGAGCTCAGTGTGAAATTCTCAGCTGGGAGCTCAAGGGCAAGGGGTGTCCATAAGGAAAACATGAACCCATAACAACAGCATGTTGTAGCTGGAATTGTAATTTCTTTCTTTAAAACGCATGCTTCAAATTTCCACCTTTTATTTAAATAAATAAATAAATAAATAAAACTACATATGTCTTCATCATATTAACAAATTTTGCTGCAGTATAATTGGCCTCACACAACCTAAATCACCAGATTGCTTTAACAGTGATGGAGTTAATATTTGATAGAAATAGATGTCACTTCAGCTGAAACAGAAGAGTAGCAGTGCCGTGGTCCCAGTTTTCAGTATTACCTTTAGTGGTGCTTGGAGGTGAGAGTGACGTGGAACGTGCAGGTGGAGGAGATGTAAGGGAGGGGGGAGAGCTGGAAGATGTCCCATTTTCATTTCCTGCAGTTTAGTGAGGAAAAAATACCACTGAGTGAGCAATGCATGAAGGTGAGAAGCCCATCTACATCAGAAAAAGGGTAGTAGTTTGTATGACTTCCTCTAAACCATGCTTCTTAGGACAGGTGAGGCTGGAGGGTACTTAAATGGCACTTTCATACTTATCGATGCATTTTGCAATAGCAAAACTAAAACCCTCAAAATCTTTCTCTTCATCACACAGCAGCGTGTACAAGTAACATCAACAAATAGAGCATGATTTTGATGAATGAAGAATGACTTTATTAGCAAGAAGAGACACCAACACTAATTCTCTTCTCAAGAAAAATCTTACCTGTCTGTAATCCTCACTATACAAAAGCCAGTAATCCAAGGCTCGGTATTCCTAAAAGACCTTTACTTTACCTAATATTCTTCTCTAAATCCCAGCACGCTTCCTGGACCATCCTGCTGATAGTAAGAATCCCTCTAGAGAACTCTGTCTCCAGGTTAACCACTCATAAACTACTGCCTGATTTCAGCTGGGAGTTGCGCCCTTTTCACAGCTATAAAAATAAGCCTCACTTTTACACTCGGTTTTGAAATCCTGACCCAAAACATTCTTAATTTGAGTAATGTGAAATTTCTCTCAGGATAAAGGGAGACAAAAATAAATGGCAATTGTCTGGAACCAGGAGAATAAGGACAACTCGTAAGAGTGTCCACCATCAAAACAGAAGTTTGTTCTCATCACTGTATCTTTTACTCATTTAGAGGATTAGAATCTTCCACTTTGAAATACGAATTTTGAAAGCCATGCTGCTTCCTGAAGACATCTTTCTCTAACACTATTGCCAGGCTTTCAAAAGGAGAAAAATTCCACTTGTTCACATACTGTAATTGTCCACAAACTTTCATTCACTCATGTCTCTTCCTTTCTTGCCCTTTTTCTACTAGTTCTCCTCCCCTATTTTCCTGTTACAAATAAGAAACAAAAGTACAGATGATCTTCGTATATCACTTCAGTGTCTGAAATCTCAGGTAAGGACTGGAAATTTGTTAACAGGAGTTGTATAATCTAACTATACGCATTAAGCTGCCAAAGAACCACGTAAAGCTAACATGTGTAATCATATTTGCCATAATCAATTCAATCTCAAAGTATCTTCTTATATTTTTAAAATTCGGTGTTTGAAAGCTGGCAGTTGGTCACTTTCAGTTTCATAATATGATTTTTCTTTCTTCAACCTGCTTACCAGCTGAAAAATCAGTAATTCCCTCTCCTTCCCAGATCTTACTTCAGCACATAAATGATACCTCAAGCCCAAAATTAGCTTTCTGTAAGCATCTAGTTTAAATACAGTGTGATGTTTATTGCTTGCTCATGGTGACAGATACCACATGCCACGTATGATCACAAAACTGTTGAGGTTGGAAGGGACCAGAAGAGATCGTCTGATCCAATCCTCATGCTCACACCTGGGTCAGCTCTTAAAACAGTTCGGAAAATAACCATCCTAGATCACCCTTACCTTTTTTTCCTCTAAATAACCGACATTTTAACAGAACTTCATGGCAGTTTTGTGCCATTCTAAGCAGTTTATAATTATCCTGTTCTTCTGTGATTCAATGATATTATATAATTTTCATAGCAATGAAATAGGATGCAGTTAATAAGAATTCAGTAGGTGGCACCAGAACACTAAAAAAAAAACCCTCTCAAACAGCAAAGGTATTGCAGAAACAGCAAGACACATTTCCCCATATAATCTTATACAGGGATATTTGATAAAACAAAGGGGAAAAAAAATAAAAGAAGGATCCCAACACACCGGACTGTATTTCTCCAGTATTAATAGACACGTTGCTAAAATGAATTTAGTTTTCCCAAAATGTCCCACAGCTATCAAATATGTCAGATCTAACCTCTGGGTAACAAAGTTAACTGCGAAGTCATGGCTGTCTGCTCATGCTTAAATTCTAAAACACATACCTGGAAACTTAAAGGTTCAAATCTGAGAATATCTTTAATAAGGATGTTCAGCCCCCAGAAAACATTATGTGCAGTATAAAAGCCTGATGATTACCAACTAAGCAAGTTGGCCTATTTCCTTGCATCTTAAACTGCACCCAGCCATAAGCCATTTTAAGATAATATACATAGGATAGTCTCAGACATTCCAAGTGCAAGAATTGAAGTACGTAAAAAGTTGCTAATACAGAAGGTGTATGCAAGCTTCCCTTCACCTTCTCTTGATTTCGCCACTGGCTGGTTCCTACTGACTTACCCAAAAGCCAAGACCTACCAGTAGTGTTGGAGCAGTTCTGGCCTCGGTCGAGTGCCCTGCAAAAAGATACCACCGGCACATACAACCAGCAAATAGACAGCTTGGCTAAATGCTTTTCTTCTCTCTAATGTCTCTCTGTTGGTTGGCAGACAAAGTGCAACTGCTGCTTAAAAGAAAGGTTTGAGATGAGATGACAGGTTCTCAAAGGAATACTCCTAACTTGGATGAGCTAACCATCCTTTCTCCTGAAAGCTTGAAGGCATGCAGACCCTGAGATTGAAATATGGGACTATTATATTTTGAAGAAGCCCTTCAATGTTCAACAAGAAGAGTAGATGGAAGAACTATGAAAGCAATCAGACCGAAAATAATAATAAAAAAAAAAAAGAAAAAGAAAAAGCCAAACATCTTAATCTCCAAGCAAAACAAGCTGTAAGGCACATTTGGAGGTCCAGGAGCAGCTATATCACTGACACAGTCATGACTCTGCACCTGCTGCAGTGAACCATGGTTGCACCCTTATAAGAAGTTAATGTTTGCTGCTGTTCTCTAAGGAAAGAGAATAAAGTGAAAACACTTTCCATTTGGAAGGACCAAGCAACCCAAGAGCAGACAATTCAGGCCTAGGATATGTTAAAAGATACTGTGTTTCAAGTAAGTCCAGGGTATGATCTTCTGAAGCAGAAGGAAGCACCAGCACATACTTCCTGTGCTTGTGTGTTATTCAAGGAAACTCCAACTGACAAGATAGTGAAACTGGAGAATCTGCATTAAAAGCCTAAAAACATTAACATGTTTTTATAGGCAAAAATGTCTTAACTGATGACAGGGAACATGCCTTTTAACTACATTCTGCTTCTTACATTGCACAGTGGGTAAAATGGACCCAGTTTTCTATTTCCTGCTGGTCTAGGCAGGGGACTGAGCTTGCAGGCAGGTATTTCAGGCAGCTTCTCCTCCGTGCACACAAGTGCTGCAGTACTGCATCCCATACTGCACACAACACAGAAGAATGAGGAGAAAGATGGTCCCTTTCTGCTAATAGCATATTTAGCGTTTTACCTAGCATGGTACCATACCTATTGGCTCTTCACAACCAGCTGCACTCTGCGTGACTTTGCTAGACCAAGGGAGGGGCAGAGGAAGTCATTCTTCCTCTCAGCCTCATGTCTGCAGACTATTGCCTGCCAGGTTTCTCTCCCAGGAAAAGCGCTTTGTGATTCTGCAGAGCTGCTGCCCTTTTCCCAGGACCTCCTCACCCTCTGGCATATTGGACAGACCCCAGCATCCCCCACCAAGCAGGACTTCACACTAAGCAGCCTGTGTAGGTCCAGAATTGGTCTACCCTCCTTTTACAGCTGAACAGTACTGCTCTGCCTCAGCAGGGTCAGGGCTCTTCACATCTGCGCTGAAAGCAACAGGATGTGGTCTCCTTGTTCAGATGGAGTAAAGCTCTTTGAGGGGGTCTTCTAGCAAACAGCACAGACATTAGTCAGCTCCACTGCAAGCCAATGCTAAATTGAAAAAAAAAAAAAAAAAAAAAAACAAAACAGTTCCTGGTGGGAGGTAAAGCGTGAGTAAGGCAACTACACAAAATGCTTCCAACCTCCATTCTTTATTTTTAAACTTCAAGTGGGATATAATTCACACCTATTTTAAGGCTCCTTTCTGCTGCCAGAACCAGCTAAAAGGACCTTAAAGTAAACGAGCATCAGGGCTAGAGATGTTACTGCTACTTTTTGCAGCAAACACAAAATGAAGGGATCCTTTGCTACTTTATAAATAAATCTGGGCAAACCTATGAATAGGCTTGAAAACACTTCAATGTCTGAGTAACTCTATACCACAGAAGACCCCTCAGATTTTATAAGGATCACGTGTGCTGAAGTGCTTTCATAAACACAGAGTACAGAACTAAACTTTAGTCTTTATCATTATCTTTGTGTTTGGGGAAGAAAAAAGTGTTTCTGTTTTCTGGACAAACTGCTGCTTTTTGAAAATTGATTAAAAGAAAGCCACGTGAGGTTCACACACAAAAAATATGTGAAATTTTGCATGTCCTGAGTTAAAAATAAATAAATACTCATTTAGGATTAACATGTAGAAACTTTTCAGTTTCTAGCTGGGACATTTCAGATGGTCCTAAAAAAAAGTGCCTAGTACTTTTTCATTGCAGATTTATCAACGAAAGCACTTCAAAATAATCTATAATCCTAACTGATGAAAAACTCAATAGCTGTACAGCAGTCATAGGAATGATATGAATTTACAGCAGCTGAGGATTAAAACTAAGCAAATATTATAAATTATATTCCCACGGGACATATTCGCAACATTTATTTTCACCAGAAATTTGGGATAACTAGAAATTTGGGATAACTAGTATGAGGGCAGGAGATGGAATTAAGAAAAATTTATAGCTGGCAGATACAAGAATTCAATACTGTGTTCCGCAATGTTGCAGACTTAGGAAAGAGGGGTAAGGACAAACATCAAAGTTTGTCAACTCTGCTGTTATACAGAGCCTGTCTTAAGGAAACAATAAGAAGAAAAGCATACGAATGCTGAAATATTTTCTCAGCTAACCTGAAATTAAATTTCAAAAATAATTTCAAAACCAGAGTTTTCTGATTCCACTTACACAATGTAAGAGTTTAATTTTCCTAGAGAAAAATAAAAATGCAGAGAAAAACAGAAATTTCCCTCAAGGAATATTACATTTATGGAAGCAACATTTGTTACGAATGATATCTGAAATTTCACAAAACCATAAACCTAGAGTAGAACATGAACCAAAGGCACCAATTCCAATTCATTTTGCCAAGTACACACTTCTTGCAAACTTAAAATAAAAATTTAGAAATATCAAGAATTTATCAAGCAGAAGAAAGGCATTTCTATCAATTGCACTGTATTTTAAATGACATCCTCAGTCTTCATAGGAATACTTTAACTACAGTAACCCACTTGTTCGACTACAGCTAACAACGCCTTTGCTGCTCTGTGGTTTCTCTCATGCTGTTTACTTCTGTTTTTCTTCTACAGAACCCTACTCAAAAGGAAGAGGGTGCAGCATACTGTGGTTTAGAGCTTAAGCACTTCCAAATGGTGAAACTGTGTTACCATAGCACCCACATGCTCAAGCAATCAGACCTATCTCAGTGCTAAACCACAACTTCTCTAGTGCAGTCATGAAATTTCCCTATTAAACTCCTTTTCACCAAATTTGCATTTATAATTATTTTTAGTTGTACAAATTCATTAATATGATACAGTCAAGGCTGCTTTGCAGGGAGAATGTGAAATGATGTGAATTGTCTGTAAGAGGGGAGAATATCAAATCCTGATGTAACAGTTAATTCAGCTGTGAAACGTTGGCTACCATCCACAGTCATTAAGAAACACCTATACATGAGGAATGTAAGATTGGCTGTCATACTTGCTTGGTAATTTTGTGATACGTGCAAAAGAAAAAATGTGCTAATGTTGCTTTGCCTTTTGTATATTTTCAGTGTTTGTGCATGTACAGAGCCAAGAGCCAGAGTACATGTGCTAAACTTACCGTATATCAAGCAGCAGTACCTAACCTCAGGTATGACTCTTCTAGCTCCAAATCTACCATGAGCAGAAAGAAACACTTGATCCAAACTGTCAGCTTAATGATACAGACAGGCTGGTTCTGGAATTGCTGAGTGCATACTGTTTATGGCAAACAGAAGAAAGGAAGGACATGCAACAATTACACTCTCTTCTCAATTTCTGTGCCCATGTTTTTGCAATTGCCTCCTCTACTAGTTCTATGTATTCAGCATAGTTGAAGGCAGATCAGTTCCCAAGATTTTTGACCACAAAAAGAAGCTGCAACTGAGAACTGGCTGACTACTGGCGAGAGTGCGAGCTAAGGGCAAAACTTCTTTATCTTGGACTATCTCATTGGACCTTGGCTTATTTAAATATCTGACTTACTTCTCTATCCACCTCTGAGCTGCTTCAAGATAAAAGTGTTATGCTGTATTGCAGACATCTCCTGACTACAAATTGCTTTTTACATAATTTTGCCAGCAGTAAAAAATGAATGGGTCCTGGAAATGTTTCTCTAAACTTTCCCTAATCAGCTCAAATGACAAACCATAAACAGTTTAAATTCATACTGTATGAATTGCAGCATTTGAGCCGCTGATAATGTAAAATCAACCAAAATCATAAATCTCCCATTTGTTATAGGTCTGTTATCAGGAAGTACTTCGATCAACAGCTCTGTATCTACAAGAACTATTATTTCAGTGAGGTAAAATCAGTGAGTTTTAATCAGTGAATTAAAAAAAAAATGCAGCTAGCAATTTTTAAAAATAAACGAACATTTCTTTCAAGAAATTATACCCATCTATGAGTTTTCACTCTACGTAATAATATTTTTCTCTGAGCAGTTTCTGTGTTAAAGACCCAAACAAATATAGTGGGCTAACTGTCCTAGGGGTTCTGAGGGAGGAGTGTAGCTTACAGAGATAAACAAATAATTTTCAGGTGCTCTGAACATTTATGTCTCCAACTGGCATCACCTGGATTGCAAACACTCAGCTCTCCTACAAAATAGGATCAAAGTACAATCAAAACTGGAAAGAAAGCTCACAGGCTGTGAAAAGACACAATAACATTTCCTTTAATTTTATTTTTTTAAACTTTAGAAGTGTGTTGTATTCAGAGCCAATAAAGAATTTTAGATGGGAGACTAACTTTCAAGGCAAGGTTGCTTCCTACTAATTTAATTTTATTTATAATGCAGGAATATCAACATTTGTCAATCACAAATATAACTGCTTGGTGCTATGTTCTGTGGAGATTGTGTACAAGAAGTTATGCCTGCAAAGTTTTCATTTAGACGTAATGGAAAAAAGGAAAAAAATATTTTTAGTTTTACAAAGGAAAAAAAAAAGAAACAGAAAACTTGTCCCAGGTGTTTACAAGATCCTTAACTTAGAAGAGATGCATGAAACAGAATAAAGATGTTCCTACTGAAAAGCCACCACTAAAAATTCATTTTTTCCAGTGATCTGGCATTTGTTTTCCTGCTCCTAGCTTAACAGGACCCTCAGCAGTTCCTGTGCCCCATGAGCCAACGTCCCAGTGAGACATCGCTGATCAGCAGTGCCCCAAACTATCCTTCTACTCTCAGTCACCTCCCATGACCCAAATTTCTGGCAGCATTAATAGAAGATCCTAACAGAATTGGTTAATATACATCTAGCTTCTGTTTCTTAAAAGGATAGAGAGTACAGAGAGATAAAAGTTCATCTGGCTCAGTGGAGAACCATTCCCATGCCAACTCTGCCTGCTGGGCAGCTCCCTTGCCCACCCAGGGCTGCCAGCTGCAGCCCGCAAACTGTGTTTCAAGGGAGAGTGATTTTACTTGGTGAGTATCCTCACTTTTTCTTTTTTTCTTTTTTTTTTTTTTTTTTTTTCCTACAGACATTCAGGCCAGAAATGACCAGCAAAGTCAAATGAATACCATTCATCAAAGACACTACTGAATACCTTTTTTGTTGTTCATAAAGTATTATGACTAATAGCATTCACTGATCAACATAAGTCAATTGTACACTTGTTAGATTACAATTTAAAGTACAGTAAAATAGTTACGCATAATGTTAATAGGAAGCATCCTTTAAGGATCAGATTTTACCACCGTTACACACACAGAAAATAATTTGAAAAGTAAATTATTCATTGAAGCATATCAATATCTTTTAGAAAAACTGTCAGTTAAAAATTAGTTATATATGTTCCCTATGTAAAATAATAGGGAATCATTTTTATTTTTTTAATGTGAAAGCAGACATTTACTAGTATTTAAATTAGTCAGAACTTCCAATGTTTGATGGATAACCTGAAATCCATCTTGTACTCAGCTAGCGTGAGTACAGTTGGGTCTGTGCCCTGCTTGGTGATTACATAGACACTGCTTCAGTTTTACTACTGTGTGAGCAGTCGGACATAGCCTCCATCTCTGTGCCTCTATAACATCATCTGCAAAGTGGAGACAATGGCACTATCCTACTAAACTGGCATATTGTGGTCAGAAAATCATTTTCATTAAAAATCATAAAGTTTGCAGTCAAACCTGACAGCGCTATAAAAAATAAATATGCTCTGACCTGTCTAATGGCACAAACAGGGAGAGCCGTGAGACTGCAAAGAGTGAAACAACTCAATCTTGAACTCCCCAGAACGCCATGCATGTACGTACAAAATCTCACATTATGTCAAAATCTGGATTGCTCTGCCCCTTCAGGAAAGCTGAGCCAACACTCAGGAGAATGGACCTGTGATTCATGTCGCAGCAGAAGCAACGGTGATGAACAGCTTACACAGCAGTGCTGAGCACCCACAACTCCTCCTAGAGTCAGTAAAAACTTTGAGTGAAAGGGATTTCTCAATCCCCTTTCCCTCTTTTTTTTTTTCTTTTGAAACATCAGATTATCAAATTTGGTGCCCAACCCTGGGCAGTTATGTGCATTTTAAACCTGACCTTTTTTTTCTTGCTCTTTTTTGCTATTTTAATTAAAGCAATCATGAGATGTTAGCCCCAACTTTAACCTACCAATCTATCTGGGAATCATAAGAAGGGGGTGGGGGTGAGTGGGTGGAATAGTTCATCTGATTTTGCTTTCAGTTCTGCGCTGGCCATCCTTTTCTAAAAGACTGTGTGCTGAAGATGTCAGGAGATGAAAATACAGGCTCAGAATGACTCCACTGGGCTCACAGGGCTAGCGGTGCTCAGTATTCTAGCAAAGAACCTGTGAAATGTAAAGCTCACATTTCTGAGGATCTGAACGAGACTAATTTCAGTACTTCTTTAAACAATTCAAAGCAACAGAAACACAGTCTCTGTTTCTTTCTTTTGTATGTAGCAAGTAATTTTTATTAGCGTTTCATAAATCTTTGCTTTTTTGTTTGTTTCTTTACTACAATTTTGTAACCTAAAAACGCTAAGTGAGTGGTCTGGGAAAGAAAATTAAAATCAAAGGTACTAGGTAAAGAATGCTGGACAAAAAGTGATTTAGGAAAAGAGTTTTATTGACTTTTCAAAGTATAGGGACCCAGAGAAAAAGCCCTCAGGCCAAAGCCAAGAGAACATCCAATTACATGCTCCAGATAATTTAAACTCTTGATTTAGACACAGAAATGCACAGGCCAGGAAATTAAGCAGACCTGTAAACGTTTCTGATGTCTAATAAAAAGAACGATGTATGTAGTGGCAACTAAACATCTTACAATAGCAAGTACAACTCCCACTTGGAAGTGGGAGGTCAGAAAAGCTATGTGAGCAGGAAAATGGGTATCAGTTTGTATACAGACATACACGCAGACAGAGCACTGTGGAAGTAGCATGTATAATGTCTCCTGTGAGGACAGATGGAAAAGCTGACACAGAAAGACACAGAATGTGCAAATGTGGGTAAGATTCTATTCTTTGAAGGTCTATAATTTTCCAGCATTTGGTTGAAATAGTGATGAATTTATGACCACTTGACCTGGTAAAATTAACTGCTTTTTTCTTTTTAGCTAAGGGAATGTATCAGAATTTTTTCAGTGTGTAGATTAAGACACTTGCAGAGTTTACTGAGCATCCCTACAGCCACAGAAACATGATTATATGAACAAAGCAAAAAAAGACAAAAAATTCTGGTAAATGTTCACTTCCACACCCAAATTCATCAATGCCTTCAGTAGGAAGTAAGCCCATAGTTTAAATTAAGACGATGTTCTGAATGAGGAGTGCTACAAAGGTTGTGGTATAAGCACGGGACAGATCCCTACTATCACCCCTGCAACAAATACAAATGGGTATCAGGGACTGTCAGGGCTGAATTCAGCATTCAGCTCTGCTGGTTAGGGAAGGCATGTGAGCCTTTCCTCTGCCTGCTGCTTGGTGCACTTAGACCAGTTCCAGCGTGGAATTGCCTGGCTTTCTGTGGGCTCATCTGCACCAGACGTGAATGCTTGGATAAACTGAACTACAATCAAAACCCATCATGATCTACAGGACCCACTGCCAAACTTCAATAATTTGTCTATTTTTATAACACTTTGTGATGCAAACTGAAAATTTCAAGGTAATTTCATTCAAATTGAAATTATAACAGTTTGTAATGGTGCCCAACATCAGCACAGCAATTGAGACCATTACACCTGAAGCCTTGAGAAAGCTGCAGCTACTCAGTTTGGACTTTCAAGATTAGCTTCACACCCAGAAAGTCTGAAAAATCTATTCAAAAGTAAAACTCTATCTTTGGGTTCCCGTTTTGTACAGAATGGGTTTGTAACAAATTCCATGGTAAAGAATGGATGACGCTCTGCCCAGTGTAACATAGAAGGTATAGAAAAAACTGAATTAAAGGCTGTCCTTTCATTTTGGCAGATGCCTGGGGTAGATAACTGCCCCAAGGGAATATGGTTCTCTAATGAATGAGAACAGAAATTGAACTATTATGAAAGCATTCTCCAAAGAACTCAAGAAACAACAGTAGGATCCCTAACACCTCTTACACCAGCTGACATCCCCTCAGCCTTCTCATGGGTGACTGGGAATCAGGCTGCAGTGAAGGAGATGGCTGTGCAGAGGTGAGGGGCTGATGGCTGAGCGGGATCCCAGTGCTCATGGGGAACTTCTCAAATGAGACCAATTGCAGTCTGTTTGACCACACCGTTCCCCCCGTGAGCATGGGTCTACATTACGTGAGGAATGTAGGCCTCTTGCCAGAGCATCTGCTCTCCAGCCAGGAGTGCAGGTGCTTTTACTTGTGCAAAGGTAGTACAATGGCTTCATAGCCAAGCATGTTTTGTCTTACAATTTTAAGGTACTAGCAATTGCCAATGAAAACCATCTTTTACCACATCGATGCTAATGAGCTTTGGTACTACATTACCAAATGTAGTGTTAATGATCCTGCTTATGCAGCTAGCTGTATTCAGGGATTTGTCTGTCTTGCTTTGCTGTGCCCTGTAGTCATGTTCTATTTGGCTATGAGTCATTAGTCGGCTAGATGGTTAAACACCCATTTCAGTATAAGTCAGCTTCAGTTTGGATTTGAGTGGCTAAACTATGGGAGGGTTCCTTTTGTCTTGTGTGTGAACTTTCTTCCTCTGTCCCTAGGGGACAAAACTGAGAGGTCAGTTTTGGTGGTTACCCATCAGTCAGCTTGGAGTTTTGCTTGGTCTTCATCTGTTAGTTTGGCAGAGATTTTGAACTATCATAAAGTAAATAAAATGCATTTCAACTCACCACCTCTCTAGGAAATGGAAGAAAAATTATTTAAGCACTTCAATACAACAAAATTGTAGTTAAATGGGCTTAGTCTCTAGTAGTAACTTCGTCCAACAATATGTTTTTGTGTGTTCCTGTCCAGGCCATGTATACTGCTGACACAACAGCTTATGATGACATGCTAATATACTAGTGGTCTAAAAGAGGGGTTTGGGGACAGCTGTAGGTCCAGCAAAGCTCTGATGCTTTGTGCACATGCACCAGACAATGGTACTGTCAGCTGGGAAGCCTAAAATTGCACAAGAAGTGTTTGGTTACTTCTAGCATTTTTTTTTCTCTCTCTCCCCCCAGATAGTTCCTAATTCTCTGCCTCTTCTGGAACAGTTTCAGTGTCCTGCCTCTAAACTGCAATGGTCCCCAGTGTTACGGGCAAGGCTCATCCTGCCTGGCACAGTTTTCTTGCCATCATGCAACTGCTTACGTCAAGCTCCAGGAAACTGGTCTCTGCCTCCACAGCCCAAATATTCCAATCTTAGAGATGTGTTCAGTCTCCGTAGCCTAAATGCTGACTGTTTGATACACAAGTCTCACTACAACCTTGCAGTTGCTTCAGAATTTCAATCTAGATTGCATATTTTGAATATGCATATTGCATATTCAAGGGGTGCCTTGAAAGTTTTCTCTCCGTCTTCCCACTTGACCAAAAATCCTGAGATTTAGAGATGACAAGATCAAAGAGATTGGCTCAGCCTTCTATAAAGTTGTTTAAATCTGATTGTTCAGCAAGCCTGTGACATGACTATGTCACCCTGATTATCTTCCTAGTCTTAACCGGATTTCACCAGGGGAATACTGTTTGACTTCAGGTAGACTAGCAAGCTTAATGAAAATTTATGTTTCTTTTCAAAAGATAACCTACTTAATTTCAAAGGAATTTCCAAATTCACCCATTTAACCCTCTATTGTTAAAGATAAATAAAAATTTAAATTCCTAGCTTTGTTCCTGCCAACCACAGAACGAAGAAGGAAATGTTCACTTCCACCTTGTCTGTGACTTAAGAAATGTGTACATGCTCCAGAAAGAGAACACAGTTCAAATCTTTTAATGGTTTAAGGCTGGATATTTTATGGTGTTTTTTTGTTTTGGTGGTGGTGGTGGTCTTTTGAACAGGGACAAGAACTGAGAGAGGAAATAACAGCAAATAATGGTTGTAGATGTACATGAACAGATGCATTAACTACAAATTACAGTAATGTAGTTATTTTCATTTGCAGAACTAAAATGGCAGGCAAGTGGCCAGAGCTGTATTTTGCTCTTCCTCTGACACCACCAGGAAGAGTCTGAGTTGCATCAGAAGATCTAGCTCACAAGGCACGCTTTCAACTGTATAAAGGAAATCAAGCATAATATAAGCACTTTGGTGTTTTGACTGTGTTTGGAACTAATGGACTTCTTTTCATTTCCTGGTAAATGGCAGCCTACAAGAACTATATGGTATCACAGGATGTGGGTGTCTTAATTTTATCTCCTTTTTGCAGTGTGCTGGTCTCTATTTAGCAAACCAGCTCTCAGCTTGCATTTTAAGCAAGCGCCTTCCCGTTCCCGTGGCAAGGCTGCTTGTCAACACACAAATGAGTAAACTTCCTCACTGAGGTAAGTAAGGTGAATAGCAGCAATATACAAAAATATTAACACTTCAGCCTACATCGTTTGAAAACACAGAATCCTACAAAACTAAACTACCAGAAAGTGCAATTGTCCTAATGACTCAACTTTCATTTTTAGCTACAAAGCAGTACATAAGCAGCCTCTCCAATGACACAAGCCTCATGGTACACCACAGTACGAGACAGTCATCATCTAACAAATAAGGTGGTTTGTGCTTTAACTTCTATGAGCATAACACTCTACTCAGAAAATCCCAAGACTGTCCTGGACTAGGGCTATTTGAGTTGCCCAGTACAAACACCTGATGTACTTTTTTCTCTCATAGTTTTGCTATTGCTTCTGCAAGTTGGTACATCAGATAACACACCTAGCCATGACAGACCACCTCCACACCATCGCCAGCACACACTGCCAACAGGGATAAAGAGCTGCACCTCCTTACAGAAGGCCACTGAAATAATAAGTAGGCCTGTGAAAACTAGATATAGGGAAATTAATTAAAAAAACGCATACAACCCACTAGCAAAGATTAAAATGTATTCAATATGTGATTCTTTTCAACTATATACCACCCCTAAAAGTGACACTGAAATATTCACCTCAATCTACTTGCTTTTTCTAGCTGGCTACAAATGCAGTTAATCATTGCCAAGAGATGGTTCTTCCAGTCAAAGGCTTACAGACAGGTTTTAGGATTGCTGTACCATTTACAGTACACGCTATTGCCGGAAATACCTATTCACATTTGTGGGTTTGTTCCCTCTCCAGAAACACCTTGTGAGACCTGATTTTGAGAAAATTCATTTCAGTCAAAAGTAAATATACCAGTTCAATAGTATTTCTAAAATGAACGTATTATATTTTCCTTCATCTATTCAGCTTCCAGTCAGCACAAACTATGACAGCACTGCTAAATAGCCTGTTATCCAGTATCCATCCCAGGTGTCTGGTCATACAATCACTTTTTCCCATTGTATTGTTCCTTAAACCTTTACATGAAACTTTTATCAGTGGGACAGCTGTTTGAGAAAGAGATTGGCGTTTGAATATTACATGAATGTTTTTTACTATCACTATTTTCTTTCCAGCTCTGACTGGAAACAACCTCAGCGAAATGAAATTAGCTAATTTTTCATTATTCACTCTTTCCACAACTTCCTTTGCGTATGTGTGCTGGGACTGGCTGGGACGGAGTTACCTTTCCCCACAGCAGCCCATACGGTGCTGTGCTTTGCACTTGTGGCCAGAATATCACTGATGTCACACCCATGTTCCGGCTGCTGCTGAGCAGTGCTGGCACGGCATCAAGGCTCCCTCTCCAATTCCACCCCCCAGCCCCCAGAGGCCAGTAGGCTAGGGGTGGGCAGGAGGTGAGGAGTGGACATGGTCAGGACAGCTGCCCTAAACTGACCAAAAGGATATCCCCTACTGTATGATGCCACACTAGAAAATATATCTGGGGGAGAAGGGTGGACACTCATTATCAAGGTGTTTCAGAGCAACTGTGATGCGCATTGAGGTCCTTGCTTCCCAAGAAGCTGCAGAACATCACTTGCTAATGGGAAGTAGAGACTTTTTTTTTCTTCTTTTGCTACCATACAGCCTTTGCTTTTTTTCCTTTCATTAAACTGCTCGTCATCTCAAACCAGGAGCTTTTCTTTTTTCATTGTATTTTCTCTCCCTGTCCTTCTGAGGAGAGGGAGAGAGAGAGCAACTTGGTGGTACTTAGCTGCCCATCAGTTAAACCACCACTGTACAACAAGCTGGACTAAAGATTTTTAATAGAATCTGTGGTTTTTTTTCTTTCTTTCTTTCTTTTTTTCCTCCTTCCATGCCATACTACATTTCAAGTATTCTTTAACTAACTACTGAAGGTTCATTGATCTAAAGTGCAAAGAGCCACCCTCAAAAAGATGATTTCTGGAGTACACTGACTACCCCACCGAGCTCCACTCTAACAACTGATGTTAATGATAAGGCGGTTCTTTTTTGGTTTTATTTTAAGTTCACATTCACAAGCCTCTTCAAGAACTTTTGGGTGAACACCACATCATTCAGCTCTGACGCTAACTTTCTGAAGACAACATGCACAAGCTTTATGCAGAGATCTTTCCTAAAAGAAAATCTAGCATCAAAAAAGCCAATAGTCTATCCCTATACCAACAAATCCAAAAACGCTTCCAAGATTGCAGGTCCAGATCAAGCATACCAGAGAGCAAAGGGTCCATCTGCCATGCCCTGGCTGCTACATGAGGAAGCCTAAACCTGCAGGAAGGAAGGGAGCAGTGCCATGTGCCTGGATGTCCCCCGACAGTCACAGGGCCAGGCTGCAATGAGAAGCTTGGAGCATTTTCTACCTGCAGAAGAGATCCACAGATGTTTACACCTAGGTATTTCACATCATATTTCCTATCTACCTTATCATTTTAAGGATTCTTTTTTAATTTAATAGTTTGAATTATTACTGAGTTTTTGGAAAAAAATCTGTAGCAATAAAAATGCTTTCTTTAATTTTAGAAAACAACTGTTTCTCTCTGCTTAACAGATTTATAAATATTAGAAAACATAAAAAGATTTATAAATATTAGAAAACATAAAAAAAAAAAGTTGATTTCAATGAATTTGCCTGATAGGCAGATCGTAAGTGCCATATAAAGAAGGATATATTTATATAAAGAAATACAGAGAGTTCATTCTGATTAATTATTAGCCTGCTGACAGTACAGAGCTAATGCAACAGACCTGGATGTGTCCTTGTGAGCCAACAAAGCGGCAGGATATGGATTTTGCAGAATATGAACAACCCTTGTATCTCAAGAGAATCTTCAAAATTCCCCCAGATCTGCGGAATCTGTATGGTATGATGTTCAAGTCTTTTTTATTTTATTTTTTTTTCCTGTACTGTGCAGAGAACTCCTGTCCTAGTTGAGAAATTCTAAGGAATCTTTTTTACTTCCTCTATTTTCCTCATAGCAAGGCTTCAGATGCAAAGAAGGCATGAGCTTGGCTGGTGCTTGCCAATTCAATCACGTTAATAAATGTATCAAAAGCAATATCAAAAACATGCACTAGTAAGTCTGTAAACACTGGACATTTAAATCATATTAAATCTAATCCTTTTTAGGCAAAGAATCATCAAAGAACTGAAATTCTCAAAGTGTTCCAGTTTTTATAACAGCAGGTATATGAAAAGCACCTTATTAAAAAGACAATAAGCGGAGAGACCAAGCTAGGAACTATTTGCAGTCAAACCGATTTCTTCTTCAGCAACTGCATTGTGAAGCTTCTAAGTGGAATGTGCAGACAAGAAACCAACATCCAACACTTCAAATACTCAGCATCAGGCACTGTCAGTCATTCCCAGTATTCTTCATTATGAGTGAAATCTCCTGTCTCAGTATGAGAAGAAGTCACACAGATTTGGTTTTGAGTTTGTTTTTGAGCAAAAGCTTTGAAGCACTTTTTGTTCTGAAACATATCATTACAATGAATTTTGTGACAGATCATTTCCCTAACGATCACGTTTCCTGTAGTGAGACTTCTCATCTGTCTCTAAACTGCACCAACACTGCAACCACGTGCACACAGTAACAACTCCCACCTCCAGTGAAAATGCCATTATGTGCACACAGACTGACATGCGGACAGGACTCAAAGAGATGTGGCACTCCAACCTAAAGCACAGATTAGGAGTCTGCTGCACCAGCATGGCTGAACTGTTTTGATTTTGCATTTGTTTTACAAAGATATTAGATAGTAACTTTAATAGAAATCCATATTGTTAAGACCTATCATTATAGTCCTGACCATACTAATTCCTGTTGGCGTTCACCTCCTGCAGTACCACAGTTATTCCAGAACATGAAATTAAGTGCAGCTGCTAAATGGACTGGTGCTGCAAAATGGCCAGCATTGTTTGCATTATTGTTATTTTCCTGCTCTTAATTTACTCATTTCTCTCTAACTTGCTTGTGCTCCAGAACACATAAAAGTTACCACTCTTTGATCTTACCCAACTGTCCAAGCAGCACGTTATTTTGTGCTTCAATTTAATGCCCCTGCCTGAAAGTAGACAGAAATTTTCCATTGAAGCTGACAGCAATGTTCTCTCAGGAAGAGGGATTTACCCTTACATCATTCCCCGCTAGCCCTTGCTGATTTTCAGGCTACATTCTTGTATCCATTTTTAATTTAAAAATGTTCTTCTTGTGTCCTCATTTCCCCTCCTCTTTTTGCTTTTTCTTACTCTGCAAAAGTTACAGAGTATTTCTTTTTGTCCAGCAACTTCCCAGATGACATTGTGGACGTCAGCTCTCTGGAGCTGTTTCCATTTAACCTGGGAATAATGACTTTGCTTAACTAATGCGTTTTGAGCTCTGTGTAACAGCAAGATATTTAAGAAGGTTCACCGAAGTCCATTTCTGAAGCAGAAACATTTTATATCAACTCCACAAGGTGACAATTTGTGAGGATGAACAGGGCCCAAGGCACTTTCTTTTGCATTTCCTCTAATACTTACTATTTAGCACAACTTAGTACAATAAACATGCAGTCTGCTTTCTGCAAATACACACAATACCTTCTGACACAAGCATTTCACAAGCTAATAATGTAAAGAAAATTTTCCGTGATTCGTGATTGTCTTAAAGAAATTAATTCAATTTCTTTGTCTCACCTATGAGATTAAAATGACAATCAATGACATTGTTTCACTCAAAATCACTTGTATACATAGGAAATACTTGACGCTGAAGTACATTCCTGAACACAGAAATCTGTTCTGAACCCTTCAGCATTTAGGAAAAGTTACTGTGTTTCTACTTACTTCTGTGTAAAACTACACACTATAAAGAACTATCAGCCCATTAAAAGTTTGGGAATACTGAGTGACTGCTGTATGAATATATATAAGGGATCAAACCTTGTGCATTTAGCCTGACACTGAAGTATTTTACCTTCACTCTAAAGAACCCCACTGAAATTGCCTCTTAAATTTAAGGTAGTGAATAACCCTTTGCTTTCTCAAAGTCACAGAACTTAAATAAGTGAAATTGCCAAAGTCTTAGTAATATTTATCTTAAAGACAAGCTATTTTTTCCTCAGTTAGCCTCTCATACACATCGTTTGAAAGCTTCTCCAGGTAAGAATTTGCAGAAGGGAGACTATAATCATTACAACAATTATTAATATGAAAGAAATGCCTTCCTGCCTGGAAAAAGGATGCATTTTTCTTAACTAGATATTGTTTCTTCCCCTTTGCATTCATTCTGCACATATGCTTACTCCATAGAGAAGAGAGACATTCTCAGCAACTTCTTCGAGCAAGAATTCCTCCCCCTCCCCTGTAAGAATTGTCTTTAATCTTTAAGTGGAAGAATGATAGTATTCTGCCTACACTTCCTGGAAACTAAGCATAGGTCTGTGTGTCTGTGTTTATCAAAATATCCATCAAAGGTCAGGTAATTTTCCATACTCATAGAGAGACAAAGATGCTACCTATCTTGATGAATCAGTTCAAGAGCGTTAGTGTTTGTCCCTGAAAATGAATCTGATTTAATCACTGAGAAAACGAAGGACATTATTTCCATAACTTTAACTGTGCTCAGAATTACAATCTTTTCATATTCTTCCACTGTGGGCCCAGATCTTCCCTAGCTCTGAAGTCAGTGACAGGAGACAAGTGACCAAGCAGCAAATCAGTCAGTAAGTGGGTAACTAGTCGGAAAAGCTAAGAGCTGGATTTCGGAAAGTATGAGGTCACTAGGGAGCAACAGGTTCCAAGTGCTACCTTGGAGAAAGAAAAATAAATAAATAAATAAAAATGCTTTCTTTGTCCTACCACTAAAATGTTGGAGCTTAGTCATTAGATTTTTATTCTCTTCACACTAACATGTAAAATAGTGATTGTGGCCTCAATACTTATTTACTCACTGCATATGAAAGAATTCCACTTATTTCTTAGGGGGAAAAAAAAACAAAAACAAAAACAACAAAAAAACACCTCTAGTGTTTGTTTTGACATCAGGATTGCAATTGTTAGTACAAGGTATCAATATGTCAGCACATTCATAGTAAGACATTTCAAAGGCTTATAGTTCCAAAACAGATAAGGGAATTAGGAGCCTAAGTGATCCTCAGGAATTCCAGTATACCCATCAGGAAAGCTTCTGTCAGCTTCAACAATAACAATACAAAGAAACCTGACAGAAATCAGTTTATGCTGCAAGTATGTTAACCTGATCCAGAGAGGCCAAAATATTTTTTAATACTTAATTCTTACTTTGGCATTACAGCAGTAACACAAAATTTGCTAGATGTCTTAACTTTGAAAGAATTGAAATAGTCAAAAAGAAAAAAAAAACAGTTTTTCTTTTTTATCTTCAAACCTCTCTTACACCTGAGCAAAGATAACAACTATTTCTACACAATATTTTGCACCTGTATTCTCTAACATCTTTCAACTTTGCAAGTGTTGGTGCTGATTAAATATATAAAAACAAAGGCTAAAACACAAAACATACTAGAGACTGATTTGATTTTAAACTGTGGTGGTTTTTCTGAAGCATCTTCCTGCTGCTTCCATGTCATTTCTATGCCCCACTGAATGGAAATACACTTTACAATGTTTCAGTCCTTTTTGCAGGAAGCAGGAATACCTCAAAATATTTCAGGTCATTTGTCAAGTATGTAACAACAACAAATGCCATTTCCATTTTGATAAACAATAATAGAAAACAATACAAAAATGATGAAAACATTAACAATACACAAGTCAGTTTCATTGGTCATAAATACAATAGAGATAATCACACTCCTCAGAAATAAGTAGGAAAAGACAGCCGCCAGCATGTTGTGCTGGGTCAAGAGGTGCAGGATTGACATTACACTACTGCAAAGAACTGGATGTGTTACCAGACCTCGCTAGATGTCTTAGCAAAAAAAAAAAAAAAAAACAACCACCAAACGATCGTCAAAGAGTAGCTATGAAAAAATCTCAATTTGCTTGTTTTACAACATTACCAGAAGGATTTCAACACAGAAATACACTCTAGAAAGTTTCAGATAGATGTGACTTTCACAGGCATAATGACTATTTTATATGACAGTCCTACGCACACAAACTGTTTCAGAAGACATTGTTTGGGAAGCAATGGTAATTATTCACGAATTGGCAAATGTCCATTAGTATTGTCTTAGCCTTAGCTTGTAAAGCCTTGGTTCTTTCTCTTTCCTAAAACCTACAGACATCGCTGAGATCTTTTAGTCTGTGACCACAGATTGCTCTGTTTGTCCAGCACTGCCTAGAAGCACCGCAGAGCGTGCAGTGAAGATACCTTCTGCCTGCAGAGCTAATGCTATGCATGAGCCATGGGAACACAAAAAAAAAGGAGGTCTCATACCTAAGTAGTAAAATTTTGTTTTAGGTAAGAGGATTATATACCAGCTCGCCACAGAATTCTTATGATACTACAAAACCTACTTATGCTAAATTTTCCATGCAGCAGCCGTTAATAACTGTTCTGCATTTAACAGGTTCTTATTTTCATTACACCAACCTACTTTACAGAAATGGTGAGCCTTCAAAACAGCAAATTAACAGAAAGGATGCGTTAAAGGAGTATAGTCCTTGCTAGGTCTCAGATTGAGCTTTCTCTTTGGATCATTTTATCATCCCGAACATCGAAATCCATTTTTGTACAGCACTGAGACACAGATGACGAACACCATTGAAAATCTCAAGAGGAATCTATTATTTCTAGCTGCAGAAAAGGTTTTGAATAGAGAGTCAATAAATATGGCCTGAACTATGAATTGAACAACACAGACAAATATGTTGTCTGAATATATTTTCATTCTCTACACAGAGAAGGGAATCCTGTAGGGGGAAAATCGTGTGACAGTAAAAACTGCCGTAAGACATACAGAGAAGGCTGAGTCCTGAAAGCTGTGAGTGCTTGGCTTTACAACTTTAACGTCACTCTGTATGTGTGAATTTTTGTTTTTAAAAACATCCTCCACCCACCAAAAACAAAACAGAACACACACACACACACAAAAAAAACACGCTATGAGAGGGCACAATAGTACTCCTCCCAGGCTTTATCAGCAAGGTTGAGACTTGTATATATCTCCTTGCTCAGGTCTGCCTCTGGAGTTAGGGGAGTACTGATAGCATTAGTATGTTTTCATCCTCTATGCAGGACAGTACTAGAAGACTTTCATCAATGAGGTATTTGCTTACAGCAAAAGAGTGGTGAAACTCAGACTTTCGCTGAGTACAACATAGAGACAAACAATTTTTCTTACTTCCTTACTTCCAGTCCCGTATATCTTTTCTGGCTTGTCTTTGCTCAAGTCATGTTTTCTATCAAAACAGAGCTATCTTGTTTTCTCATCTAGTTAGACCCAATTCCTTAGGCTTCTGATTCCTACCACAGACCCATCTTTTCCCATACCCCGTCTTGGCTTGGCTATCAGTTTTTCAGGTCTTTCCCCTGCTCCTTCCAGCTGCTCTGTTCCCCGCTGCAATCTCAGTCTCAGCATCCAACCTCTTCTCTTAAACCAGTTTCATCACTTAGCTTCATATCTCATTAGAACTGCTTTCTGAACATTATATGCTTATAACTACAGGAAAAAAAAAAAAACTCTAAAAAGAAGATAATTACATCCACTAACACCGTGAAGATCTGATATCAACCATAACATAGAAGATTTATCACCCTATCAATCACTGCAGAGCTTTTCAAAGGCTGCCATTAAGATTTTAAGTGATTTTTAAGCAGGATGCAGGGCTGTGTACCTGTTTCCTGCTACCTATGTTGCACATTGTCACAAGGATAGCCTGACATAACAGATGGAGCTCAGATTTTACAGAAAGACAGTATTATTAAAAATATATTACATCAGTTTCATTTGGAAGTCTACTGACAGCCATATCTTATGATCGGCTATTTTAACAGCAACCCCAGCCATTCGAAGCCCTCAGCATTTCACAACAAAATCTTTTTACTCAAACTTGCAGCGATCTAGAACCTGAAAGTCCTTATACCCTGGGGAATTCCAACTCACAACCAATTTCACACACGCAAACCACCTCTGTGGAGCTCAATAAGTATTTCAAAACTATTCTATACTGCACTACGGATCCAGGCTAAACTTGAATTAATTAGAGGCAATTCCAGAGCTCATGTCTACAAAGTTCACGACGTGATATCCAAGAAATACGATGCCATTCTCTGCACCCCTGAAAGCAACCTCTGTATTTCTTCTTCCTTAGTTTTTTTCAAGAGAAAAAAATTGTCATTTTTTTTTTCTAATCTAAATAAGTATTTAAGGGCAATGACAACTCAGAATTCATTTAACTATTGTTGTTACTGTTTATGAGCACTCAGATATAAGAATGCTGAACATAATGTAAAAAATTTTGAAACTGAACAGAACATGAAATGTGGTCCCTCTTTTTCACATGCAGATGTTATTCACATTAGATACTATATCTACAGAGGATGAGCTGTTACAAGAATTGAGTATCAGAGGGGTGAAATTATACGCTCTCCCAAACAAAAGTATGAGTGTGTGTTTGTAACACATCATCCATGCATTCTGTCGTTTATTTTCCGTATTTCACTCACTGGTTAGAGAATACAATTTGTTAATGAAAGGATTAAACAGCTGGAGAAAATAATCATTACCAACAAATATAGTGCCTTCATATGTGAACTGATTTTATTATTTCTATCTAGCAAGAAAAGAGCTTTAGAGCAGCAGAAGTTTTCACCTTTGGCTATTTTATCATTAAGAATAATCTGCCATAAAAAAGCTGCATCAGTTGTTGTCATGTAAAGAAGTTGTAAGAGCAAAGTGTGAGAATTGCAATACATGGATCTGTGCAGGAGAGTTTGTTTTGGATCCAGCGAATAATTTATTCAGTTATGTGTTCCTCTGTATAAGGTGTTGTACGTTCCTTTCTCAGAAAAAGAAATAACATGGGATTGGGCAAGGTGTTTGGCTGGGCACGTGTGCTACTATTGCTTTTTCCCCTCATCTGTCTTTCCTCTGTACCATTCCTTTTTAAGAAACATCCATGCTGTGCAGAATCAGATCAAACTCTTTGTAGACAAGGCTGTCCTTCATCCTCTGTTAGTACAGCACCTGGCCCAAGAGGAATGCTTGATCATGCCTGAGGTCATTAGCCCTACTATACACACAGGTCAGACTGTCTCACACACACACACTGGCAGCTCCCTCCTGACTTTCCAAGTGTTCAGTATTCACAGCTGCAGCAAAACTCTCAGAAAAGACTAACTTGCAGCTGCACTCTCAAATTTTTCACATTATCTCAGTGACCAACACGTAGAGGTCTTCTGAAAATCTGAAGATTTTCTACTATGAAAAAACTGCTCTCAAGTGTTTTGGAACTGACAGTGAAAACCAGGGGTGTCTCCTCCAGGCAGCTTTCTCAGGGAAGCAAACAGGAAAACAGCACTTAAAGTTTAAGGACTTCAGGTAGGTTTAAAATATATATATATATTTTTTTTCTTATTTTAATATAAAGCCAAAGAAAATTCAAAAAAACACAGTATAAACCACAAAGATAAAATAAACCCTGTAACACTTTTAAAAGTTTCAAAGGCTTGCCTTTGCAGACTTTCCACTGACATCACCACTGAGGCAAAACTTAGGTAAGCAGCAGTTCTGTTGCGAAGAGAAACCAAGAGCATCGACTGCAGAGAGAGCAGCTGAAAATGGCGTATCTGACATGCGTGCTACTTTTAAGATGTCCTCATTGCTCAGTGGAGAGTGTTTTTTAGAACCTGTGGTTTGCAGGCAATCTTTCCCTTGCCATTTAAGGCACACTCCTGCAATGATAATACACTTGTTGACATCTCGAGCAGAATTACTCACACATAAACAGCTCTCTTCCCAACATTAAAACACAAACTAAACACAGTTACTTACAGATCTCACGTTCATCTGCTTGAACTGCATCCCTCATATTCAGCACAATTCCACTGCAAAGCTTCTGAACTCAGAGCTATTTTGTCATTCTGCTAAGTATATATCAGCTCAAGTGGACCCTAGGTTAAGCACTTATTAATTCCTAATGTTTTCTCAGAGTGAAAACGAGTGCATTGTGCAGCTCTTAGAAACATTTTTCTATGTCCTTTGATTAGCAGACTAGAGCTGCAAAACCAGAAATGCTACTGTCGCATTATGCCACTGAGTCGCACTAATGTGTAATTCTTATTGCTATTTCACATCTTTCCCCAAACCTCAACCACATTTCATACTCCAGACTAGAACACCAGACTGCAGGTGTGGAGGATGTAGAAAAGTCTTTCAGTTCTGTTGAGCCAGCACAGTTGAGCACAGAAGCATTAATGAAACTGCAAACAAGGCCAAACCATTTCGTGTACATAATGGGCAGACTCAAGTATCGCAAACTTGATCTCTCTGCTCGCATACACGGATACATTGTGCAGGCATACAAATTCACACACACGGGAAATATTATTGGGATGGGGGAGCTTTTATATTGCTTACAAGAGACCTAGGGCTATATTCTACTACCGCCATCATGAACCAAGTAAGAAATTTGCATACCATTTAAAAAATAAATGTTTTATTATCATTTGAATGCTTCCAGGAGTGATATTATGAATAGAGAAATCCTCCAGATACTCTAACCAAAACTCATTAAAACAAAAGATGTGTTTTAAGATATCTGAGTTGTATCTCAGAAGATAAATTGAATTGCAGCAATATCGGCCATCTTTCCTTCTGTTTTGCAAGCATATGTTTTTAAATGGATTCAGCTTGGCCAGCACTTCTCTAGGAGAGTTGACTTACATTTATAAATGTTACTACTACAACTTCTAAAACACCTAAGTTGCTAGAAAGACTCAGTATAGTATTTACCCCTAGGTGGGGAGGATGCTTTGTAAGGTGAAGCCTTTTGCAACTATGGTCCATTTGGCACATGTTGATCTCACCTCATCTGCAGACAATGGAAGAAAAAGCTGGCAGCTCTGTTTCTGTCTCTCAAGGGCTCGCTGACTTCTGTTCTTTCACCCAGCAGTGGTTAAAATGGAGACTACATTGGACATGACCTTATTTTAGAGAATTTTTAGAGATTTGCGGATGCTAAGCACAGTATGGGTTGCTCTTATTTAGCACAAAAGTATCAACTCCCTGTTAACAACACCTGTGCTTTAGAACGGAGAACAGATCAGAACTTTATGCACAAGTCATTTGTTTCATGCTTTTCATTTTCTCTGCTCAGATACACTATTCAAAATATTCTAATGCACTCTAAAGTTTATTCAGATTAATTTGGGGTAACTTACAGGCTGCAAGGGACAAGCATCCCTCCGAATATTTAAGGAATTATGACTTTGTATGTTGCAATATGATAATCATTAGTACCCTCAACTTTATAGATGATGTAACAGATCTGGAAAAATGAAGACAACACTTCATACCATGAGTTTCTGAGACAGCCTAGACTACAAATGATTTCTGTCTCTTACATCTTATTCTAAAAGCTTGAATGTGTTCTGCCATTTATCTTACTCTTTTCTCCACCTACATACATTTTAACTCACATACACCCAGAAACAGTTCAGGAGATAACAACACATTAAATATTCCACTCATAGCCTCAGCAATGTATATGATTAGCTGGAAAGGCTTAACTAGTCGTATGCTTTTGTACCATCTCAGCTGAGATTCTGTATTGTACTACATTTTCCTGAGTATAAAATCTGTCAGGTTGTATAAGAAGTATAAGCTTCATATAACAAAAAGCTATTTGCTTATATGCTGTACAGAAAGCATCTTTGTATGGCTTCATTTTTCTATTAGACACAGCTAGTTTTATTTTATTTTATTTTATTTTTTTTGTCAGGGGAAAAAATATATTTGCAAAGGCAATTAAAAATATTGCTCCGTGGTGTCCACATTTTTGCAACAACAAAAATTATTCATGCACAACAAAATATACCTCTAGAGCTCTGTGCAGGGCAGTGGGATTATGAATGAAGAACAAAAAGGTTGTAACAGAAGTCTTTGAAAGCAGAGAATTGAAAAGTAAGCAAGCAGGCTACCTGAGGAGGCACTGACACAGAAGGAATAAGTGGAAGATCTTATTGTGGAAGTACCGCAAAGCAGCAGCATAAAAGAACAGAAAAGGATTGGATTTTGTTAGCTATCTGCAGCGCTATGGATAATATACGCTGGCACAGCTCACAGCTAGGTTCTAAAATCCTGGCACTGAGGGCCCCAAACTGCTTTATTTGAAACAGAAGGAAGCCTAGAAATAGATAAAATGCTGTAAATGTTACCGAAACCGCATTGAACATGATCTGTTTACAAGTGTATGGATAGCCTGGAAATGTATCAGGACACACAGTGCAGCAGTCTGAGAACAGTAACGTTGCAGGGGAAAAAAAAAAAAAGGAAAAAAATAAAGCTTTCACTACTGTTTAGATTACTTTAATCTCGATATTTACAGGGGGAAGTCAGTTTTGCCACTTTGAGACTTTTTACCAGTGATTGCACAGAAGGAATTCAGAGCCTAATCTTTGCCTTGAAGAGAGTAGACAATTACCTCCCAAAATGTTTTTTGATGTTCTGTACTTCATAAGTTTGCCTAAAAGAAATAACTGTTTGACTTCTAGTTATATACAATTAAAGATGAATAAACACAAACAACAGACAACTCCACACAATGCAGAAAGCAGCAGAGCTCAGGGACAACCACTGCTTCCCAGGCAGGGCTGGCAGTCCCAACCTCAGCAGCCAGCTCAAGGACAGTTCAGTTCTGAGAAGCCCATGGGCATCCTGTCCAACCCTAGCTAATCTGTTAACGTTCCCATAATACACAGCGGTTCTTGCTAGGGTTTGAAAGGCATTCACATGCTAGCAAGCCTTGCCCAGCACATGACACCTTCCTGCATTGCCTCTTTGCACAGCTGTCTTGGGTGTCATTGCTGCAGCCACCCCGGCGCACTGCAGTCTTCACCCCCAGGGCCAGCAGCATGGGAGGAACAGCCACCGCAACTAGGGGGAGTAACAGCAGCAAGACTCGGGGTACGTGTGTTCTGCAAAATGCAGGGTAATACGGAGACACTTGAGCTAATGCTAAACAAGGTAGTTAAATGAGTATGAAGAAAAGTCACACCAACACAGCAGACAGCTCAGTGTTGGTTAATTTGCTCTGCCTGCCTGGTTGGCCAGATATATGCCTGTTAATAGTAACTCTTAAAAGTAGACCAAGAATATAAACAGAAGACAGAATATTTTCACGGCCTGCTGTTCTCCTTTGCTTGCTTCCAGAATGGTACAGAGCATGCCACAATGCATCTGCACAGAAAAAGAGAACAGGATAATTTCCATGCGCTATATAGAATGCATTCACAGTTTCAGTGTGGAGGTTGCCTACTTGTTTAATGCACGCACGCACTCTCAGGGAGGCAGACAGCTTTGCAGATAGGCAACTGAAGTCAGACAAATATAACTTGATTCCTAATACAAGAAGTATTTTGAAAAGTCACTTCATCCTGTTTCCTCCCCTTGATTCTTCTGCCTCATTATATACATGATTTTTCTAACCCATTCACTATTGATATGTTATTCAGAATCAAAACATATAAACTTATGTTCACCAAAGAAAAACTAAAACTAGAAGAAATGGTTCCAATACACCCTGCCACTGAGAGTAGGATTTTCTCTAGAATGAGTCTCTGCATGGCAGCTTTGTGGCTTTAGGTTTACAGTGGTAAAACATTCTCTGTATGTCAATACACGGATGTGAGTGAACACAAAATGACTAGCAAACATCATTTCCATACTATGTAAGAAAGACCCATTAGCTTTGAACCGATATCTCTTGCCCTAACTGCAGTTACCAATCAATATCCCACAACAACGCAGCCATCAGCTTATTCTGTTTGTGTAGGACCAGGTGAACAGGTGAAGAAGAATTACACATTTGGTCAAAGTCTGTAGCTAATTCTTGCTCAGAAACCATGTAGCCATGCTGGTGTGGTACTGTGCTCTGATTAACATGAGCATCCTGCTTAGGTACTCCACCATAATCAAACTGAATGGTTTCCTGTTTAGAGCTTTTCCAGTTTGCATCTCAGACAGCCCAGGAAGTGAACAGGACTGCCTGCAGCCCCATGCAGACATCAACTCTTGATCTTGAAGTAAGTATTTGAAGTATGCAAGATGTGAAAAGCAGGTAATTTATTTCAAGTTATTAACAGGTCCCTGTCCACAGGACTCTGAGATATGTATTTCAGAAAGCCTCAAGTTCACCACTGAAATAAAGAATACTATACAGTCCTAAAGGAAACGTGCAGTGGGGTGCCTGTAAGAGGAAAACCTCAGAGGGGGTGTTCTGGAGACACCAGACTTCACTTGCTTTTACCCTAATGCCTATCCTCCTGCCTGCACAATTCCCCTTATCCTTTACTGTACACAGAAAATGAGCCAATATTACAAAGTTCTGCCACTTAAAAATTAGATCTGCCAGACATTTTCCAAAGGAATAGACCTTTTCACAGAAAGTCAGAACCATAGCATGATCTATACAGAAGCTGATGACTGTGCAAAGAAAACATAACACTTCTAGGTGGAAACCTCCACAGCTGTTGGGAACAGAGACTCCATTGCCTCAGATTTCTGCATGCCTGCTGAAGCTCAATACTTTTTACTTGGAGAATAAAAAAGTCACACCAAAAACTACCAAGCAATTTTTTAACTTCCTGAAATAAAGGAAGTGGCACAGCAGTAGGGGAAGCTTTTTGAAAGCTGTCAAATTGCTAATACTTTTGTAGGGGAGAAACCTAAATGAAGAAGCAAATGGGAAAAAAGTGCTAGTCCTGCAAGCATTTATTTTGCTTTCTTTATTATTATTATTATTTAATGGGAGTAAAGGATTTTTTATTGTTGCTTTGATTGTTTTGTTCTGCTGTTGTTACAAAGACAACATTGTTGTTGCATTGCATCAGTTATGTTAGCATTACTTTTTCGAAAAGCAAGTCGGCCTAGATATTTGAAAGTATTATATTATCAATTTCACACTGAAGATTTTAAAGAAGCATGCAGCTGTCTACTAAAGATTTTCAGAAAGCTAGCTATTCTAGCTATTCCACGCAGGTGAAGATGAAAGACTAATAAATAGCGCACAAAGCACTGATGAGTTTAGTGGGATACTTCAGCAATGCAAATGCTTACAATGCTCTCGGAGTAAAATACTAATACGAAAACAAGTCCCAAAGCACACCCAACTCTTACTAATAAGTGCCTGAAAATTGTTCTTGCCATAAAACCAAAGCCTACGCCAACATTTCCTAACATTTATCCTCCAATAACAAATTCCTTCAGAGAAGACTGCACAGTAGTCCCTAGCCACCAGGCAGAGTAATCTGTGCAGCAAAGATGAGATATAATGGTTCTGTCACCCTGATGGAAGAATCAACCTCTCTGAGACACCTGCTCCTACCCTTCCCACTCTGACCATTATTTATATAAAGGGGTCCCACATCAAAATTCAACGAAAAGAGGAAGTTACGCAGATGGGTCATAAATGTAAAGTGTAATACCAGACAGAAGGAGAGGAGCTCTGTATTCTCACAAGTGCATGTGCCAAACTACACGGTGAAAACAAGGTCTATGAGGTTGAGTACTTGACACTGTAGCATCAGACTGTTAATTGCTTTAAGTGTCCTAATGAAGAATTAAGACATCATTTCTTTGATGCTCTTCGATTAGTTAAAAAAAAAAAAAAAACACACAGAGAGGAACTCGCTCAAGCTAGACTGCTGTGTGCAGACCAAGAAAATAATTACTATTTGAAATAAAATACTGCTAACCCTCTTTAAGTCTTCCAGCCCTCTCTGTTAGCTAACACATCAACTGACTGTGGAGGTAGCTGTGAGAGAGCAGACACTAACCTGCCCACCTGAAGAAAAGGGACCAGTGGGAAGTCTTAGAAAAAGACTTATAAAATAGAAAGTAGGACAGCAGATTCAGATTCAGATTCAGATTCAGATTCAGATTCAGATTCAGATTCAGATTCAGATTCAGATTCAGATTCAGATTCAGAAAAAGAAAAAGAAAAAGAAAAAGAAAAAGAAAAAGAAAAAGAAAAAGAAAAAGAAAAAGAAAAAGAAAAAGAAAAAGAAAAAGAAAAAGAAAAAGAAAAAGAAAAAGAAAAAGAAAAAGAAAAAGAAAAAGAAAAAGAAAAAGAAAAAGAAAAAGAAAAAGAAAAAAAGAAAAAAATAAAAAAAAAGAAAAAGAAAAAAGAAAAAAAGAAAAAGAAAAAAAGAAAAAGACTTTGCGCTTTTCCTTTACTGTACGGCATTCACTTTTCTTATAATGTAATCTACTAACCAGATTTATTCAGCGCTGGTTCTCTTCAGGTACTTTGAAGGATAAAAAAAAACTAATGCTTGGACTTTAAAGGTTCTTCTTTGCTAGTAATCAACTAAAGGCAGATAATTTTCCTGTTCGCATCACTATAAACCTGGAGTTTCTACAGTGACATGATGATAAAAAAAACATACATACGTATGTGAGAAGAGGTTTCAGTGCTGCATATAATCTACTACCATTTCAGAATACATGTTATTAGCCACTTTTAAGGTGAACATTACTTAACGGAAAAAAAAAACCCTTTGTGTCTGCTATAATCCCTAATTACGTTAACTAACTAAACTGATGGCAGGTACATGAATATAAAACGCTATACATTCTTTTTACAAAAATGTCTTCTTAAACATAGGTCCATAAAGTTATTACCTTTCTATAGAGTACTACCTCAAAATTAATTGTTTTTCTTGCTACTTACAGTATCTGTGACAAATTCACCTGCAGTGGGCTAATATCTATATCTACAATTCTGAAAGATTTTTAAGAAGCAGTTTTTATAAACTAATTAATTATAAAAGTAATTTCCCAGATATAGAAATTAACTTACAATGTTGAGATTTTTTTCTTCACCCCACTGCAGTACAAATCAAAATTTGAGGAACTATAAGTAGATTCTAAGATCAGGGAGCAGCTTAAATGGATGGGAAGATTTTTTTTTTGAAGGTTTTAAACACAGAAGACAAAGTACTGCATTGTGAGATGAAAACAAACATAAAGGTTATACTGAACACTTTCACCTAAGAGATCTGAATGTATTCATTTTTAAATGCAACTACAAATCTTTTTTAAGCTGTTCTTAAAAAAATCACGAACGAAATGACCACGCTGAAGACATTTTAGCCGTGTACGTTACCCACCAATCTTCTTGATCCAGGTTCTGACACCATTGCAAATAATTGCATTCTAGTTGCTGAATAAAGATCTTATTTCTCCACTTTACAAAGTTTTGAATCTGTTTTAGTTCTACAGAGGACATTATGGGATCAAAATTAGAGAATGAAATATCAGTTGCTACCTACCTCTGACAAAAGCATCCTGATCCTGACACAGGAGGACAACGCCAAATGCCAGGAGTTTAAGCCACAAAAACATGGTTATTTCTGGAAATCAGGCGTATCCTTGTGAAGTAGCATGTGTCTCTCACTGGAAAGCAAAATAGAAGTTATCTGTCTGCAAAATAATTTCTCAGCAAAACTTGAACCAAAAAGGAAAATAACCAGGCACATACATTACACTGCCTGCTTATCTGTGAAGGAGTCGCTTCCTCTGTTACCCCCAAACTAACCACTCACAAACTTGCTATGCAGTTTAGTGATGTCAGAGACAACTACTTCTTCAAAAAAAATTCTTTCAGTTTCCAGGAAGTCAACAGGGTTTTTCTTAAGTTGCTGCAGTAATGCTCAGCTTCCTTAATTCAAATGAAACAGGTTGTTTTCAGCCATTTCTACTGGGGGACTAATAAGACTTAACTTTTCAAAGGACTGGACCCAACAAACAGTCATTCTTTTTCTTCGTATTCACTTTTCTACTGTATACATTTCATTGAGACCTCTCATTTGTGGACTCTTGAGATTTCTGTTGAGAGAAAGAGAAACCCAAACAATCGGTGAACAAAACCCTTGCTCTGGCAACAGGCCTTCATAAAAAGATATATTTCTGAATCTTTCTGCAAGAATGCAATTCTAGGCATGACAGTAGTATCTAACAAATGGATAGAGGTCATCTAATTCTGCTTTCTGAGATGGTCAGTTCTTAATTTGGTATTCTCCGTGCAATTCTCTACCATGACAGTGCCAGAGGATTGCGGTCCCTTTCCTGGAGTAGATGCAAGGTAGACCAAAGGCATTTACCCCACTATATTCATTGAGCTAAGATTCGATAACTGGATAACAAATGCCCATTACATGGTAGCTTACAAAGGGAATAAATGTTGGAATTGCTTTTTCTTATTAGAGGCTTCAAAGTTTTTAAAAGATCCACCAGAATGCTGTCATGAAATTAAAAAGGAAGAGTATGTATTTAGAATCACAGAATCATTAAGGTTGGAAAAGACCTCTAAGATCATCTGGTCCCACAAATTTTTGTGTTTATTGTTCATGTCATTGTGTTTATTGCTCATGTCATAAATACTTCAGAGACTTCCTAAAGCATCATACTTGAAAATGTTGCACATATTCACATAATAATTTAGATAATATAAGTGAATCAAATTCCTCATAAAATTAAATCCAACTTCTACACATCCAACATTGAGTGAAGTCCTATAACACAGGCCAAAATCTTAGCTTCCATTAAACAGTACAATAATGATATTGTAAATGTGTTCAGAACAAAACTCATGTAAGTCTGACACCCCAGAGACACCAGTTTTGATACATAACTCCATCATCCTAGAGTTGTAAGTTGAACTTGGAATATAGCCATATACTGTCTGCATCACTGACATCTTAGTCCCTGTTATTCTGGATGAAACCATACTACTGAAGAGTCCCAGCTGATGAATATAGTACATTGCAGCCAATGGAGAATTTTGTGCAAAGGCTCTCAACAAGAACCAGGCTCCATTTCTACCTGACATTCCCCAGCAGCTGTACACAACCTCTGCTTGACTTCTCCAGCTGTCTCCTCAAGAAAAATTCCTTCACAGTGGACCTTTCCTGGCTGTGTGATATTTAAAAAGCCTTCACATCATTTAAAAATTGCAACATATCGCATTATTACTTAATGATAACATCACACACTCTAGCCATCATACCATTATTGCATATTATTATTACTCTCATTTAATAGCTGAGGAACTATAAACCATCATCAGCTGTTAAAATTACTGAGTAAGGTTACAAATGAAACTCATACATGATTCACTGATTCAAACCATATACCAAGTCTTAGTGATGTGCAAAGAAAAATCTTTCCCAGAGCAGACCCTTCATTCAGCAAATCTATTTCAGTGGGCATTGTTTCGCAAGGAGTTTAACGATTGCCCTGTACCTGAGGGAGAACAAACACCCTTCACAAAAAATACGTAGTGCCTTTGATTTTAGGTTAGTCTCAGATGTTTTAATATTCCATCTGCTTGCAATGCATTTAAAATAAAAATCTCAGTAGTCTGCCTATTTGACATTTGTCTGTTTGGACATCTGGAGGAGAAATAAAGGATATCATGGTACTAAAACACTGCATTTCAAAGACTCTAATTAATAAGCTGATATTTTACTGAAGCTTGCCATGTCCATTTTACTCACCAAGTCCTTAAAACAGCTGTGTACCTGGTCTAAGAAGGAGGAAGGAAGTGTGTGACAAGGAGCAAACTCTCTCAAGTTTTCTCCCCTCATAATAAGCCTTTGAAAGCAGTAATTATCAAACACATACACAAAGCTAGAAGTTACACAAAAGAAAGTTTGCATCTAAGCAGAAATATAGAATCAGTCTGCAACCTTCTGTAGATTAATATATTATGGCTACACAAATATATTATACTCCATCTCTTATTTCATGGCTCAGACAGAACGAATCACAAATATGTTTAAGGCTACTAGAACCTCTGAAATCTTCCCTTACACAGACTGCAGGCTTCTTCCCAAAGATAAATCCAGATTTTGGGGGGTGGTAGAGGATTTATTTACTTGCAGATTAAGCAATGGTCTTCTAAAATAAACCCCTTCTCAGGACAGTGCCTTAACTTTTAATCAGCCAAATGATTATGTCAGTATATAACTATAGAGGTACACTTCCCCTGAGCCAGAAAGGATCAAAGCCAGAACCATCAATTTTACTATTAAGGATTTCTAAAATGACATTTAAAATAGCACAGAAGCATAAGTCTCCTTCTTCTGTAAGTTATGAAGTGGTAAAAACAAACAAAAAGCCTGTGAGAAGTTCTACGAGGAGAGGCTGAGGATAATTGAGTTGCCCAGTCTGGAGAAAAGGAGGCTGAGGGGCAACATCACTGCTCTCTGCCACCTTCTGAGGTGAGGAAGCAGAGAGGGAGGTGGCAGCCTCTGCTTCCTGGGAACAGATAACAGGACACACAGGAATGGCACAAAGCAGCACTAGGGGAGGTTCAGACTGGACATCAGTAAAAATGTCTTTACTGTGAGGAGGGTCAGACACTGGAACAGGCTTCCTAGCCAGGTGGTTGATGCCCCAGACCTGCCCAGAGGCTTTTGGATAATGCCCTCAATGACGTGCTTTTAACTTTTGGCTAGTCCTGAAGCGCTCGGGCAGTTGGACTGGATGAAGGTCCCTTCTAACTGAACTATTCTAGGCCAAGTAAATCTTTCATTGTCTGATTTACCTACCTCACTATGCAGTACAGGTGTTAAATTAGCATAAATGTCTGTACAGTTATACACCAGTTCAAAGGGCAATTGTGTCACAACTGAAAAAAAATCTAAAAAAATAAAATAAAATAGAGTGAAGTGCTAATAATTTTCCCTTCAGATTATACCCAAAACCTTTGGAAAAGATCACAAATGCATTGCAAAAAGGTACACTGAAGTCATTCATATTTTCTTACAGTTTTAAATAAAGTTTTGTGCTATAAATCATAGGTGGTGACAAAGGAATAGATAAATACGAACCTCCCACAGCTCACAGCAGTAATTACTAATATGCATCTACAGACATCAAGATATTGTTTGTCACTCTGGCCTCCTGTTTTATGTCAAAAATTAGTAAAGAATCAAGTCCTTGACATACAGAGGAAATAAGGGGAATTCAAAGTAGAAAGAATTAAAACATTTTGTCCTTGCTGCAAGTGCCTCCTGCACAACTTCTCATAAAGCATCAGCAAAAAACACTGCGGTTACTCAGAGACTGATCCTAGATGGTGCAAAAGCCCTGACCAGGTCCCAGACAATCTCAGAGGTTGCTGAAAGAGACCAAGCTCTCTCATAGCCTCCCCAGTTGTTGACAACATCCTTTCTACCAAGAGGTGTTTCTAAAGGTCTTGTTTTTAAGCTGTGCTGTGGCAAGCACAAAAGCATCAGATTAGAGTGCACCAGGCATGGTGTGATCCTCAACACTGCTACACAAGGCATTTCACATTTTTGACTTCTGAAGGCATCATCAAATAGCAGTTGTCCTGCTCGGCCATGTCTTATCACACTGTGCAGGCAAAAGCAAGGAAGGGAAAATTCATCTGGCTGTGCCTGATGGCATGGGTAAGCAGATTTCCTTTCCCTGTGCATTTCACCCACTTTCAAACAAAACCGAATGGAAAGTTTGGGCTGTACCTGCTTATGCAGAAGTCACAAGGAATGAAGTCAGGGAGGAAGGCAGTGAATTAGACTGGAGTGGGCAACAGGCAAAAAGAGACCACGGTTTTCAAATACATCTAAGACAGGACAAGCATGAGCAATAATGGGGGAGTAAAATGTACCCATGCAGGTCACACAAACTGCTCCGTAGCTTCCTGCTTTACAATAGCTTTACTAGGAGGTGGTTCAGGGCGTGTGTGGCATCTTGCTCTTGTCAGTACAGAATTCTGCTTTATTTTCTCCCTTCTAAATAACATGAGGGAGGGCGAGAGAGAGAGAGAAAGAGAAAGAAAGATTGAGTGTGCGTCATGTCACATCCTGCCCCTGAATAGTTCCATCACATGCTTAAGCAGCTTCAAAATCCCCTACTATTCTTTGGGGAGGAGCTGGTTCCTACTCCCATGAAGGGCAGAGGAAAGTAGAGTCTCGCCATAAAAACCACCACTATTTACCCGAGAGGCAGAGAGAGCACAAACACTTCATCCACGCAGGGGACTTTGAAACTTCACATGTCAACCCCCACAGAGTGTTCCCAGAACTGTTCCCTATCTTCACCTGGTACAACAGGTAGAGATAGGGAAAACAAAGAGCGAGTGAAGGCCAGGAGTAATAGTAACCAGGGTATGAGCAGGGTTTTCATACAGCCGCAGACAAAATAAATTTGTCTCAGGTTGGATTGTCATTGGATGCCCCCAAAAGACTGTGGGACACTGTATGTGCCATCAAGTATAAAATAATAGTCAGACTCAACATGCACACTATGCACCTACAGGGCCTGTGCCATCCAAAAGCTGTCACTCCTGGTGCTTGCTGTGTACAAAAACAGGACAGTGACCAAAAGCTACCAGTGCACCCTGAAACCACATTTTTTTTGTTCTCCATATGATTTCATACTGCTAGGTTTCACCCTGTATTTGTTTTCCTGAAAGTTTAGCCAAATAGTGATGGGGCATTCATCGTCTTCACCCTATACCACTTCCAAGTCCAGATTTTCAAATGCAGTGTGGTGTCACTTTAGCATTCATTCGAAAGAATTTTAACTAGGGCATGGTTATTTTAATTTAGGAGGTGGTGTTCTCCATAGTTACATAACCTGATGCTACTTTATGCTAATGTGTTTACAGAATGTTGTATAAATTAATTTTCTCATGAAACTCTATTTTTGAGAACCCACCTTTGTTTTCTTTTTTGGTCCAGAGGCCTCAAAGTGTTAAGCAAAGAGGACATAATTCAATAAAAATGAAATTCTCTAGATACTCCATTCATCACTTGGATTTAAATGACAGGTTAAGCACACTTTCTTTGTTTTGCATAATTTTCCTTGCATGGAAGTCATTTCATATGACTCAACTCTGTTACATTCACATTAACCATGGCTGCACATCAGAATTAAGCAGTTCCACAAAATCTGAAGTCACACACCTTTGCAAACACTATGAGACACAGGACAAATTCATCCCAAGGGCAACTCTGTTTAAATCAAGGGAACCACCTCCATAATGCATTTCATCCTGTAAAATCAATTTGATGGGATAACTGTGAAAACATTGTCCATGCTAAAGAATATATGTTATACTACTTTTAAATTTGTGTTGAGTATTTGCTAAAGAATCTATTTTGCACATACTTTTTCAAGCTTGCTTGCGATTGCCAAGGAACATTTCTTGAAGAAAGAAGACATTTTTACTTAATATGTCATATTAGATCAAATTATTTTAAGCTCAAGAGTAAACAATGCATCTCTTTGTGCAGGCGTACTGCTATGCTACTATCAACCCTCAGGCAATGATGATTTGACATCTTCATTTCATATGTTGTCTGCATGATCTGTATTATACCTGTTCAGGACAGAGATCAGATTTTGGTATCCCTGAGGCACAATTCACAATCTGGCCCAAAACGAGCAACACATTTATGATAAGCTCTCAGAATTGCCAGGCACTTGCTTCTTTCTTACACCTAAAATCATTCTGGGAAAACACTAGGCATAGCTATTCTGAAATGGGTGTTCTTGAATAGCTCTGTTTAACACGCCCCTTTAGAATTTGCTCCCTTAGACAGTGCCAGTGTACCCATAAGCACTGCATCAGATTTTCGCTGAACATCTGCTCCTCCTCCTGGTTTTGAAGGAGGGCTAGATTCTGAGAACAGCTCAGAATTTAGCTTTATAGCTTTCAGACATTGCACTATGAATGAGTTCATTACAAGTTATGCAGATAACATCAAATAAACATTTTTATGCATGGCGTAAAGGATTTCTTCTTATCCTTCCATCATCCAGTTTGAAAGGGAAAATAAATAGGAGGGACAGAACAATTATTTAAATATTTGCTACCCATGGACGACTCCGTATTGAACTCTGTGCTGTTAATTTTCCCAAATTATGTTATATATAAACACATAAACTAATGTACATAAATATAAATTTATATATAAAATAATATACAGATATATAAATATATATATTATATATAATCCATGATACTCTGCAGGAAATGCTGTCTTACCTGCTACATACGGAAAGTCATAGTTGTGCCATGTTTACTGAAAGCCTGACAGAACATGAGTCAAAGCAATAGTAACACCAGCCACCCCCCCCCACCCCCCCCCAAAAAAAAAGAAAGAAAAAAGCCTATAGAAACAATCTTTCCCAAACTATTTCCATTTTGGTTTCAAAAAAGCAGTCACATACTTTATCGCAGTTCACTGGATGTTCCCTTATCTCTTGGACATTGTCTCCTGTGTGCTCCGTAGCATACTTAAAGAGATGCCTGTTTATTCTGAAGCAGAGTGGGGATTTTTTTTCTTCTTATTTTCAGTGTGGTTCTGGCTGGAGAAAGCCAGGACCAGTGTCAGGGTGGATTACTGAACCTGTGTTTTAGGCTGCCTTTCTACAAAATGATACCTCTGAGTAACTGCTGGTTAGCCTGTATCTTGAAGAAGTAGATTAGCTTTCCTTCTGTGAGTTCTCTGTTCATTTTTTCAGCTTCTTCCAAGTAGCCTAGCACTATGTTCTTGTTCCACACAGACCGCTCCCCACCTAGGATGCCAGATTCGTTGTCGTATACTATTAGCTAGGGCTGGCAAATCCTCCTCGTGTTTTTGCAATGTCAGGTGACAGTGCTCATATCCAAGAGTATTTGTGTTCATCTTTTCAATAAGATACCAGATGACTATACCAAATGCCTTTGTAACATCTAAACTGTGATCATTTTGTGGATAAAAATGTATTCCCACAGCTGATTGCAGTCATTATGGTATAGAAACAGAAAAAAGCCTCTCAGCAAGGTAGTTATAAGCATAAACCACAAATATTTACCTAGAAGGCTGGTCTGCTTGCAGTAATGCTGCTGGCCATCTTCTGATAGCCCGTCTCTTACCATTCTCCAAGTTCTGACATGATTTTTCTCTCTGGGGCTGTCCAAATGGTTTAGATACATGTCTCCAAAGACAAGCATGTGGCAGGCATTACTTCTTCCTCAGTGACTCGTCAAGAAGCTACCGTTGTAAACCTAAAAGAGTCCAGAAGATTTCTATAATCTTAACTCATAATATGCATCTTTGAATTTGAAATAGTTAGAAAGCCAGACTGATCCCACAGACTTACTTTGCACATCAGGGTCCACGCCACAGCTCCCTGCCTCAGTTTCCCTGCCTGTAAGCTCTTCATTTTAGGTATGTTTACGCATGCATGCGCATGCACACACACACACACACACACACTAAGCCAACACAAAATGTAGCAAGTTCCTAATGAGGATACTCAAAAACATGACTATCTAAAGATACATTGGTTGTCTTTGTTTATCCTCACATCACAAGAACAACACAGTAATTAATACATGCAGTAAATTGAAATTTTCTTTAAAGAAAAATAATTATAAATCTTGAAATATTTTTAAAAAGTGAACTATAAGCAGAGATTAACCTTTCTGACAGCTTTCTGTAGCATATAAAGATTTCTGTAACACTGAAAATCTCATGAATCTGCATCCTGAAACACGTTTTTTAAAAATATATTTAAAGTATTGTCCCAGCAACATTTTCTATTCACAGTCTTGGGAAAGTACACGCCTTGATTATTTGCTCCTTTAGTAGAAAGGCTAAAAATCTGATCTTATCACGTCTTCCCCTGACTGACCCAGAATGAGTCAATGATGTTAAAATAAATAAATAAATAAATACGCAGTTTCACAATACAGGTAAGAAGAAATGGGGATGAGGTGGGGACAGAGGTATTAAACATGTGGGATGGAATGCTGTAGTTTGGGAAAAAAAAAAAAGGTTATTTGCCACACGTTATACGTGCTTCTTGGTCAAAATATTTCACGCTGGTAAAGACTCTGCAATAACAGTTACTTTAAATCCAAATTTACCAAATTATCAGCCTTTTCTCTGCTACATCCATACTGACTTTATACTTTCTTTTAATCAAGAATGATACTGTCCTGGGACACGGAAGGCAGTTATTGCAAATAAAAATGAGAGTGGAAGAGAAAAAAATGAAGATAATACTAGATTATTTAGGGGAAACTATGATCTACAGTTAGGACCTACTAATTTGAGATGGTCTGCTTGATTTTTTTTTAGATCACATATTCGTTTGGCATTCTCCAAACTTCTACAGTACTCAGAAATTTATTTGAAAATCATCACAATTGGGTAGACTGGTTCTAGTCTGAATGAGAACTTCAGAAGATAAATCTGAGCAAAAGTGAGAGAGGCTCAATTAAGCATTTCAACTTAATTAAATGGATTAAAATGAGTATTCTGTAAGGTCATTTATGCAATTTCAAATGCTTCTTTATCATTTCTTGTTAATGGGCGTAATTAAAGTCAGCTGACAGAGGTGCAGAAATAATGGAAACACATACTTTTAAAGCAACAGCAAGGTAAACAGCAGGCTCTTGTGCAAGAGAAATTGTGGCTGAGAGCCAAGGAAATGCAGAATGATTTAAAGACAGGTAAGAGGAAAGACAGCACTGGGAAATTAAACACTCTGAAATAAAAAGACTTGTTTCATTACTATTTTTGATTCATACCCTATTTCTATTTCAGTGTAGGACGTTCTGTAATAAACACTCAAAAATATTTAGCACAAATTGGCTATTTTAACCATGTCAGAAAACTTCAAGAAACATATTGCTGGACCCTTATAAAGGCATACAGTACGTTTATTGCACATAGTGTAATAGAATGGCCAAAAAAGCCAAAAGAGGATGATGAAGGAAGAGCAGGAAAAGCTCGTAATTCATCACACTGAAACAGTTCATGCCATGATACTCCCAAAACACTAGGAATTCTCAGTATATAAACTACTGCATCACAATGGGAATAAAATAGTATCAGTTTCTATGAGTCATAGGGAAGAAAAAAAAAACTTCCATGTCTCACAAAGAAATATAGAAATATTAAAATTTTATGACAGCTAATTTTATAATTTATGCTCACATATAAACAACCAAAATTCTAGTTTGTCAAAAAACAAACAAATATTGACCTACTATCACTTGTTTTCTTTTTTCTTTCAATTGATGTAGTTTTAGTAATATAAATACTGGCATGGCAAGAATATCTAAGTTTTCGCATACCAAGCTCAGGCTGGCAGACAAACTGAGGTAATGTGCTCTCCCTCCAAAGACAAGCTTAAAATATTTTCACATCCTCTTTCTGCCTTACAGCAAGTGTTATTTCCTATATTTAGTAAGTTAGGAAATATTGCAAATGAAACTCTGGGCCACAATTATTTGGAAAGAGGCTCTGTCATCTTCTGAAAGAAGATCCGCTTTAGAGTTCATGAAATCCTGAATTAAAATGCAGAGGCGTTATTTAAAACTCTTCTTATGTAAAACTTGTTAGCTAAATATAGATAGTTCCTGGAGTAGTCAGTCTATCAGGCCTGTAAACTGGTAAACAAAAAAATTGAGTTTTTTCTTCAGATAACGGTAGAGCGAGAAAGGTATCAGCTTCGTTTTCAGTTTGCTGGTTTTCAGCGAGTTGCTCCACACTGATCCATCGAAACTCATTCTAAAGAGCAGAAGCTTCTGACAGAGTTTACCCTCTCAGTCAGCACACCAACATTTTAGGGAGAGGAGACCGACACCTATGCAAAAAACACAGATTCACAAAGGAGTTTTTATAAGGAAAGCAACTAATTTGGTATTCATTTTCCTTTTCTTCTTCTGCTGTAAACAGGAATATAATTTAAAGACAAAGACAGTGAACAAAGTAAGACCAGCCTGTCCTCCATGGTCTCTGACCCATAAAGTCTTACCATGCTAATTTTCTCACTATTGTTCAGAGAGTGTTTGTCTTCTTAAATCATAATCCTTTAGGTCAGACTTATACTTCTAGCTGCAAATAAAGTCTTTTGCATGCTACTAAAATATTTGGACAGTGAAAGCACCCAATACCAGTACCAAGGAAACCAAGCTCCAGTCAAACCCTTGAGTTAGGGGCAAGGCGGAGAGGAGGGGGAGTTAAGTCTTCTTTCCCTTCTGTTCACATGAGGAACACAAGCAGGGTGAGAAAAGAGAAGTGCCAAAATGAGATGGGAAGGGCCCTTTTCTGCTGCTTCCACAGTGGTGTTTGCTCTGCTCCAAAGGGCAATGGGAAGTAGAAAAAGCGTTTTGAGAAAATTTAGTTTTGATGTATGTCCTAGGACAGTATTGGAAAGTTGAACAGGCTGAAAATGCAAGTATTCTTTGTACAGCCATCCAAACATGAATTCTGAAGGTGATGCATCTTCACTTATTTCTTTTAAAGAGTTTTATGCTTTCGTTAATATTCAAATTATTTAAGGAATAAACTAGTTTGGTTTGCATGATCTACAATAACCAGACTCTGTAAATCTGATTTTATAATCATTTATGCCAACCTTCAAAACCCCTTAAAAGTGCTTATTTAGCAAGCGAAAGCTCAAAAGGAAAAGCAAAAACTGAAAGCCCTGTTAAACAGAACTTCTATCTTGCATCCAACAAATACCCCCTTAAACTACTTTACTGTTGATACTGCTTTTTATGCTGTTTGTCAATAGTTTGTGTACTGGAAGCAAGTTTTGTTTAACTGCATCTTAAGATGCACTTCATGTCTTTGCTGTCAATTTCTCCACAAAAGACTGGCAGCAAGGTTATCAAGACCATTTGATTACAACTATTAGGCTCAAATATGCTATAGCTGAAGTCAATGTAACTGAACAACAATGAAAATTCTGCTTTCTGATTCTGCTTCAGCTTGGCCTGCAAAGCTACGCTGCTGTCAGCCTTCCAAAGCAGTTTCACTTTCTGGTTCCTGTATGATAACGAGCAAGGCCTAGCAATGGGGCAGAGCTGCAAAGTTTGTAACAGAGGTCTAATGAAATTCAGAACTTTTCTGGCTAAGTGAAATCCAAGCTACATCTGTGAAGGCACAATTGCTCACATGGTCTCTGTAGTCAACCTCTCTGCAGATGGACTTTCTGGAGAACAGCTAAGGCATTTTGATGCAGCCCACTGCTGGTTCCTGCTAAGAAATACTCTGGCAGTAAACTATAGCAGTTCTGACATCCAGCCCCCTACTCCCCAGCCTTCATTTAACATATTGAAATGCTTCATGTCAGCATCTGCCTTCTTATCTTTGGACTGTTTGGACAAAAAGATTGCTCCTTTCAGGAGGATCTAATTAATATCTCAGATTTCATTTTGTACATCAGAAGTACAAAACTCATTTTCACCAATCTGGCTTCGTATCTGAAGTGCCCCAAGAGCCAGCACTTTTTCAATGGAAGTGGAAAAGAACAGTGACAGTTAATCGCTACCCAAATTCAGCAATTTTTTTCCATCAGTTGCTTCATGTTCTTCTACTTTGATAATGTGGCTTCTTATCTCTTGTCGAGATACCTCAAAACTATTTCAAGTTTACACTGAACTACAGCATACAAGACACTGACTCCCAGGTCCTACAGGACCATTGTACCCAGCTCTGGGGTGGTGGTGGAGTTGCAGAAGTGTGCAGAAACTTGAAGATCTGTCCAGTCCAAGTGCTGGGGGATGGCTGTTACTCTGCTTGGCCTCTGGCTGCTCTTTCAGCTAGTTGATGTCTTCCAGTCAACAAGAGAGGAGTTGAACATGCTGTACAGAATGAAATACCCTAATACCACTTTTCAGCAGTGCAGTCAATGAGAAGTCACAGAATCACAGAGTGGTTTGGACTGGAAGGGACCTTAAAGATCATCTAATTCCAACCCCCTGCCATGAACAGGGACACCTCCCACCAGACCAGGTTGCTCACAGCCCCATCCAACCTGGCCTTGAACATTTCCAGGGATGGGGCATTCATAGCTTCTTTGGGCAACCTGTTCCAGTGTCTCACCATCCTCGTAGAAAAGAATTTATTCTTAACATCTAAACCTACACTGTTTTAGTTTTAAATCATTACTCCTAGTCCTATCACTACAATCCCTAACAAAGAGTCCCTCCATAGCTTTCCTATAAGACCCTTTTTAGGTACTGGAAGGCCACTATAAGTTCTCCCTGGAGCCCTCTTCCGCAGGCTGAACAGCCTCCACTTCCTCAGCCTGTCTCCATAGGAGAAACTGTTATATCTCATTGTGTTTTGGTTTGTAGTTTAACCATACACTTGATCTACCTACTGTATACACAATGAGTACCTCCCTCCTTCCCTTATCAGCTAAGGGGTGTGAGGTTTTCTGTATTTAGAAAGCTGGAACTGTTGCTTTATGGTTATATCTGCAGCATCCTTTGGTATAATTTAAACATTTTCATCTTTAGAAGATATATTACTAGTAGCAAGACCAATGTTGTCCTTCTTCTAAACAGTGATCAAGCACTGACAGCATCTTTCATTTTTCACCTGGTGTCCTGTAATTATACAACTTTTCAGAGAAATGCACACTTTGATTAATCCAGCTCCATGCCGCACTCATGTTCTAGCTAACAGTGCAAATGTGCATGGAAGGGAAGGGGGAGGAGAAAAGCAGAGAAGAATAGGTCACAAAGTAAGCAGTGTGATCACTCAAAGCACTCCAAATGAAAGTAAAATGCTTGTAATAATCTCAGCAGAGGAAGCACAAGTGCTGGTATGACGTGCTTCATTATGTTCACCTCCTGCTAGGTGTCAGATGGCTGTACTATACACTCACTGCTCTACATGCATTTGGCAAGTTCCAAGCAGTGATACAAATGGACAATGATATACAGGATCATGAAAATGTGTATAGGTATACACAGGAATGTATAAATGAGCATGTATACACGTATGAAATTGCAAAATAGTTGTTATTTTTTAGATGGAAGGCTTATCAGGATAAGAGGATTTTTTGCATGTTCCATTTGTCTGTTAAAAAGTAAAAATCTTTCATCAGATACTTGTTTTAAGCAACTCACACTGACCAGCCCAGCATGGATAACGTTCATATTTCCTGCTAAAATTACCACACATAGCATTTAAAGGGTCATGTCTTCAAGGTTCTAGGGTCTAATAACCAGGAAAAAAAATATCTAGCAAGTAACTTGGTAACTTAGATTTGTAGCTAGACCTTGAATGACAGGAGAAAAATCTTACAATGTTCCAGATTTACGATTCTACTTCCTGGAGACCCTGACTGGAAAACTGAGGTTTGACTTCAAGAAAGTTCACTTCTGTTTTTCTTAGAAATGAGATGTGTCTTTGAGCCATAGCAACCCGGAATCTTGTAACAATTAAATACAAACCAGAAAAAGCTTTCAAGTAATCTACATATTCCCTTAATAATCTCCATATTCCCTATATTCCCTTAACTGTTTTATATAGAAGTGCTTTAAATCCAAGTTGGTGTTTGTATTTCCTTATATCTCCAGCTACATAGAGATACTGTGCAAAAATTCTAGTTTTTATTCTGAAGCTGTCTTGAGATTATGATATTCTTTGTCTTCAGTTCCAACTTTTAAAAATACCTTTTCTCTTTCCAGGTTTGCAGCCTACAAACAAACCTTTGCATTTTAGCATATCAGACTTCTCAAAACCATATCAAACAAAACAGCCACCATTAGGTATAGTTCAGAGCTAAATACTTTCAAACCTTAGGGCCTCACTCCTGTGTGATGTGTAAGACATGCCCCGTATCAACACAGAATCTACTGCAATTAACATAATCTGCCAGAAGAGTAATTTTTTTTTCCAAAACAGAAACCATAAATACAAGTGTTACTCACTTTACATATTAAGTTGATAAAGACAGACATGCTTATAATGAATTATTTCCTCTATTTAGGAGTCAGGATATAAACCTATGATATGACACTGCATGTTTTCTGTCACAGAGTTTTGTACCTCTCATTTACCACATTTATATACTCTACCCCGGTGCACCCTACTCTGCACCACTGTGGCCTCACCTCAAGCCCTGTGTTCAGTGTTCTGTGCCACAATATAACACACAAAACTATTTGAGAGTGTCCAAAGGAGGGCAACAAAGATGGTGAAGGGCCTAGAAGGGAAGGTGTATGAGGAGCGGCTGAGGTGACGTGGTCTGTTCAGCCCCGAGCAGAGCAGGCCGAGGGGAGGCCTCATGGCGGCCTGCAGCTCCCTCACGAGGGGAGCGGAGGGGCAGGCGCTGAGCTCTGCTCTCTGGGGACAGCGACAGGACCCGAGGGAACGGCATGGAGCTGGGACAGGGGAGGGTCAGGCTGGGTGTTAGGGAAAGGTTCTTCATTGAGGGGGTGGTCGGGCACTGGAACAGGCTCCTCAGGGCAGTGGTCACAGCAGCGAGCCTGACAGAGTTCAAGAAGCATTTGGACAAAGCTCTCAGACACATGGTCTGATTTTGGGGTGGTCTTGTGTGGAGCCAGGTGTTGGACTTAATGATCCTTGTAAGACCCGTCCAACTTGAGATATTCTATGATTATAAAAGTATAGAAACCTGAGCACATGTTTAGCAAACAGAAAACGAGAAAACTAAGTTTGTTGATGTTGATCTGGATTAAAAAAAAAAAAAGCTAAAAGGAGATCTTACTGCTGTAGTGGCTACCTGGTTGGTGGTTACAGAGAAGACAGTCTGACTCTTCTCAAAGGTGTGCAGTGAAAGAACAAGGAGCAACAAGCACCAATTGCATTGCGGAAAATTATGACTGCACATTAAGAACAACAAAAAAAAATCACAAGGATGATCATTCAGTAGAAGGAGATGCTCGCTATGGCTGTGGGAGCATACATTCTCAGAGAGAGTGAAAACTCTATTAGAAAAGGCCATAATCAACTAACATGGAGACAAGCTCCGCTCTGAGCAAGGAATACAAACAGATGATGTTATGAGATCCCTGCCAGCCTACGTTATTCTAACTCTACAACACCAATGCATAAATCTAAACCAGAAAAGTTTCAAGTATTTGGTGGGGAGGGGGAAGGAAGAGGGGACAGTTTGTTCCTAAAGGTTGGGGATTTTGTTGCTTGTTTTTTAATGGCTTCAAAAATATGAAGTTTACTTTTACCTTCCTCTCCTTAGTTTCCAGAAGTAACTATAAACGCATTTTTTTTTAATTCTTTTTTTTTTTTTTCTGCAAAGGGTTGCTAGGAGTACATTTCAAACTATCAGAGGTTTTCTTTCTTATTAGGGTCCACTGCCTGGCCATAAAAATGTATCGAGGCATTAGATGTATTTGTTTGAAATACCTTATACTGAAATTCAAACAGTTCTTCAAGCAGAATTCCTAGCAAGAAGGATTTGTGACAGGGAAACTACAAGATTTACTTTGAAGAAAAAAAACACGTGTGTTTAAGAGACCCACAAACCTTCAAAAGAACACCTCCTTCAAAAGGCCCCACCTCACAGCTATAAGGGATATTTTCAGAAGTTAATGTATTTACATAAAGTGGAAAGACTTACAAACAGTACAAGGCAATTACTGCAAATACTGCAGTAGTATTGAACAAAATGTTCCTGATTTTCATTGTTTTTTCAAAGAAATCAATTATTTCTTTCATCCACACTAAAACTATAGGCCAAAGCCTGTAGTCCTTACTAAAAGAGTTATTCTACAGACCTCCTGCTGGTCTTCTATACAGAGAAAATGAATATGCCAATGAGGTGAAAAGAAAGAAAAGGAGACTGAAAATACAGTCCATATGGAAAGAAAAATTGCATTTAAAATGCACCCAATAAACACTAAAGATCTACTACATTGTATTTGAGTAGCTTTGAACTTTTCACACTATTGTTGACATTTATATATTTATTTGTATGTATATAAAGACACTTATATGGACATAAATACACACATGCTTAATTCCACATAAAACCATCCAGATTAAAAAGCCTGTCCCTTCTTGTTTCTAGTTATAACACACTGGATCCTGCATGTTCTCTGGTATCATTAGCTAATAGCTCCCTGAATGTTCTCTGTGGTTTCTTATTCCTGCATATTTTAAATCAACTTTGTGAATATATTAAAACTGTATTTCATGAAGAACAGTTTAGAGAAGATAAAAGATGCAGATAAGCAGGAGTGTCTAGTTAGGCAATTCAAAGCGATCATTGCATCTTATCTTTGGTTTTACTTTTTAAAAAAAATCTACTTCTGGTTTATACATAAATACTTCTGCATCCAACATTTCATGTTTCTTATTATTTCTGGGCTTATCCCTAGAATGCTCCAGGAAGAGGGGGGAGAGACCTTAAAATTGTTATTGCAGCAAGGAGAAGGACTGCTTTCATCAGCCGGCATACATATGAACAATCACACTTCCACTGAGGTTTCTTTCCTATCTGTAACTGCCAGTAAGAACTGGAGGAAAAAAAATTAAAATCACACTGCCAACCATGGTACAGCAAGTGTCCAATCTTTCTGTATAGCAGCTCTGTAGATTTCATCAAGGGATTCTCTTCTCACTGGTGTAAGCACAGCAGTATCATTCAGCCTATGCACAATAACATATTTTGTATTTCAGTCCAGCAACATTTTCCAATGTGGCAAGAACACTAAAAAGTAAGACAATGTTACCCAACATCTGCATTCATTCCCACCTATCTCCTTTAGCAACCACAAAAGAGAAATTTTAATCAAAAATTAGATTCATTTTGAAAACTACCCTAAATAATTAAAAAATATTAATAATCATCAATCCCACTAAATTAATGACATTATCTGAATGCTTCACATTGTTTAAAAATATGCTGCCTACTTGAAGGTTGAAAATATAAAAGTACAAATTTTTTTCTATACATCATACCCAACATATGCATTCTATGAAAAATCAAGGTTCTGTAATCGCGAATACCAACACTGCTGACAAAAAAAATAAATAAAATAAAATAAAATTTCCTTAATCATTCTCTGCATAATTAACAAGTTGGCTCTGAAATACTAGCAAGCTGAAGTGTTATTATTTCTTGTGGGCACTTGGATGGTGAATTCTGAAGATGGTTATGAATCAGTAACTGAAGTCAGCTTTCTGTTAATACCTAGAGCTTATAGATTTGCATACAGAGCTATAACTGAAAGCAGTCCACCAAGCATTTGCAAAATTGTGCATGAAGTTTGTTTGGGGTAACCCTAATGTTTGTTGTTTTCGTTTGTGTTTTTTTTTTCTTGCTTAGAACCTAGTCTCCCATAATTAGTACCGCTCTTTTCATTTCTTCCCTTAAACTTCAATTTGCTCTGGTGGGTTTTTTTAAATAGAAAAACATAGATATTTCCTGTCTATCTGAAATGGTGATTTCAAGATAAAAATATTTTCAGTTCTTTTTTAAATTTCCATAAGTATATATTTCTGATACCATTATTTTATCAATAATGATACCACAAATAATATACAGACAGCAGAGGAAGGTCAAGATACCACAGACTGTGAGGCGGAAGAAAAAAAAAGGCTTCCAAAACTCATCTTTTAATCCTGGTGTATGATTTAAGATAACAGACCAATATAATAACCAAGTTGTACAAAGAAGGAAAGATAAGGTAACATTGATGGATACTTTAAAGATCATCAGCGTTCAATGAATACAGAGACCTAGGCACACCGTGTTCAAACTTAGAAATTCTTTCAATTTTTATGGCATTTTGCTAAAAATCAAAAATAATTAAATACATAGCCACCTCTGGAATGAGCAGTCTATGAAGACAATTTTTACTTTGTGATTTCAAAAGTGAATCAAAGGTTTTTGTTTATGATTCTCCAGAGTGACCCTGACTACCTTGTTTTCACCAAAATCATTTCATTCTTATGGGAATTTCAAATATTTCTGATTTTAAACATTCCTTTTAATATGAGGGCTTCCCCAAGTGCAGAGCCTACTGCCACTCACCTTCTACTAAAACCCTGTGCACTAAGAACTTGTGCAATAATTGCAGTAAACACAAATCTTCCAGCCATTTCCCAATAGTCAGGTATTTCTTTGTTCACATGTCAAGGCCTGCCACTTAAAGGTTTTTGTGACAGAGACCATGATTTAGTAATATTATTGAAAAGTACAGGCCTGAAAACATTTCACTGAACTCTGATTTCACAGGAGGAAATACAGCCTCTCAGGCCTTTCCACTTTCCCATACAGATACTAGTGGGAACCACAGAACACTACCTCTAGGAAGGATTTAGAAACTAAATGTACGAAGCAGTTTTCCAACTTTATGTCCTTTGAACACCAGAAATAATTCATTACAGCCACGTGGATACACTGCTTGTTCCCTACTGCTGCCTGCAGCTGTTACACAACATGAAAGACATTATTCTGTACAGAAAAGGACTGGGCCATCTCTGCATCCTCTCTAGACTAGGATACAGACAGCCTGTCCATAGACCATGTGGTGGAGGTCCTGTCATGCCATAGCACCTATGGTTTTAGTTTCCAGGGATTAAGGATGCCTTTTTGCTGCACCAATATTCTGCTCCTTCAGAGCTCAACCAAAGTTCTGACAGACAATGAGCTAAAATATCTTTCACCCTCAAATGCTGGTAGGGTTCAGGATTCTCAAGTCATGTTCCTGCAGAGAACTGTGAAGGTTTCCCTTGCAAAATTATTTTTCAAGTCTTTTTTTTTTTTTTTTTAATAAACACATCTCCCTATCAAAGAATCTGTGTTAAGATGTTATTAAGATTTTTGAGACCAATACCAGCACAAAATACCTCTGGCCACAGGTTTGAGTTCATTTTCACACAAGCCTTTGGTTTCTTGGTACAAGGCTATCAGATACTGTCTGGGGAGGGGAAATGTTCCCACAACTAAGTCATCCCTTTATTTTTTTAATCTGCAAGCTTCAAAACAGCTAAAATTTGTCGAGAGGAAGTCAAAGTTACTGTAAAGTGTCAGGTTTCTGAACGTCTTACCGTCAGCTCTCCTCCCACCCTGTAATTCGCATACCTATTGACACAACTTTCTACACTGCAGAGCCTTGTTATTTCTTCAGTATCATCAATGCTGAAAGAGCAAGTGTTCCACAAACTACAGAACTGCAAAAACAGAAATGTGAGATGGTCAGAAGAAGACACCAATATCAAAGATATTACAATGACAGTAGTAATTTGTAGTGCACCGTTACAGGGAAATGAGCGCTCTACCTGTAATGCTTCAAAGCATAATAATGCATGTTCCTTGTTTTTTTCCCTGAAGTATGTAGGACATAATGTGCACATTATGAAAAGTATATCAAATCTGTTGCTACTAGAGTCAGCTTGCACAGCATCTAAAGAGATTGAAAATGTAACATAATAGTTATTTGATGTACACAGGTGATTGCTTTCCTCCCCCCCCCCCCCCCGCCCCCGCCCAATTGCTGCAGTTCACAAGGAGAAAGTCCTGCCTTTTCATCACCGTTCTCTCTCTCTCTCTCTCTTTCCCTGGTGGGATTCATAAAAACATGGCTGCACAGGCAAGTGAAAGAGCTGGCGGTGCTGCATGCATGTGCGTGCAGAAGGCTGTCCAAAGGATGTTCTGAGCACACAGCTGTGGACAGCCAGTGCTGAGCAGAGAACAGCTGATACCTACAACATGCAGGTGCTGCTCTATTATCACAGGTTCCTTCCTAAAGCCAGTCATCTTTGTTCTGTAGGCAAGAAGGAGTAGAGTGGCCAGAAGGAGGTAAAAAAAAATAATAATTTCAGAGAGTATCAGTACGTTGGCATAAGGTGTTCATCCCTACCTGGAAAAAGAGGAGAAGTAACAAGCACAGCTGAACTGCTCTAATATTTTGAATTCTAGGACACATATCTACAATCACCTCTGCTATTAAGAGGAGGAGCTCAGGTGGCTTGGAAGGAAAAGATCCAGTGGGGCATGTTGACAGAATAAAAGCTATTACATTTTAGGCCTTTACTGAAGAATTTCAATGGATTTAATTTAATTTCAAGAGGATTTTGAAAACCAATATTGTGTAGCCTTTCATCCATAGTTACAAGCATGAAGCTTCCCTTTTTTTTTATGCATCTTTTGAGGTTTTTCAAAGCAATGGATTTTCTTTTGAAACACTTCTATTATAGCCAGTGCGATGCTCTATGAGAAAAGGTTTAATCCACACTGCTTCTGCTGTTCCCCTGTAGTGTCAAAAAAGAGCAATGCAAATATTCACAATATTATCAGACAGAGATACAGAGAATAGTTTTCTGCTTTCGTAATAGTCTAATTATATTTTTTGTCCAGTAGAGAAAAATTCATCCACCCTTCCCTCATGATGACTTTGAACCAGCACACATCTCTGGTCAGAACATTCCCCTTTGAAACACTGTGTGTTACCAGAAATCTCGTGGTTCTCTGCAGGGCCTGAAAATTCTTGCTATGAGTCAACAAGGAACTCCCAAAATGTTCCTCCTGCACAATACTTTGTTCCTCCTTGTTCTTTGCACCTTCCAGGTGAAATTTGACCCACAAAACCTTTCTGCAATAACTACAGAAATACAGAGCCAGCTCCTCCACACAGGAGCTCCGACAGACATGTATGAGGAGCTCTTCCATGGCAGCCCCTGCTATTAAAAGCATAATTCCTACCAGAAATGAACCTTTCCAGCACAACAATGCACATCATCTTTGACCAGTCTCTGGATCATGACTATCTCATGTGAAGGACAGGTCTCACGAAACACTGGGCCAAAACCTGAATTTAGAGGCCAGTCTCACCCTTCCTCTGTAAAGGTGTTATGAGGGCCGCAGCTTCTCTGAAGCTGTCTCCTGCCAGCTGCAACCTTCTTTCGGAGGAGGCCTCAGGACAGGCCCCTAACCCCTATCTCGCTCCCTCATCTCAGGTTTTGCTCACAGCTCCGGTACCAACAAACAAGCAGCTCCAGGAGCAGGGAGCTCTTCCAGGGCCCTGGCTTTTCTGATGGACCTGTCGTCTCCTGCATTTCAGTGAGAGCAAATAATCTACACGTTGGCCTTTGGATCCACTGACGATGGCTTCCTTCTATGCACAAGGCCTCACAACCCATACACAATGCTCCTTTTCTGTAAGCTTGAAGCATTACCTCGTTCTAGTTTTCTGATTGCAGCTCCCATGTTTTTTTCTTCACAAATTCTGCCTTTGTATTTGCATCCTAAAAGATACTACTTGTAAAGTAACGTTTTAAAAAATGATCCTACTGGATTAGAAACAGACTGCTTAATGATGCATTGTGCCAGAGCCTAAAATATTCACCAGAATTGGATTGCAGAAAAAAATCGGATGTGATTTTTGCAGTGCCTGTCCTGAAAATACAAATGAAAAACACAAAACAAACAACAACCACCAAAAAAAAAAACCACACACACACAAAAAAACCCACCTTGTATCAGTAGTCTTAGATGCATGCCCTTACTAGTTAAAGCAGCAAAATTCCTCACTGCATTTTCCAGCAAGGAAAACAATGTGTGTCGCACGTAGACCTTTTGCGTTGCTCACATTTTTTACTTTCTGCACTCACCAGCATAAATCATCCAACTTTTAAAGAAGTCTGACACTGAGAGCCAGGACTTGTTCAACATGCTGTAACTGCTTAGTTTAGCTGAGCTCTGAAATTACTTGCAAGTGAAGTGTTTGGAAAGAAAAGCAAAACTAATGGTGATTTTTGACCTTTCCTCCAAGTCTGTAAAGGGGAAAAATGAAATACATAAAACATACAAAGACCCTCACCAGCAGAATTACTTTCTGTGAAGCAAAACTCAAACCCCTGTAAGTTACCACAGAACTGAAGAAAAAAAAAAATCAAGTTTACTGCACCGTGCCTTGACGAGAATAGTCCTTTCCCCAAGATGAAGAACTGACTGACATGCAAGACTTGCTATTCTCAAAGTCACATGAGAAATAAAAGACATGTAGAATAGAAGTACCAGAGACATGATGTAAAGTGGTGAACAGGCTAAAATTAGTTCTTTTTTTTTTTTTTTATGAAGAGGGTGTAAGGTTTTATTATTATTATTAAACTGAAAACCTTGGAAAGCATGGAAAGGTGAAGAAATGGAGATTTTAAATCTAAACGTACAGACACATGCATGTGAACCTATATGTGTACCAGCATAACTGCATGCATCCATTTCTCCTTTCAGGAACACTAATTCAAAAGCAGGTGTTACAAAAATAAGGAGAAAAATACCACATCTCCCTCTTAAAAGTATCAGGAATAACATCAGGAAATTTTATGACTAGGCAATGTCTATTCTGGTTTTAAATACAGATTGCCAATATTCAGCATTTTTCCACCCCAGGTTTTGTGCCTTACCTTTCCAAATGTTCACTTGCTTTATGAAGACTAAAAATAAAGGCTTCTTTTTTTCCTATTGTAGTATTAATATTTTCACTTGAAGAATGGGAATTCTTCTTATTCCCTTTATTCATTTTCAGTTTAAACTGGTATTACTCAGAGCGGGAATGAAATAATGAGATGACTGAGTATAAAATTAAAGTTTTAGTCAAAGGTCAGCAAATTGGTTAGAAGTCCTTTGAGCTATATAAGAAGCAGCAGCATATAAGTACAGGACAGCAGATTATAAGTTCAGCTAGGCTGCAAGCAAAGCTGAATTATTTACTTTGTGATGTCTCTGTTGAGCTCAGTAAATCTAATTCTAGACAGCACTGAAATTTTCTGATATACTACAGTCACTTTCTTCAAGTGAATGTTGAGCTGTGACATGGATGCAAGTTGTTGGTTAGCCTACACAGTTAAAAATATACTTTCATGACCCCCCACTTCCCCTCTACTCCAAGCCTGCCTGCACAAGTGCACTGATGAGGCTGCAAACCTCTTTGGAAAAGCAGCAATGCTATAAAGTCATCAAGAGGATGTGGTAAGAGAAGAGGCATGCTCTGTGTGCCAAAGGGTGTTAAGAAAATAGTGGAGAACAGCACTAGGAAAGGGGGTGGGGGGAAGGGAGGAACACATGATTTGAAGCCAGGTCTGACTGGGAGTTATTTTTTTTCCTAGCAGCCTGCATGTTGCCGTGTTTTGGATTTGTGGCCAAACCAGTGTTGATAACACACCTAGCGCTTGCAGGGTGTCAAGGCTTCCTCTGCTGCTCACTCTGCCCCCACGAGGAGCCGGCTGAAGGGGGCAGGAGGCTGGGAGGGGACCCAGCTGGGACAGCAGGTCCAAAATGACCCAAGGGTACTTTATGCCATGTAACACAAGGCTCAGCAATGAGACTGGGGCACTGCTCTGTCCACAGTAGCCATTACTCTGAGGCTAGATGGCAATCACTCTGGTTGTGGGAGGTGGTGACTGATTTGTCTTTGCATCACCACGGTTTTGTACTTTGCCTTTTTTTTTTTTTCCTTGTGCCTCACTTTTTCAACTGTCTTTACTTTGACCCACAAGTTTTCTCACTTTTGCTCTTTCAGTTTGCTCCCCCGTCCTGCTCTGAGGGAGTACCTAGCTGCTGGCTAGGGTGAATACACCATACACTGAGAATAGGAAGTAATCACAATCATATTGATAGTCAAGTTATAAATTAACCTGGACATTTTGAAGACTATACTTGCTTTAAAAAAAAAAAAAAGCTCACTGTACCTGAATAATCACATGACTAACAGAAAATGCAGACATTTCATTGTTCTCCTTGCAGTTAGAGAGATTTTTAGAAAAACTAATTAAATAGTTAACACTGTCATTCTCTGAATGCTGAACCAACTACAGAAGCAAGCATAATTACCCATATCTAGACTGCACAGGCCAAATTTAGGAAAAACTGTGAGCTGGTTTACAGGTGGATGCTCAACATAAGGTACGCAGGCTGCCATGGCAGCTGAAGCGGGGTCTGTGTCAATAGACTTGGCCAGCAGGCCAAGAGCTTGCCCAGACACTATGGCAGCAACCTGCTTCTGGCAGTACATTAATATTTATTCGTCTTTGCTTACCTATTTGCTCCCCTGCTGTTCAGGCCTCTGGGTGAAACTCAGGCTGCCGAAGTCAACTGCACTAATAGCAGAGCAAGAACGTCACTGTTAGAAACTGCTGTAGCGAGAATCCCAGGTTGCAGATATAACCACAACTTCCATACAAAGTTAAAAATTATTTTTCTTCAAATATAGTTGTCTAATTATGACAGAAAAGGGCACGATTTTGAGAGGCATATGATGGTCGCCAATGCATACAGTTTAAGTTATGCACAAAGTCTTTTAAAGTCTATTTGACATGAATGCTGACAGAAGCAGCAGACCTGCGTGCCATGGCAGAACTTAGTCCATTTGAAGGTGCTCCATTTTTAGAGGAGCAGTCCTCACTGCGGTGTAGGAAGCTACGTAGGTGTGCACAGTGCTTTTCCGTACTGAGGCCTTTCTCGAGCAACGAAACGAAAGGCACGCATGCTGACACACAAAAGCACCTGCGGCAGCTGTCCTGCCTGGCGCGCTGCTGATTTAACGCTTTCTCCTTGAACCAGCGTCGCTGCTTTGAAGCCGCAGCCTGAACAAAGCACACTGCTTAGTAGTCATAGCAGCTCTATTTGGAAATAATACTTTTTATAATTTAAAAAACGATTACAAAATATGCGTGCTTAGGGAAATACAGCCACAGAGACAACACATGGGAGACGTTCAGCTGAAACATGTTTCAGCGCAAGCTGCCTGCCCCCACCCTACATACAGGACAGCCTCTGCACACAAACCACAATAAAAGGAGGCCACAGGCCTCGACTGCTTCGACTGCTCGGTGGTAGATGCACTGAGAAGTTGTTACTTTCATGCTAAGTAAAGCTCAATCGGAACAACAGCAAGCGGCCTTTTTCCAAATAAAATAATACGAACTGCCTGGGGTGAATTACCCCACTGGCCCTGACCTCCCTACTGCAGGCAGAAGACAGCAGCTGCACGGCTCAGTCTGAACCAGAACCGCCTGACTTAAAGTGCCTCTGCTGGCTGAACTGAGGATGAGCAGGGGGCTCTCTGCAGGGCTCTCATCCTTTGCAAGACTCTTCATTTTCCAGCTCCGCAGTTTCACTCTGGGGGAGTGAGAATGGCAGAACTGAGCCTGTTCTCCCTTTCTGTTGGTGGCAATAACCAGAGAAGGCTCAGAAAACTCTGGGCATGAGACAGGCGGACGAGATGCTGAGAAGGAAAGGGAGGCATCTTAGAAAACTCTCTGCCCTCCCTCCCTCTGCTAACACCTCTCCTCCCATCACCAGTCATCCCATCAGCTTCTCTTCTCTAATTAAATGAGTTTGGAGCTGACTTGGAAAGAAAGCCAGTGACTGCAGCACAGAAAAGTTACTCGTTTACTTGGGTGATGAAGTAGGAGTCTGTTTGGTCAGTCCGTAGCTTAACTTACTTTATTTTAATGAATTATCCTAGAAGTGGGATACACAGAGGTGCCATGTCAAAATAGCCTGACATCATCACCAGACAGGCTTCAAAATGAGTTCTAAGTGGCAGCATTTGTGTGGAGCCTAACAAACCTTGTATAAGCACCAGCCAAAGTAAACCATCTTCTTCCCCCGCGAGGAGACGTTCCAGTACTGCCGTGTCAGGAGTGATGCCAGGACGGCGTGCCACCGTGCGCTGCCCCAGCCCGCTTGCCCGGAGCCAAGACCTGAAAACTGACTACAAGGCAAATTATAAACTGAGATTCTTTGATTCAGAAAAAAAAAAAAAAAAGCATTGAAATACATGAATGTGACATCTGCAGCTCATACGATCTGCTTGAGAAATATATGAATTTTTGAACTGTGGAATAACTTAGTAATCAGTTCAAGGGTGTGCTATTTTTCCATAAAAATTCATCACAGAACTATTTTCTGTGAAATATTAAAATTAGCAGGTTGTAAATAACAAAATCTAGATCATTACTGAGGTCCAGGTAACATAATTACAGCATTGAGAACTGCTTGGAGGAATCAAAGTGTCTCACCCCGACACGTCCAGAGACTCTGAAACAGCCTAGTTTGCTAGCAGCTTTGGTACATTTCTTGGAGCACAGAGATTTGCCTGACAAGACCCTTTGCCTTGAATATACTTCTGATGTCTGTGACAAGCCTGATGACATCTCTGCTCTGCTTCCTATTAAATTTTGAAGTAACTTGCTTTCAAGTTCTGAGCCCAAATTTCCTGCCCCAAGTAAACCAAGTATCTTTTATTTTTTTTCCTTTTTTTACTTTCGTTTTCTACTTCTGCTTTTCTTTGCTGGTCAGAACACTTGGAGCTTAGCCCCAGCAGCACGCCGGGCTTCCCAACCCTGTAGCTTGCACTTTTTCTGTACAACTGATCAGAACTTCCTTTTCTATTCCTAAATAAAATAAACTTGAAAGCTATGCATTAAAACCCGCTAAAAATAGTGCCATGTCTGCTCTCTTGCAGCTAGAGCCGATCTCTGATGTCAGTGCTAGACAGGGGGAGGCATCTCGCAGTTTCTGGATGAAGGAAGAAGCCTGGCAAGTAACGCGCTGTAAGAAATGAGCATCTTGCCGAGAGTGAGCCTGGCTGGAATTTGACTCCACAGTATCACGAATCAGAAAACAAACTAACTTCTCAAAGCCTTAGTACTACTCTTATTTGGCATGCAGCTGAAGGCAGTAATAGGGCAAGAGGTTTCTCCCCCCATTCTCCCTCAGGCCCGCAGCCACTAGGAGGAAAAAAGCCTTCGTAACAGCAATACGCGTTTCCTCACAAGGGGCAGGTAAGAGCCCTGCAGCAAGCAAACAGGACATCACAGATTGCTTGATCTGTTTTCATTCCAATTTTTGACATGTTCCCCTCCTGCGTAATGCCCAAAGTACCTTTGTCAGTGAGATTAGTTTGAATCCTAAAAATAAAACTATGATTGTGCTGCTCATTCGCAGTAGCACGCAAGACACATGCCCGCCCTAGGGAACAGGATGTGCACCTACAACCACACACACGCTTGTTTGACCGCTGCACATGTTAGCAGGGCTTGAGAGGAAGACCTAGACCAAGACCTGCACCATCCCGGAGCCTGGATCTTAGAGCTAACTCCCACGGCTATCCGCCACAGCACTCAGCTGTGCCGTGGAAGATTACAGCTTGGAGCACACCTCGTCCACCACACGCTTATTTAAACTGTAGTCCCTGATGGGAGAAAAAAAAAAAACAAAAACAAAACAAAACAAATACCTTCAAGAAGTAACACCAAACAAAAGCCTACCAGTCCAGTGTGTTCAATCAAAACAATTCAGACTGCCTGAATCTGATTCTTCAGGTTATGGGAAGTTTTATTAAAAGCAAGTTTCAAGAAACAAAATTGTTTCCCCAGTTCCTCTCACAAGGTTAACCACATTCTGCTTCAGCATTAGAAGATTTTAAAAAATCCCAATAAAACTACAAGACACTTGGAGTGTTATTCTCCTCTTTCCCAAAGCGTTAATCGGACGCTTCGGTGACCCTGAGAAGGAGGGAGCGTCCCTGTAAGCCCAGCCACCGCATTTCTCCGGTTACACCAGCAGCCCTTTGTGCCCAGAAGCAATCCGGACAGAGCAGGCTGGTTTGGTGCAATCTGGAAGGCTGTTGTAATAACTGACAGACCGAAAACACAGGGAAGGGTTTGGCAGCTGTATAAAGCTCCCTCTGAGCTCCAGTCCCTGCAAAAGGGCACCAGCCCCAGCAACCAGCATGACCAGCCAGTCTCAAGGAATCCAGCAGCTTCTGCAGGCAGAAAAACGTGCCAAGGACAAGCTGGAGGAAGCCAAAAAAAGTAAGCATCTGGCCTGTTTTTACTGTATTTTTCTACTGTAAGCTCTTCAGAAATACAGTGGCTCATGGAAAAACAGCATTATTTCATCTGTACACAGCACAGATGGGCTGCTCCTATTCTTTCTTCTGTGCCACTTTCCTCCCACTCGCATTAGTGCAGTGCCTTGACTGCAGTCAGGCATTTAACCAAGCCTGAAGGTGCATAGCATGCTTCAAATTGTGCACACGTGTGCTTGTGTGTGCGTGCATGCACGTGCCTCTTTACACTGAACAAGGTTTTCTTTGTTATATTCGTCCTGTCACCTAGATTTATTATTGCTTTTTCTCAATGCCAATAATGTCATTACATCCTTTTTTAGGCATTTAAACTAGAAATCTGCACACCTCTGGCTGCCAGCTCTGGAGAACCAGACTCCAAACTCTGTATTTCTCTTTACATAATATTTTCAGTGTTCCTCTTTACTTATGAAAACTAGTAACTTGCCTTTTAATCTCAGCTGGGCTTCAAGAAGAAATACATGGAAACAAATGGAGACTTCAGAGTAAAAATAATTAAAGTCTCACTACAATCCTAAGAAAAGTCAGTACTGTGGTCATTGCTATAAGTCTTATTACAAACAATAAGCAAACACTGAGCAATCAAATGTTAATTTTAAAACAATCACCTTTTTTGCTGAATGCCTAAATGCCCAGTGTAAAGTATGAATTTATTATTCTTGGGTATCTAAGCAAACATTTTTATTCTAGTCAAATATAAGCAAAAAGTAGTAACAACAAATAGTAAAAGGAAATTAACATCCCAATAAAATGGGAAAAAATGTAGTTGAATCTGCTAATAATCTAAATAAAAGAAATAATTCATCTGGCAGTCTTACTGTTATATATTTCATTCATTTTCTGCACTTATCTCTCATTGATTTAATACAAAATAGAGTCACCATAATGTCTCCTGAGCGTAGATACCGACCACACAAGTCAGTGGCCTGCATTAACCATGAAACGTTAACACTGTTTCATGGAGACATCTTGATTTAGAAACCAGCAGCAGGAAACAACATCATCCTCCAAACTCAACTAAAACGCATGAAGGTATCACGTGCTGCAAGAGACTATGGTGAAGGATTTTGTTTTTAAGGAAGAAATAGAAGCTAAAGAAAAATTATTTGTGTAGTTTGTATATCCCTTCTATGTACAGTCAGCATTGCTGTGCTCATTAATTGTATAACATGTTAATTTGTACAGCAGCACGCAAAAAATAAAGCAATACCTCTTTCCTAAGCATCCAGCCACTGCCTGCACTTTGTAGCCATGCAAAAGCAACAGAGAAAGAAAGTTTTCCCATCTTCATAAAACAGAAAGTTCACAAAAAGAGGGTGTTCGGGGGTGTTGCTGCTAGCTTGAAAGCAAGGAATTATGAGGGGGCAATTCAGCCCTTATGCAGCCAGCTGAGGTGCTCTCAGTAGGACATTGCCTCCCTTCTTATGTAGGGCAGAGGAAATGAATAGTTCCCCAGACCAAGAAGCAAGAAAGCATATGATCTGGGAAGGCACAGCCTCATGGAGGGAATGTGAGTTAGGTCTGAACAGGGACTGCAGAATCAGGCCTTTAGCTATGATAGCTTGATGCTGCTTACCTAATTTTATATTTTTTAATCCAAAACAGTCACTTCAGCCTTTTCTGAAACAGACTTTAAAAGGTTTATAAACTAAGAAACCCCAAATGCAAAGTATGATAATGACACATAAATGATGACTGATAATGAGAGCATCGTGCTGAATCCAGGCACGAGCTCCAGGTGCACTTACTCTGCTCTGATGGCAAACCCACTCCCCTGTCACCACCTCAACCCTACGCACAGCACACATGATAAGCACAGGACTTCCTTCAGGTAACCTATCTCCCAGCCCCTGAGCCAGAAGCCTGAATTGAGCCATTGCCTGCGCCTACCAGTGTTGCAGTGCTGAGGTAGAAGTTACTCAGTAGCTACAGAAAACCAATTATTAAAAATTCTGTCATCAGTAAAAACAGAGTAAAAGTATTTCATCTGTATGACTTTCTTCTCTGTTCCTTGCCTCTGCTCTCACACATCAGACTGATCCCAGTGTACTGGCAGAAGTTTTCCTTGTCCTTCACTTCAGTCTTTCACGGTAGCGTCACTGCGCCACCTGACAGACCTAACTAAACCAGCATGGCTTAAATAACTTGGGACAGGGACTAAAGGGGTTCTTAGGGCCAAAGCCTGTTGTGCCAAGCTAGCATAATTTCAGCAGCCTCTTCCCCAGAGCGATTCTGCAGTTGTGTCAATGTAAGGTATTGCCTCGTTTGTTTCAGATTGAGCACAGAATCTAAAATAAAAGGAAATGCATTGCAATCCACTGTCGTTGGTGAACCTGCATACACCATTTGGAGGAACGAGGCGAGGAGATGCTGCTTCACTCAGCAAACAGCAGCCCAGACCCACCTCGTACCAGTTCAGATCAGCAGCTCCTGCTCAGGGCTGGGCACACACAATTCTGGGCTGCAGGTGAAAGCGCTGAACCTGTCCAGCCTGCAGCACGCGGTCCTGCCCCGCCGAGCTGTAAGCATGACCTCCGCTGTCACTGCAAACAGCCCTTGAGCACCAGCGCTGTCCCACGGTGTCAGGTTATTCTATTTACCTTGTAACGTGAGAAGGAAGAAGAAAGGCAGGTCGTTTGTGGGACACAACCAGGAAAAGTCATTTTCAAGGAAATGTGATTACCAAAACCATCCTTATGCAAGACCTTCAGTGTTTACAGCTGATATTCACATAACCAGATCAAAAGGTAGCATGGACACGCCTAATACTGTATATAAACACATAATGGACCTAGTTACTGACACAAGCAGCTGTTGTAATGCAAAATCCACTTCGCACAACTGAAAAATCGACAATAGAACTCTATTTATATTCATAAAGTGAAGCGGAAGTATAGTGCTACAGCTCTTCTGTACACGCCTGTTCACACTTCTTGCTCAATGCCCTTTACCTGGCCTTGCAATATTCTTTACCATATCACTGGCTGATGTCATTTACACCTGACAATTTATTAATAGTTTGTTGGTAAATGCCCATATGCAAGGCTGAAACTACCAAATTGATTAAACATGAACAAAAAGAGCCTGCAGTTCTCCATCCTTTTGTATACTGCACTGCTTTGTCTATCGTTTTTTCTTTAAGCATAATTTGGATCCCAGAAATAGCTTCACATTATCAGAGCCAAGATGTCAATTCCTGAAAATCCTTTTGGGTAAAACAAGGGAAACAAATGTATCGTGAACACTGGATTTAGCAAAACTCAGTTTCCTATAGATTTTTTATATTTTGGCTTGAATTTCTAATTGCTAATAAAAGTGAAAGTTCGGATGAAAACTTTCAGGAAGTCAGGTTAAAAAACAGCTATTAAACAAAGTAAGATATTAAAAAAAAAAAAGAATTGCATCAATTACATCCATCACGCTCACTTGGATAACATCCAGGACACATTTCATCTAGCAAAAAAGCTATACATGCACTGATCAGCTGTTTCTATTGTATTTTCATTAAAATTGCAAACGTCTGCCCAAAATGAACATTCCTAAATCTCATTTAGCAATTTAGTACTCTTAAAAACAACAGAAATGGTCCTATTTAAAGAAAATGTCATTAAATTTTGACAACTTACGCATATGACATTAATTCTGTGCAGAAATTTAGCTAGAAACCTAGATGTTCTGTTTGAAAACAGAAAGCCAGTTTTAGCAACTCAGTTCTGGGAAAGTAAGATAACTTCGTGTTTAAGCAAATTAGAATGCAAAATTTTCAGAAATATTTTCTTTCTTTTGCAGGACCTTAAAAAAATAGTAACAAAACTGATCATTTTGAACTTAACCTGAGCTAGTTCCTTAACATCACAGCAGTACCTACAAAGAATATTACCTTTCTCCATGCTAATAATGCTTTCCCACAGGTTAGATAAGACAATATCTAGTACAGCACTGGCTTGCTCCAGAGAGTAAAATGATTAAGATTAAGCCAATTTGACGTGATTCCTAGAAGCCTCCTGACTGTCCCCTTCCCTCCCGCTCAGCTACCATACCCATGGACAGGAAACCTGAGCAGCACAGCTGATTTGCTGCTCCCCATCTTCAAGCACAGGAAGAAAAGACAAGCAGGCAATAGTGATCCTAGCCCTTGGGGCAAAAGTCTCCTCAAACTTGGAGTTTTCCGCACCTCTTCTTTTTAATCCTGGAGTAAATCTCTCAGGGTCACATTGTTTTGTCCATCCTCCTGTACTTCTAGCCCTCTTTTTGTATGATCTTGGCTGAATTTCAGTGCTCTGCAACCTGTAAGGATATAAGCTTTAATTTCAGCTCAGCTCTTTGATACAGAGAATCCTGTCCAGAAGATCAGTAAGACTTTGAAAAGGCAATCCCTTATTGCACAACTAAGTTAGCAGACAAGTGGTTAATAACAGACTGATTAATTAATTTTGGTTTGCCTCTAGTGAAACAGCAGGTTAAGCTCTAGTTTCTGCTTAACTTAATCAGGTGCAGCATATGCACTGTCGCATATGTTGGCAGTTGCTGATTCTGTCCACAACGTTGTTGAACTAGCAGTAATTTACTCACAGCTTTTCCACTTAATTAAATAGGAAGCAGCAGGTTCCTGCTGTGCCAATCCTAAAGGCATCGTGGAAAAAAAGAAATGGCTGCCACCCTACAGTGACACCCTATGTATTGTGCTTACTCCAGTGCACTGTCAAGATCTGACACGTATGTGTATGTATACTTTTTGTTCACTAGCTACTTTGTGAGAGGCAGATGAACTGTTGTTTTACAGTTAATCTCTTTCTATTGTGTGCATTTTAAATGGACTTATTTATCTATCCTGTGGCCAAATATGCAACATATTTACTACAGATGGACCCCCAGATGGAATTTGAAATTAAAATCCCACTGATTTTGAAATAATGTAATTTGCTACAGAGACCTAGTTCTTCAGATGGTGAAATTGGCAGAGCTTGATTGTAGTCACTCCCTCCAATTACAGCTCCAGAGAATCTCCTCCCAGCTCCTTCTCTCAAGGAAAACTCTATAAAAGGCCAGTCAGCTCTAAATTTGGAGATGAGAACAAGAACAACTTCAAAACACGAACCTAAACATAGTTTTAAACGTTGCTGTCCAGACTGACGTCAGGCATTTACATGTATCAGTCAGTTCATGCATACTGGTCCCAAGACTTCATACAGCAAGAGACAGAAGCTGAGGGAATCAGCTTTTATCAAACAAATACAAACTTTGGGAAGGTGTGTGCTAGGTTTCAACCTGCATCACTGGCCCCTGTACAAATTAGATTGCCTTGGTGGCAGGAGAACTCTGAGATAAGCAATAAACTACACAAAAGAACACTCCCTACTGATGAACTGTCAGAAAATCTGTTGAGCTCCCTACCATACTCCTCCTTGCTGTAAAATGCCGTTACACGATCACCTCTCACTTCTCCTCAGGTTCCACAATCAGTACAGCCACAAGAGTCAATGGGCCAGGAATCAACGCTTCTAATGGAAATCCGTGTTTCAGGCATCCCTCAGCTTCTGCTCACTGATCTGCAAATAATAGCTTTAGAAGGGGCCTCCAGCTGGGCAAAAAACTTACTGCAGGATCAGGAATTTTACCTGGGATTTTGCTGAATCACAGAGGTATCACCAGCAATCGTCTTCCTCAAAGATTTGGCTTTGCTGTTGTGCCCCGCCTGGGGAAGCAGAATACCCCACGTCACACCTGATAAGGCTTCAGAAGCCCAGTACAGGTGTAGCCAATCTGACATAGCAGCATGGAAAAACAAATCAGAAATACTAATGCTCCTCTCCCTAGCTTAGTTGGAGAATAACGTTTAGGATTTCAGAAAAGGTACTGTTTTTAACAACTTTCTGAAAGTATTCATATTGCTCAGTGACATCAAGTAAGTGGTTCCAATAAATAAATTAACAGATAAATATCAGGGTGTTTCATGCACTAAATTGAGGTGCCTTTTTCAGTTGTCCAGTCTTCACGCTCTCATTCTGGTGATGTCCTAATTTACACAACTAAGCAATAGCTTTTTTAGCCTCTGGAGCCCTTTCCCCTGGTGAGGGAGCAGGCATATCCTCTCTTGCTCCCAAAGTTCAGGTTGTACAGAGGAAAGAGACCAACAACACAAATCAGCATCAGCCCAGCAGCCTCAAATATAACGCATCAACATTCAACGCAAGGGTTTTTACAGTTTGTGACTTTTTCCTCACAAAGTAGCAGAGCCCTGTGAAGATCCACATGACTTTATTGAGTTTCTATAAAGCAGGCAGACAGGCTTATCACCGTGAGTTTGTTACGGCATGTTCAGCACTTGCTTTGCGTAAGAACTTCAGTATTGCATGCCCATCAATCCTTCTGCTTTTATCCTTTGTGTAACATCCCTGCGAGACCCAGGATGTACCTGGGCCTGGCCCTGCAATGATTTACATGGGTTTAATTTTACATACCCTTAGGATTTTACCTAAGACAAAGTAACTATTATCAGTGCACAAAATTAAGTTTGCAAACACAAGCCTTTCCAGAAAGAAGAGTCTAGTTTCCACTACAGCCTAAAATGCCACTTCCATAAGGATGCAAGATCACCATCCTTTTTAAAAATAAAATTATATATATATATATATAATCACTTTCAGATTTTCTACACATTAGTAGAAATAATACCATCAGCTTCCTTTTCCTCTTAATCATTCACCTCTGCGTTTAGCAGATGTTAGGGAAACAGGGTGGGGGAGAAGAGGACAGAGCCTGAAGGTTGCAACTCAGTTTGATAGTGGTTAAGATGTACCTCGCAGCATGCTGGAAATCTGCCAGCTCTAAACAGCATCCAGTTGGTGCGGGATGAAGGGATCCTGGCAGCCAATCAATACAGAAAAACTTACAGAATAAAGTCTTTTCCAATCACTGACAACTAAAATCTGTTATCTGGCTGCTACTATTGCTGATGAAGGAAAGATAGATATTTATTTAAACACAAAGCTGTGATAAAAAAAAAAAAATCATTTCTGTTATAAGGAAATGCATAGTTGCAAAAAGACTTCTGTTGTTAGCAAACCAACACACTTTTCATTTTGATGCCCAGGGAGCTGGGCTCAGAAGATGGGTGCTGGTGAGACTGGCTCTCACGCACAAAGTGCCCTACTAGCCCACTTTGCCCCTTCAGACAATTCCAGGCAAACAGCACTGCTGTTCACTTTGCTCACAACTTTGACCAGGAAACTTCTACACCAGGTAGAAATACCTCTGAGTATATTTTGCTGGGGAATACCTCTGAGTAATATTGAGAGATTCACCTCTTGGGATGAAGTGACACCTGTGAAGTAAATCCGTGTTTCTCCCCTCCATTAGGAAAGGGAAAGAGGCTGAAGCAGGCCAAAGAAGAAGCCATTGCTGAGATAGACCACTACCGGCTGCAGAGGGAGAAGGAATTTAGGAATAAGCAAACAAATGTAAGTAAGAAACTTGCATGGGCTTTTGCAGTGTCAATATGCTGACTAGTAAAACAAATTGTTTCAAACAGCATTACCTGGACACTTCACAAACTAACCTGACCACACTGATTGAACCCAGCTGTCACACAGGCATCTCCTGTGACGTGCATATGCTTCATTTTGACTTTTTCACTGGTGTGGAATGCATTTGTACCTGGTACTGTGGATTTTAACACTAAAATTGTCTAGATTCTGTATTTGGTTCACGCTTGCCCTTTTGAAGACATTAACTCCCTCAAGTAAAATGCCTTCAGGTTCTCCTTCAATTCCAGACAGATCTCGATTCTGCCCTGAAACTGGAGGTTGAAATAAGGTGGATGTTTCAGTAATAGTGATGATTTAAAATCCTTCTTTCTATTTCTGTTCCACTTTAGCTTTTTGTCTGCATACAACACTGCACCTTTGATGAACAGAAATCATGCAAGCTTTTCATATCTTCATAGTAAAAGTGGTCTGGATAATATTTTCGTATCTGAATTGCAGTTCATTTTATACATTTATGCCATCTTGCTGTCTTCCTTAGTATTTTCATGAAGATTCACAAACCATTCTCTTTTACTTGGTGACCTCCCTCTTACATTTTTGTTCTTGTGTTGTTTTGTTTTTTTCTGCTTTTTTTTTTTCTTTGCAAAGGCAAGAAAACTACATGTGCAAAAACAGAAAAGAAAAGAAAAGCCAAGGAGGCCAAATGAACACTGCTTTATAAACCTGCTATTTCAGTCACACTTCACATAAAACATTCTCCAGCAGAGATCATAAGCCTTAAGGATATACATACACCGTCTCCAACAAACACTGTCAGCCACCAGACACACCATCACACTGCCAGGCCAGGTGGTGTTGTCTCAGACATACAATATCATATTTTTACTGATACTAAAATAAAGTAAAAATACGCCTACAATTTATTCACCTTTTCAGTCAAAATGAACTTCTTGCTTTAGGTCTGGAATAGCAGAAGAGAAAAAAGCCTTTCTTTGGTGCAAATTCAATTTTTTCATCACAAATAACCAAAGCTGCAAGAAAAGGCCATTGTTTGTCAACTGAGTGCAGTACACAAGCAGGCCAGAGCACATATTGCTCCTCAAACGACAGTATGCTGCTATCTGTACTGATCACTGCAGTCCTCCCTCATGTTCCCTGACCCCATTATGTCGAACATTTATCTACCCCAGACAAATGTCATCATTATTAACCTGCGCCTGGAAGGCAGGCATGAGTTCCAGCTAAGCCAGTGAAGTCTGATACCCACTTCACTTTGCTGGTTCAGGTATTCAGACACAAATACATGTTACTTCTCTTCTTTCTGTGTTGCCATATCCTTACTGGGGTAATTTCTCTCATACCATGAGAAGTTCCACTTCAGTCCAGAACGAACAATGGCAACAAAAAATAATGATTAGTTTGAGGTTAGAGACAGCTAGAAAGATTTTTTTTTAACATATAAAATTTAAACCCAGAGCTCAAGCTGATTTTGATAGTGCTCATAGTGTTTGTATTTGGGGTCCGAGGTCACTGAACTCTGGAGATGTGAACCCTGGCTCTGAATTTGTGGTTTGTGTATGTGTAATGTTTTGCCAACTTTGGAATGACACTAACATAAGACCAGTATAGGCAAGATAAGGGACAGACCTTCAAGGTCAGCAGAAATCACAGACTAAGCAGAACGTTGCCTGTATGCTGACAAGAAAAAGATCTTCAAAATCAGAAGCAGAAAAAAGAATAAATAAATAAATAAAGAAGAGTAAGAATCATCAATCTCAGATTACAGTATTAGCATGGACCAGGAGAGCAAGTTCCCAGTCTACAGAGGATCTTCTTCAAATTAGAATAATCTCCTTGAGGTTTTGCGAAAGTATTTAGTAGCTGGATAACACGCAACCATCTGGGATCTCTAGAAAGTTATTTTGCCCAATGGAAAAAAAATCAACTTCATAAATCCAGTTTAAGCTGTGCAATCTTTCCCACATGAGACCCTTACAACTTGTCGAAAAGCTAAAATAAAATGCCAGCTAAAAATAGTTACTATAGAAAACAATCTTCTTTTCCCAGTGTTTACTATTGTGTCTACATCCTGTATATCTTCCAAATCGTAAAATAGTTTGCATCTGGAGTGCAGACAAACTTCATACCACATTTGCAGGTACAGATAATTGCAAAGGTGATTTGTGCAAAAGGAGATCTTCGTTCAGCTGCTTTTCCTTCTGTCAAGTGCTAAGTTGGGCTGAAATCACATGGAAAATAAAGCTAATGACCCCTCCCTTTGTCTGTGGTCAGCCTCTAGGTACCCCACTACCACCACAGGTTAGTTCAGCTGCTAGTCCATGCCAGAAAACTGTGGCAGCAATAAGAAGAATACGTTATTTATTCCTTTCTTACTTTGTGTGCAGAAACGTCTTCTGCTCTCCTCCGTGGAATTCTCTAGCTGAAAACAAATTTCTCTCTTGCTATCTGAAGGACTTTTCCACAAGGGAAGAATGCAAGGGATGTTGGAGCAGTGGGGGAGGAAGGAACAAAGCCATGGATTTGGAACGTGTGCATCTGTTTATAACATAACCTTGCTAAAATGTTCAGCGAGTCTAGAGTCAATTAAATTCTAAGCGAATGTCCTGATATTAACTGTGCCAGAAGCTGTCTGGTATTTTGCCAGATAAGAAAATGTAACATTAAAAGACCTTGTCTGAGGCCTGTTGAGGGTTATACATCAGTAGCTGCTGAAGACTCTTCAAATACTCTGAAACTCTAATTATACATTTTCAGGAAGGCTTTCCCATGTTTTGCTCCTTAGCGGTGCTCACATTTATTCTCAGTGAGGCCAAATGAAGCACACTAGTGCTAAAACTTAGTTGACTAGTCATTAAAATAGAAAACAAATTAAAATAAATGGTATAAAAGACAAAACATGTACAACGTTGTTCCCACAGTGAGCTAGGAAACTTGCATTTCATGGGGAGATACCCATTGCTAATGAGCATATGAAAGAGTTCCCTTGAATCCTGTTTTTATGTGTACGGTTCAACCTAGATCATACCCTTACTGTTAGAAAACACTGTGACATGTTTGCATTATGTTTATGCTAGATGATAAAGAGAAGTACAATAAACACAGCCATATACAATGCCTTTTTTGCTTAGAGGGCTTCTGCTTTTCAGGTAATGGGCTCCCAAGGTAACCTCTCTGCTAAAATAGAAGAGCAAACAACAGAAACCATCCAAAAACTCACCAGCAGCTACCACAAGAACAAGGAGAGCATGATGAAAAAGCTTTTGAACATGATATACGACATCAACCCTGAAGTCCACCCAAACTTCCGACATGCAGCTTAAGATCAGCTATGTGCCGGAGAAAGATGTTTGTAAAAAGTTGGCTTCTTTCTTGATAACCATAGATATTTCCTCCTTTATTGTGTCTGTATTTGTGAGAGAAAGAACACTAAAGCCAAAAGTGCACAGTTCCAGAAAGGTTTTTGATGTGACAAGAATTATACAGGGTTTCACAAGCATTTGTTGGAATATTGTTTTTTCCTGGTGGTAGCTAAGCCCCTGTCATTTGAACGGGGGCAAGTCAATAACTGCAGAATAAACGATTATTTGACACCAGCAGCTTTTCAGTGGGAGTCTTTCTTTCTTTTTCTCATATAATATGTTCTGTACTAGATGTGTTGTTGCATAAAATCTGTTTATCCAATCTTTAGTGTACTCCTAGTCATGTGAAATAGAACTCCACAAAAATAAGAAATAAAGCATTTCTGTTTTCCTTGTGACACATGGAGCAGCCAGATTATGGAATATATAGGAACTGTCACTTTTGGTCAGAAAGAAGAGGTCAGAACACTGTCAACTGTTTAACCCTAATTTAAAGCAATATATAGCTGACTTGTACAGAATCACGTTCAAAAGCCATACTCCAAGTATCATCCTATTGTTTAAATACATCACAAGCTTTATATGGCTTTTTTAAGGCTGAAAAATGAGAACAGGAGTAATCATGATTTATAACATTGCCTTGGTTCAAGGTGCACTCTAGCATGCCCATCATTATCTATTCAGTTAGACCAAAAGCACAGGAATCCAGTGGCTCAAGCTTCACCACTGCTACACTACCTTAATCCACAAGAAGTTGATGGAATTCAGGTCACTCAGGGCACTTCTGTTACCCAAAGCAACCTCAACCTTCAGTAGTAATTCCCTCCACAATGGCACAGATTTCCCTTGGAATAAATACTTCTGAGGTTAAGAAAATATAATATGATCTGGTTGCTTCCAAGGGGAAGCCTGTTAAATCTGACGGAAGGCTGACGGGAGGCACTGATGAAGGGGGGGGGGGGGGGGGGGGGGGGGGGGGGGCAGGTTAAAGAACCTGCACCATGAACCTCGTTAATGCCTCGTCTTCACTACAGAATTATACTGAATTAGCAAACAAGCTTGAGAAACTGCAATGACTAGCAAACAATAGCCATGATTTTCAGTCCACATAGACACAGACAAATCATTTCAATTTCACAGCAGCTAGTCATAGGCAATCTCCTGTTCCAGAGAGGTTTACACAGCTGACATGCTGTCATGTGTAAAATGACCATAAAGCTGTAGTCAACTTAATGTCAGCAAACATGACTCCTCAAGGCTGTGCCTGATGCTACACAGTCTCAAAGCCCTGATTGTTACTGTCTCCTGTGCTTGATTATATTCTCTGGAGACACAAGGATGTGGAGGAATGGGAAAGAGACTAGAAATCCTATTGACATCAGCTGAAAGGCTCATTTCTTTAGGAGTGCTTTGAATCATGTTGTGATAGGGTTTGATTTACTGAGGGGATGAAGGAACCCCAGTCCCAGGGCCGGCACCCTTCTGCATCGCGCAGTGCAGCTGGGGCTGCCCAGGCACACACGCCTCTGACTTGCGTTGTGGCTGCAGACCCAGCGTAGTGGTCAACTGTGAAGCATATATTTTCTGTGAACTTAAACGAACACTATAAAAAGTGAACATGTTTAAAGGAATAAGCTGAAACACAGCCTGAACTCCATACCAGGGGAGTATTCTCCACACAAAGGGAATACTCAGTATAAGAAAAAAGGCTTAGGTTTGACTTCTCAGCGGTTACTGACAAATACTCAGATTTTGCAAAACTGAAAGAAGTTATTGACTGGGAAACTGATTCAAATTTTGGCTATGACGAACCAAGGACTGAGGAAGAAGAGAGAATTTCTTTGAAAAGTTAAAGTTTGAGGTGTGGAATCAATGACTGTAGTTATCAAGATGCATTATCTTTAACATAATTAGATAGCAGTACTTTCTGCTTTTCTTTATGGTGGAAATCTAAAATGAAAACTCCTCCAGTGGCTAGAAAGCAGGCCCAAGGCCCTACAGTGGTTCTCAGAGGGGACATCACTAGATAGCAAAGAAATGACATTCCTTTGATACCTTCCCCTCTCCCTGCTTTACACAGTTGTACCAGCATTTTGGAAGCAGGAAGAGTTATTTCTTAAACAAATTCTCAGTTGTTTCTTCTTCTCTTCTCAGACACTTAGCAGTCAGTCCAGCAAGGTCCTCTGTTAGCACCCTTCAAGGCGGGCACCGACGTCTCTCAAGCACTCCTTGCAGTGACCACGACTGCTCCACTTGCCCTCTGCGCTACCTCAGCGCCCCTTCTGCCAGTTATCACTTATCTGTGACACCCTCCCTTTCTCTCAGTCTTGCCAAAACCTGTCCTTCGTTGCCAATTGCTTCTTGTGTGAAGCTTCTGTCCTCCTTTCAGGGCTGCTTTTTACCCGTCTGGTCCTAGAGGCCACACGCATTTCTTATTTACATCTCTAAAGCACGCTGTCCCTCGCAGGCAGAACTAGGCCGCGACTGTCGGCCTAGCCACTTACTTCAGCGCCAGCTCTCACACAGCTACACTGCGAGTGCTGCAGTGACCTACCTGCAGCTTGCTACCCCCCGTGTACCCGCGATAAAATTGTTTGATGTTGAGAGAGAAATCTGAGAGCTTTGAGCACTCTGTGCATTTGCTCTTCCTACATTCATTCCTACTTCTGGATGGGGATAGGGTGGTTGTAGTGCCACTTTTAGCTGTGCAGAGGTAAAAGGCCAAGTTAGACTTCGTGTAAGTTGGCAAGATACTTTTTTTTTTTTTGATGAAGAGTGTAAAGTACCAGCTGCATCAATAGGATATTGAGGTGCCAAGAAAATGTCTGCTGAGTTTACAAGTGCGCAAAATATCTTGTATGCAACATTCAAGCATTCAGGATAATGGTAAACAATCGTTCCACTCCAAAGAAAAAGAAAATATAGAAGCAAAGAGATTTAATTTAAGAATGCTCTTAAATGCATTAAAAATAAGCAAACATCCCTACCATCAATACTTTCTCTGTCAGGATGCCAGGAATGCATTTTTCCTGGTACTACTTACTTATCAGTGAAGATGAAAAATCTCAAAATGATCAGAAATGGGATGAGCTTAACTCAACAGCCACAAGCCCAAGCATTTCCTGGAAACTTCTCCCTGTCTCTCAGTTTAGTTGAAAATGCTGTCAGACCACTGTCACTGGGGGCTCTGCCAGCTTCCAGAGCTGTAAGAAAAGTCTCCCAGCAGTAGGGCTACCGGCAGCCTGCAGGAATACATCTCTGGGCAGGCCCATGAGGTTCGTTTTGCGCTCTCCACCAAACAGGGCAACCATCACTATATGCACAAGTGGTGGGGTACAAGAACAACGCATGACCCTCACAGCAACATGCTCTGCAATTAGAATAAGCTCTTCAACATGCTCCTTCTTGGTGCATAAGAAGCCCTACCTGTCTCACCTGTGCTTCAGACCTAGGACAAATAGTCATAATTTTTTGGGTAGCAATGGATCACTAGCTAAGAAGACAGCCTTCTTCATTGAGGAGAGGTGGGAATTGATTATCTTAAGCTTTACATGAGATAAGCGCTGTACTCGCATTTGTATCTAGTCCTGGCCATCAGCAGAGCACTATCTTGTCATGTCACCAAAGCACTGAGGCAGCAGGCAGCTACGATCTGAACCAGGCAAAGATTTTGGGGGTGCCAGCAGCAATTGCAGCCCAATTCTGTCCCAGGAACCCACCACAGGCATGTGTTGATTAAGTAGGAAGCATGAATGCTATGTAATATTATGTGATTCTTTAATATATACAATGCATATACTTCAAAATGATTTTCTCCAGCTCGTCACAGGAAAAGAGGAAATGCCTGCTACAGAATACACCAGTGTCATATATTCCTGCCAAGTTCACAGCCGCCTGTCCCTCACAGATTTGATTATTCCTCATTTTATGGTAGAATAAGGCACTTCAGACTCTGAGTCTTCCCTGAGGAATGTTAACGCTTGTTAGAAGTACATGACCCAACCAGTATTACTACAAAACACTTGGAAAATGTTACATCGGAGGACTATTAATGCACTCCATTGCACTTACAGGACATGACTGCATGTGGAAAATCTGATGACTTGCAAGCCTATTAACTTACTGAGATTCCTCATTGCTTTTATGAAAGATATGCCACAACAGAATTACCTGACCCAGGGTGATTCCTGAAAGTCCCCTTTTGCCCAAAATATTTGATTTATTTACAAGCACATCATATTCCAAACTGCTACCAAATTTCCATACCGCTTTTGGAAACACAGAAATTTTGAGTAGAGCTGTGCTCCAAAGGAAACTAGTTTGGTTAAAATTAAATGTCATGCCAGAAAACTGATCTCAATAGTTAGCATTAAATAAACTCTGATTAAAAAAAAATAAAATACAGTATTTAGAATTCAATTCATTTTTAACAAACCAAATAACACTAGTATAAAACAAATCAGCAAGGTTGTCTAATTTGTATAGCCTGCTCTTTACAGTCTACATAAATATTTATTTTACAATCCTATGGCACTGATTGTAGGAAATAGATTGATACATAAAAAACAGAAGCAGTTATATAAGATAAGTATAGCTGAACTATGCACGTGTCACCTTGGTAAATAGATTCAGCATTTTGTGGCAGTTTTCTTTCCATTCACACTTACCTGAGAGAAACTAAAAAATACCTGTGCAATCCCAGGGATGATAGCAGGATAATTCATACTCATGCTTAAAATTAAGCCAAGATGACATGTGGTGGCAGCTCAGGGACAAGAGCAGAAGCAAGACCTCTCAGCAAGGAGAGGCTGCCAGGGCACCACAGGGCTGGAAGTTGCTCCTACCACGAGCCCTGGCCCATGGCCCCTTCCTCTGCTCCTGGTCCTGGCCATGGCACCATGGCTCTCCCATCCCAGGATCGTGCACCGTGACCCTGCAGTCACTGCAGGAGCTGCCTTATACCCACTTCATACCCCTGCATGAGGGAGATGTATTTTGCCTCCTCCTAGTGGTTTCCCAGCAGTTAGCAGCAGTAAAGAATGTTTAATAAATGAAATAGTTGCCTTACATCAGATTAACACTTCTTAAACAACATATCTTCTAACATCAGTTTCAAGGAGAAAAAATAGCAGAGCTTCCTATTAACACTTAACTGCTCTGTCTGCATGGGCAATGGAAAATGTTTCTTGCAGCACAGGCTGCCAAACCTATTCAGCTTATTTCCCTGAATGGGTTTTCCATTCAGCTCTAGAGTAAGTAAATTATCATTCAGCACTTTTCTCTTTTCAAACAATTTTTATTCCACATCTTTTGTTGAACATCCTTTGGAGTTGCCCGCAAACATGACATTAATACAACAATTTACTCCAAGAGAAATAGTTTGCAGAACCTTCACGTTTTGTGAAGTACTCCAGTCCAAACTACCAACACAATGTTTATTTACAGATACATATGTATCTACTCACAAATATGTCCTATACATATCCATTGTATTTTTAAAAGTTATTTTACATTTTAAAAAGCAATATTCATTTTCCAGTTTCAATATTTGATCATAATTATTTATCTGCCATGAAAAAACCAACCAAACAAAACCTACTTTCCTGCCTGTGTCAAATTCAAGCTTGGATAATTCACCAGTTTCAATTTAAACAGTGCTAGTAATAGCTCATATTCACCACCTTGGTTTGTGGATCTGACCTAAGAGAACGCTTTCCAAAGCAATTGCAGGTTTCCTGGCAATACTCCTTCCAAACTTTTGGATACATAGAACTGTTGTGAGAAAATCAGCTTAGACTTGATTGCCAACTACTGTGAATCAGCGCAAGTCAGATTATGCCAAGGGAGCAGCAATCGACCCAATTTTGTGATAATTTCTGAGCTCTGCATCAGCATATACCTCAGGCACTTCCTAGTCTCTGTTGTTCCGTAACGTCCCTGCACTTCTACTGCTCCTTTGATACTATTTCTCATCTCAGAACCACCTCAGCAAGAAAAACACCTTATGACAGAGAGAGTTGCTAGACTAACAAGAATCAAGACAACATCCATAGTCACCATTTTCATCGGGCTTGTGTGCAGTCATTTTGACTCCTGAAACAGCACACTGTCAACAAAACTGGCAATAGAGTACAACAGAGAATAAAACAGAATTTCAAAGCCGGAGTGTGTCTCAATAAAACTGGCATTTGCCAAGAAAACTTTCCATGATTTTTTTTCCAATCAGCTCTAGCTTTAAATTATGATGCTATATTATGTTCAAATGAGAACAACTTTAGGAAGCAGAAGTTATTCTAAAACACTCCCCAGGATACTGGCTGTTTCAACATAACAAATTGATATGACCATGGTCAATGTGACATGAAAACTTGTAGCAGAAATTCAATAATTCCATAGTATAACATGGTGCTTTAAAAATGTGACTCGCTTCTTTGAGATGCGACTTGCTCAAGCACTAAGACCAATATTTATACTCTTTGGTGGCTAAGAAAGATGTCATTCTGGAGAAAATATGTTCTACATAGAAACATGTGGACTTGTCAGCAAACACTGAATGCAGTCATATATACTAATATGTTATTAATTACTTTGTAGATAGTAAAAATGAGTCCCTGATATGCTTCAAAGTGAAAATATCTTTCCTTTCCTTGAAATGGTGAGTAACACTCGTATCCTACACACAAGCACACACTACAGCTTTCCCCAAAATCTTGTGTAGCTTTTAAATTAAACTAGAGACTCATTCTCTAATATCAGCTGGAAAAGGATGAGATTAGACGTGCTCTAGTCAAGGCAGCATGTAATTAAAATTCAAAGCATTAGCAAAAACTGTACTATGCTGTTTATAGTTGAGATGCAGGCATAAAGTTTAATGAGCCTCTTTGTTTTCTCACCCCCCTGCGACTTGTTCCAGCTCTTAACTATTCCTATGCCTTGTAAAGTTCAGGTCCATGAGAGGTGAGGATCAGTTTGAAGGTGCATGTAACATAACAAGCGTGTCTGAGTTTATGTTACAACGCCTTGCTTCCGCTTTGCTGCTCTTGTGAGGCTGGAGTCTTGCAGAGTACTAACAGCAACAAAGTTCAGAAGTCAACCAATAAATTGGCACTGAAGCAGTTACAAATGTTTGCACAGCAAAAACATTAGTAGTACATACACAAGCATTTGCTGACCTTACAGGCTACTGCTGGAGTTCTGACTTCAGCATGTCTATGAAAGAGCTGGGAATTGAAAAAGCATCTTAACAGAGACCTAGCAACTAAAGGAAGCACACTCCAATGGCATGGGCTGGTAACGGGTCCAGTTCTTGACTTAAAACCTCAGGCTAATGTGCCAGATAAATCGCTAGAGATGCGATATCCAGATCCTCTGCGCTGCAGTGGCTTTCACCAACCACTGCAGTGCTCTGTATTTTTTGTGGATTTTTTCTAATACATTCATGAGGCAGAGAAGGCCTGTTATCCAACAATCACACAGAGGTGCTGCCATGCCTGAAGGGCATGAAATCATCTCTCCGTAACCCTTGATACTAAGTTCGTCTGCCTTTCACGGGATCACTGCTGAACGTACATGTACCTACCACACCAGGGAAATATAGATGCCAAAGCAATATCACCAATAAACTTATAATCATCTTATTCTATTTAACTTCATGCTGAAAGGCTGGAAATATTAACTGACATCACATTGATCTGGAAAAGATATATAATTGATGTATGTTTTCATTAATTTTGGTTTTATATTCATGTTTCCCTACACAAATTTGTCCAGTAACAGAATATAACATGGTAATTGTATTAATTATTTGACAATATCTACAAAACTATTCCATTGTTCAGGCGGAAATCTGATCTGCGGTGTTCCTGTCTGGTACAGATTAATGTTATTTTTTATTAATTTAAGTTTCAAATTATTTTTCCAAAGGAGGAGGGGGATTAGAAAATTACTTTCCTCTTCATCTCATTTTTTCTTCACTATTCTTTTTTTCTACCTGGCACAGACACAGATCCTTCTAAGCTATTTTCCTTTTATCTCCTCATCTTCCCTTTTGGTCTTTTTTGCTCTTAGCCACTCATCCCTTTTTCATTTCCATCTCCTCCTGGTGCCCACTCCTGTTCTCTTACTGATGAAAGAAATATTTTTGGTTTCAGCCATCTTACAAACACACACAACTTCTCAAATATCGCTCTGCCTGCCTCCAATTAACCACTTCATCCTTCTTTTATCACTGCAGAGGATCTCGGTAAGCTTATTCACTGCTTTCCATTCATTTCCTTCAATGCATTCTGGAAACCCTTCAACCTATATTCACTCTTTGCCTTCCACTTCTGTCATTCTAATCCCCACTAGCACCCTCATCCTCCAACCTCATCAGTGTCAGCACAGTCACTATATGTTATTATTACTATTATTACTATTTCCCTGGGTCTCTCTCTGCTTCTCTACCTGTTCCTACCTCATTCTTCCAGTAATCCCCAAGCCTCTTGCAGTGTTCAGTATGGACAGATCCCAGGACCCCCACTCCTGATTTCCTCTCCTCCTGTATATCATCCCAGGGTACTGCATATGGAAAAGGAAAACAGATTCACAGTGATCTCGGATCTATACTGCACCTCAGCATTACCTCCCTACATCAGCTTAGATCCCCCCTGCCCAAACAAAACTTCACTCTGTGCCTCAGACTCATCCTTGCTCCGGCTCACGCTCAGTGTAGCTAAAACAAAGCTCTCCTCTGCATCCCTTCCCAACTCCACGCTTGGCCACCCCTTGCTAACAGCCATGTGGCTTCTCATTCCTCCCTGCTTCTTGCACTCATTTAGCCTGGGCATGTCTGCAAGTCCCGATGCTCAAGTAGTCTTTAAACCAGGTGCTTCCTCTACATAATTAGAAGAATTGTCCTGTGTTGCTCCTCAATCACAGCAGCAACCTCTTTTTTTTTGTAGCCACTAATGCCATTGTGAAGAATGAAAAAAATGAAAATGTAAAATCCCCCAAACTTTCCTGGTCTCTTACGTTCATCCAGCCAACATTTTCTCTCACATCAATCTGCTTTTCTTTGCTTCTAAGGTGCATCCTAATTTATTCCCACCATAGCCTCCATAATTTATGAATAAAGCTTCCATTACCCTCTAATTAGTTTTCCAAACCAGCATGTTCATGCTTTCTCCTAGACCACTCCTTTCTCTTACTGGAATTCTTTACACCACATTGCTTTGTTTTACTCTGAAAAAGCTTTATTTTGCCACAAATCCTAACAAAAGAACATGGCAACCATAAAACAAATTGTGTTATGAGACTACTGACTATCATATTACCCAATAACATCACAATAATTTGTTTTTGTCTCATATCCCCATTTATCTGCTGTCACACTGCGCTACAGCTGGCAAAGTCCTGCTGATGGGAGCCGTCATCTCCTCCAACCTCAGCCCCGAGTCCCACCCTCAGTGCCATCCTGGCCCAGACCCCGGTGCCCAGGAGTTACCAGGCACAAAGCATTACCATTACACAGCTCCTGGTGCTGTTGTGCCAAGCTCTAGACAAACTGAAGAACAGTTATCCCTGCCTTGAGCTGTTTTTCAAGTGTGGTTTACGTTTGGGTGCCGAGGAATACATTTAGAGCATTAGCCACTGCTACAAGTGTGAAGCCGACTTTCCTGAAGTATCATGCAGCCATTGTTTACAACCTGTTTTTGGGAACACAGCTGTAACACATTGCTTGCAGCTTGAACAAAGCCTTTGCTAAACCCAAGTGAGGCTGCAAAGGCCGAACCATTGCATTAGCCTTTCCACATCTAGAAGCAGTAGGTAGTTCTGCCCTGTCTCTATTAGGTTTGATTGAAAGAATATTCCTTGTGTTTATCCCTGCAGTGGGATTAAAAAGGCATACTGGAAGTGGAAAAAAAAATGCATTGTATTTACTGAGAGACTTTAACTTAACAGATCTGACCTAGATTAAAAATTACACCCCTCCGATTTCCAAGCCTTCTTCATGCAAACGCTGGCTGTCCATTTACAGCATCACCTGAGCCAGTTCTGGACTTGGAGCCAGCTCCCCACCACCTGCCACTAACAGGCTGTGCAAAGCTGAATCTGATTGCTCAAGGAGAGGTGGAATCCATCTAAATTATTTCTTAACTACCCCGTCATGCCTAATTATAGCATGTCCATCTCTAAGCATGCCACTGTACTGCTGGTGGACGGACTATAACCTACGACATATAAAGAAGGGAAGGGACTGCTTTGCCACTACTGCTGGCTAATCTTAATAAAATAACAATGTCTATAAATAATTAGATGTTGGAAATAATGGGTACTGCTCTAGTTCTGCCCTCATCTTTCTATATTTGACTCAGTATTTCAAGAGAGTGATCCAATGGCCTCCAGTTCTGACCTTTATCAAGTATTCCCAAGTTCTGCAGCTCAGCTTTTCTAATCTTAGCTTGACTTCTCCTCGGTGAGCCCCCCCTTACAGACTTCCCAATTACCTCAATATTCACAGTATTCCCTAAAGCGCCGCTACATGGAACACTATTATCTCTTATCTATTTTATCTATTAACCTTAGGAACATTGGCAAGCTATTACAGGCAATCACTGTGCTTGGAGAAAGAGGACAGAAAAGAGGCTGTGCTTTAAAGATGTGTGTGGAAATTGTTTGCCATTTAGGCTACATTTTGCATTTTCTTCTGAGGGAAAAAGAATGAGATATTTTATAAGCAAGGCCAATATATCTCAATTAGGTATCTCAGCTGCTCTGCATTCAGTGAATTACTCAATTTTATTTATTTATTTATTTATTTTTGTAAAGCTGTTTCTACTCGCTTGTATTTTTCCCCACACAGTTTCTGTTGCTCACTTATCTGAGAGTCCTTCATAAGGCAAGAGCCACCCGGGGATAAAAATGTGCTAGATCTCTACCTCTAGCCCCATACCCTGTTTCCCAGGTTGACTGCCAGGTTCTCAGTTTGGTGATGCTGAGCATCTGCTTGGGGACGGGAAGCAGACTCCTGAAGAGCAGGATTCTTCGGGAGAAATAGACAGTTTGGGATAGAAGGAGCAGTCAGTGCAGAAGAGACAATGATAGCATGAGACAGCTGCTAAAGCTGAAGAAAAAGTCTGCTGGAATAGAGATCATCCCTGTTCATAACCCATCAGCAGAACCAGTGAATTATTTACTGAATAATTTACTTATTTTCTTCTCAGAAATGTTTGGAGCTTTTTGAAAACTGAAATTCAGAAATATCCTCTGCAAAGACAGATGAGATCAGTTTTTTCCCTCTCACCAATGATTTCTGTGTTTTAATTGCAGAATTAACCAAGCAATCAGATTGTATAACAATGCTGATTTCAGAAAGAGGGGGAAATAATTGTTATATTTCATAGACAAACTCAAAACATAAAATTTTAATCTTTTGTTGTTGTTTTTACTCCTACTTTTTAAGCAAGAAAAAAAAGTGCAGTTTTCCAGTTTTTCAAAATGCTCCAAAGGCATTTGAAAACTATTTCTCATTTTGAGTAGCGGAGGAGTAAAAACACCTCTGAGCATGGGGAGAAAGAGGAATCCTTGGGGTTCTGCTTTACATCTTGGGTGAAATTTCAAAAGTACCATTATTGTTCAGCCTCCTTCAGAAAGGGCCACATAGCCCCGAAGCACTTAGTGTGATTTAGAAGTGGTGAGATCTTCCAGGGAAAAAATAAATAAATAAAATCCCAGATATTTGTTGCTTTTCAAGTTTTACAGCTGTTGTTTAATCACATAGTTAAATTTTCTTTTAAAATGAAGAACATAGTAAATACTATTCCTGACTGGAACTCAGAGCTACTTCCATCTCTAAGCAGTAGATGGCACCATGAATTCATCATAGAGCATGGAGGCCTAAAAGAAGTAAAAATTCATCCTCCCCAAAAAGCACACACCCAACTTGACACATATAAATCAGGAATTAAATTCAGAGGGTACAACCTTCTGCCCATGCCGCCCCTCCAAATAACGTTTGCTATGGAACACACCGTGTTATGCACTGAAACAGCAGCTACACCTAAAATGGTCCCCCCTTGCCCTGTTTTGATCTAGATTGTCTCATGACTTCCTGCGAAATTAAGAACAAAACAGATAACCTTTTCTTCTGAACTCCCCTAGCTCTGAACAGTGGCATCACCAGAGAAGGGCTTCCCCTGGCTGAGTCAAGAGCACCCACCTGCAAGCACAGAGGAGAAGCTGGCAGGCAGGGCTGCAGATCTGGCCCCAGAGACTGACTCGGGGTTGGGAAAGCCTCACCTGGGGCTTCTGCTCCATGGACAAAGCCCGTTAGCTCAGACACTGCAGTGTTTGTGCAAATGCATAGAAGGGGGTTTGAGAGGACATCCAGCTAACCACAGGTTGTTGGCATCTCTAAGGTCGAGTACAGAGTGCTGAAGAGTTTATGAGACACTTTTTCCATCACCCAAACTGCAAGACTTCTACCTGGGATCCAAAAGCTTGTAGAGACAGCCTCATCCTCACCGTTCAGCAATGCCCTACATCCCTGGGGAGCACAGCGCAAGGCCAGCAGCTCATGGAGGCAGCCCACGCTGCTGAAGCACCTGCTTTCCAGGATGCAAGCTCCGCTCAAAGGAGCAGCTCAGCCTGACGGGTGTTCACTCTGCTCCTGGCCTGGCCATGCTTACCCTCACCAGTGCTGTACGACAACTGGTTTGCCACTGGCACCCACCTGGCACCTCCCCATGCCCACCCCGCTGCCACGGGGCTTTGCTGGCGGACTCCCTGTGTGGAGAGGCGTGCTCCTGCAGGCACCAAGCGATGTGCAAGATGTGCTCAGCCCCAGCAAAAATCTGCTGCCTCTAACGTGGGCTCTCCGTGCTCAAACATGAGAACAGTGAGAGTGAAAATCCTGTCTGTCCATCTGTTACTTAAGGGTTTCTTTCTTTTGCTGCGCGTTAGAATTTCAACCCAAATCTTCTTCAGCAGCACAAATCACACCAGTGACATTTATAGGTTAAGTAACTAGTATGCTGCTGACATCATCTATGCACACACTAACAGGCACCAATAGATTTAATGCTATGGACCTCAAGCTCCATTTATCCAACCCTCAGTGAGCAGTAATTAAAACCTGCAGTAACAGAAGCATCGCTGTGAGAAGCAATAGCTCTACCAGGCAAAGCACAGAAATTCTGCCAACAGAAGAGAGTTCAATCAACAGTCCCAACCATGACACAGAAGTGAAACCTCTGATGTATCAACTCAGGGAAGAAAGTAGCACCACAGGAAAAAGAGTGGCCTACCTCGCAGAGCATAGAGTCGTCTGGTCTCATGGCCACGGAGCAGGAGCTGTACATTGCGGCCACCTCAGGCTCTGCACGCCTGGCTGTTCCAAAGCGGTTTCTCTTCCAGGCCACTCCTTACTGCTTTCCCAGACTGCCTAGCAGACACAGCTCAGGAACTACCAGCACCATCGGCAGCAACACCACTGATTGAGCACGAGCAATACCAGCTTGGGTTTTGCCTCCAGTCAGTGCTCTGTAACGGCAGCACAAGGGCCTCGCTTGTTGAGCAAGGAGGGCTTTATGTCGCCTCTCCCTGGAGCAAGGTGCGAGTGGGCCTGACTGAGATGGCAGCAAATGCACTGTCAGAAGCCATATTCTCAGGAGAAAGACAGAGCGGTGGAAATTAAGTGACAGCACAGAATCAAGGAATCGACTCGCCCCTGAGGCTGGGATATTCCAGGCTTCCCTGTGACACCTGCTAAAGGCACGCAGGAGGGCCTGAAGCCAGTGCCTGCAGAGACCCGGCTGCCTGCACCATGTACTGAGGGAAAACCAGTGGAAACCTGCTGCAGCTCTCCTGGAGGCCAGGGACCAGAGCCAGGCACTGGCTGCATGCTCCTGTTTGAGGCCTGGGCCGAAAAAAAAACAACAGCACCTTGTAGGAGTACCTGGGGCCTGGCCACCCTTTCCTTGGGACGCTCCTCCAGCTTACACAGACTGATAAAATGTCTTTTTTGGCTGGGAAGGTGGTAACGAGAGATTTAGGATTTTCACCTGAGAGACGCAGACACAGCCCCAGCCCAAGCACCAGCAGCGTCACATTCTCCACAGGCACAGACAGAGCTTGGCCAAGGAAAACCGAGCAGGTGCCTTCAGCCCATGCAGGCCCGGCCGCTGCCTGCCTGCCTGGCCGGTGTGGGGGAATCTCTGCTCAGAGCCCTGGCCTGCCTCGGGCAGAAAATTGAAACCTCGGGGTTGTCTTTCCCAGATTTGTGCTGGAAATGCTCTTGCAGGGGTAATCAGTCGCACTTCAGTCTTGGTAAATAAGCCCAAAATCCAACTACAGCAACTTCTTGCTTCATTACAGTGAGAAAGGAATACTTCTGGGGAGCAATGTTTCAGTCTGCCTGTAGACTGTGGAAGGCCCTTGTTACTTTTGATGCAGTAACACATGGGGATGTGGATACCTTCTGGTACAATAAATCCGTCCTCCTGTTTCTCCTCTTTAATCTAAATAAATAAAGAAAAAACAAACAAACAAAAAACCATCAGGGCAGGACAGGTTGCAAGCAGTTAACACGGTCCTGTTGTGTGTCCCACAGCCAGGCCCCTGAGCTCTCCCCGAGGTTCCTCTGTACCACCAAGGCTCTCCGTGGATATAAGGTTGTGCCCATACAGCAGCCAGACACTGGCTTATGTTTGCAAGTTCGCAAGGATTGTGGAGCCTTAAATAAAAGCTGAGCCCTCAAACACCCACCATTACTAGAAATAATTCTGCTTTGATGCCAAAGCGTCCACAGGTCATTTGCAATGTCTTCACTAAGCCAGTCTCCCGTGCCTGCTTAAACCAGCAAAGTTATGAAGTGAGAACAACCACCTTCTTGATGTCTGAAATACAGCAACCTGCAACTGCTGCTCGGCTCAAACTAACAAAAACAGGGGTTGACATTACACAATTCAATGGCAAGGAGGAAGTGGCCAGCACTAATAACAACAAGTTTAGGTAATTCATTCACATTTTTTAGCAAGATGGAATTGCTTCCCTACAGACTTTCCTCCTCGTTAGGAAGGCTTTTCTATGCATTTTTCTCCCAGCTTCAAGTCAGATAAAATCTTTTTAAAGTTAGCTGTTTAAAAGTAGAAAACTATTGTCTTTGTCATGGCTTAGGAAAATTAACATTATTTGTGCCACTGTGTATTAGTAGTACATTGTTAGCAATTTCATTTAGCCAGAAAATTAATGGTTAAGCTAGCAACCAAAATGTATCCTTAAAATGCTATGTGGCTCTGCAAGGCTGCTTCTTCCAACAGGGGAACCATGTGGCTGCCACCATCCTTCTGCCACCCCTACCACCCCATGCCCCTTTCACATGACGGGCCTTTAGCACCAGTCTCTAGTTTTCAGAAGTGCTGCTATTTCTAATTTTATGTGCACCTGCAGCTGGTTACTGTTTAGACAGCTTCTCTACTATTACAGAGTAGCCATGACTGATCTTAAGCCTGAAGCAGTATTGCCACTAGGAGAACTGCTGTTCCACTCTTCTAAGGGGATCTAAGTAATTCAGAGAGAATTTTCCTTAACAAATGTAAACATGGTATGTGTGAATTTTCATTAATATTTCCCATGAAGAAAGCAAGGTCAAACTATTCAGATATTTATTGCAATTTAGCAATTATCTGTAGAAATAAGTAACATGGCTCTTAGACCAAACACACACCTTTCCAATTCACTCACACTTAAAATGATGTTCTTTCTTTATGAAGTTTTCTCTCAAAAGCTTACTTACATATTTTTATTTGTAGCTCAAGTCTGAAAAGGTTTACCATAAGTTCTCCATCTCGCATTTCCTGCTCCCGAAATGCACAGTCCCTCCAGTGCCTTTCTCAGCTCACACTCCCCATTGTCAATGCAGCAGCACTTGCCTTACTGGACACCATAAAGCACAGGGGGGAAAGAAGCCACCTGGCAGCAGATCCAGACACAGGTGTATCCCACCACCCACAGAAGAAGATGGAAACAAATTTGCATCCATCTACTGATACAATAGAAATAATCTTTTCCAAAATTTGACTGGGCTGTAGAGCAGCCAGAGGCTTGAAGCGCGCTCACACAACCCTACGAGCTATACCACAGGTGAGTACCGGAGCCTGCTGAATTCAGCCTGAAAGACACGGATGTTTTCAAACTGTGCAACCACGGAGTTGCAGATAAGCTTCTGTCCAAATTCTGCATTTCCTTGCAAAGAAGCATCAAACTCTTCAAATGCAACATTGTGCTAATGTCAGTACTACCCTAGAAAATATGTAGCTGTGGAACAGCAATTTTAATTCAAAACTCAAAAGCTGAAAATATTATATGGACAAAATGAATGTTATCAAATGTTCCACATTAAGCATCTCAGACCCTTAATGGCTTTGTGTTGTTTTTGTTTTTCCTCAGTGGGGGTCCTTTTATAGTTTTTGTAGCATTTTATTTACAGGAAGGTTGAAGACTGTATGCCAATATATGCACATGCACCATATTTCTTTAAATTTGTTCCAGGAAATGCCATACTCATGAATTGCTTTATAATGGAATCCTTTGGACTGGAGCAATTCATAAGATCTCCAGAACAAAACAGCTTTTTCAGCAGGTACACTTAATCAGGAAGTGAGTACATACCCACATTACCATCCCCTAAGGGTTTCTCATGCTCAGCAAGAGTACGGCCAGTTTGTTGTTTTGCTCAGAAAGCTGTCACAGGACAGACGTCCTCATTAGAGCTCCATTTTCATGTTCTCTGGAGTTTAGAGCAGAAGCCTTGCCATCTCCCCTCCGAGACCTTTACTGGTTGTACCCCAGGACAGGTTTGAAGGAAAACTCTCAGCCCTACAGTCCAAAAAGTTCACAGTGTAAGAAGCAATTCACACTAAGGATAAACTGTGAAATGCATTCTTATAAGTGTTTTATTATCATTTTCTATTTCAGCCTTGTGCAGGAGGTAGACATCTTTCTTTTGACACAAAGCCCCTTGTCCCACTACCAGTGTGAGAGCTCCAGGGACAAAACTGCAAATTGGTTTCCAAGTCTACATTCTTAAGAATGGTTTAATAATATGAAGATGAAAGATTATATTTAAAACAAACAGCTAAATTTTTCAGTATTAAATGTGATGCAGCAAGATCTGCTCTAATAGCACAGAAGGAAGAACAAAATGCAAATATCCAAGCAAAGAGAAGCTGCACGTGGTCCAACGCCCACTGAAGTCATGGGTTTCTTCCTGCTGACTTCAGCAGGGGATGAGGCTGTAGGGGAGCTCCTGGGAGACAGAAAAGCAGGAGGCTGGGGCTGGTCGTCTCCCCCAGCACATTGTGTACAGCATCACATGCTGCAGTGGGCAGTGCACGAGGTCAGCTGCACCCTTGCTGAAGCACACAACGCCCAGCACTCCATGATAAACTCTAGCTGCCTGACATGTCCAGCAAGACTACCCATCAGGGTGCATTCACCCAACACCATGGGTACATGTATAGCATGAGGCCCCCAAAAAGCAGCCATTAAGGGATGCAGCCATCCTAAATTTTGCACTTTCTTCTCTCTGCTGGAGCAGACTAAGAGCAGGATGACAGGTTATATCAGGCTGGCACGGAAGGCAATACCCCTCCAAATGTGGAGGCTCACACCACTCCAGAGCTGCCAGGTGTTGGCAGGATGCAGCACAGACAGCTGGGCTGCCCCGCCAGGGTGTACCTGTGTGGTACAGCTGCACACCGCAGCTAACTGTGGCCCATACAGACGTGCCAATCCAGAGCATCTCAAACCGTTTCTAACTCCACTGACAGGAGAATATAAACATGCTCACAACATACATAAGCAAACCTAATTCATTTACGGTTAGCAGAGAAAGGTTTTTTTCAGTGTGTTTATTAAGCTATTTTTGAGCAGTATGGTTTCTTACTGTTCACTTGAAGAAGTGGAAGGACTTCATGGCTCTTTTGCCATAGAAGTAAGACAAACATTATCAGGTGACGACACAGCTCAGCTGCATGGGAGAACAGAGCAGCACTAATTTACCTGAGCAAAGGAGCCAGCCTCAAGAGTCTTCTGTACTTTCAAATTGAAACGGACACACTGCAACCCTTACTCTAAAAGTGGGCAGGTCTGGTATAAAAAAATACTGAAAACCACTACTGGTTCACAGCCAGCTGTGCCTTTATACTAACTTTTCTTGTAGAGCATATCGTACACATTGTTATGGCTCAATTCAATTAAACACTACACCCAACCATACCCAATGCATACCCAGTGTATGAAATTGAGCCACGTGCTGCTTTGAGTGTGTCCACATGTCCCATAGCACCACAAACCCAAATCTAAGTGTCATCAACATGGGGCAAATCAGTGCTCTGAGAGGTATATTCTTGCAGGGAAATCCATACTGCTCTACTTGTCTGTGGGCTATAGGGGACATTTAATGATGCAGTTTTACAGATGTAACTGAGCACTAAGCCTCTGCAGTCACACTGATGCAACTCCCTACTACCAAATTAGGCATTTGCTGTTCAGTTTAAATAGCTTTAAATGCAGTATCATTATTACACTGGCATAATCATAACAGGAGATAGCCCTTTGTGAACAACTTTTAAGAAGTGAAAGGGTTTTCTGCCCTGGAAAAGAGTAGGCAGATAAAAATAACCTTTCATTTGATGTTTTTACTTGCTTCTCTGTTAGCAGGCTGTGTGTCAGACAGCATGGGCTAACAAAAGGGGCGCAGGCTCGAGACAACCAGCATCTCATCCCCGGTTTTCACATACTAAGTGAAACCAGGTAAGTCACGTCGTCTTCCCTTTGAGTTTGTTGGTAACACCAGTACTTTTTCTGGCAAGAGAGGAGACATGCCAGTTTAATACAGTCATTGTCTAATTTCCTCAACTCTGATAATTTTTTTTCTTGATGCTGCCCAAAATAAAACTTCTGTTATTCCAGTATTATACACTGCCATGCTCCCCGCACAAATAGGGCTCCTTTTGCCCAGCATATCTGATCCTGACATTTGCAATAGGTTTGCATATTCGGGAAAAACAACCCAAACTGAGCTCTTCTGGGTGAATCTAACTGGTGTAATTCTCCAGAGAGAAGTGAAGAAGAACAAAGACACATTTGAATAAACTTCCTCTGAAGCCACAGAGGAAGGAGCAGTTCTATCTTTTGGCACGACATGTTACTTTCAGTGCTGCAGAGATACACTACAGTGGCAGGACACCTCAGCTGTCCTAAAATAGATCGTGGAACAGCGTCTCACTCTGCTAGGTGAACAGGATATACAGTAAGCCCACTGTCTGGTTTAAACATCCTTCAGATGTATTTGCTGATAGTTTAGCGTTGTCCCAAAAGCCCTGCTGTGTATTTAAAACACTCACCACTACCCAAGAGCTGTGCTGATGCTCTGGAGTATGGCGGGCTGCTGCAGAAACCTCTGCCCCACAGAGCACCTCCGAGGCAGGCGCAGGGCCGTGGGCACCTACACGCCTCTGGAGGCCCTGACACAGAATCTGCCACAGCTCCCTGTTCCTGGTAAACATCCTTCCTATGTGGTCTCCGTAGGCACCTGCCTGAGGTGCTTCTCCTCCTGCATGCTCCCAAGGACAATACCTGGACAGCAGAATTGACTCCAGGCTTCCTGTGGGGTAGCTAAGTCACAGTGCCTTTTCCTGAGGTTGATCTTTGCTTGCTTAACAGACAGGCGGGAACTGGGGACGATCTTCCTTATCTTCAGGTGCCTGCCAGCATGTGGGGATGTGGGCAGTGCTGCCTGCCCACAGCGAGAAGCAGCAAAGCCATGTCTCTGCCATGCCGAGAGCTCCTTGCCACACAGCAATGGCCCCGCTGGGAGCACGACCACCCTGCGCCCGCCGCTCCAGGCCTGAGGCCTGCATGACGCCCCACGCTGACTGCACACCAGGGTTTCACACAGGTCCTGGTGCGCACAAACCACTTCAAAAACAGAGTCCACAAGCAACACAGAGGCTAAGCAGATAACAGCTTGACATAAATGAGAGAAAGACGGTACCCCTTCAAACCCAACCTGCAAATAAGTGAAAAAAGCCAGTGCTCCCAAGGCAACAGTGTGAGATAATTCAGTTTAAAAGCTGGCAACATGCCATAAATCTCCTGAGCACACCTTGGGACATGATTTTTTTTTTTTTTCCTCCTGGTATTTTTGAATAACAGAAAGAGTAAATCATATAAAAAGAGAGTGTGGGTCCTCCTCCACCTAACCAGTACAGGCCATGGTCAGGAGGCCAGAAGGGATGACGCGTCCTGCAAAAGGCCAGTGAGAACAGCACCACCACGCACACCGCTGACACATGCGGACATGGAGACAGGAGAGGATGAAGTGACGTGAACATGCGATAGCACAGTTCCCTAAGTCAGCTTTAGCAGATATAACATGGTCTTACCTTAACTTTTAACTGCCCTCACGGTCCCTCAGGAGCACGAAGCAATGGATCTTTTTTTTTTTTTTTTCTACTAACATGGACAACTTCCATCCATACTGCTCTTCACAAAGCACTAAGAACAAAGAAAACTGGCAATGTCTCACACAGAACAGTTTGGGTTAATTAAACACTTAAATGGAGATGTACAACGATACTGCTCGTATGCTACCCATCTAACAGTCTTGCACACTGCAAAGTCTGCCTGAAATCCTGAATTCACTGGAATTTTGAGCCAGAACTGTATCCATCAAGAACAGGTGGAGCATTACACTTAAGAGAAAATGGATTTCTACTTTAGTTCATCAGTAAAGCTAACAGTCGTAGTGCTTTCTGCGTTATCATACATTCATGCTTTAACACGAGAAGTCATCAGTATCCTGAAATGCTTAAGTTAGCATCTCTCTCAGATATTCACAGCTTAATAAAGTATAGCGACACGCTGCAACTATTCAGTTTGCGTAATCAAATGAGCGACTCATGATCTTGCAGGTGCTAAAAGTGCACACACTTGTCTGATAAACAGAAAAGTCCATATTTCATTTGTTACCTGATCCATAGGTTTTAAAATCAGCATTCATTATTCTCAAAATATCTCAATACATGACTCGAGTCTGTCACACAGTAATCTAAGGACTGAGGTAACTGTTTGACTTCATACCTAAGAAAGTGAAAGAGATTATTCATATTTACTAAGCTAAATAAATATGCAGTTCTTTGAAGACATGGAAAACAAATTGAGACATGAAACCGCACAATGGGAAAAAGAGATTGCACAAAGAGATGACAAAGCCACATTAGATCAGCATGACATGGCTACCTCGCTGTTGGGGTGTCTGCTTGTGCTACTTTTCTCAAAACGTACTACATCTTTAGGAGATGCTAAATATTTACCTTCAGAGAAAAATCAAGCCCATCTGAAGGTGCCAGACAAGAAGCCTGCCCTTGCAATATAAGGCTCAGGTTTCTCTGCTGTGCCAAGAGACATTCTGCCTCACCTCAGCAAACCTGTAAAATACTACGATGGGAAGTGTATTATTCCAGGGCACTTGGATATCACAGCATGGGATGTCAGATAAATACCTGGAAAAGAGTCGTCATCTGCAGTGTGAAGACTATTTTCCTTTAGGGTTTTTCTGCAGCTTGTTTTAAATTTGCTGCTTTCTCATTTTTTAATCTCCTGCTTAGAAACTCAGCAGCAAACAGGGAGCAGCATGGGTCATCCTGCCTGCATTTTAAGCTCCACTGCTACAAGTGGCTGTTCCAGACAACAAGAAAAGTAAGAGATGAAGGGCATTGTGCACTTTTTAGGCGTAGGTTGTCAGTGAAGTTGCTACGCGTGACACTTTTTTGGTACGGGCACTCGTTTCTAGGAAACACTTTGGTAAACAACTTTGAAGTCAAAATGAAAAATTACAGCCCGAGTGCTTTTCTTGCTTTTATCCGACATACCTTCGTGACTGTACTAGTCCATTTAAATGGCAAAGCAGTGCTGAATGCAAACTGCTTCCTTCTGCAGGCTGTCTCCACAGTTCAATTACCAGTGCTTTAACAGTGCTAATTAGCATTCCTCAGAGCTAGATCTCTTTGAGTGACAGGTAACCATGGAGAGTCACAATCCTGTAGGTGATCAGCAAGAGTCTGACTTTTCTTTTTAATTAAAAATTAGAAATGCCTTAAACAAAAATAATAATTCACTGATTTATGCTATTATCCCAGGGTTGCCAAGCTGGCGAGAATAACATTAGTGTTGTAAAAATGAAACAATTTTTAAATGAATAGACTAGAGTGATAGAAAGGAGAGCAGGTTTATTATCTGCAACAAGAGAATGTACTCGTAATGATGGTACAAAATAGTAGACACTTCTCCGGAGAGTTGGCATGGAGACCGAAAATAGGACACTTTCCTGAATGTGGGATGGGATTGCCCCAATTTATTTTAGTTTTTAATAAGATAGATAGATAAATACAGAGTCTGTTGCACAAATAGAAATTTCATAGGGATATAATTTCAGTAAAAATTTAACCATGAGTTATACCGAGAGATAATATTGCATCTGGTCCAAGTGAGAGCCAAGATTGGAAATTGAATCAGCCAGCTAATCAATTAGTGAAAATTGTTTTCAACGCAACTATGCCATTTCCCGCCAGCTAATGATCTAGCTCTCTTTTCAGAAACAGACTCCAGCAGCAAAAATTCCGTAGTCATATTTTTTTTTAAAACTGTAGTGGTTCCAGCAGTGCTGACCCATCCTAATCAGAATATTATTCATCAACAAATAAAGATGAGAATTTCAGGCTGAACTTGCCAAAGATGGGGGAAGGCTTATCTGTAACTATGAATGCATATCTGTAATTATGAAGTATCTTCCAAGACCAAGTCATCTTGACACTGCAAGTTTGTTAATTACTTGTAGATTCTAATGACAACGATTGCATATCAAACAATAAAAAGATGACTGAGCAAAAATTATTCTAATGATGACCTCAGTTCAGAAGTCTAACCACAGGTTGCAGGTAAAATCATGGCTGCTAATTGTGAAGTGTCAAATACTCATTCAATGAGGTTATATAAACCTTCCCTAAATAATTTTCTCTTGCATATGCAAAAAGCCTGCATCATTAAATCAATATGGTTTTGTCTACTAATAGATGTATTTGCATCTTTATGAAAGAATCCTCGTTAGGAAAATTTCATTCTGTATGGGAAGAAACTAAAAATAATTGCATATCAGAGGTTCAGCCAGATTAACTACTACTACTTCCTTTTAAAATCAGAATGGTAACCACAGAAGTTAATTTATACAAATCTGGGGAGGAACACTTTCCTATAAATACAGTCAAAAAAAAGGAAAAAAAAGAACTTCCTATCTTTACCAATTATAAATGCAGAGCAGGCACTAGTAATGAAAGTATCTACTTTTTAACTCATTTGTTAAATATTTATGCTTACAAATTGATAACAACAACAATAAAAAAACCTATCTATGGTTGTCAGGAAGGGCATATAGCCAGGGCTAATCAAGTTTTTAGCAAAGTATATAATACAGGCAAATAAAGAAAAAAACAATTTTAGATGAAAAGCATCTCCATATGGGTCTAATATTATCTTTGTTTTCTTCAATATTTATAAAAATATCAATCACTGACAGATTTTTAACTCCACCGAATGTCCTGAACTTTTTATTTTGGAAGGAGAAGTTTTGCAAGCAGAAGAATCAGGGAGCTGCCTTTGTGCTGTCAGGAGACTGATCAATGACCCAGTCCTGCAAGCTGTTATGCAAGGAAGAAATCTCAGCAGAGCTGGGAGCACTGAGCTGATTCAGTCTTGGCCTGCCCTGATGGTTCTCAGTAAATTCAGTCTGACTCCTTACTAGTTACCCACATACGCACACCTCAAATTTTTATGTTTTTTGAGGTCTTGTAACCTTCTTTGTACCTTCATGTTTCAAAGCAATAATAAACCAAGATTATTAATAATAAAAATGTCCCAAATTCAGCCTGTTTATGTACCACATAGAAATGTTTCATTCAAATACTATCTTTTAGTCACCGGCGTTGACAAAAATTCTTAGTAATAGACAATCAGTGAGAAAAAAAAAAAAAACTCTTAAAGTAAAGGCAGTCTGCTTTTGAGACTGGATTCCTCACCTCATTTTTGAAGCCATTCTGTTTTCCTTAATTTCTACTGTAATGCAAGGGAGAGCACGCAAGGGAAAGAAATGGCTTACACAAAAACGGGGCTGGAAAATAAATCCACCACTCTCTGGAATAACTGCTCTTGTCCTTGTTCATGACATGAAACTCTATTCTTATGGATCTGCTATCACCTACTTAAACAGAAAGTGGATTTAAGCAACCACAAAAGTCAGACTCCTGCCAGCAAGTTCCAAATTTAAAGACAAATCAAAAAGCATGCAGTGTTGATTAGAAATAATCATCATCTCCAGTTCTAAAGAATTTTCCAAAATAAGTTTAGTTCAGTTATTGTAATTTAAAGAAATAGACAATCAAACCTTCCGATAGTATCGCCGTGTTGATTAACAGCTTATACCCTGTTTGTCTCCCTCACATAAACAGCTACATCCCAGCAAGTTAAGGTTTTCCACAATTAGTTATCCTACCCAAAGATCATCGTTTGCCTCCCGAACACTTTGCATGTTGGCATGCCGACATCAGCATGTTTATATCCTAGTAACAGGATACAACCCAGTCTTTGCAGCACCAAATCCCATTTGAAAAATGAAGTGAGCTCTTGGATAACTTGTAGCTGAGGAATGAAGTTCACTGACAACAGAGTTGATAAACTCCCCCCAAAATGGTTATCAGAATTTCACAGCAAGGTCTCCTGGTACACCAGCCTCAGTGGCTTGCCCTGTTACTGCAGAGCTGGAAGGGTTGCTAGCTCTAATCTCTTGGTTTCTGTGTCAAAGTCTTTGACAAAATCTTGATTGCTCTCATCCTTCCCAAAATCAATACAAGCAATCAGATTGACTTCAGTAGAACTTGTACCAAATCTTAAATTTGCTCCTTTTGCTGATTCTGTGATTGATCCTGGTGGGTATTTCAGCATTAGTAAATATTTATAAAATTTCAGAATTTTATATAAGCTATTATTTTTCCTCTTCCCTGACAGGCACCCTCTGGCTATGAAATTGAGTGGCATTTTTCTGAAACCACGCTCTGCTGCTCCTCTCTCAACTCTTGCCTCAGTCAGCTTAAAAACAAAAATAACCTCAACCCAGTCTGGTCTTTCCATTAGTCTACTTGTAGATAGGCATCATAGGGTAAGATAAACAAATTTCCTTTTTTTTCTTTTTTCTTTCTCTTCTTTTAAGGGGTCCCTAACTCTTCGCCAGCCTTTGACTGTGGAGATCACTCCCAAAGCAAGAGTCCTCGCAGGTGGTAGCTGAGCACACTGCCCCATCCCTGCTATGATAAGCTCAGTTTGCTTTCATCATTTCTTAAAGTCCTGAAGTGCTTACCATTTGATAAAGCCCATTTTATGAATCACATTATTGAGAGCAGTATAAATCTGCAGTTTAGAAGTCCCTCTGGATGACTGAATAATTATGTAGCTGAAAACATTTCCTTCAAGATTAAAAGCAAAATGTAATGAAAACATTCAATTATTAAAGTGGAAAATTTACTTTACTGAAAAACAGTGCCTGCCCAGAAAGCCTACCTAGTAGCAAGCTACACACCGGAGCACAGTTCACCACCGGGTTACACAACACATGTAATTCCATGCAGCACCTCTCACCTTGCCACACCGCGCCAGCCGGAGCGAGCCTTGCCATGGGAGGCACGCAGCAGGACCAGGCTGCACCGGACCAGCTCCGTCCCCGGGGCTGCTCCACCACCTGCTGAAGCTGAGTCTGGCCGGGGAATCCAAAGGACTGGAACCTGGCACCTGTACCCAGTCCCCAGTGGCTCCGCGCTGGGCCACCCATCGGGCCTGTGGTCTTTGCTTAATCTCAGTCACGCTGAGTGGTATTTCCCTCGGCACCAGAAGAGCCTTCCAGCACGTCCTATGGGCTGAGCTCAGAAGCTGGACTGCTGCAGGTGGTGGACGATGGGTTCACTTTGCTCCCGACTCAAGTGCAACCCGAGAGGTCACAAGTCAAGCATGGCACTCACTCATTTTGCTGCTACCTTTTGGGTTAGGTCAATCTTGGAGTCACTTTACAAAGACAACAAAGAGAATGGATTAATGACCTGCTCTCGGGCTCCTTTGTGAATGCACGCAGAGCAGTAGGGCTGTGTTTACATGGCTAAATCTTGTTTAAACACACACGGCACGAGCAAAGGGAAGGGCACAAGTTGGACATTAGAGAAACAACTTCTATATCTCTTTTTAAATGAAGTTGTTGGAAAAGCTGCTGGCATTTGCAGTAGCCCTGCCCAGCTCAGCTAGTTCTTTAAGACTCAGCATTATAAGGGGAAACGTCCATGCTGCCCAACCCGATGTCGTGTCCCAACGCTCTCAGGAACCAAATGATGGAAAGCACACTATACACTTTCCTCTAGCAGCAAAGAGGATAGAAGACATCTGAACGCCTACAAGAAGTAGGATGTTTTGTTTTTTTCCAGAACAAACAAAATTACTTGCAAATAAAGGAGAGTGCATCACAGGTTCATATAGTGAGTATGTACACAGATAGCTGTGTACATACTACAAGAATTTCAAATGCATAGCAGCTAAATCTAACTTCCAGTGATGTTAAAAAGCTGTTTGCTACTTATTTCCATGGGCCTAAGTGATTTTATATTCAGGAGAATGGGACAGAATGCATTTCTCTCTTGTATACAGCAAACTGAGAATCTTGCAATGAAAGGATGCATTGTTTTGTTCCAGCTAAAAGAGAAACAGTTGATGAGTGAATTAACCGTGATCTAAAGCCTATTGAAATCAATGGAAAGATTCTCATTGACTTCTCTAGGCTTTGGATCAAACCTCAAAAGAGCAGCTATTTCTCTCTGATACAGCAAGGAATCAATTCCCTCTCCCAGCGGTACTCTAAATAATTCAATATTTTGTCTCAGATCATTTCCTAAGAAAAATGATGAGGATGTTGTTTAAGTGGGCGATCCCCTGAAGTGACAGAGTTTACCACGCATCCAGCCATGTAAAATCCCCCCCGCGCTGTACGCAGGCAGCGTCCAAGTGCCCCGCAGGAGCCGAGGCGCCTGCTCGCCCTCCACAGAACAAAAACACAGCCACGTTTCTCCTCTCATTGGCCAGGGGGACACGTACGGACTTTGCTACGTCTAGAGGAATGCCTGCACTGTGTCATTTCTTTAAAGAAACAAAATTTTCCTTTTCTTCACCTGAAATCAAACTCTTTTCTCCTATTTGCACAATTCATTTTGATGCACACAGATGGGCAAAAATTGCACCATTGATTGGGTATTTTACCTACAGCCAATGTGCACACTTTGTAGAACAAAACACAACATACAACCGTTACCTTTTTTCTTGAGCTCTTTTTTTTCACATGAAAAATGCATCAGTAAGAAGCAGAGCAGCGTAACACTGAGGAAGCCTGCCTCAAACCGCTGCAAAACCTTGCTAATTTTCTCTCTCCTACCACAGCCAGGTGTCTTTCTGCACACTGATCCCTTTTTCTCCTGTAAACCAGAGGATTCTGCTATGAGCTGCCCACAGACAGCCCAGGCACGAGCTGCAGTGCCTGCGCCATGTGGAGGCAGGCAGGAGCCCACCCTTCCTGCAGTCTCGCTTGCTTTCAGCCGGGTGAAGAATACCTGGGAGGTGTTCGCCCATTTGCACACAAGGATGGCAATTTGCAACAAAACTTAAGGGTGGAGGAAAAACACCGCCACTGCCACCACAACCACGCTTCTTCGCTCCCACCAGACAGCTCCCTCGCACCAGCTGACAACCGCACAGGATGAAACTGGTGCGGAGCTGTGGCTGGCACAGCTCTCCCCCGTCCCTCTCACTTCTGACCGAGTTGCAGCTGCGGGGAGCATCGCGCAGCAGCACCTCCGGTGAGCGCAGACAAGGCAGCTCTGGCACACCCGCTCCCTTCCATTCCCAGCACAAAGCACAGCACGGCGTGGTCTTTCATCATTGTCTGCGGAGAAGTACGCATCAGCACCAGCCCAAGCATGCTCCTATTTCCCCCCAGCCTCCTTGCTGCATGCTCCCACCCTCGTTCACAGTGCGTTTCACCTAAGCAGGATTACGGAGAGTTGAGCAGGGTTACACTTCCAGGAGCAGGTGGTACTGCAGGTGCCCATCCCAAATTCTCATCCTGGCTCCTCAGCAAAGCCTGGGAATTGTCCCACAGAGAGCAGGAATCTGGCTACCACCGACCGCTCTTCCCCGAGGGCAGGAAGGGACACGGACCCCAGCCTCACTCAGGGCTTCAGCAATGCTTCCCAGAGCCTTGCGGGGTGTTTCTGCCAAATCCCACCTGGCTGCTGCTCGCTGAACATGGCTGGCACAGCCACAGGATACATCCGCCCAAAAACAGCCATCAAAAGCTCCTCACAAGCTATGCAAAATGCGCCGCTCAAAGGCCAGGAAGCGCGTGGTCTCGGCACGGCTGGAGGGGGGCGTCCTCAGTGTCGGGATCCAGCCCTGCTCTGCTGTTCACCTGACACTACCATGTACAGATTTCTTTTTTTCATTAAAGCACTTTTGCATTAGAGAAGATTATATGTGCTCTGAACTGAGCTGAAACCCAAACAAAAAGACTCATCATATTTCTGACATTCCTTGCCAGGAGTGCTCTTTTGGTTTCCAACAGCGTCAGGACATTAAAGAATGAGGAAACTTGAAGACAAATGACAAGAAACAGATAATGCAAAACACTCACTGTTGAGACTTCTAGTCAGAGAAAAACTTATCTATAGATAGGAGAACATATGCCAGGAATTTCCACTGTTACTTTTATATTATGGTCAACCAAAATGCCTGCATTTTTGGATAAGGCTTCCAAAAAGGCAGCAACTCCCCAGTAGCTTTGTAACTTTCCTTTTAAACACCTTTCCCAAACCTTCCACCTCTGATTCCTCCTCCCAAGCTGGCATTTGTTTAAACAATTTGTTACAGTACCAAGTGGGATTTGGCAAAATACCATATTTAGCACTCACTAGACAAAAACCACGAACCTCCTCACTGATTTGTTGCATATACCTACAAAGATAACGTAACATCTGCATCACTCAGTTACCTGAATTGCCATAACAATGCTCAGTGCACCAACAGTAAGACTCAAGCAACAGTTTGAATACCTTGTTTTAATTAGTATTTCAAATTTCTTTTTAAAAAGAGCAACCTTTCTTGCAGTTTTTTTAATAAGCAACACAGAAGAGAGTAAATATTATAGTTAGAAGCTATCTTCCAGCATGAAGCATTTAAACTATTTTATACATGAAGGATTTTTACCCATTCGCATGGAAGTGTAGGCACTGCACACAGCGGGCACATGCTTCTCCCACCACCACCACGCATTCACCCCCTTTCCTTCTGCTCCAGGCTCCCCAGCTCAACCATGGCACCAAAGAGACCATAATAAGCATTTGTGTGCATCGCAACAGCCTTGTGAATAAGACAGAACAGTACCTATGTGTCCCTTACACCTGAGCCTCCAACCACTTTTATCGCTGCGAAAATGGGGATGAGAAACTCACAATCCCGCAAAGTAAAGGGGGAAGAGAGTATGAGGATTTCATAGTTACAGATATCTAACCACAAAAGGAATTCACTGCTAAAAGAACATCTCCTCTCCTAATGAGCAATTTTACACAGCAACGAATAAAGTAAATTTGAGAGCTGCCATTTATTACAGGGGAATTAGAACTGCTCAGATGGCACAGAACGCATTCACTGGGGAAGACACTGCGTGCAGCTCTCAGACATATCAACCACCAACTGGGGGGGATGCTCGGCTTTTCCTTCTGCCAGCCCTGTGTGTGTACTCACACACACTCGCTGGTGCTGACAGAGGCTCTGCAAGAGGTGGGCTGCAGCTGCATGCTGGCACGGCACGGCACGGCACCCGGGGCTCGCGGCGGGTCCCACACCGGTGGGAGATGTGCGTGGGGCTGCCGTGCTGTGGGCCCTTTCATTACGTATTTTCTGTTCCTGCCTCCATAACTTTTCAGAAGCTGGCGGAGCCTTTACAATTTAATTGGTGTTGACACCTTTTGAAGCAATGCCTGGAGGCGCGAGGGTCATTGTCTGCTCTTCCCTGCCTTTCTGAGGCCGCCTGCATTCGGCCGCCCCGCAGCCCGTGGTGCCGTGCTGGCCCCTGCACTCTGCATTCACGTTTGTGCTTGTACCGGGTCCCCTTACAAGGACCCTTGTTAAACGCCCAGCAGGCAGCACTGAATAGAGATTTTGACTATCTGGGATTTGAAGGCCTTTAGCAATAACGGAGAAAGCCCTGAACACACAAAAGTATCCCAGTAGCAGCGGGGCGTTAACGTAATCGCGCATTTATGCCACAGGACCTCAGGACCAAGCTCCTTGCTGTCAATTCACTGGCTATTAAGCCCTGGTAATTAGGTGGTTTCCCGTGACTTTTCTTTCTTGGGATTCACCAGCTATCCTTTTCCATATGTCCCTTTTTCCCAGAGCGGCTGTACACCCTCACACGTGCAATAAGCTGGGCAGATGGCACCGTGCGCCAGGCTCTGCGCAGCCAAAGCCCATTCAAAACAAGTGAAAAGGTTCAGCACAGCATTCCCAAAGCTGCCTGGGAAACCTGGATCCAAAATCCATGGAGCTCCCCTGGCTTCACAATGGCAATCACATCTTTCTGGGCTCAGCCCCAGAGCAGCATCTCCAGGAAGACGGACGGGGTCCCAAGGCCATGCAGGAGCCAGGGGGAGGCAGCCCCCGGTTCCCCAACATCACACCGGGCCCTGCCAGGCCCGCACAGCAGCCACCACAGGAGGGAGATGCTATCAGCACTCTGACAACCATCTCCCACCTCAAAAACAACTTTTAACGTGTGTTTCAGTGACTTTTCCCTGGTTTAAGTAAATAAAGATCGACTCACTCTGCTCAGTCCTAAACACCAGCCAGCCTGGGGCCACACCTTAGTGAAACTCAGCCTTAAGCTCTGTATTAAGACAGTGAAAAAGCTAAGAGCATAACCGACTACAACGCAAAGGGAAGTTTCAGCTAGACAGGCAAATTTCAGATATTAAGGTCCGGCCAGAACAACCTCAGTGGCAATTCCCTATTTGAAAAATTCCCTCCCCTCCCCAAAAGCAGCATCACCAGCCAAGCCTGATGGCTGGGCTTCACATTTTCCAGCTCTCTCTTTGCCACATTTAGCCTGCTTTTTCCCATTCGTTCTGAAACCCAGAAGCTCACCTGCAGGGACACAATGAGTGAGACTTGTGATGTGATGCTAGCAGCTGCTCCCGCTTCGGGCTCCCCTCTGTCCTTTGCCACCCGTGGGGTGCACCCCACAGACATGGGGTGTGCCTCCAGACCTCTGCCCTCATCGAGCCCCCATGTACAAGGACTGCACCTCTGGGCTCCTCGCGCGAGCCAGCGCCATGCCCCTGTGCTTCCGCCGCCTCAAATCAACACAAGAATCGCTCAGACGTGGAATAAAAACAACTTTCCGAACACTGACAAAGCTGCGTTCAGCTGTGATAAAGGCCTTACCTTTATGGCCTACAAAATCCCTTTCTATCTTTCAGTGTGCTTTTCCTCTGGCACGGCACATGGGTCTTTCTGGAAGTACTTCAAAGTCAAAAGACTCGGGGAAAACAAGCCCTGGGGCACAGCAGAAGAAAGGAGAGGCCAGGATGGCCCAGCTATGAACAGACACGACGGAGAGTTTCACAGAAACCACCCCCGATGACAGGTATGCTGTCTCACCCAGCCAAATGCAAAGAAGGCCAAGCACGGCTCCCAGCCACGACACGCTTCACGCTGCGCTGCTGGCTCAGCCCAGCCGGGTTTCCCTCTGGCTGACAGGGGAAAACACCGCCTGCAGAACAGGAGCGGCCTGGGAGCAGCACCAGCGGTGCCAATTTGCTGCCCCGGCACAGGAACAAAGTCACGGGATGAGGACTGACCATGTCCAGAGAGGTGGCTGCAGGCACCCGCAGCTGAGTTAAGGGCACAGCTGGGGCAGGCCCTCGCCGCTCCCCTGTTTTCATCATCTCATGCTTGCAGAGCCTGCAGGAAAGGAAGGAAGGTAGCTGATAAAAAAAAAAAAAATACAGAAGCTCCTTGAGACCAGCTGTTCCATCATGCAAGTTCAGCCCAAGGCATTCCTTGCAATGACGAGGCTGAAATTACAAGCCTTTCCTCACAGAGGCAAGGACCCTACAGAGTGCATTGCAAAGCACAGGATGTTATTTATCTGCATACACAACAATCATATCTGCTCGAATGAGAGGCTGTAAGGGGCCTTTGTGCCCTTTCATTTAGCAGCCGTTAATAAAGTTCTCCTCCATCATTGCACCCAGACTCTTCCTGAGTCCAGGCAGACTTCTGATACCCCTGCCTAGGAAAAGCCCTATTCCAGAATCATGATGCTTATTTAAAATATCTGTTGTTCCTTTAGTGAATCAGACATAAAAGCACAAAGTACAGGAACTATCCCCACAGGTAGAAGAGCATTCTGACCTCATACGCTTATCTTAATTCAAAAGGCTACGGAGAAAACATCATTTATATTTAGGAAATGTTCGGTATCCTACTTTTGTGTTTTTATTTTTAATTCTACTCTATTTTCACTGAGATGGGAGAAGCAGGTGCCGTTCAAAGACTTCTACGGCCAGTATCTGCTGAGCTGAAAGATGCCCTGTGGCTGCCCGACACACGCTGTGTGGGACAGCTCTTGTGCACTGAACGATCCTACCTCTATGCTTCGGCACAGGCAGGCAAGAAGGGCTGTCCCTCTTCTCTTTAGTACCTACCAAGGACAGGTTATGTTTAGCCCCAGTCTACATCTAGCAAGGCACAAAGACTTCTCCAACATCTGCTACTCATACCTGTATCGCTGGGGCTAAATAGTCATGCTGATTACAACGCGCTCCAAAATCAGATCATTTAGAGAGACCAGGACCCACAAAGTCAAAGTAAGTATTTTGCTAAATTTACAATGGGACTTCACTCTACTCCAGGTTGGATTTACTTCTGCCCTGGTTGTCTTTTAGGCATTTACCTCTGGTTGACAGTACACTGAAGATGAAACCGTCCATCTGATGCTAATTATCAAAAGAACAATGCTGATCCCACCAGGCATCAGAGCGGGGATTAAAAATGAGGGAAGGAGCCACCCCAGCTGACTGGACACACTTCAAAATCCTTTCCTCTCTGCACCCTGCATTTGCTCTTTATTAAAGTAAAAAATAATAATGCAGTGTTTACTTGGTGTGCAGGGTAGCTGTAAAATTTAATTAATCACTGTAACTTAGCCTGCTGAGATTTTTAACTGAAAACAAACATAAAAATGCAAAGTTTTCTATAAATAAAAAAAAAATCAAAATTGCCTAACTTCCTGCTTTTATATTGTTCCTTACAGGATCAATGGTTGGACACTGCCTACAGTCCTGATTCAGCAAATTACTTGGAAGCAAGCACATACTCAGGCCAATGGACACTAAAGCATGCGTTGATATGGTTGACTAAGGACAAACTTAAATTGGTGCCCTGAAGACTCTCTGCTTCCATTTCTTCCAACCCCCTCTGAGAGAGTCCAAATTACCAAGGGATCCTTCCTTCCCTGCTCTCCAATTCCCAAAGGCAGCTCTGCAGCTCTATTCAGCCATATAAAGTGCGAGCCCTTACTTCATATGACCTCTCACTTCATGCAAACCCCCATGGGTCTGTAGGAGGGGGCTCACTGCATGCCCCGTTACTGCAAACAATAACCGCAGCGAGGATCACTGATCTTGAAGACCCAAGATTCACTCGCTCAGAGAAGCACTTGCCTGGGATTTGCCCCAGGGTGTAACACATGAATGCACACGGTGATGCAAAACGTGAACGCTGTATCTCAGGCAAGGGTTTCTTTTGTCTTCTGGGTAATTCGGTTTCATCATACTGATGTATACTGTTACAAGCTGAAAATCCCCACAGATCTCCTCCCTTTTAAATCAGATATGCTAGGCAAGAGCAAACACTCTTTTTGCCCTAATTTACAGCCTTAAATAAAGATTAAGGACATAGGGTTGGGATGAGCACAGAAGGATCCCACACACACACAAACACATAGGTATTTTCACTCTTCCCATCTCAACAACAAGCCTTGCGGCTTAATTCTTGAGTTACAGGGGAAATCAAACAGGGAAGAGGGCCCTTAGCGAGGCACAATAACACGCACGAGTTTTCTTGGATCAATTGCCGGCATTGACACCGCATCCTTCAGCTCGCAGCCTGTGATGGATGGCGCCCAGCAGCCTGGTGAGAGCGGCAGCCTGGGTGACCGCGCGCCCTCCTCGCTGCCTGATGGATGGGGGAACTTGGGAGAGACACGGGGTGTGGGAGCTGGAGTGGTAAATGTTTTCATCTCCCTCTTTTATGATCTTCCTCTCTCCATTTATACAGGACATTTTAGAGATTGAGCTTTGTTACAAACTATTAGCCCAAGGCAGTGGGTTGCGGAAGTGAGATTTCATGGAAAGACAGAGCACAAGAAAGTGTGAACAACTGGAACTACATGTGATATTAGTGGTTTGTTGTTGAAGGGATTTCTGTTTGGATTGTAGATCAGACAGTTGCCTTGATGTACTGGAATGAAAATCAGCACCCAATGTGCCTAGAGACAAACCACAGAACTGTCAAAAAACACTTTTTGCTTTTTATCTCCAAGGATCTTGAATTTGAAATGAAAAGTCCCCATTCACCCACCCAACAAAAAAATACAGCTCTGCAATCATGGAGCTGTGCAGTACCACACTACAGAAAATTACACAAACTCCCCCCAAAAGCACCAAAATGAATCATCTGTGTAGCCAATTGCCCAGATATATTGTCACGCTTCATGACACTGGAGAGCCTACTTGTAAGCAATCCCATCGTTAATAACAACCAAGAGCCACAGAAGTACCTATTTGGATTGACCAGCTGTCAAGCTAGGGCAATTCTAGTGAATTCAATTTTTATTCTGCATTTTCTTTCATACAGTAAAGAACATGGCATTTGCTAATTATATTGTGACCTGTACGTGATCAGTTTCCCTGTGCTGGAGCACCAGCTCGTGTCCGTGTGACCTCCCTGCCCACCAGTACCCGTGCATTGGCACTGGCTAAGGGCAGAGGCCAGTGCTTGCACACCATACCGCAAGCTCTAAGCGACGTGATGCTTGCCATGCTTAAAATGCTTATCTTTGGTGGAGCTTGTGCATGCAGGCAGTGCAGTGGCTTCTCAGAAAATGACAAAAACACTCGTTTAAATGGCAGCAAGCAGTATATGATTTCCAAGAATATTTCTAGTCTCTTAACCAGTTACAGTGCTTAACTACCAAGATGAGGCAGCTGGAGCAATGGAAACCATGTCTTTCCCAGGAATGTGTGCTGGGGATGGAAACATGAGAGGATCCTAAAAACATGCATGCAAAAATCCACACAGAATCTGTACATGGAAAGGGATGCCTGGGACTTGCAGAAACACCCTGATTCTTCAACAGTATGCCAATCTCACTCAGGTGTTTCAGTTTAAATCAAGATGAGCAGTGATGCAATGCTATGAGGTCCTGCACGGTACTTGTTTGGGTTTACTACCAACAAGCCATGGTAGGAAACACTGTGTGAAAATTAATTTTTGTGGACAAATTATGGAACTGTATTTGATGACTAAGTAGTCTTGCAGGAACTCTACAGCTGATCAAAATTAAAAATACTACCTACAACTTGTTATAATAGCTCTTTTTGCCCCTTTAATTGTGAAAGGACTAGCTGCAAGACTTGCTTCCTGTCACATAAATGGTTTTCCACTCAGAGGCAAACCAAACTGCCTACTGGGAGAACCCTGGAATGGAAACAGCTGAGGAACAGAAGTCCCAGTTGTGAGGAACTGAGGGCTTTAACCAAAGGGAAATGTTGTTTTCCTTATTAAATTAATCCATTTACAAAATATGAGATCATAGAAGGAAAGGGGAGTTTCCCTTGTTAAATATTTACCATTAAATCTCTGCAGGGACTCCTACCATAAGTTAGATCCTGGCTGGAATTAGAGAACAAGAGAATTACAGTCAGATATTTCCTGCACAACAGTGCACACAATGCCTACAGGGTAGGACAAAAATCTTTGCCCTGAAGACAGCATTAAAGACGGAAGTGTCTTCTCTCTCTGAGTACACCTCTAGTCGCTGTAGGTTCCTCTCCTTTTTCTGTCCCTCATTGATATTTACTAAATTACTTCATAAGAAAACTTGAGATCTTAGGGCAATGTTTTTAAAGATAGGAAACTAAATATTCACATTTAAATACACAACTTGATTTTCAAAATTATAGGCTATCATTAGTGGACTTAAAAACAGTTTTAGCTTTTATTAAAATTATTTTCACAAGGCTTTTTAGACCATTTATAGAACAATTTCCTATTTTATCTCCCTTTGCCTTTATGGGAGATGGAAATTCAGAATGAACCAAAGCAAAACGGCTTTGGGAACATGCATGTTCCAAAAAAAAAAAAACCACCAAAACCAAAACAAAACAAAAAACGCATTTTCACAATTAAGTAGGAATATATTCGAAACATTTCTTTAGTAAATCCATCAACAAAAACGGCAGTTGTCAGATCCTAAGGAGATAGCTGGATGACACACCCCTCAGGAAAGGTTTGCCTGCTCAGTCAACAAGTCACACACGGCATTCAGCTTGTCCATGAGTTATCAGGAACGTAGCTTTTTGTTCTACCTCAACAAGCAAAATACCACACCATTAGAACACTTTCCCATTACCTCCCCCCTTCCTAATGCTCAAAGCAAAAACTCATTGGCCAACTGCATTCATCCCGGGCAACAGCAACGATGAGGAACCAAGACCAGACAACACTGATGAAGACAACAGAGGAGGACTATAAGATCCAACAGCTCGGCCTGGCAAATGGCACATCAGGCTGTATTCAATGGCCAATATTCTGACTGGTTTGGGTCACCTAAAGAAAAGTTAAATCTTGTTTATTCTGACAGGAAAACCATGGGAAGAAAGAAGAAGTGTCTGAGAATGCCACCGGAGGAACCCAGCGAGGGTGACTAATGTTTTGGTTACAGTTGCAAGTAGCTCTGGCAACCATGGGAGATTCCAGGAATGCCTTCACCCACAGCTCTTCCACACAGCAAAGCCTAAACTTGTCTGGAGTATGTTTAGGTTTCATATAGTTCAGGCACACCTCATTTGTAAATAGGCCGTGTCACTTTTAATAGAAATACTTGTTCTCAAAACAAGTCCAAATAAGGCAGTTAGCATGACTTCAGACAAGAAAATAATTCCAGGAGATTGCGAATTTCTGCCGCCTTTCACCCTCAGAGTCCAGTCCCAAAAAGCAAGTCCCAGTGTTGCAGCCCCAGAATGATGGAAGTAGCTGTGAAAGGGGTCTAGGTGCCTCAGAGACTGTAAGTGCCTCAAGAGATTCTTGGTGGCCATTTTGAATGACTCTGTTTCCATTCTGTTGAGGTTTCCACACAACTCATGGAGTGAGCTAATGCATCTTGAAATGGCCCCTAAGCAAAACAAGTACTAAATTTTATCTCTGGAGTTGGTAAGATTCACTGAAAGCAGAAGATTTTAGCATTAAGGACCTAAGCAGTCTGATTTTTTCTTCTCCCGAGGTTGCTTTATCTGCAGTATGCTGCTTTCCTCCTGTCACCGGTGAGCCCTGAGGTATTCTGACAGCCCCAAAGTATTGTACTAAGGCAAGCATAAAAACTGGTGCAGGACTTGACCCATCTCCACTAACCTGACTTTTGTCTGGTATCCTATCTGCTGATTCAATATGGGAACCATATCACCATTAATCAACAAGATGGCACCAGTGGGAGGGAAGAGGTTCTCACTGGCCTTGTGACTTCCATGTGGCACAACACATGGAAGATTAGGGTCAAAACACACCATCAAACAAATATAATTTCTGGCCTTCAACTTAAGTCATGCAAGTGTCACCTTTTCACCTCCAGCTCTCCATGATTTCAGGCCAGAGCAGCCTGCTGTTGTTACTTGAGAGGTGCTACATGGAGTGGACAGAAATCCATATTGAGCAAAGCCCACATGCGGAATAACTCATCATCCTCCTGGCCTAGAGACCCAACATGCCATGGATGTGGAAAATGCAAAAATACCACCCTTAAAGAGCATTAAAAGCTCTTCTTCCAAGGCAAGGATGAGGCACACTGAAAAACAAGCACTCACAATACTCACTTTAACGAGCAAAAGATAGACTTTGCACTGCCAGTCCTGAATCTTTTACAAGCACTTGGATCTTCATTTTCCTGATATATCTCCAAGTCAGTCAAACTTCCAGAATTAACCCCTAAATTTGCATGGCAATGAAACACACAAAAAGACATGCATTTATCAATGTTACTTGAGAAAGTCAAGATGATATAATAGAGAATCAATCACTGTTGAAAGAAAAACAGAAGGGCAAAATAAAAGGCCTCCACCTGCTTTTAATTTGAACCCACACCACAAGGGAGAAGTTAAAACTCAAACAGGTATATACACTCCTTTCAAAGGCTAGGTCTGTGTCTGAACAAAAGAAAGAGGCTTTTCACTTACATCCTGTGGTATCAAAGAGCCCATTAAAAACCAATAAAATATTATGAAGCTTTTTCCCTTTGTGGAAAAGTGCAATTAATATCCTTCAGCAGATGATTATTGATTTTTATAAAGCAATTTACAGGCTTCTAAAGTCATGATTATTCAACCCTCTGGGTGCCAGAAAGGAAGAGTTTTCAGAGGTAAGGACTGCATGCTCATTTCCACATCAGCACGGCCAGAATTTACAGACTCCTGATTTTTTTTTTGCCCCCCGGATATTTTTTGTTGTTGTTGATGTTGCAGTGCTCCAGCACAGGATTAACCCTTTTATCCCCTCCCACCTGAGACAGATTTTTTTTTTTGTGACCGGTTCTTGAAGTATATCGCCTGTCAGATATTCATCCACTACTCGCGGCTGGCGGGTTGGATGCTCAGCAGAGTAGACTTCATGTCAGAAAATCAGCAGCTGCTCATATATCACACTGGTCATTAGTAGAGGATCATTCTGGACCTTTGCCCACAGCACCTTGCTATGGCAAGAGAAGGGCTATAAAACCCTAGGCCCTGTCAGCTGTTGTCATTTAGGTGAGAATTTATCAGGTCTCAGAGTGCCCTCTGACTGGATTATTATGAATAATGAATGAAGCTTTATGCCACACTGAGGCATTAATAAGACTGGGATGACTGGGAGAAATTCAGTACAACATCATAGCGGTAACTTTCTGCGAGCAAGTACACAGCTGGTGGGCTCGCTGGATTTAGCTTATGTTAGATACTGCGACTGAAATGAGGAGCTCATTTAATTATTAAGCAAGCAGCGCGATGCTTCTGGTGTAGCCTATGGGTGGTATTACTGACCCACTCGTGGAGAGCTTTCAACAAAAGGCTTTCTGCCCTCTAACCAAACTAATTCTGCTCTTAAGAAGCCAAATTAGTGACACCCCCCCGAACACAAATGCTAATCTTCATAATTATTTTTAACCCAAATTAAAAAGATGCAAGATCAACGATATAACAGTAATTCTCTAAAATCTCCTAACACAGAAGTAGTCTAACCTGTTGGTGGTACTCTGGGGACGTTAGTCAGGATTACTGATTTTCTTCCTTATTTTTCCTCAGTTCATTCACTACATATACCATATCCCTACGGCGCATAAATGAGAAACAGAGAAAGGAGGAGACAAAAAGGCAGCCACTGACCTAACCAGGAAAAAAAAAAAAGGCAAAAAAAGGCAGATGCACAGCAGAGACTATTGGCAATAATCAACCTCCTGGTGCGGCAGTTCCAGCTGCACTCCAGAGGACCTAGCCCACAGAGCTGACAAGCACTGGAGGCTGTCATTTATCTTGGTACCAGCATTGCCAGGAAAATGATTTTATAGGGTGAAATTCACTTTTACAGACTATGTAATATCTTAGGTGCATAATATCATTAAAACCTTAGGCTCTTACTGTCTTGTATTGCTGTGTCCTCAGCAAAACCAGCATGGTATCTTTCAAATTAAGATGTCATCTCTTGAGTAACTTTTTTTTTTTTTTTTTCTGTTTTCCCCTTTTAATCTGGCATGCAGCCTCCAGCCAATCCTTGCTAATGCTACGCCAGATCCCACTTCTTTCAAACGGCCTGAGAAGAGGAGGCAGTGAAGCAGGACCCAGCCTGAGCAGCACTGAGTGCAGGCAGCACCTCTCAGCTAGGAACACGGCACACACGAAGGGTGCTTCAGCTAACTACTGATCATGGCAGGCAGCTCTAGGACTTGGACCAACTCCAACACCAACCTCTCAACTACCTTTTCTTTTATTTTAAACAAAACAAAACAAAAAAAAAGAGCCACCAATGCACAGCCAAATTATGAGCACAGAGAAACTTGCTCTTGTTAAAGGAACATGACTACATGACTTTTTGTCAGGGGCTGGATATAGGCAGCACTCAGTTAAAAAAGGTTCTGTTTTCAGCTTTGTCGTACAGCAAGAAATGGAGACCAGAAGGGTGACACGAACCAGGGCTCATGGCAGACTGGAAGCAAAGCAATGATCTGGTGGGTAGCCTAAGAGACCCAGCCTGCGCAACCTGCAGCAAACCGGGCACTTGTTCACCGTGGCACCTGAATCTGACACGCAATTACATTAGAGAGGTTTAGGAAGCTTCTGTCCCAAAGTATTTATCAACATTAACATCCTGGATACTATTCATGTTACAAACTTTTAAACATGGCCACTATATAGCAGCCCTCAAAACATATAGTTGGTAAATTAAAAGGCTTTGGTTTGTCCTTACTTAACGCATTCACAAATGTTGCTGTTTCTGCTTTTTGGCCATAGTTTTTTGGATCTGACCCTCAGAGAGAACTCATTTTCCATTGCAAATGTTCAAGATCTTAAATTCTTAGTCAGAGTTTACTTAAAGAAAATAAAGAAATAACTCCAGAAGTTAAACTTTTTCAAACAGTACAAAAGAAAAGTTCCTAGAAGAGCAAATTTCATTGTAATAAAGGAAGTCAGTAGTCTCCAATTTGCAGTGATAACATAGCCTTTTTACCATATTTCTGCTATTTCTTTGCAAAAAGGAAATTACAAATATGATGACAATTTCTTAATTTCTTTAGAACCTAGAAATAACGTTAAATGTTTGATTTTTTTTGTGTGTTAGAGATTTCTAATTATAACAAAATTTCACGTAAACTGGAACTCTGAAACCACAATGTACAACAACTACTGAAACAGAAAGATTCCTATCAACTTTTCCTTTTACTGGATTTAAAATATTTATCATGAACATCACTCACTTGATATTTTGTGGATAATATCTTAATATTTTTCCTGCTTTGATCTAGAATGGCTCGTATTTGCATCCTGACACTTTTGTTATGTACAGGGAATTTACAGATGGCAATGTAGTCATACAGTTTTCTAACTCAAGGGTCTCTTCTTATATCAGTCTTCCTTGCAATGGGTCAGGAAGATGAATAATCTACGCTTGAGCTCACAATGGTGAAACCAGCTTTGAAAAGCTTTTTAGAAAGCTAGGAAATAGAAAAGTTGAGATTTCTCTCTCTCTCTCTTTTTTTTTTTAATTAATTTGTTTTTATTATTATATTAAATTATGACGTTAGGTGGTTTTCATGGTTGCAGGAAAATTTGAATGTTCACAGCACTTTTTTCTCCAAGAGCCTCCACTTTTGCTAAGAACAGGCACAGCCCTAGGTTGGATGAGCAGCAGCAAGAGTGGGAGTAAAAAGCAGAGCTGCCGGCCCCTTTGTTAATTAAATGACAGCTAGGGTTTGGGCTTTTTGTTTGTTTATTATTTTTTAGGGGGCCTACGGGAATCTGGACAAGAGGAACCAGGCATTCACCTTGCTTCAGTTTCCTGTGTCACATTGCCCTGCTGAGGCTGGGCTGCATTTGTAGCAGTGATGGTTGATAACATCATTTCTTGGTAGATGTCTGCCAAGGATTCCCCCCCCCCCGTTCCCCATTACTGCCTTCTCTGGCCGAGGAAAGGAAAAAAGAAAGGGCACTTTGGATATGAAGCGTTTATACTTAGAGTGCATTTATAAAGGAGGTTGCACATCCTAAAAGACACCGTATTTTAAATTAAACTTTTTTTAAATTGCAGCACAAGGTAAAGAGAAACCTGCCTACCCCCAGCCAAGTGAATCCTCACAATGTAATTAAGCAACACACCACAGCCCAAGTTGTTTTTCTAACTGGCAAGACGTTTGGTTTTGTTCGTTCTCTATTTTTTAAATAATATTTGCTAATTCAGATGTCTTGCTGCAAAACACCGTTGTCAGTGACGCTTAAAATGTGATATATATAAGTCAGTGCTCCATGGTAGGTGTGGTTTGCCTATGCAGTTACTCCTGAGTGATCATAACATTTCAAAATGCTCTCGTGTTTCACAAAGCATTACCACAATTCACTGCATCTCATCTTACAGAGGCAAACTCACTCCGGGCTTTCAAAGTCCAGAACTACAGAAAGCAGAACAATAAGGTTCTTGAGGAAAGACAGGAAGAAAATTGGTAATTTGTAAATAACGGGTAAAAGTACGTTCACTGGAATGATCTACAAATTCAGTTGCATTTTGACTACTGAAAATAACCAAACGCATGGAAGTTAAACTGCTCAAAGTGTTGAAGTGTTCCCTGCCTGCTTGGGCACTGTGCAGTGCTGAGTTTTCACGTGGGAACCATCTCACCTTTTCCTGGTGTGCCATTACACCGGAGCCGATACCTTTGAGAAAACACTCTGCATGGAAAGCCCCTACATCAGAGCTCACGCTTGCAGCAAAGCAAGCCATACGAACACACTGGGACACGTCTCCTTTGAGGCACTCATGCTTTTAGAGCATGCCTTTGGGTGCTGCGGACAACTGATAAGCCATGCATCCACCATCCCTTTGGGAAAGCATTTCCCCCAATGAAACTGCAGTGGATTCAGGAGACGAACCTTCCTGCTCCCGCCCCACCCCTGCACTCAGATGATCCAGTACCTTCTGGCAGAGCTCCACAGCTTCTCCTGTCAAGAGGGCTCAGCATTGTTCCATGCAGGAGCTCTATGGATCTCCTTGGACCAAAAGAAGTAACAGAGGTCACATCCAGTTGTGTTTTCCATCGTCCGTACTGCTGTGAAGTCTTTACAGCAGAAAGCACAATTAGACACTCTTCCCTAAAGCAAAACATACAAATCCCTACAGCTTCACTGCTGTAGAAGAGCTAAAAGTCTGCACTTGCTACCTTCTCTGACCATTTGGATCTTTGACTCTATTTTCTTCTGCTTGCTGAAGCTATTTCCTTCATTTTAGTACTTCAGATTTGGGTTAAGTCAAATTTCTGTGCGTTCTGTTGGTGGGCACCCTTCACTTTGTGCTTTGGATGAAAGCTGCAGGCAGCCATGCTCACATATCTCCTTTTAAAACACGAGCCTGTTCCTGCAGGGAGACAGCACTATTTTTTTTTTTTTAATTTTTAGGCGGCATAATCTAGGAATATCGGTATAATAACCTTTTAATTGTAATTGAACTAATGGACACATCTAAGAATATGAACACTGGCTAACCAGCTTTATTTTATTATAAGCAATAATGAGTAGCTACCCATTCATTTTAAAACTTGATGTATACATAGTAAAGTTAATAAGAACCTAGAGTCAATTAAAATAACAATTAGGGCATTTTATTGATTTCCAGCTTCCTCCAGCTACCTTTTATCTGCAGTAATTTTGTGGCACATAGCACACTGATCTTGTAGCTTCTAAGGAAAACAATCATTTCCATTTAAAAGCTGGATTTACTACAATTGAGCCAAACAAGCTGCTTTAACAATCTCTGGTTTACTATTATATGTCTAATCTACTTCATTTATGCTATTTTGTAAGCTTGAAAAATGTTTTTAAGCTTTAAAATTTCTTAAACTTGGATTAGGAGAGTCTGGGATAGATGGAAGAAAAGAATAGTCTTAACCAGCCCATATTTTGTATGTGCTAATTCAAGGTTCTGTTCTGAAGAAGAACTTTTTTTTCTAAATTTATTTCCAACTACTTTTGTTTTCCTTGAGGGACCTTTGAAACACTATATTGCTACTTTTCATGTTTTTTATTTGCCCTCTGGAACAATAAAGGCTCAAAGGTTCATAAATATGCATTCTGTAAATGTATTATGCTGACAAAGTGTTGCTCAGATAGCTGCTCTTGCCTTTAGGGAATGAATAAGTTTACAGCATGCTTAAACAACAGTGTAAGGGGAAAGAGAGAGAGGGAGAGAGCTGTGTCAGCGTGTGGGCTGAAAATGGAACAAAAGAGGTACCCTGAATGCCCAGAGAAAATAGAAAATAAAGTTAGATAGGACACCCAGCTAGAGCTTTGGAGTAAGGGTGGCAGTGTTACTCACTAATGATGCTTTTGAGGGGGCATCATAGATTTATCTCCAGGAAAGCTACACAGCCAAGACATCATAAAATATCCAACTCCATTTGCTAATTTTAGCATGTGAATTGGGGTAATTCCTTTGTTCCTCCCAAACTAACCAGTTCCTGGCAGGGTTCTTGTCCATGTTAACTCTCATCCCACCAGACATAGATCTAACTCAGCTTTGCTCATCTCTGGCTCGCTGGAAGCTTAGGGCTAATGCTTGTCAATATGTGCGCTTTAGGTAGGAAGAAAACACTTAGCAATTAAAAATACCATTTAAACACATACCTCCAAATTGGCATATTAATTAACATTGATGTGACAGTAGGTTTTGACAGACAAGCCTCAGGACTAGCCAAAGAAGGAGAGATGAGGAACACGCTTATAACTGAAATAAAAGCTGCTGACAACCCTTCCATCATATTTTTAATACCAGGCATTTCTTAAATGCTGGGAGTTCACGTCCAGGTTTAGGAGCAGGGGCAGCATGGAGACACATCACAAATAGCAAAATGTCACATGCGGTACTGCACATCAAACTGCAATAAACCTGGAGACAGCAACATTTGGCAGCAATGCTTCTCCTCTTCTGAGCAGCCAGTACACAACCAACTCGGTTCAACTTACTTCCATCCCCACCTGACAGCACATATAACTAGAGAGACATGCTATGCCTCTGCCCTTTGCAGGATGATGACTCCTGCAAAGTTATATCTCTATTTACTGCTAAACATGCCAGTACTGCAAGGCTACAGGTGATCTCTTAGACCTACAAATCTTAAGTCCCTGTGGTTTTGTATGGATAAAATCCTCAGCGATAAAGTACCCAGGCAGTTATTACTTCCGATTTCTTCATAGTCTTTGAGCTATTGGCTAAATGTCTCCTAAGCAAATACATTTTCCCACTTCATCATGTAGGCTCACGCCTGGTTCTTTTCTTGGTGAGTGTCTTGGGATCATCCGTCATATGTCAACACATGGCTGAAAAGAATATTATTTGTGGCTTGAGATTGTTCTCAGACTAATTAGGTCTTTCTAAGCATTGTACCTTTCCTGGTCTCCTTCATTTCATTCTTCTTCCACTTTAATATTATACCTCTTTTAGGCCAGGAGTAATATCTAAAGCTTCTCAATATTTACTTCCTTTTAGCTTTTCCATTCTTGCTTTGTTTCCTCTTCTCAACTGTGAACAAAAGCAATAGCCAATAGTAGATTTAAAGGATGCTCTTTTAGCTATGTAAACATTTAACAATGCTTTCAAAAGTAAAATATTAACAAAGCCCCTTCAAACAATCTCTGCTATGTTGTATTATAGTATTCTCAAAAATATCCCTCATTAAATTAAAATCCAGTTGAAAAATCACTTGCATTCACTATATGCAATGAAGAAAACTATGTAGTTTCCAATCTGAAGTTATTCTCTCCAGAGAAGGCAGGTCTTTGCAAAAGTTATAATCAAGCTATGCGCCATCAAAACCAGCTCACAGCACCGCAAAGAAAACATAGCAAAATATGCTTCCTGAAACCAGATTCCAGACATATGTAAGTCTGCTTTGCTGTCTGGTGTTCAGCAAAGCCTCAGACACTGCTTAGGGCAAGTTTTGGTGTTTGAGAGCCTCGCATCCTCAATTAGGCCTCTCCTTATCCCCAGCGCTGATCCACCTTGGAGCGCCTGAATTCAATCTGCTCTGCAGCAGCCAAGCTGGGATCAGTGATGCCCACCCACCTCAAAAGTCTGGAAAGGTATCCTGCTAGATAGAGAAATATGGTAAAAAGACTTGAAGGGAGTGGTGAAGGCTCTCCAAGAGGTTTTCCCTGTGAACGAGGATGACGAGGCAGCCAGATGAACACATCTTCTGCAGTGAACGCGTGAACTGCCTCCTCACTCCCACCCCCAGCCTTCCACGTGCAGCAGCAGGGGTCTAACAGCCTAAGAAACCTTGAGCACGGAAGAGCTAAAACTCCTCCAATAGGCACATGAAGTTGGAAACAACAAAATAAATAAAAAGAATCATTTCACTCGTCTTTACAACTGTTCTCACAACTCTGTGCCTAACACTTTTGCCATCCTAATTTTCCTTTGCTGACAAACACTTGATCTGCCCAAGCATACAGTTATTTCCATAAAGCTCTTTTGTTTTCCTTAGTTAAAATTATAGAAGTTGCCACCTTTGATGTACTGTGTGTTCCTACACCTAAAATTGAAACTTTAGCCCAGTATTTGACAACCTTTTTCAGGCAGCGCCTCTGGATTCAATGTAACCCAAACCTACTGGCACCCTCAAAAGCCTACTTCAGAGCGCAGAATAAAAACAGCGATTTCCTTGCTTAAAATGGAGCAATCTCCCTCTTCTCCCACCAAGGCAGTGTCAGTAAGTTTTCTTAAAAGTTTATCTTGACATAATTAAAACATTAACTTGCATAAACAGAGCAGTGCATTCCCTGAGCAAATGTGGGGGGAAAAAAAGCGTTACAAAAATGCCTTTACGTATATCAAGAATAAAGAACTTCAATCTGTTTTCAGAGCAAATCTCAACACCCACTCAACTGGCAAATTGATTTAGTAACTCCTAAACACTCTTGCACAGCATGACTTGGAGCTAAAAGGAGCTGCTCTACTATGGGACGTCCTCTAGAGGTATGGCAGCAGCGCAGGGGGCTTCTCCCACAGGCCCGGGGCTGCGTCAGGCAGCTCAGACCTAGCCTGAGCTCGGTCTGCAGGCACGGCCAGCACCGGCTCAGCACCTCCACACCACTCTGTACCTGTTTTGTTCCCCATGAAACGGCACTGACTGCAAATGGGGGGGTGAAGTTAAATTGTTTGCCGCTACTTCAATTATGCCCACTGCTAGTAAAAGAAAATTTCCCAGTATGGACCAGGCTGGGTTTTAAGTTGCTATTGTATGGAATAAATCCTTCAATGTAGGACGAAGGAAGGGGAATATAACAATCTGACTGCCAGCCAGGTTGTTCAGTCTGCAAGCATTCAAGGGCAGAAGAAAGGGGAGAGTCCTAAAACAGGGAAGGGAGAAAAGAAACAGGCTCCAGGGATATTCACGACAGAGACAGACCTACTGCGAGGGTTTCCAACAGAAAGATAACAGAACAAGACAGGGGATACAGATGCACACACATTCTGCATCTCTCCTATAGATCTAATTTAATAAAGCACAATTGATGATTTTTTTCTTTTCCTTTTTTTTTTTTTAAATCTATTATTAGGTTTTTCAAGTGTGTAAGTGTTTCTTAATCAAAAGAACAGTTCCATACAGCTCTTGACATCAAAGGAGAGCTTTTCCAAAGCTATTACAGTATCAAAGTAATATTCTGTGCAGAATCTAAGGTGAACCATTGGAATAATCCTTCTGGGATAGAGATAAAAAATGCTGCATTCAATGTTGCCCAGAAGCATCCAAAGCAATCTATCAAAAAGGCCATAAAAATATTGGGCCACACTTACTTGATGCATGTACTCACCACTACTATTATTTTCCTCCATTTTCTCTTTGTCTGCTTAGCTACTAATCTTGCCTTTGTCTGAAAGTTCCTGCTGTATATATATGAAAGTAACAGCGCTGATTAGCGAGTCACAGGAGGAAATGACCTCTGATGTGCTTCAAATCCATAAACCTTTTATACAGTTGAATCATGTTATGAAAAAAAAAAAGTTACAGCAAAAATAGCAGCATTGCAGTAGCACTAAGGTGAGACTGGCTGATATTAGCAACCTTTTTCATATGCCCTCAATAGATTTTCAGTATGTTAGAGTCAGTTATTAGCAACTTCTCTTCTGCTTTTTGTATGTGTATTTAATAGTAAACTATATTTAACTACAGGATTTAGTTTGATCATCCATTTTGATAAGAATTTGGCCAGCCAACCACCCACTAACTTAATTATCTGCACCGTGCAATACGTAGACATCTCCCTCCTCCTGTCTGAGTGAAATATTGTTTTATTTGCAGAAGAGATGAGCAGTTTGGTAGCCGGGGCAGTTATGTAAAACTAGGGGCTCGGGGAACAGAAGGAGAGAAGGTAAGGAGAAGTAACCAAGCAGCAAGAGCACTTCCATCTGACAACAGTAGTTAACTTGCTCCTTGAACTTCACATCTGGTAACATTTTCATCTTTTGCAAACTTGTAAAATGTTATGGTATTTTAGACAGTGGGAGTTCATTTCCAAAAGAAATTTTAACAGTACAAAGAGACCACAAAATCCATTCCTCACTGGGCCGTAGGGTTTTCTAATTCTTAACTCATAGTTTACTTCAAGGATATCTTAGAAGTTCTCCATTTGCTTTTAATATTTTTGGGAATATTTTTAGCATCAATTTTCAGCAGGCTTAATATGCGTATATAGAAAGGCTATATCTTACATATCCTCATGATTAAGGGATAAATTTGGCCAGTTGTTAGGTTGATACAGATGAAAGATTTTCTCCTTGGCTGCCTAATGAGACCCGCGTGGGAACCAGAGAAAACTTCCCTGTGGCATGCACAAGCCTGCTACCAAAACACATCTAGAAGTGATATCTCTGCAGATGAAGACACGATGTTTGCTAGAGCTAGTGATGCCACCTTTAAGGTCCCAACTGGGGGTGCTGGGGGGATGCAGAGGGGAAGGAGCAGCCTCCCAGCCCCTTGAAGGGGGCACAGCAGCAGGCGCTCTCGCCTGCGGCCGCAGGAGGGAGGCTGCAGCCGGTGCCATGGGATGCTCCGCTCCCCTCCGCGCAGAGCCACGGAAACACAGCTAGCGACCATCGCGTGTTACTCCTCCTCCCCTGACACAACTGCTAGAGCTACACTGGAAACTACGTGTTAAATAAAACCAGCAAAGATTTATAGTTTGATACTAAACAAGCTTAATGTCCAACATTGGCAATACACGAGCAGCCTGAGCCACTTGGCCACAAAGACCTAACACACCAATCGTGTGGGTTGTAGGAACTCCGTAACTGAGCTTCACTTTAAAACACACATGAAAAATTTCCATTTAAAATGTGTTTTTTTTTTTTTCTTTTATACATACATACATTGCTGCAGGATGGCTGTCCACAACACGTGGAATTAACATCTGCTCCTTCTGCAATGGATTATTTTTTAAAAGTAAAATTTGTGGTTAGGTGAGGCTAACTGCCTAACTCGGCAACTGCTAACCCTGCATGTGCACTGCTACAGTACTTGTGCCATTCCCTCTCTAAATCAGCATCATTCCAAAGCATTAAAAAACAACATGATTGTAAGGAAACATTCAGGAAACGTGCAGTGACCCAAAATGCAAGATTCTTGCCTCAGTCAGTGATGAGATAACGTCATAAACAACAAACCTGCAATGAACTTTTTTTGGTGTGCACATACTCCTGTGATAAAAGTGGGGTGAAATACTTGCAGATACTACAGATTTAATAACTGTCTAGACTGTAGAAAAACAGAAGGAACTGCAAGATTCATTTATCAAACATAAATAGCTGATTGTTTGTTTGTTTCCACTATTGTCAAACAGAAGACAATGCAGTACAGGAAAAACAACAGAGAGCACTGTTTTTTTCCTGCCAACTTAAGTTTGTTCAAAAATGTCTTCAGTATAAGTTAACTACAGAAACAGACACACCGGCAGACAGATCTTGAAAAATATTAAGCCTCTACATCAGATAAAGCAAATTTCACAATAAAGGAACAGACTGCAGTTGTAGCAAGGAAGGGGTAATCTGGAAGACATTGATCCTGCTCAACCTCAGTCACCAAACTTTGCCTGCTTAAAGCAGAAGCGAGGCAGTCAGGAGACAATGAGTTGTTCAAAGTCACCCTCTGGAACAACCCTTGTAACACTCAGACAAAAGCATCCTTAGGAAGTTTATCTGTTGACAACACCACATATTTTAAGGAACGCCCCCTTCTGATCTAGGCCACTCCTTTCTCTCAGTATCGCAGCATTCTCCTTAACCTGGGAGAGGTCACTGTCTCCTCCACAACAGAGCATGCAGAAGAGGAGCTCTTCAACTGAGCAGCTCACAGGAGGAGAATGAGCAGCTCTGGAGCTTTCCAAGTTAGCTAAACTGTTACTGTGCAGGATTTACTGAACTTGCACGTGCCTCTTCCCTAATGCTTGCTGCACATACATGGGAAGAGCATACCGCTTATCTTCAGAGGTAGGTAAAAAAAAACAAGTACCACAGGCTGCTCTTCCACCTCCTGCATGGTATTTGCACTGATGTCATGCAATGGGTTTTATAAAGCTTCGGTAGATCTCTGACTTCAGGAAAAAATGGTAATCCAAGGGAATTATTTGCTAAGGATTTCTCATCATGCTGTCCTAGAGGAATCGAAAATTAAGAAAAGTGTTTAGTGATAGCTCCCCCTTAAATCCACGTGTGAGCATTTGTGCTTTTGAACAACTTGATGAATTACTCAGTTTGCTTGTTTTCTGACCACACAGCACAGGATTATTCCCGTGCTTAGAGATTGCCTGTGTTTGAAACTATGAAAACATGGTGAGCTGAGCAGTTCTTTATACAAAGATATATGCTTATATGCTTTTCATTTAATGTAGGCCATAATACTAATCATCATTTGTATCTGCACTACAATTAACGGCTTCTTATTTGCATTACAAAATGCAATCAATCTTAAGTGAGTAACACATGGACCTATGAGCTATTTATTACAGGTAAAATGTTTCAAGGACAGTACTCACAGTACTTCAAACATGGTGTAGATAAAATAGCACGAGAAACTCAACAGCTCTGGGGACAAGATGGAAGGAGGCAGTTACAGGAAGAGATTTCTATCCTATGGAAAATGTCATTTTTTCGCCTGCATATTTGAGAGACTCATGTATTCTCTTATTTCCTCTGCCTCACTTGTCTGCAAGATGACAAGTGATGCCCAACTACTTTGGCATATCATCTTGCATTGTGTCATTCCACCACCTGCCAATGCCAGTGGCCCATCAAGCCTGAGAAATCAAAAGAAGCAATTTGCTAGAAACTGGAAAGAAAAGAAAAAAAGTTTTAGCCAAAAATAGAAACAGTAATTTTGTATTAGTAAATAGAACAAGAAATATTGATTTAAAAAAGTAGGTGAGCATAAGCAATTTAAGTATCAGTCTCATAGGCAGATTCAAGAACCACAGAATGGCTTGGGTTGGAAGGGACCTTTAAGATCATCTAACTCCAACCCCCCTGCCATGGGCAGGAAATTTAAAGGCATTTCAGGATTTGTGTATTGGCATCTATGTGGAAGATAACATCCATCTCAGAACAAATAGGATTCTGCAAAACACTGCTCCTTCCCTTATCTTATGACATCTTGTTGTGGGAAAAAAAAAAAAAAAAAGAAAAAGAAAAAGAAAAAAAAGAAAAAAGAAACTGGAATTTTTAATAAAAAACATTATGGAAGCATAACCAAACATGCAGTTATCTTTGCTGGCAACAATGAAAAGAAGTTCCAAGGGAATAAATAAATAAATAAATAATCACTGCCTGGATCCTCATTTGTTCTTAAACTTTAGTGCTGAATCAAAGAGAAATATGTATGTTACACAACTACAAAAAAATCTTTTTTTTTCCCCTACAGTCCACATTTATCAACAAAACTGCCTTTCAGGAAAAAAAAAAAGAAAGAAAAAACACTGTTTGCTTTGGTCTGCAGTGATTATTAACGGACAAAATACAAAGAAAACAGCAAGTTTACCAGTACTAGCCAAATTACAGCAATCACTGCAAAAGGTGCTATTCTTTGGGTAACGGCTTTGTTACTTGTCATGCTGTACAAGTACTCTTCACAAGAGTGTTTGCTTAAGATCTAATCTCACACTATGCTGAGCCTACTTGAGATCTCCACCCAGACAAATTTTTCCACTCCAAGTCCTGCATACTGTGGCTCTCAATTTTCTTGATAGCTTTCATGTGCAAATTATGTTTTGTAATGCATCCTTTTGATCCACATCAGTAACACAAAACCTGCTTGGACTGGAGGCTCCTAGTCCAACTTCGCTGCAGTCCCAGTTACAGGGAAGTAGTTCTCCATGTTGCCAGACTCTCTGAATGGAAAGGGATGGTAATGTCCCACTAGGAGGTGGAGAAAGAAATCACAAAAGCAATCATCCTCAAAACGCAGCAGAAACACAAGAGAAAAAAGGCACAAAATTACTAGGAGAATAAGTACAAGGTTACCAAGCCAGATGCTGTGAAAAGGGCATAACATTGAAAGGAAAGATTGTCAAAGCACAAAAAAAAATGTATTTAAAAAAAATCACAGGATGGGGCAGAGCTAAAAGGTAAAAGGCAGAACTCAAAGCTAAGCATGGTGTGAAATGTAGGATCCCACAGAAACTGGGAATGCTAAAAAATTAAAAAAGCCATAAGTACTGTAGGAACTGGCTACACTCCAGAAACAGCAGAAAACAGAGCTAGGAATATACAAGAAGGGCAAAAGACGTAGGGTTTGCATGCTGCTCTGAAGTTGCTGGACTCCTCTACAACTCCTGCTCACTTACACAATTTGCTATGAAGCATCATGCCTGCGAACACGTGCCTGGTACATGATGGAAACCAGTATGATGTAAGTTGCATGGAGAAATAAAATGGAAACAGGTATAATTACAGCCAACCTGTACAATGAGGGCTGTTCAGGTAGAGAGTATCCACAGTTGCCCACACTGAGCAGCAGGATCAGGCTTTCCAAAAGTACTCAAATGATTTTTTCAGATCTCCAGTTTAAGAGCATCTGCAATTCCCACATCCACATAATAAATGCTGAGTACATGTGAATAGTCAAGTTCCTTTATTGTGTCTAAATGTGGGCATCCACGGGGTCCAATAGAATAGGTATTCCTACACCATACATCTTTAAGACTTGGAGTTTAGGAATGCTGAGCATAACCAAGCAGACCCCATCACCAGCCTTTCAGTAATAAAAGCAAGCACAGTGCAAGTCAGCCTCACTTCACCGCGCAGAAGCTACTTTGCTCTCTGCGGTCTGTCACCAGGTAGGAGCATGGCTGGGTGCCACGCGAGCAGAGAGCGTGCCACAGGGTGAGCTCACACCACGGCCTCCCCCAAACTGCTTCAAGTATCAATACCCTTGCAGTCACACAGCACCACGGACTGTACAGGAGGACGGACCTACAAATCCCCCATACCTTAACGCATCTGGACAGACCAAGCTCAGAAACAGCCCTGCATTCACTTCCATACTACCCAAAATACTGCATCAATCAGAACAGCCACAATGTTAGTTCGTGCTGGAGCTTGATTCTTTGCTCGTGTTTGCTGTTTTTTCTTACAAACATTTCAACAGAAAACAGCCCCAAGACCACGACAACACATTTGTCATAAGGCAATTAGATTAAACAGCTTCAAATGAGGCATGCATGTCTCCTATTTACATCTGTAGCAGACCAAAAATGATTCTGATGCTACTCCAGCAATGTATGGTCATTGTAGGGTATACATACAGGATTTTAAGGGAATAATGCATCTCCAAGGACATTTTCATGGATTAAATGTCAGGTATGAAATATTGCACTGTAACTTAGTTAGGACCTTAAAGAATGAATATAAAGACAATTATTGAGAGGTCTGAAGAACACAATCGATCTCACTGCAATTTAAACTCTGAGGTGCTTTATGCAGTCAAATAAACAGAATTTACACTTCAGCTTTTCATTATATAAAATCATGAAGTTATGTAAAGTTGTAATGCTGACCATATTTTAAGCTGATGGGAACTGCAGAATTTCTGGTTTAAAAGGAAGATGTGTTTTAGGACTGTATCTTACACAAAAGTTCAAGCTTAATTACTGTGAAATAAAATCAAATTACAGTCTGTGGTTCTTTTTGCAGTAGTCTGATGGTCCATATAAAGTCAAAAATTAAAAGTCAGGAGGAAATAAAGGGCCAAATTCCAACAAGAGCCCCATAAAGCGGGCAGAAGTTACACATTTGGAAGTTACACCTACAAACCACTGCCAGTGCTCCAACTCAGCGTGGGGCAGCTTACCACAAGTTTGTTTAATCATAAGACAGACTGTGCTCAACACAGAGAATGTCCTCATACAGATGCATCACTTACTTACAATGCGATTCTGATCACGGTTGTGGCATTTCAGTACCACTATAATAATAAAATCTTATTTCTAATTCAAATTTCTTATAGAAAAGAAATATAAATCATTAATTGCAAAATATGCGCAAAGTTCCGACAGCACACAGTACTAGAATACCTAAGTTGCCTTTACAAAAGCCTGTGGAAGTTTTTAGATGAATCGATGCCATTTAGAGAGAACATTTGAGCAAAGACTGAAAACAATAAAAGGGAAGAATGTGGCATCTATGAAAAGCAAGGTGTTCCATCCTGTGGATGTTAACTGCATGGCATCTGTTTCTATGCATCTGGGACCACTGTCATTGACCTGTGCACTCTCAGAGAAAAAAAGAAAGCAGTTCTCAAGTAAAATGCGATTTCATAAATAGACGGCTTCACATCATAAGCATTTCATAATTTAAACGGCAGAACTCAAAAAAAAATCGGGGGATTCTAGCTCAAAACAATCATCACCCTTCTGCAACAGCTTTAACAAGATGACAGCTTTCCAAATACTGCATTGGTAGAGTTTCACAAGGTCTGCCCGGAATTTGTGGCTCTGTGAGGGATGTCCAAGTATTACAGCGACAGAAAGCCAACGATAGATACGGGTCGCTCCGTGATCCTTTGCCCTTCTAGCAGAAGTTGACACCAAACTGCCCGCTGCTTCTAAAAACTCCAGGCAAATGGGTCATTTCTTCCAATTGGTTATCCCCAGAGAGAAGCAAGCAATGGGGGAGGAAATATTGTGGCCCAAAGGCCCTGTGCTGCCGGTTGGATCAATGGCCAGTGTCAGCAGGCTTCTATTTAATGATGCTCGAACCAGCGCCAGCCGCGCTAACGGCCATACTCACCACTGATACCCACCCACAGGAAGCAGCATTCTGGAAAGACCAAATAATTGCCTCATTTTGCAGAATAAGGAAAAAATTTAAAGGTGTCTTACATTTTATGAACATAAGATCAGTCCTTAGTTTTTAACAATGAAACCAAGTGCACATTCGCAACAGCACAATGCAGCAGTCAGGAACAGCAAATGCATCTGGGTGACTACAGGTAACTTACAAACCTTTCCAAAAAAAAGCATGCAGTACTTTGTGAGCCTTGCTACTATATATACACACACAAATATACATGGAATAATAATTCTGTATATATGTTTTAATTAGAATTTTAAGGCAAGAAGTGTTTGGTAAACTAACAGAAAAATCAAATACTGAAGCTCCTATTTTATTCATACATGGATCTAAGTAGAACTAAAAAGACAAGCAACAAATTCAACCAGATCTCTTCACTTCTGCTATTGTACGTGGACCAAGCTGAGGACATCCCCAAACCACATAAGCTCTAGAGTGGAACACCCAAATTACACGAACAAGATGACTGTGCACAGTTCTTCAAATTACCAACTTGTTTTTATTATTGGATATTCTATGCAAACTACCCACAAAGACTCCCACCTGAGCACTGTTTTCTGCAGTCAATCTGTGTTTTAGCCCCCAAACACATGCTACAGATCTCCCAGCTAACAGATAAAGGACAAGCAGCCTTTCCTTTGAATTCTGAAGTGCTCAATAAGTATTGTAGCTGGAGACCCCCATGTTTCCAAAGCCTATCGTACAGGGCACAGAATTAAAAAAGCTCTCCACAATATTAACACTTTAAGACCCATTTCTCCCCTGCAAGCCCCTTAAAACATTGAGGGTGGTTATCAGAAAGCTGTCCTGTATCTCCCTGGCAGAGCTTCTGCCCTGGAGGAAACCCCTTCCAGCTACAGGTGGACCTTTACACCTGGTCAGACTGGAGGCAACCAACAAGTCCTTTTCTGGGGGCTGAGGTCAGTGCAACTGCATTGGGCTTTTCCTTCTGAAAACAGACTTGGAATTCAGTTTCCTCCTCTCCAGTGAAAGTACAGCAGGAACATTTTTTAATCCTTCTGACAGATCATAGTATGGAAAAATTGTCGTCTGAAATAGTTGTGTTAGAATCAGCAACAAAAAGTATTTCTAAGAACACATAATGAATCCTGCAAAATTTAATTCCCTTAAAACATATTCTTCTGTAAAAGTAGAATTTCTGAACCACTTGCAACTCCTTTCTGTTTTAAGCTTTTGAATTACACTGTCGTCACAAATGAATCAAAATCAGATGAAATTCCACCATGGTGGACTTAAGTGTATACAAGAGATGCACATTGACACTGCACCTCTAACTTTCCTGCTTTCCAGAGCCAAAATTTCTGGCCTACGTGGCTGCTGCTGGGAAGCAAGAGAACGGAGCAGCACATGCAGCTTCACCCCATGCCACTTCCATGCTTGGAAGCAAATGCCACACAGGGCACGCTCAGTCACCACATCCTCTCCACCACCTGTGCTGCACTGCTGTGGAACGGGGCAGAGAAAAGACCCCAGCTGCCAGATGGCTGCAATACCCAACTATCAAGTCAAACACATGCCCTGTAAAAGCTCCAGTACAAAAATGATATACTGCCGCTACCACCACCCCAACAAATCAACCATTTTTAAACACTATTTCTTATGATCAAGAAGGAATTCTTTTTTTAAGAAAATTGTCTCATAAGAGTGAGTTTTTGTCAAATTTGTAATTCTGTATGTCATACTTACTTGCTTCCATTAAGTTTGTCAACAAAAGTTATAAGGTTTGAATTTTGCTTTCCCACTGAATACCTGGGAAAATTTACCAAAACTACTGCTCTGAACCCACCCCCTCCTCCCCCCAGGAGTCATTTTCACTCACAAATCTCAGTTTCAAAAAACTTCCCTAGGCAAGTTTTCACCAGCAAATGAGAGCTCAGAGTTCCCATAATCACCAGTTATTCAGATGCACGTCAGCTTCTTTCCTGTCCTTGGTGGTCAGCTACCTTTCTTGACGCATGCTCCCGAAGACAGAAACACGTTAGGTCAGCATCTCGACTTCCTTGCTTCACCAAGGTGGGCAGAACTGTGCTCTGACAGGAAGCATCTAGTAGATTTAGAAGGTAACTGCTGAGATCATCCAGGCCATAAACATCACAGAACATTTAAATCAAGTTTTACTGACAAAAATTTTATTTTACACTCTAATAAATGAATATAGTGTACATGTCACATAGATGATACATATGTACTACAAGAACATATTTATTTGTTTGCAACAAGTTTGAGAAAATAAAACATCTTCAGTTCTCCATTTCAATATCTGACTTACCTTTTTTATAATACAAATAACATTTGAGGAGTGGTATGGGAACAAACAACTGCCATAATTTGAACCTAGGAAGTTTCTGACCAAACAAAAGGAAAATGACGCTTACAGTGAGGCTAGCTAAGCATTCAGCAGGCTGCCCAGAGATGCTGCACAACTTCCATCCCTGGAGGTTTTCAAGATCCAACTGTTTGAAGCCCTAAGCCCCGTTCTGAATTCAGCACTGACCCTGCTCTTAGCAAGAGGATGGACTAAGAGACCTCTCCCAAGGCCCCTCCCAACATGAACACTTCTACAATTTATGCTTCAAACAATCACCAGCAAAATTCAAACTAATTAGTGAATCTTTCCCTCTTCCCATCTCCCAACAAAATCTTATACCAGAAAACGCAATACTCATCATTAAGGATCATCTTTACAATGGTCCAGCGTGACTGAAATCAAAGAAACAACCACCAATGAAGCATACAGAAAACTGCCAACACCATATATTAAAGGCAGCTAGAAGGTGGAGAGGAAGCAGGGAACTCCCGCACATCTCTACTCTGTTTTGGGGACCACTCCTGTCCAGTCTGAGACTTTTCTATTGCCAGGACTTAAATGTAAAGCAAATGAAACTATATGGAAGGACTCAATGTACCCGATTTCTTATTTTTTTTTAATTTCCGTATGAACAGAAGATTTCTATCAAACAAAAGGTGTTCAGGCCTCCGTGCATCATTAAGGCAGTTGTAGAAGAACAAATTCAACACTCATATGACATTATACAAACTGACAACAAACAATAAACATAAAACACTTAAAGAATTTACTTTGTGCCAACTGGCAACTGATCCTCTAAAAGAAATTATTCTAGTGCAAATTCACAACCTGACTGACATCCAGCTCTCTATCCTACAGTCAAAAAAATCCTGACTTCTTAGTTTTATGGAAAATTCATAATATATCTTTTGCCTCTCAATCTCAACAGATGTATAAGGATAAAATAACCACGAGCAACCAAAGGCCAGACACTGTGATCATCAGTGAATCTCTGCAAACTTCTAAGTCTGAAAGCATGTAAAAACTGGAAAGTCAAACAGTACACACAGACAGAAAACAATGCAGAAAACAAGCTACCTCATCTGCAGCTGGCTCAATTTTATGCCCGCTATCCTGCAGCGTAACATAGTGTATCTTCAGTTAGGCAAGATGCAAAAGGCAACAAATGAGAGAAATCAGTGTAGGGGTGGGACAGTAACAAAGAGGAGCATCACGCCAAACACTGAATCCAGCCAGGGAAGCTCTTAAGCACATTCTTACTTGAAGCAAAGGTACAAGCATTGCAATCAAGTTGCTTTAACACAAGAAAATAACTGTTAGCTGTACGTGCAGAAAAAGAACAAGAAAAGTTACATAAGGTAAATAAATGAAGAAATGAAGGACAAGAACTGTAGCTGAAGGGGTAGAAAACTAAATTGTGGCCCAATTTCAAGAACCTTTGAAGTGCTTGGAGGAATAGGATCTACTCCAGCTCTGAAGTCCTAAAATAAGATCAAATTTGTGGAACTGAAGTACCTTAAAAACACAAAACAAGCAGTAATTTGGTGGAGTTCCTTCTTCAGCACATGAAACAGCTAAAGCCCAAAGACAGTAGTTTATTCCTGTCAATTTCAATACTTTGAAGGGAGGAAAAGAAGTCAAAACTGACATAGAGGTTAAAACAGTGAAGATAAAAGGAAGTACATGGACAGTGAAGAGGGGTGGAATCTGGTATTACTAACTTTGAGACATCTGATAGGCAGGCATGTCAGAGAGAGGGAAAGGTTATGGCCCTGGAAAATAGAGAGGCAAGTAAAATTGTCAGGGATGTAAGAAAAAGTCTGGAGGGAGTTGGGAATAAAAACTAGATCTTTGCATCAACAGGTCTAAGACTGTGCCTGGATACTCAAGAAATCAACTGGAGATGGAAGCACGGGAGAACCAAACTGGGGAAGGGAGCACTGGATCTTTGGGGCATTCAGATTGTGGGGTAAAACAAAAGACTGGAAAACAAAAAAGGAGAAGGATGTTCAGGTACATAAAATGAGGGGCTACTAAATGGAAAATAAAGGGCAAAATGTTAAACAGAGAACCAGTTAAGATGATTGGTGCTACCCACTTCAGGACAGGGAGAAAATAGAAACCTGGTTGCTAGTGAAGGCAATGAGGGGTGTGAGAACAGGAAATGAGGAGGATTTAAAGAGGAAGAAGTCATTCAAGAAAGGAGTGAGAAATGCACTAAATATACAGAAAGAAAAGGGGTAAAACTCATACAGGTAAGAGGCAGAGAGGCCTGGTTCAGAAACAGATTCTGAGAAAGCAGAACAATTTCGAAGAAAGCAGATCTTTTCACGTAAAAAACAGGGTTTGAAGATACATTTTGTGTCAGAAGTGGGTGGAGAACTAAAATGAAAAGCAAACCTGGAAGCAAGCTCAACAAGAAAAAAAAATATTGAATAAATGTGGTTACAAAGTCCATTTGGAAGGAGAATTAAAACAGGTAAAGCAGAGATGAGTCCAGAGCTTTGTTGTGCTGCCATTCTTCAAAGATATTCAGAAAGGCAGAATTGGAAATTAAGAAATTACAAGACAAGATGTCTGGGGAGAGGAACAGAGACAGAGCAGCGTGAGAAGCGACCAAAGAAACCACATATAGAGAAGCAGACAGAGATGAAAATAAAGACCAGTGAGTCAAAGGAGGTAAGGCCAATGAAGAAAGGATGCAGCTGAGAAGAGTAAAGGAGTCAGAAAGGTTAATAGACTGGAGATCCCAAAAGGAGTGAGTGACAGGGTAGAGGAGAGAGAAAGACAGATATGCTGAAAGAGAGCAGGTAGTGATCAGAGAAAGGGAATTTTAAAATGAGAGATAATAAAGCAAACAGTACTTAGTAAAGACAAGGTCATGGGAATGATTGAGGCAGTAAGAAAGCCTGTCTAAAACCAGAAATCAAAGGTGGAGGCTGGAAAAACAGAACGAAGAACAATGGAGTTAAGTACTTATCAGAAGAAAAAAAATGGGTTCCCCTATGGCGAAGAATAAAATTTGAGAAGACAGGAATAGGCAGAGTTTAGCAAAGTCACAAAGAAAAAAAAAAATGAACAGTCACTAGGAAAACTAGTCACAGAAGACTTCAAATCAGGAAGAGGGGTAGATGAGACACCAGAAAAGATGAAGCAGAGGCAAGGGAAGACACGAACAGTAGTGAATAAGACAATTAGGGAAAAAAAAAGAGCAAGGCTCAGGGAAGGGAGTAAAGTTTGAAAAAGAACCTTAAAAATCCCTATTGAATCATGCTCAGAAATATAAGAACCACATCACTGGGCATGTCTAGCATTGGTATTTTCCCCCTTAGAGGATCTTGGCAGAAAGTTTAACTATTCACCCAGACCAAACGAGAGATGAGAAATCCAGAAGTCCAGCACTGGCACCGGCTACTAGATGATGAGGGGCATATGGCAGAAATTTCAGACTGTTAAAACAATATTAAAAATAATGGGACAGCAGTGATTTAAAACTACTGTTCAGCACCTTTACTTCCTGATTAAATTAGCGCTCCACAAAGCAGGAGCTGAAGGCCTTCACTGACTCTCCCTCACATCAACCTCCTGTTCCTAAACCCACAAGTATCCGACACGCCATTTGGCACTGGCATTCCAATTCAGCCATTAAGATTCTCATCTCACTGTACAGCAGCCAAGACAGAGACTGGGTGGACGGTGAGTTGAAAAACGAACATCACGGCAATTCTGGGTCCCATTCAGAGCTATCTGAGAACCACTGGCACAAGAAGTCCTTTTCCTTTTCCAAGACTGTCAAGAATTTCACCCTTTATGGCTTTCTTAATCCTGAGCATGAATAAAACACCAGCCTGCTCAGACGCATCTAATACCGTATTTCATCTTCCTGTGTATTGGCATGGTTTTAAAGTTTTTGCTCATTACAGAAAGAACACCTACTTCTACTGCCTGCTTATACAACTGGTAGCTGGATCATTAAAATGTAACAGAAGAGGGGAAAAAATACATTAGTCTGTGCTACCAAAACAGTGACATACAAAGTATAAAAAGTGAGCTGAGCATATCATTTATATATACCCTACTGATTCCAATTTATTCATTTTGAATATACAAGGTTCACTCAAAATTACTGAAATTCTACAAAAAACACTATCTATAAACAAGAGCTCACAAGACTGGGGTCACAAATAGGAGCTCTTCTCTATTTTTATGACTTTCAGGTTTTTTAATATTGTTTGAGAGTAATTTTAGATTTAAATTTTAGATAAAAGCACTCGAGTTACTTGTGAATATATCTGATGTCGTGTTTTTAGATACAATTTTTGACAAATGGCACGAAAATCATTTTTTGAATGTACTTTCTATCGTTACAGTCAAGAACACTCATCTATAATTCAATACTGGATACAGTAAATTGTCCACAAGATAGGTAGCATCTACTGTAACATATATATCTGTAATAAGAGAAGTTTGAAAAATATCATAGAAGAACTATTATTTTTACATTATAGTTGCTATCCGTAGTTTTATTTCTATTAGGCTATTGCACAGCAGGGAAGCTTTCAAGACCGAAGACATATTTTAATGCAATGTCATTCAAAGCACAAAGTTCACTCGTGAAGCACACTAATACCGTAGTACTACCGAAATAAAAGGGGAAGCTAGTCAGACATTTTGGTTAGAAACCTAACACATTCATTTTAAAGAAAATAAACATGTAATGCCATAGCTTAAAATAAATAGTGCCAAATATCACCATCAACGACATACGAAAAAATAGAATGGTGTTTTATAAAGGAAAACACTTTATAAAATGTATAGCACATATGGAAGTGTTATAACAGACATTATCATTTTCTTATGTTACTAGGTGCTTTACCTGGGGGATAGGTTCTACAATCCCCAGTTATACAAGCAGTTCTACTAACCCATACAGGCTTCTTAAATAGAAAGTTTGGTACCCAAGTCATCTGTACCATCCATTTTACAGATTTTAAAATAGAAACAACTACTTCTTTTACTCAGCACAAGATTTCATTAGCAACGCTAGAAAAAAATACACACTTAAGTACACACATTTGCTAACTCATGATTTCTTTAGTCAGTGCATCCTTCCAGAGAAGGGGAAAAAAATGTTATTGGTTACTTTCAGGAAAAAGAGGAAATACTTTATGCATAATATTAGATGCAAATACCCTGATTGTGTTTGTTTGTTTTTTTTTTTTCAGTGATTTTTGAATGCTCTAGTCCACTTCAGTAAAGAACAATTCGAGTACTTGTGCATATTAAAAACTAATCTTGGCAGGCAAGCAAGTGTTGTGCTGCCTTTTCCAACACAATCCATTTCACTCTATGACACCTGGTCTAGAATATATCCATCATTTTTTAAAATTCAACAACCAGAAAATAAAGGAAAACAAATACAGAGGTTTTTAGATACAATCCAAGGTTTCTCAAATGCTTCCTCACTACTAACTGTTCCACTGGAGTCCTACAAGATTAAATCAAGTACACATGCCAGCTAGAAGAAAAACTAAGGATTCGTCCTACAAAAACTGGAGATAAAAATAAAAACTGTGTAATAAAATAAGCTGAGGATCTGACACATACTATTTAATAACTACTGCATTTTGCCACACAGAATTCCCATAGTATTTATAATTAAAAAAAAAAATACAACTGACCTAACTCAAAATCAATGTACATTCTTCATAGTTGGATTCCTTGAGCATTACAACAGATAAAATTAAAGTTGCATAGTGAAAAAAAACTTCCAAGTGTGCAGGGAACTGGCTGCATACAGAAGCAATGTGTGAACGTACATACTGCCGATCTTCTTTAAACTGACTTCTTTTTACCTATAAAAGGAAAAGGGTTAACTGACTGTAACAGCTTCTTAGCAATCTCACTGGTAATAATTTTGTTTTGACAGTTTTATATATTCTCAAAAAATTTCAGTCTTGAAACCTCAAGAAATTTCAGTCCATTCTCCATTTTTATCATATTTAGAAAGAAGACACCCTTCTCCCCTTAACAATAAAAACATTAAACATACCCAGCAATGTATTAAGGTTTACCCAAAATACTGTGAATCTCCTTTTCAATAATAAAATACTTGTAAGACATTTTGCATAAATACTTATTTCCCAAATGAAAACGGTGACTTTCTCTTAAACATAAAAGCTAAAATTTACTTTTGCTAGATATAAAACTACTTCTGAGGATTCAATATACAAAATCGGATCTTCATGAAGAATACGTTTTGTGTTATAGTACACAACTATATCTTTTCCCAAAGCTTTCAGTATTTAAAAAGCATCTTTCAATTTAAATATAGTACTGTAAGGTCACTCAAATCATTTTAAATACAAAAAATCTACAAACCGTGACATATACATAAATAGTCAGGAAGATGTAACTTAAAAGATCACATCTTTTAACCAGATCTTGTCATATATGCTAGCCTCAAAAGAACGCTATTTGCTACAAGAAGCATCTGCATGGTTTTAAGACTTAACTATGCAGACTCGTATTGCCCCAGGGCAGTGCTGCACAAGGCTATTGAAAACGATCAAATTGCAGAATCAACACCTTAAATTTTCCCATAAAACCTCCAACAAATGTTTTATGTGCATTATGACAGAATAACAAAAACGAAAAAGGTTGTTACAAAAATTTCAGTGTAAGGCTTTTTCCAATAACCATTTTCCCATCACATTTGGCAAGCACAGAACTAATTCATGTCGTCCGTCTACTCTTAAGCTGAGAACTACAAACTACAACTCAGTATAAAATACAATAACCTTCTACAATAATTATATCCCTTTTAGAACAAAGATTAAAATAAACTTAACTGTGCTGATTCATACTTTCTATAAATTACTAAAAAGGTGAGAGATTCAGACATTTTGCTTTTAGATAATAAGCCTAATATCTGTATCCTGTGCAAAAGTGCAACTGTGTTTTAGAACTGAGGCCCAACTGAATGCAATTTTGTTAGTAAAGAAAATACACTTGAACTCACTTAACATGGAAAAAAGTGGTTCTTGGTATCTTTTAAAGTTATGCTTTACATATTTAAACCTCTTAAAACTGCAAATTGGTTAAAAATACAAAAAAAACAGAACAAAAAAGCTTGTATATAAATTCGTTTACAAAGCACAACAGTAAGCTTCAAATAATTACATTTCTGTAACACAAACAAAGAGGTGGGATGATTTATTTAAAATACTTGAATATTTCTGCTCTTCATGATCTGATGTCTGTTTAGCTGCTCGCAGTGTGTGCATGCATACGTTTCGCTACATCGTAGACATAGGTTATGTCTGGTCGCTTCTCTGGATCCGGGTTGATGCACATATTAACTAATTGTCGCAACTAGGAGAGGAAAATAACATGTAAGAGAGCCAACAAACCTGCCAAGTAGTATTTGTGCATTCTCAAATTCAAATGAATAATACTGACAACAATCAGCCAAACATAGCAATTCTGCATAAACAAGCACTCAGCGCTCTCTCTCAACATATATTGTGCACAGCTTTATGCAAGCATATATATATGTAACATACTTCCATGATTTTTACATTTTATACTGTTATCCAAAAAAAAAAAATGGTAAGTAGAAAGACTGATGGGCAGATGTAAGTTCTAATCCTTTAAACATACAACTTCAAACATTCAGGTAGTCCCATTTACAGGTGATTTAATGAAAATTCCTGTTCAACGCACTGAGGACTGCTTCCTAAAAAACTCCACCTTCTACTTAGGAAATCTCTGAACTTAAAACTGGAAGCTGGGAAAGTATTTGGGGAAAATATCGCTTCATGTCCGCCATATTGCTCCACTCATCCACGGCTGGAGACATGATACTGGAACAAATAACCTTTAGTCTATGCTCTGGTATTTATTCATAAGGCTAAGTCGTTTATTTTTTCTTTATAGAAAGAAAACACATAATTAAGTAGTATGTTGATAGAAGCCTCTATCTGGGAATGAACAAGTCCCTGTGACTAGAAAACACTTTCCACAAGCACCATTGTTCATTGGGCCTTTTGTAGTGCACACAGTCAGCGCGTACATTCATTGCCTTCACAAGCGGACAGCTGCAGGTTGATCTCCCTCCCTTGACATGCTGCAGGTGACATTAGAAGTTAGCACTGTCTGGATAAGCTTCCGATGGGGAATCTATTTTAAAGTGTACACATCTCCTAAGCGTTTTGCAACACGCAGTATACCTGCTTCATGATGACATGAAAATGCTTCCCAATCCTTGCAAGAGCAACTCACCAACTGTAAGCAGTATTTCTTTATGCTTTGCCAAGTCCTCCTGCATCTCCTTATAGTATCAAAGAAGCAACCCCGTGACCCACCCTTCTATAGCAATATATCAAATTTGATTTGGTCTCCATCCCAGGACTCTTAGGTACAATTACTGAAAAAAACTGTAACTCCTGCAACTAACACAGAGTGACCTCATCACCCTGATTATTCAAAGACAACAGAGACTGCATATCCCAGTCTGCCAGAGTTCCCTTCCCGCTTTGAAAAAAAATAATAAATAAATAAATAACAAGAAGGATTTTTTAATTATAATTGCACTCCCTTAGTTTTTCAGTTGAATTTCAATGCACTAGAATTGGAAGTCCAGAAGGAAATTTTTCCCATTTACCCTTGCAGAAACACTGCAATTTGTATACGTTGTATAGGTTTTTCACATTTAACAATACAAAACCCATGTCACTACAACATTCCACTTTTTCAGCAAGAAGAGCTTTATACTTAAAAATGAGATCATTAATTCTAAAGATAGTGATCAGATTGCTGATCTGACCAGCAATCAAAGAGAGAAACATATTAAAGTCACGTGCAACAGATTTGTTATCTGAATATCAAATATGTTGAGTATATTTGGACTAATGGAATTTTAAAAGCTATCATACTGCTTCTGGCAGTCACTAAATAAAAATCCCATACCACTGACAGGAAAAACTATTAACCTGTAATGACTCCCAATCGTTTGGAGAACAGAATGGTGGCAAGCATGAACTACTGTAATAAATAACAATTGCCAACATGTAAAACAAATACACAAAGCAAAATAATCTCCTGTAGGAGCTGCAGCTGCAACACTGTAACCAACAGGCACAGCATATGAGCAGAGAAGCAGTTTGCTGTGCAACAGCTCATAGAGCCTGCACAGCAAACAGGAAAGACTGAAGTACATCCAAAAACCCCAGTCCTGAAATTAGAATCAAATAAGTAAACGTTTTGTAAGGACAATACAAATGGAATTTATCTGGGGAATACAACATCAAACCTTGTACATACACACATATCTTTATCTGCGAAGAGTTCCATCTGTTCAGTAGAACTGTGCACAGTAAATAAAGTCTTAGTAAAAGACCTTGAAGGATAGACACCTATAAAGTATCATTAGAGGGGAAACATTATTCTTCCTCTTTTTACCAGTTGTATATCAGTATATATTGTAGGCTGAACAACAGAAGTAGATCCTCCAAGAAATCTACCTGCGCAAACCATGAGAAGCCACATTTACCCCTAACAGCCTACTTCATGTCTTTTCAGTTTTGGCCTGTGAGCAATTCTGATTTTGTCTTCTCAACTGAGTTTTTCCATCAGTTCAGATTTAAATTATTTGTTAAGTCATTAAAAAGGATTCCTTCCTTCAGAGATGCTTCGCTACTTCTGTTACAGTATATTATAATTCAAAGCTTCAGTGATGGCCATGAAGATTCACTGCTTGGAAGGACGCTTTAGCCAAACAGCATCATTCTATCAGGTAAGGCCTTCAGGCCCTATTAATCCTTCTCAGTACACTTGCAAAAACTATTCATCCACATGGTATCTTGGCTATTTGCAACTTCTTTATTTTACTCTAACCAAAATGCATACGTATCTATTATTGTCTAGATGAGACAAAGGATTTGCAAGAATATGTTAATAAGGGACAGGCTCTGAATCAGTTTATTTAGAAACTCTCTTCCCAACATAGAAGAAGAGGTGAGTTCAATCGATAGTGCTGAACCTTCACTATTATTGCAATAAAATGAACCACACAGTCATAGATCTCTTTTGGCTGCAAGTCTTAACACTTCAATGTTGATCACTGCTAACACTGCTAAATCTTTCTCCCTCCCCAGTTCAGAATCTCAGTTGTAAAGAAGAGAGCTGAGCTGATTCGGGTGGCAAGCTGCACAGTGACAGGGCAGATCCCTGAGCAATTACACAATTCTTGAGCTCCAGTTTTGCTATTGAACAGCAAACTTCTGAGATAAGGTGAAGTAATTTTACTACGCAGGATGAAAACAGTTACACACAAAGACTGTTTTTCAGGACTGAGAATGGGACCATGCTGGCTGCTAATACTTGGTTATAGCACTATTTCCTTACCTCCTACAGGAATATCTATTCCAATAAACCTGAGATCTACTTGTCAGCCCCTCTAGTATTAATAAAATTTTTGATGAAGCAGAGGAGTCTGACAGTACCACGGGAAGAGGCACTGGGATTCTCAGGTCAGACCATCATTAGAGACAGAGTAATTTTTTTATTATTATTTTTCCTATCTGGCCCAGACTGGCCAACAGGCAGAACAGACTTCTGACTGAGCTGGAGGGACCTCCTGTTGCATCCCCAAGCTGCAAACTACTTTGGCTGCTTATTGTTCTTAACCTCCTCTGTGCACTTAGCACAGTGACTGTCTTTAGCCTGGAGCTTAGCCTGCCATTGGAGCAGTGGGAAACACTTTCTTTAACTTTAGCAGGTTTTTCAGCTATGAAATAAATAATTATCACTCAAGTCAGGTGGAGGGGTTGCAGGGAAGACTACGAACTATGACAGGCAAGTATTTGGCATTATTAGCCACCTGAAAAAGAGAAGATGTCATATAGGAAATTCTGGATGAAAAAAACGAACAAACAAAAAAGCCACCCTTACTCCGAGCAGGAGACCTTGCTGAAGCCCTTTCACAGCATCGAAAGAAATGCTGGCAACTCACACTGCAATTTGAGACCTGCCGGCACATTCAGCCCTCATATCTAGGGAGGAGAGTGGCTACGGACTTTTGAGGAAATGCATCTCACAGAGAAGATGGAGAGACTTCATCCATTACAAAAGCTACCTGATGCTAATATCGGCCGACAGGATTTTAAGACTATTGACTAGGGGTGGCAAGGAAGCCCCAGCTTTCAACTCCCTAAAGCAAAACAGTTTTCAGTAAATATTGAGTATTCACTTTGAACACCAGGGTTTCTTAAAGAATATTAAAAAAAAAAAAAGAGAGAGAGAGAGAGATACCTGAAGTTGTTAAACATTTGAAAACCTTGGCTTGTGACTCTACTGGTGAACCGAGCTTGCAAACACACATCTGAGACTATTAGGACTTCTAATCCAAGTTTTTCTAAAAAACTTGTCCATCTGTTCATCTCAAGGTAGATCTTTCTGTCATATTGTTCTCTGATGACACCAATGTGATACGTTACTAAAAGTCTTATAGGGATTTTCGCATCTTAAAACTCATTAAAATTTACTTATAAAAATTTCTCTAAGAAGCGCTTGCCTTGTACTTAGTAATCGAAGTATTTAACACTCCTATATCATAGGATATAAGATTATTACTTCAGAGAATTCTTCATTATAGAATATAAAGTGACTTTTAGTGTCCAGTGACCCCTGAGCTTTACTGCTTAGCTTTTTTGTGTTTTTTGTTTGTTTTGTTTTGTTTTTTTACAGTTCAAGCCAGCACAGTGTTTTGCCAAAAGAGCTGGAAAAAAAATCAAGAAAAAAAGGTATATTTTGGTGCAATGACTAACGAACGTAGGTATTTTTTCATGTGTCTCATAGAAGATGCAAGCTTTCACATTGGAAGAAAAAGTGCTTGCACTGCAGCCTCTATAGTTCAGTTGATTACTTCTTTTAAGTAACTGCTTCCATACGTATTACAGCTCTGATTCTCTCATTATATTTTAAAATAACTAATGTGTATTTTATAACTAACTGGTTTACCCGAAGTGCATGTATGCTTTCAAATGAAGACAAATGTAACATGTGCTCTGCGTCGGTTTTCAACGCTAGCAACTATACAGAGGTAAGTGAAAGGTGGAACCTCTTTCCCTACCCCAACTCTAAGACCTTCTATCTGGGCCAGACTTTGATATCTGCCCCTTGGCTGGGAATCCGCATATCCAACTTCACACTTAGCTGCAGCGAAGTAGCCCTGCAGGCAGGCCAACTTCAACGAACCACTAGTGGTATCATCATTAAAATCCTGCTGAAGGTCACCATGGAAACCGCCTGCTGAGGCTTCACTGCTGCACTCGGCATCTCCTAATCAGCTACCATGTGAAATGCAAATTCAGACAGTCTGAAAATTAGTCAAGAAGAATAGAGGATGAGGATGCAGATATGTGAAATATTCATGCGCTTCATGGAAAAAGGAAGACAGCATGAATGACACAACAAAGAACGGCCCCTGACATTCTTGCTATCATTTTGCATTATTGTTCACACCCTACTGTATTTCTAGGCCTCCAGTTCTCGAGTTGGTTATAAGAACTGCCATATTTATAGGCTACAATAAATAATAATTAAAAATGGCCAAGGTAAAATGACTAATTGGTAAACCCACAAAGAGGTATATTGCATAAATTACACAACAGATCATCATTTCATCCTTCGTAAAGTCACTGAATTAGTTTTTCAAGTCCAGTTTTTTGTTTCATAAGAGAGGAAAAATTGTCACTGTAGATACAACAAAACAAAACACTGGGCAGTAATCTTTTATTAATAGTCCAATCACTGTCTTAGAATGCAAAAAATTAGAGGTTGAGAATTACAAACCCTATTCCATAAATGAAATTGCACAATACTGTTTATTAAAAGTATTTCAGCGATGGCATTTATTTGTGTTTTCTAAGTAATCTTTAATTCATGTAGGCTGAATTCAATTACAATTGGTTACTAGCATGTGTTCTTTGGTTTACAGCTTCTATCACATTGCCTTGTGGGTTTTTTTGGCTTTTTTTTTTTCAAAGCGGGAAAGTATTTCAAAACTAGCATCTCAGAATATTAACGGGCAAACATTTGTATTTTTTCATCCTGTTACTCTAAGAAAAAATATTTAGTTTCTTTTCATTTTATAGCTTAAAAAACAAGTATCCCCCTTAAATGCACTGACAGTAAGGAATTGCTACATATCAACTTCAAACATACACTGCTGTGAAAGGCATATATTGTTCAAATTCAACTACTACATCTTGCTATATTTCTCTGAAATTTACTATTAGGGTCCACTCTTTCATGTAAAAGAACTGCCATTCAATTAGGACTCAGTGGTTGTGTAACGGAGATAAATGGGAACTAAACAATTCATTTTTACTAGTGAGCTACATTATATCTATTTTAATGCAAGCCTCTAGAGAAACAAGGCTAGTGCACTAATTTATTGTGCTACATAAACTCACGGAGCTGTGCTTTTAGAAAAGCATAATACCTACATAAGACTCAATCCCATTATGACATGTAGTGCATATCATCGTGTGTTCTGGGAAAGCTTTTTGTCATACTTGCAAGGAAGCTCAATGAAATTAAGAAGCTAACAGGATGAGGTTTCCATCATTAATCCCCCCAAATTTTAAATCATATCAGAGAAATGTTTTGACAGAAACATTTGAGCAAGTTCAATGAGCAAACACTTGTGGGCATAATCTGCAAATAACATAAAAGCACACAAGTTCATTTACTTCACTGGAAGCGTTCCAGCACTAAAATGAGGATCGAGCCCACGAAAAGGAAAATTACTTACTTCCTCTGAATAGTGATCTGAAGGGAGAGGTGGATAGTCACACTGTTCTATCTTCTTGCACAGGGAGTACAAGTTCATTTTATCACCATAGAAGGGACTCTGCAGTGCAGCCATCTGTTTAAGGAAAATGTACAGTTTGCTTTTGTGTTTTTAAGTACACCTGTTTTGCTATAAAACCTGTAATACTAGCAAATCAGAAGTGATTTTTAATGACTTTTGATTCCCTGCTTGGTAGCGTCACAGTGCTAAAAACAGAAGTTTCAGGACTATTAGTGTAACCAGTTTGCATACTTATTTTATGCTGTACCTGTCACAATCCTTACATTGCTATATTTGGATTGTATACCGTAACAATTTCATGAAGAATCTAGTAGTTTCAGCTACTGTTGTGAGTGAGAAGGGTCCATGCAGCACACAGGGGGAGAACAAAAAAATCCTACAATATAATTTTCCTCTGAAGACCTTCTGGAAGACAGAATATCATTTATTTGAAAACATCATCTGATCTAAAGCAATACTGTGTAGTGAAAATGCTGGATAACAGTAGCAGATTTTGTAACCTTCTATAGCCATTAACACTACACTTTGATGAAGTTGTGTGAGGTTTTTCCTTTTTTTTTTTTAAAAAAAAAGTAAGCTAAAGGTAACATCATCTAGATTTAAACAAGTCTTAAAGCAAAAACCTCATAATTCAGTATGTTATTCAACAGTATTTCAAAAATTAATACTGCATCCCAAAACATCATCAGAAGTGGCATCCATAACTATAATTTACAATTGTAATAAAAGAATATAGGAATAGGTGTTGGAGAACACTTAAATGATCAGCTTATGCATGGTATTAGATAAACCTACGTTTTATTTCCTGACTATGTTAGAACTTGACATTTAAGGCGGAAATAAATGCTATGGTTAGCAGAATTACGAGTCTTAAAATTCATTTAAAACCTCTCCATTCCGTTCAAAGCTTTCCAAGTCTTTGAACCGCAGCAGCACGAATGCTGCTTTGAGTGCAGCGCTGCCCCAAAGTCAGTCACCCTTTTCTACATGTGCTAATAAGTTTGATTTTGGAAGGACAATGTGTACATTCCCCAGACAGGCAGAGTGTGTGTGAAACACGCTAGTCCATGCTGTGCTACTCAGTGAGCTTCAGCAGGGACAGGACAAGCTGAAAATGGCTCTCATCTGTCTTCTGGTCTTCCAGATATCAGCTTAACTCTTTCGTGCCTAAGCAGCAACATCACCAGGAAATATGTATGAAAAAAATGACCAAAGTTCTTTTACATTTACTTTATAAATTCTAAAAATTCTCTCCATTTAGTACTTTTTCGTATTAACTTCAAGTAAGAATAAATCATTTTAAAGCTCCCAAAACAAATACAATACTACAGTTCTCTCCTGCACTCCCACCCAAAAACTCTAACTGTATTACCAAAATGTTGTTAATTTTTGGATTTACATGATATTGGCTCTTACCTTAAAAAGAATATTAAAAATGCAAGCTAAAGACCAAAAAAAAAAAAAAAAAAGAAAGGAAGAAAGAAAAGAGAAATCAACTGCAGAGTCTGTATGCATGCAGGAATTCTAAATAAATGCATAGATACTCATTTTCATACTCTAGGTGTTCATTAAGAAGTATTTTTGTTTGAATGCTGCAGAGTGTTAAAAAAAACCTGAATGTCCCCTAAGGAGTTAAAACAGGAATACTATATTTTCATGCATCTCCTGCTTTGACAGATGAAAAATGTCAACTGTCCTGTTTTTATTTTCAAGCTTTTGCACTATTCATCTGGTTCATTAGTGCATCTCGCTGCTGCCCCTGACAGCTGCTCGCCCTCTCCTCCCAGCAGCTGAATTTTTCAGGCTAATTTGATCCTCCACACTGAGACGATCGCTAGAATGATTGACTTGCTCCCTGACCTCCAGGGTCTGACTTTCCTGATTAGTATTCTGGGGGTGTCTGAGGGACGAAAGCCCACTGTCTGTCTTCAGGGCTGGTGGCAGCTCTCTCTCTCTCTTTTTTTTTTTCCTTTTTCTTTTTTTTTTTTTTTTTTGAACTGTAAGCCACCAACCTACAACCCTGTAAGGATGCAATTGCTACGCTGAACAATAAAAGGAAATGTGTAAAACCTACTTTTCCATGTAAAGGTCCATGTAGCAAAAGCACAGCATCTTGATTTTAATTAGTAAAGTCTACTTTGTTGCATATCAATTAAAACTCCAGTGGTAGTGTTTTTGAGGTTTCAGAAATACCTGGGGCTCTAAAATACAGACTGAAATACAGTTTTAAAAATCTTAGTGGACCCATAGTTAGCACTGAATAATATGCTGTTATATAGGTTAGAAATATTTTTTTTAATATACATTATAGCAAATTAGTCTAAAATTAAAACGTAACTGAAAAGAGTTTAGCGGCAATTAAGCATTTATTGAGAAGTGATAAACATGCCACAGCTTTTCTCTAATTAAGCTGGAGAGAATCCAGAGCACATAGCAAAATGAAATCAATATAATAAGGCATGTTAAAATGCAAGCAGTAGACATAACGTGCATCACAAAAAAGATACCCAGTACAAAACTGCACTGATAAAAAAAACACTATGCATTAGTCCATGCATGACTGAAGAACCTTAAGCAACCTCTTTCAAATAAAAGAAAAATTAGGAAAATTTTAAGCATACAATTTGAGTTTATTATACTTAAATTTTAAAGTTATAACTCAGTGATAAACAACAGCAAAAAATATTCAGTATATTGTAGAATCAACTGAATAGGATAAATGCACCTCTAAAAAACAAAAAATTAAAATCTATAGTTGAAGACACTCCCATATACTATACCTATACAACACATACCAGCAGTAAGAATCCTAACTGCTTCTTTCTTATAATAAAGAAAAAACACCATAGCAACTTAAATACCATCCTGATAAAACTTCTAAAAATAAAAAGAGAAAGATTAAGACATTTAGGTATTTTTAAATTATTTTCCAGATCAAAAAAGAATTAATATTCACATTGATTTTAATATACCCTGTTCAGCAGCAATGCTGAAAAAAATCTTCTTCAGAAAATAGGCAGTGATTTCTATCCAGCAATTTTATTTCAAAAATTATAAAAGAAAAAAGTAACCTTATAACGTTTATTTTGTGATAATTAGTTATTCAAGGTTTTTGTTTCCAGATTAAAAAATTCTCAAGAAAAAAAAAAATGAAAGAAAAAAGGAGTAATAATGAAAAATCCTCATCCACCTTTATGCTATCTTTAGGCTTCTACTTGTGCAAGTGTGTAAAATGGAACAATAAAATTGATGGCAGTTGCCATGGTCAGTTCTAAGGAATCCTAATACAGAGATTTAAATTTCCATTCCAGATTAAAACTTACAAACACTTGCTCAGGTATCAAACTTCACTCCTGTGAGTTATCCCAAAGTTTTACAAGCAACAATATCTGTTAACTCTTCAGGACTTCAATATAGCTATTTGCCCTGTTAATATTTACAGCAACATGCTAGTGATATAAAATAAACTAATACTACTGGAAACAATTCACTTCATAGAAACATAAGACTTTAACAGGATGACAATGTTCTCCACAAAATCCTAAAACAACAGAGGTACCAATTCTGCTGAATGCGTTAAGTTCTGCTGCCTCACCGAGAAAAAAAAAAAAAAAAAAAAAAAACAGAAAAGTGAGTTGGGTATATATAGAAGTTTTAATCTGAAACTTGACTAGAAAGATTTTGCTGCCTGTGCTCTGATGGAAAAAACCTTTCCCAGCATCCTTCCACACAAGCATTTAGCCTTTTGATCAACAAATGATACGCAAAGAACTTTGAAGATGCAGCTACCTTAGAAGCCTACCTGTTCTTCACACCTTCCTTTACCTCTATTTGAATTTGCTCTGAATATTTATTTTCTCAGAATATAACATCATGTATAATTATGCAAGTGTCACCTACCAATCTCAATTGTATTAATATAGAAATTAACCAATATTCTCAGTTTAACCAGCTGGGGGAAAAGTAGAAAACATACCTTTTCTGCACAGTAGAAGAGATATCAACAGTTAATGCAAGTAGGAAGTGATAAGTACACAGTAGCCTTTTTTAATTTATTGTTTTACTTAGGTTTTAAATAATTTTAAAGAAATTAAGCTTGTAAAGTAATTATATTAAAATTTTCAAAAGCATCAGTTGCATACTCAAGCCAGTCCTACTATTATTCAAAGTATTTATTACCAAGCTCATATAATTAACACAGGCCATTTAAAGTCTCTAGAATGATTTTTACATCTGCTTGTCATTACTCATTTCTTAATCCTTTAGTTATGCCCAATCTTCAACAAATTGTTATAAAATCTTTGTAGCAAACCCAGTGACAGGAAAGTCTTGAGTAACAACACACAAATCAAGTATTTCATATGCTGAAGCTATGTAAGAATTCCCGTTGCTAATATTAAGACACACATAATAGCTGAAAATTAGCTTTTCCACAATGCTACATGTTTTTCTAAACAGCAAAAAACATAGAAATAGATCCTAAAACAGTACTTAATGTACTGGGGGTAGGGGGAAACAGTGTTACTGGGTTCACTCTATTTATCAATATTACCTCATACAGCAGACAGCCTAGAGACCAGATGTCAGATTTGAAGTTGTAACCATTTTCGTGTATTCTCTCTGGAGACATATAATAAGGTGTACCAACTGCAATAAATACACAAGTATTTTTGAATGAATATTTGTTATACAACAATGAATAGTTTTCTTGTCTGAAAAACAGTTTTCTTCATCTTCCATAGTTTTCATGTTACTACACGTGTAATTTCAATTCATACTTACGACTCTTCAGTTTGATAGAAGTACAAATTAATTTGATACACATTTTGTCCAAGGCAGCTTTATTTTCACTACTGATATCCAACGATTAGAATTGTTCAGTTGCAGAATACTTCCAATTTTTGCTTTTAATGAAGCTCAAAAAATTTCCAGAGTAGTGATTTTCTTCTAAAAAGATCCACACTACACATATCCCCCTGCCCCACTCCCTTCCATACATACTGTTATCACTGACTGGAAATAATAGCAGTTAGAATTTTTCCTCCATGGGTTTTGATTTATTTTTTTTAAATGAGTTGTCTGTCCTTCCTTTTGACAGTATACAAATCACAAAAGGCTGCTTTTGAAACTACTAAGCACAGTTTAGTTTGAATATCTGAACCTGAGCCTGAAATCCAGGATCTTCAGCTTCCCAGAGAGGAAGGCTGGAAAGCCTGGGAGGCCAGCAGAAGCCCAGGTTCCTTGGAGCGACTTGGCCATCTGCTGCAGAACCAGGCCCTACGAGGGCTTTTCAGCTCCTGAATCTGTGGCTGGCCTGGCATAATCCTGCCTCAGAGCTGTGGGCTCTGGAGACATCCGCTCTTGAAAAGCAGCATTTACTTGGGCTGTCCCAGAGCAAATTTACATGAGACACTCCGGGACAGCTCTCCTCCTGATTTTAATCAGGCCCTACCCATCTGTGTCACAAGTTACTTGAACAAGATAAGTGCAGAGAAATATTCTAGCTCAAAAAAATAAATAAAAATAAATTTAAAAATATATAAAAAATAATATGAGTGGCAATTTTTGTGCACCATCTCTGAACATTGTGCCCATATGCCCCCCAAATGACTGCCTAACAGAAAAAGGGATCACAGATCTACACAGGTTTTAATTTGTGTGTAATATTTTCCTAAGCACTGAATCCCGATGAAGCAATCCAAATGAATGCAGTCAATTCAATACAAGTCAACCTTATTTCCACACTAACCATCTTGCAACACAGCCAGAGATTAATCTCAACACTCTTACTGCACAGCTACAGAAATGATGACTGCAAACCTCAGTTTATTTAACACAAATTACAGAGATCTCGTATCACTTCCACCTTTCTGAATTAGCCCCATCTATTCAGAATTGATCGCTATATTAATGAGATATAATGAACCTATTATTCCAAATCTGAATAATTAGACTAACAGTTTTCATCAGAGTAATTGTAATCTAATCATTTCCAAAAGTTCAGGGTTTTGTCTTGACAATGTGCTCTCTCTCTTATAAAGGCTGGCATCTCAAAGTGTACCACACTTTCTCAGGGGAAAACGGAGTAGGAAAATCAAAAAATTAATAAGAAGTACTGTCCTGTTTAAGAGGCCCAGCTCAGACCGGGAAACGTGCTGCCATCTTCTCACAGGCCAGGCCGCTGCCGCTGGTAACCTGCAGCTCCAACTGACAGCCCTCTTGGCAAACAGCACTGAAAGAGACGCTGAGAACTGACTCACAGGCAGAAACATGGGGACAGAGATCCTGTCTGTCACAGGGACAGACGCTGCATCCTGCAATGGGCTTGGCCCCATAAACTTTAGGGGGAGAGCCTCCCAGTCCCGGGAGAGCACCGGGTGTCAAGGCCCCTGCCCCAGAGGCCTGGGCAGCAAGGTGGGGCAGCGCAGCTGTTGGCTGAAACTGCAGAAAATCAGGAGCTTGAAACAAGAAACAGTGGGGAAAGGCAACTCAAACCCATGGAGCACTGCGAAAACCATTTGCTCTCATGGGATGATCATGTTCACCCACAGAGAAACCGTCAAGAGAGATGGTCCTTTCCCCATGAAAGAACGGGGGCACAGATGGCGGGACTGCAGCATCAAAACAGCTCCAGAGCGTCCAGAAGCAAAACAAAACAACTCTGCTATTCCGGTATAACAACAACAGGACTTTAATAGACATTTAATGACAACTACCTTACAACTGGAAACTGTAATTAAAAAACACTTGGCTTGATACAGCCTTCATAGCTTCATTATTCTTATTGTACTTCCTCCTTGAAAACCTGTTTTTCCTCCCCCACAGGCTGTGAGTTTGGGCACCTTTGAAAACTTTCAGCTGTATTTTGCATCTACCAATTAATGCAGGGATTTAGTACATTCAGACGCTTTGCTGGCAGTACTCATCTAATAAAACAGAAATGCAACAGTAACCTGGTTCTTAACTGGTTACAGAAGCAGTGCCTGTGCTGCGCTGAGACGTCAGGCGAGGAACTGGCAGTGAGTAATGTGCCAGAAAGAGGCTTCACACAATCCACAGGGGGCAGCTGAAAACACGGAGGTTTGAAGGTTCATAGCTTACCAAAAGCAAAGGTAATTTTAACCAGTAGCTCTGGGAAGCCTGCTGATACATTAGGGGTCTGATATGACTGTGAAAGATTGATGATAGTGAAAAGGAAGAACAAATGCTATCATTTTACAGCGTTTAGCCTAGTGTAACACCTTAACTGCAACACAACCTGAAGCCCCCAATGACCAACAAGTGAAAAGAATAGAAATTACAGTTATGTAGTCACTGGAATCACAAAAACAACCTGAAGATCTAGACATCATTACTACTTGTAAACTGTTTTCAAGAGAACGTGACACAAAAGATTCATTAATCCGAAGGCATTGCCCCCTGTTCTAAAGAACCGCAGTTTCAGTACACAGCAGTGCGCTGCTGGCAAGCAACTGCTAGATTTGATTATATGCTATGTTTCCTTCCTGGATCATTATTTTTTTTGTGGTAAGTGAAATACAGCATCCCAACACAGTAAAGAGATGCAACTTTCTTTACTCGTCTGAAGAAACAGAAACAGAATAACACAAGACAAAGAGGTAACACATGAAGGGGCCTACGCTGCTAAAAATAAAATCTGTAACTTCAATACTCTGTTTACTGCATTTCTGCATCTCAAGTAACCTGCAGTTAAGTTTTAAGGGTAATCTCCTTGAAAATGGCCTGTGTCGGTCTGATAAACTGCTTTCACAGAACCTGTTGCTCCTCTGGAGCTCCCTCCCTCTAAAGATGCTGCAGATCTAGAAAATGTTGTTTCCTCATACAAGCTTTCTGTTACTGGGAAAGGGAACAGACATAATGGAAACAGTGGTTATAAGGAGGAGGGAAGCTAGATCTGAGGGATCAGAGGCAAAGAAACTACTACGAAAGGGAGCGATGACAAACAGTCCATCTTACTACCTGCATAAATGCATAACTCGCACTGCCGCTGAGTTAGAGGAGAATGCGTGTTCACTTGAAAAGTGAATGCATCGAGGAGTTGAATGAAACACAGCAACAAACTCCAAGTACTATCAAGCCTTTTTTAAAATGGGAGAAAAATCTGTCTGGTAAATGTAAGCAACTTATATAAAGCAATGTAATGACTGATTCAGAAAGTGTTCAATAGACTAGCTTTAATATATTGAACAATGAAATTCCGTTCATTGGAAGAGGAAAATGGAGTGAAAGAATGTAGAATCACCAGAATTTAATACAAACGATCTTTTGCTTTCAAGAATTTTAAGAGGATCACAAAACAGTACCTACCAAGAAGGTACTCACATCATGGCAGCAGCATCCACCCAGACAACATATCATGTAGTCATCTAACACAACCACACTGAAGAACAGATTTTTTTTTTCCTAAACTGAACTACTAAAATACGGACTTAGATCCACTGAATGGTTAACAAAGATACAAAAAGCACATTTTTACATTATTTGCATGAATCTGCCTCAGGATTGCCATTTGATCAAGGCACTTATGGCCTGGCATTCAGCCGTAAAAGAAAACAACAAGAACAAAACGCAACACCCACAATCATGGAGAAAGGGCTAGAAGCCTTTCTTACTGGATGCTTCCTTCTTTCTTTCTTGGGTGCTCTTCCTGACATCCCTTTCTAGTATCACGTTTCCTGATGCTCAGGAATTTGTCAAGCTCATATCAAATCAACAATACAAAATGCCTCCATTTCCTTTGCATTTTCTTAATATTTTTTTTTATTATTATTATCAAAAAGATGTATACATGCCATAGCAGAAAACTCTACTGTTTTGATAAGGCTGTACAGAGTTAAAAACACTAAAACACTCTGTCCAGTGCATTTTTTTCCCATTTGTTTCAAATGGACCATCAGCGAGTATTTTAATTAAATCAGTATTATTCATAATTAGCACTTAGAAGCTGTAGCTAATGAAAATTTTAGTACACTTCTATATCTCTGGAAGCCTGAATCCTGTTTGCTACTGAAATTTTTATAAAGCCTGTAAACAAGTATAAATTGCTACACATGTTTGTAATTCACCATTTTCTATGCACCAAAGGTTTATGGAATCACAAAAAGATGCAACTTTGAAAGAAAATTCAGGAAAAACAGCCTCAGAAACTGCATGAGAAATTAATTTGAAAAAATGGTCTCTACAAGTGACATGATAAATCAGAGTATCACTGTCTCCACAGCAGCCTAAGTTAATAGCTGAACAAAACCTTTTTCCTAGGCTAAATTCTGACATGGTCTCGTAATTAAGTGGGGAAAATGGGAAAAGGAGCAGGGGCAGGGGGAACACAACAGCTCCTCCAACAAGACAGCACCCAACATTAGACACAACAGTTTGCTTTGTTGTTGTTGTTTTTCCCCACCTCCCTCCCTGTCTGGATGACTCCTCTATTTGTAAGAGTTAAGTTTTAACACACTTGGGGGGAACCAGAATTAAATCTTGAAGGTTATATCTGAACTTCCATGGGGAACCCAAGCACCTGGTCTCATTGCTTCTTGTCTGTGTCTTTAACTCCACCCTTTTTTTTTTTTTTTTTTTTAAATGTTAATGCAAGATTGCACATCTGTGTCCAAGTCTCACCTCGCTCCTATTCAGATCTCAGCAGTTCTTCGTGGTTCGGACTACAGCAGTATCAGTATGATGATAAAGGGAAAAACTAGAAGGTTTAAAAGTACCCAGAGACATTTTGAGAGATGAGGAAGTAGGAATTGTATAACAAAAAGATTCTTTTCTAGAATAGTTATTTTGTTTTTTAATATAATCATCACCCATGTCTCAAATGTGGTCCCAGCACAGTGAACATCAGTCCTCTCTTTTTCCATAATCTACCAGTAACTGGGACTATCTGAGTAAAGTCAAATTAAGAAGTGAGGATAAATACGGCACATTTTCACCTAAGACTATGAAATGTTATATTTCTAATTAGAACCAACAGCATCTGAACAAGCACAATTCTGTGTGTGTCCTCCTATGGATTTAAAATAGAGACTGTAATTATTACTTAAGACAGACATGAGTGGTTATCTTACGTACTTCTGTCAACCAAAAATATCTAAATGCCTAATTACAGAATTATTCACCATCATTTGTTAAAAATTCGCACTGAGCAACATTTGATTAAATTTTACCTATCTGTATTCCAGTTTCAGTCAGGTCCTCTGTCTGCCTCAATATCCTTTACAAGAAACAGGAAACAAATTCTAGACATTACCACCAACAGCCCCACTCTTTAGGGGTCTGGAAGTTCATTTCACGCTCTTTGCAGTCAATGACCGGGCTTGCATTCAGCAATGGATAAACAGACATTTCAGGGAACAAAAACTGAAGATGCTAACTACAAGCCAAATATGGGGGGAAAAAAAATGCTGTAGACACTAAATCCTACATTTCTCTTTAAAGATGCTGCTACTGTAGAAATGTTTCATAAATAAAGAGATCCTCTTAGATTCTGTAATTTGTCCATTCCCTGCATTTAAACAAAGAATCTCTCAAATACTTTACTTCTTTTTTCCCCTCCAAAGGTTTCTTAGTCATTTCAGACTTCAAATGCTCTCATATATTACTCAAAAGATATCACTTATATGAAAATTTTGCCTAGAAAACAGTGTTATTTTTGCTTGGAAAACAGTGGGTTTTTTTGCATGCTAGCAAAGAATAAATTGGGCATTTCAGAAGCTTTTTGTATGTTTATAAAAATCCTTTTTCTTTCATTAAAAAAAAAAAGAGAAAAGAAAAAAACTTCGTGGATCATAAAGCCTAATTCTGATCTCTCCTCAACTTATTCAGCACAATTTGAGAAACATAAACCTTAAAACATTTTTTAGACAATTACAGTAATACAAATGATACCAGATATTAACTGTAAAAGAATTAAAATTGTTTTTCCACATTTCAATCTCGTGTTTGTAAGGAGAAAAAGGTGAAAAAATACAATCACAATGTCATGGACATTTTCCCAAGCTGATCATTAACTAATCAAATTATTATTTATTTTAGTTTAAACAGGAGTTTGTCTTTCAGCCCTTTCAAAAAGCATCACTAACATGTCTTCAATACTACCCATACAACATACAGGCATAAATAATTATCATATACTTTCCAACACAGATTAACGTTCACTTGAATTGAAAAAACACATCAGTATTATTCATCTTATTTTTTTCTATCATTTCTAGGAAACACTACTATAATGAAGATTTGTTTTGAGCCAAGAACATACATTAAATGAGTTAAAGAAAAAAAAAGCAAGCTGTAATGCCTGAAAGTGACACAACCCCAGCATTACAGCTTTTCTGTATTAACACGGCTCACCATTCTAGTTTTTCAGATGGCATTAGCTGCGTGTTAACACTTCTTCCCTCCCTTCCAATGAATGGCCACAGTATTTCTACTACATAAAAATCCACCTTCCTTTTCCCTGCCCCTCAGAAAAGCTTACCTAAGGAATGAGCAGCTGTGGTTTTGGAACTGAAAAATCGTCCAAGTCCAAGGTCTCCAAGCTTTACTACCCCTGTAGCTGTAATGAACACATTAGCGGGCTTTATATCTGAAAATAAAAAACAAAATTTAAAAACTCAGTATGAGGTTGCAAGAAGAGCTATTTTAAGTATGGATAATGCGAACAAAATTTGACAGTGCCTTTTAGAAAGATGGAATTCGTTATTCAGAATTTTAAATTAACTATTTTAATAGTCCTAGCATCACTCAAACAAAAAAATATCTAAGAGCTGCAAAAAATACTTCAAAAAAAAAAAAAAGAAAACTAAATACCACATCATCTACCCCATAATCACAGAAACACATACAGCGAAGCTCATTCCTTCTTTATGTAAACTATCTATAAGGACTACCATTAGAACTAGAAAACTTATTATGCTTTAAGTAACAGACCAAAACATGTTTTCATGAACTGTAAATCACATTTTTGATCACGTTTGCTGATCAGATTACCCGCAGAGGCAAGATGTTATTTATTTGAAATAGGTAACTGATTCTCTTTAATAGAAGGTATTAAAACAAAAGAAAAGTTTTACTCAGGAGAATGGCTATTTGAACTTGTCAATGGAATTGGGCTAATGAAGTAGAAACAAAGAAGAGGAACAATATATACCCCAGACAGTTATTTTTCACTAGCAATATTCAGTTTATGTTTTAATCCAATCCTTTAGGGACTACAGCAAAGATTTTTATGTTATGATTTTTTAACAAGGTACCTAACTGTTAGTCTTCTTAGTAAACTGACCTGCTATTTGTTTGGCAAGTGTCCCCAGCTCTTACTGAGCCACACACTGGGGCTCAAAACTTAGAGAAAAACACTTAAGTGTGAAAAGAGAAGAGTTTACCTTAACCGTACCCTTATCTTCTTACAGAATGGTTAATTCAGTGTATAACCATAGATCTTCCAGAAACTCTGAAGGCAGTATTTCAGCCAAAATAAACTGAAATAAACTAATTTCATCACAAAGCATTCTGGTGAGATATCTGTATCTTATAGAAAGAATTTGTAATTTTATATCCCTCTCTTTGTTTAATTTGCACGTGCAGATGTTTGTACAAATGCGTAGAGAAGAAAAGGAGAATCAATAGGGAGAGCCATTTGCAGGGGCGCATCCAAGTTTATCTTGCTAAAGGGTGCAGCATCTCTGGCTGCAAATGACAACAGTTCATCAGAGATTGAGAAACTTTGCTTTTAGGCAGCTATTTGCATTACAGGAGGAGGAAGCCGATAACCTAAGACATCTAATTTCACCCGAACCCAGAGAGACAACCCATATATAGCTTGCATCTCATAGCTAGAGGGATTTCCAAGGAAAAAAAAAAAGTACATCTGAGAAGCAACTATACTACAATCTGTTTCCTTTGACTCAGAGTTATAAGGCAAAATGAAGACAACATACGGAGGAGAAAGCAGCACAGAGGTTTACAATGGGTAGAAGAGATTTAGTACCTGACAGGGATAGCTGTCAGCTACAAGGGCTGTTGGGACACAGTACTTGACACACAGACTGGAAAGAGCAGAGAGGAGCCAAGAAGGGGAGAAAATGCTCACGGCCAGCAGGTAAGGGAGAAAGGCCAATACATCACTGCAAGGATGCATGGCAGGAGGTAAATACTTTTGTAAAAAAAAAAAAAATAGGGAAAAATGGATAAATATAGAAAAACATAACAGAAAATGAGAGCCAGGAAATCAAATTGAGCAAGTGAAGAGAAAGCAGCAGCAGGATTTCCAGTACTTGCATAACTATCCCTTACTTTGAAAACTAAGTATCACAAGTCACTGCTGCAAACAAATGCTTACCACAGCCAAGTAAACACAAAGCACCAACTTCTGCCACACTTTGCTGTTACTAACAAACATTACAGAAACATACATTGTGTCAGCTGTTGAAACTGATTCCATTATGATTATTTGGTGTTTGGTGTAACTTGCATTGAACAAGCTTCATTTTCATACAGTAAAAGTTTTACTGAAGATAAAACTTTCATCTTCTATTACCTCTATGCATAACACGACGAGAATGCATATGTTCCAATGCACTGCAAAGCTGAACAAAGTACTTCCAAACTGTTCTCTCAGGAATCAATCTCTTCTGTTTCTTAAAATGCTTAAAGAAAAAAAAAAAGAAAGAAAAAAAAGATAGTCAATACATATCACAATTTAAAACTTGCATAAAGTGGCTGAAGAAATAAAAATAGAAAATCGTTTAGTTAAAAATCAAATACATGAGGCTCACAAGCTAATTAGAAAGGTTTAATAAAAGCTTCTTGACACAGAAGAAAGCTTTTTCCTTAAGTATTAAAACATATTTCATCAATATACATGCTTAAAATCAGTTAACATATTAGCCACAATTGAGGTTAGTGGAATAAAACTGCTCTTTCCCCAGGGTCTCACACCAGCACCACCACCACCCTCCCCAAAAAAGAAGGATTTACATGGCATGCAACAATTGTCAGGGCAGGATTAATGTGGTCAGAATAGCTTAGTGCAGAGAAAGTGATCACAGAACAAATGACCATCTGATATAAAGGTATGTGTGCAGAACCTCCCAAATGAAACACTTCCTTCCACCAACTTGAATTTCCATGTCCTCCTCTTCCAAATAGAGGAAAAACAGCAGTGGCACGAAGTCACCAAGAAAGGTCACGTAAGACTAGATCAGATTATGCATGGCTGAAGTTTCTAAGACTGAAGGAGTACTGCCTATTTCTGAAAATTTCATAGTGATCAAACTCTTGTTCAAGTATTTCTCATCATGTATAAACAACCATTCCCAATAACTGGTAGCAGTTCTATAGCCTGTTAAAACTTACATAAAACATAATTATGCTCTGCTAAACACATCACCTTCAAATATAATATTCAGGGACTGAAATATAGTCCTCCTAAAATACATACTGAAAACCTGGAATTCAGCCAATGTCAAAACGTGCAATTTTGATCATTATGAATTTTGCAGCTAAAGGTGAGAAGACTGAAAAACTGTTGCTCGTTTTGTCTCTTTTTAAAGAATTCTTATTTTGACAGATTTAAACTGACGAAGGAAATACATGAACAGCATTAATTAATTCAGATAGAAAGAAAAATACTTAGATGTATTTTAATAGTGTGTGTACACACACGTACACACTTCACAATCATACACACCCTAAGTTCATACAACAAACATTTATTACCCTGGAAAAATAAAAATATTTTCATATGCTATGTTCAAATGTGCCACTGAGAAGTTGACAGCTGCATCTACACATTACGGAGACATGCAGGAGTACAAGAAAAATGATTTTAAAATAGCTATTGTAAAATGTACCAGTCATACAAAGGATCATAAAATTTCACCAAAGTGTTTTTAGTTATAGGGACTATTTCAAAAATGCATTTTCATTTAAATGAGGCAAAGAATATAAATTACTTGTTTAAATATAATTTTCTCAGTCTTGGACTGAATCCAAACAAGCCCTGTGTATCTGTTCTCCCCATAGCTGGATTTGCATATCAGAGGATTGTTTGATGTCAACAGGAAGATGGAGACCAGGTTTCTTTTCATTTAAAAACAAACACACAATACATGTAAGTACGTGCACATGAAAGCATAGTTCCTTGATTTAAAATGCATTCTGAAATTATCATAATTATAACTAGGTATTTTATTTAAACATTCTGATTTTATTTATTTATTTTAACTGAAATCTAAGTACAAGCAGTGATGAAACACCATTCACAAAATGTCTGAAATACAAATACCTTCCATTATGGATTTCCATTCCTATGTACTTTAAAAATACACTGATGGCTTTCACTACAAAATCTGCTTCAGTTCTTACAGTGCAAGCATACAATATAACAACAGTTTAAGATGTAGTCTAATTCTACTGAAAGCATTTCAATTTTTCATGATACTAATAACTTCTCTTCCTGAAAACATCAATTATTAGCCCTGTAGATTTTGAATGTTCATCCATCTAGAGAGGATGTCAAAGAGAGCTGTTAAGTTTGCTAGCAATATGTAAACTGAACAAAGACACTGGGTTATTTCTAAATTTACAAGTAAAAATGCCTATGTGTTTAAGATAAATTCACTGAACGTTATTTTGTGTAGTAATTAGTTACACTCTTTTCATCAAAATACATATTCTCAATGGTTTCTTGGGCTACTGTCCACCAATAAGCAAGACAGTGATGAAAAGACTCCACCACTAGGAAGGACCGATTTTGCAAAACTAGCTGCTGAAATAAATTGTATGTTTCTAGGAAACAGTCCAGTATGCAGTGTTCTTGGAAAAGTCAATGAAGAAATGGAATCCCATTCTTGTTTGGACCCTTACCTTCTAACAAGAAATATAAGTTGATTGGAAACAGTCAAATTTACACCTATTTTATGCCAAACAGCATAATTAAATCCATATAGCATGTGTTAACTGCACTCAAAGCAGGATGCTTTTCTCTCTCTCCCCTATTTTAAAATAGTCTCCAATGAAAAATGCAGTTCTAATGGTTGCAGGTTTTGCCATTTCCTTTGGAGAAGCCAAAAGGCAAAAGACACAACAGCAAAAGAATAACATCCCTTATTGTAGCAGAGCACAGCAGCACCACAAGCACTTCAGTGTTAGCTCACTGCCTAGTGCTGTCGTGTCTTAAGCAGTCTAAGGTCCATGCAATCAAAAGTTACCCTTCGTAGTACACGTTACCATCACCTGTTCAAATTTAACCTCAAAGGAGTATGCCCTGACATAAAGCTTTCTGAAGTAATCTCATCTTCAGTGTTTTCCTATTCTCCTGCTTCTTCCGCATATCTGAAGCTCACAGGGCAGTCCTGATGTCCCTCTGATCCTTGACCTTCTAGGGTGTGACATTTTAAAAAAACATAAATCCCATTTGAGGTGAAAGATCAGCCTCAACATTGTTGAAACTGGGCAAAAAATAAATTGCTAGTGTATGTGCATTAAAAACCTGGGCTCTGTTGCAAGCTAGTGTTTTACCAGGTAAATAAGGAACGCCGGGCATGCTCACGCAGCAGACTGTCTCCTAGCAAGAATTAGCCATTTCAAAAGCCATATCCCATGAAACTTCCATCTCCATCGTTGAGAATGGAATCACAAAAAGCTGCTTAGAAGAGTTTTCACAATGTCAGTACAGATAAAACTGCAATTCAGTCATTTAATATGTGGTTTTTTTCTGCATGTAGATTTGCTACTCAAATGCCTTAAAGAGCTTTAAGGTAGGCAAGTTATATCACCAGTTTGTCTTTCTGTCCCATTTTTACAGTCTTACTGAGCAGTTTCATTATGGGAAAATAGAACTCTCCAGGTTTTCCCTAATGAATTGTTAGAAGAAAAATGAAATATTCTCCAAATGTTTCCATCCTAGTAAAGTTAAATATAGCTGCCTTGCACATAAACAGCGTATGCCATTCAATTTCTTGGAGACAGGAAAAAAAAAGTGAAAGATAGATGGGGAAAAAGTTTGAAGTCAATATGAAAGCATGAAATTATACTGAGTTTCTAAAAATGATGCTTTAAAGGTCAAATTCCAAAAGCAAAAGTGACAGCAATTAGCAAATGGTCTTATCTAGGCTTAACAAGGGCAGTTGGGAGACTAAATCTAAAGGAAGTATGTAGGACTACTACGTCTGGCTCTTGTAAGAAACCTAAGAATTTCCTGCAGATTAACAAAGAACAGAAGATTTCAATAAAATTGCAGATTTCAGGTATGACTGCCTATTCCTCAGTAGCCATGCTTTAAAAAAAAGAAAATAGTATTCAGTTCTGATGGTGGCATCTCACAGGATTTTAAGGTATCATTTAGGCTGGCTTAGACCTCAGTAAACAAGAAGGGAAAAATTTAAAAAATGTGGGTTTAAGAAGCAAGCTAGACTCTAGAAATGAAGAGGTGTGTGAACATCACTTGCAGAAAGATGATAAACTCATTATTTGAACAGGTTTTGCAGAGTAAGTGTAAAAAAAAATCTGCTCCTAAATTAGCATCAAAGTAGCCCACAAGAACATTCACCTGAGTCTTGCTCCTGTGGATGCTCTAGGCTAGAGCTGCCTTCTGAAAGAGGGAATCTAGGGAAAAAGTAAAAAGGGAATGATTGTTTCCTTGCTTTAAAGAAATTCCCTTTCCCTTCTTTCACATTTTGATGGCAACTGTGTCTGTTCTCACAACTTCACTGGTGGCTTACAAAATCATGAAGTTATTTTTTGATATATGATTACCTAGACTTATCAGAAGATTAGAAGATCAGACTTATCAGAACACGGTGAATCAACAACCACATACTTATGGGAAGATATCTGAACTTCATCAAGAGGAAAAGGATGCAGGAAGGAATCGCCAACTAACACATAATGACATTCTTAGAAACTTCTGCTTGTGTTTCTTTGGGATTCTTTTTAAATGTAGGATCACAGAGTCATTCACCTAGGTTGGAAAAGACTTTCAAGATCACCAAGTCCAACCATCAACCTGACCTATCGGGTCCCATCACTAAACCATGTCCCTTAGCACCACATCTACACATCTCTGAAATACCTCTAGGGATAGGACTCACCACTGTCTGTAAAGAAATTCTTCCTAAAGTCTGATCTAAACCTCCCTTGTTGCAACTTAAGACTGTTTTCTCATGTCCTGACACTTGCACCTGAAAAAAGGGACTGACACCTTCCTCTCTGAAACTTCCTTTCCAGTAGTCACAGAGAGATGAGGTCTCCTGTCAGCCTCCTTTCCTCCAAATTAAGTAGCCCCAGTCCCCACAGCCATTCCTCGTGTATCTTGCTTTCCAGTCCCTTTACCTGCTTTGTTGCACTTCACTGCATGTGCTCGAGCACCTCAATACCCTACCTGTGCTGAGGGACTCGAAACTCGATGCAGTATTTGAGCTCTCATCAGTGGACAATCACTTCCCTGGTCCTGCTGGCCCTGCTATTTGAGATTAAGGCCAGGATGCTGTTGGCCTTCTTGGCCACCTGAGCACACTGCTGCCTTGGGGAGAACAGAGAGAGGGCAGAGGAGGCTGCGCAGTTGTAGTGGGAAACCACGCAGATTCCCTACTTAGTAGTTTCACTACTAAGTGCAGGCAGGAGTCTCACCTTGTCAATGCGACAGGAACAAACCTGAACTGACATGGGCTTGCTGGATCAAAAAAGGCTGGTAATGATGGATAGCAACACCTACATGATTCTGAGACTCACATCTAGAAATGGAGTTTCTATACAAATTATTTTCTATTTAAAAGGTTCTATAGTTCTAGCAGAAAAGCAGCGTCCCAGGAGCTTTGTCTGGCTCTGTTCAGCAGAATGCCAGGCTACTAAAATGAAAGTGTACCTTCCCCACCACCACCCCCCCCAAGAGAAACAAACCAACAACAACAAATGAAAAAAAAAAAAAGAGACAAACTTCTCCTCAAACACATTCTCCTTTCACACACAATCAAAATAAAGACACCTACTTAAAAGAAATAGAAATATTGCAAGAAAAATACAAGTCAAAATTTTCTTATTTCCATTTTTAGTATATATTTTTATGCTAATAATCTATTAATTAGACTGCTAATAGCATTCTTGATTCAACTGTGATCCCTTACAAAGCTCTGACCAAAATCACCTGAATATACAGAGAGATATGTATCTCCATTCAATTGCTTTTTCAAGGATTCGTTTCATTTTACCTGACCTACAATCACTCTGTTCCCACCTAATGGTTTTGCTCATGAAAAAAAAAAAAAAGGAACATACAGCATTCAGAGATCAAGATCACCTAACAAAACCAGATCTACTTGCAGAGCCACTAAAATAAAATTTCCAATACTGCATCATTTTCATTGTCCCTGCAGTTACCGCTGAGCAGGGCTTCTTAAAACACACAGCCACGTTTAAATTCAACAGTATTTGTTTACATGCATCTCTCTCCAATAAATCCCCTTGGGAAAACTGGTACAGCATGAAGATGTGAAATTTGTGTTTGAATCATTAACTCTACCTCCTAATAAAAAGCAATGGCATGACACAGTAAATACAGAGGTTACCATTTTAAGGTTTTTGTTGTTTGGTTTTTTTTTTCATTTTACAAGTAAGGCAGACAAATTTGAAATCTTCTCTCCATTCTCAGAAAGTTACTCAGACAGTACGAAGACTGACACAGGAAATTTTACAAAAACTGGGTGAAAACCTAAAAATAATCCTCCAGCATTGTTTGCAGGACATCTCAGACAAGAAAGGCACTAAGAACCATTGGTTAAGAACACCTTTCCATTCGCCCTTCTCTCTGAAGAAGAGTCAGGGAGGCAAACAATTCTTGCACCAGTGAGCGAAGGCGGAGATGCAACACCCCAAGCACTTCTGCTCCAGCTAGATCTATCTGAACAGAGCAGCGAAGTTTAACACCAAGTTAACTATACGTAGATGACTGACACCATTACACTCCTTGAGAGGAACGCCAGCCAGCTTACACAATAGCTTCAGGCACGGTGTCTGTGAGATGGGGACTGTCCATCTGACAAAACAGCGCTGATTTGAGCAGGAAATCTGCCCAGTTATTCTCGTTGTTCCAGTGGCAGAGGCAGACAGGAGCGTTCCTTCCCCTGGCACACACAGGTACCTTACCTGCACGTGGGAAACTGCTCTCGCTGCTCGCCTGGGAGCTGAGAGCCAAGGCGAGGGGCCAGCACGTGGCCGGGGAGCAAGAGCTTACCAGAACCAGCTTCCCTGCCCTGACACGGCTCTGCCTTCTCTTTTTCTTTTGTGACTGTACAACCGCACTCACAGAGTGACTGCTTCCACTGGAAACAACAGCCTCGGTTGTTACTTACTACATAACTCGCACAGATAAACCAAGTTGAGTAAGGAGACATTTTTTCAATTCTACCAAAAAAAAAAAAAAGTTTAAGAAAAAGCTTTTTAGTAGCTTTAAAAAAGGTTAGTGGCAAAAATTAACCTGACTGGTTCAAAGCCCCAAGTTTAGCATTTAAGAAAAGGCATTAAAAAAATAATAATTTAGTTCTGATCTTTTGATCTGTACGTAACACATACTGTGTTAGAGCATCCCCACTATTATGTGCTTCTTCAAGTGATGCTGTCTTTTAAAAATATTTTCCAAAATGCCTACACAAGAAAAACAACCTAAGAATAAAGGTGCCACAAAATGAAAGAATATTAAGGAAAAAATGCAAATATTTGAAGCTTTTATTAATGTCATACTTTCACTAAGATGGTAAACCGCTCTATATTATAAAACATAAGCAAATGCTAAACAAAAATGCTGCAAGTCAGGAGCCACTTTTTAAAACTTGCATTTGCCAGCCCTAATAAACCATTATCACGAAAAAAAAAAAAATGCACAAAAGACTACTTTTAAAAAATACTTCTTTCAAAATCACTATGTCAAGCATTTGGATGCAAATATGCATATAAAAACCCTCAGAATTAAAGCCACCAGACTTTCTTCCCCCAAGAGTGTGCGAGCAGTTTTCAGTTTTCCTTTTTTTTTTAATTATTATTTCAAAAGACCCTTTTCTCATTCATTCATGACACTCAGTTAATGAGCAGTTTCAAAATGTCTCAAGGCTTTATTTAGCGTGCACTATTCAAAGCCTATTATTAAATATAAACTGGGGAGGGAAGCTTCCTGATACACATCCTTGGAACATCAAATTCATAAAATAAACTTTGTGAGGTTTATCTTCACAAACGGCCTTAAAAATGATGAGATAGTAATATCCCTATTTTACAGACTAGAATGGGGAGCAAAGAATTAAGATCAAAAGTGTTAATTACTTTTGGCACCAATCTTAAGCACCTCCTTTTCAACATACTTAGCTTTATGAAACAGTTCATCTTCAAAGCACAGTTTCTGCTCAGATCAGATGAAGCTGTGAACGCTCAGTGCTTCTACAAATCAAACCCCAGTTCTACCTTGATTATCAGAAATACAGAATAAGCAATTACTGTTCCCATCAAAAAAGCAGTTGAAGTGGTTTATACAGTATCCCTTACGACCAGTACCAGAGGCAGTAAGAAAGGATAGTCTTTGGAACAGCATTCAACTGCATTAACCAGGAAACCTTTGTCTTCCTTAAATTCCCTGCCTTGGAAACTACAGCTACAGCAAAGGCAGCAGCACAGCCACAACAAATTACAGCGTGTACTGCACAAGCATAATTCCCACCCAGAGTAGCTGCATCCTTCCTTAACACCGAGCAGAACAGTGGTTTGTCAAGGAAGAACTAAACCTGTAATTTGCTGGAGTGTAAGATACTCAGTTGTATAATTCGCTAGGTTTGAATGCCTGCTTTTGCAGATTCAGTGTTGCTTCTTTAGGTTATATGCAATTCCCTCGATTTACAAAAAGCATAAAAATAACAACAGAGACGCAGGCTCTCCATCATATCGCTACATGCAGCTTACCAGAGTTGGCACTTTTACAGCCACAGCTAGTGCTGGAGCTGACCAAGCAACTTGCACAACAGAGCATCATCCTTCAGTAGATACCAGATGGGTACGCCTGCAGACTTCGTGCACGTTTGCTGACAGCAGCAGAACAGCAGCGCTCCTGAACCATCAGTCCCCTTCCACTCTTAGTAGGGCAGTACCCCCTGCAGGACAGGCTCTTCTTTGTGCTCCCCTTACCTCTGGGGGATCCATAACTCCTGCACAGCCTGCCTCTTCTCTACCCCCGTCCAAGACCTGTCCCCTCCCCATTCCTGTCTCTTCAACCCATTTTCTCTGCTTATGCAATCACTGCCTGTCCCCAGCCTGTCCAAATCACCCCAGCCAGGCTCTCCACCTACTGACAGTCCATTTGTCTGCCCAGGGTCCCCGCACAGCCTGTCCTGCCTTCTGGCAACATAATCGGTCCTTTGCTTGGCTCACTGTGTTCATCTTCAGCACTGGGGCTCCCCTTTCTCTCAGTGCATTACTCCGGTTCTCATTCTCCTATGCTCCTCAGCCTCTAACGCCTTGAGTGGTCACTTCCCAGTCTACCTTGTCTCACTAACTGCTCACCAGCTAGTCCCAGTTCGCTTGCCTTCCCCCGTCTCAGTCAGATCCTCTCCCTGCTCCAGGAGTGCTTGGCTGCTTGTCCCCATCTACTCTTCGTCTATGTTCTGCTCAGACTGCTCCCTTCTCTCTGTTGTTAGAAAGAATAAATACCCTTTAAGGGACAGGGAAGTTTAAGCTCATCCAAAGCATCTGGAAAAAAGCTGTTTCTGGCAAAACAATTTCATTTCAGTCACCTGTGCTATAGATTGAAGCATTCATAGTCGCTCAGGTGGTACACAGCGCTGCCAGCACTAGGAGATGCAAGAGGTTTGTGCAGCTCTGCATGTATGGAAATTCACCACTTTGTCTGCTGTGCTCCTGCAATTCCTGTTGGGCAATACGAACTCTTCTCTTTGAAGAATTTCACTTCGTGTGAGTTTTCATGGCCATCACTCTAAGAGAAATCCACTTTCCAAGTTTTATGTCTGCTTTAATACATAAGGGCTACAGTTTTTCAGAAGAAACGCTTACTAGATTTTAAAACAAACAAATAAATAAAAACCACACCTTGGCAGAATAATGCACTTTTCCTTCGCCTTCTACTAAATCATACATCTTTTGGAAACACACTCTGAAGAGGTCAGCTAGCATAGAACTTTTTTAGTATGAAGTTGTTATATTTTGACAACCTGAAAACACATTCCCACACAGCTGAACCTTTGGCAGCCCCAACAGTGAGCAGAGCTCCTGTCCTGCTCCAGCCGGGGTGCGCGCACAGCAGAACACAGCATCTGCAACACTGCCAGCCAAACTGCATCGGAAACACCACTTCTGTCCCGCCAGCCTGCCAAACACAAAGGCCCAGAATCTCATACAACTGTTAAAACCGTAAATCAGTACCAAGGCAGCCGAACAATACAGCCAGTTTTGTCTGAGCCAGCTGAGGGTTTCCCTCCCCACGCACTGGGTGATGCCCTGGGAGAGGCAAACACCTGACCTGGTGCATTCTGACACCGCACCTCTTCCCCACACAAGTGGTGCCCGAGCCTCACTCTCCCCCAGATCCTCCCATTACCACGACAAAGAGAAGTATCACTCTTCCAATTAAACAAAGTCAACTTAGAGCCAACGTGTGCTCTGAAATGTACCAAAAAGCCTGCAGTACACCTTCAGCACTGCAAATGAGTTCCAAAAAAGCTCACTGCTAGTATCTTTTGGCATCCGAAGAGGAGGGAGGGTTTGCATCCCAGGCCACATGGAGAAGAGAGCTGCCTGACGCTATTTCACCCAGGGAAGCCCAAAATATCCATCAGAGATGAAACATCAGAATGATAATCAATGAGACTTAAAACCTGCCTAAGCAGAGGCCCAGCTACTGCAACGCCACAACTAGCGATCCAGATACGCACCAGTTGATTGCAAGGAAATAGCTATCACTGTTTAAATTGTCCGATTAAAATACATAAATATGCAAACATCCATATATATAAACTTACCCCACAAGCACAACTATATAGATAGATAGATAGATAAGGACAATGAATACACTGTTCCCAACTACAAAAAAAAAAAAGAGAAATCAGCATGAAGTTCATATCGTTTACAAATTTTTCGTGTTCTAAAATATTTGCCTATTTAACTTAGATAATTGTAGTGTTTTATTTTTAAACTTAACCCTGAAAAAATACACATTAAAGCATTCTCTGAATAGTGTTTAAAGTGCCTATGTGACATTTTGTGGAATTCGATTTTTTTTTTCCCCATTTCTTGAGAAAGCTGCTAGCTAACATATTTTCAACTTTTTAGATGAAAGCTTTCAAGCTCACTCCCAAAACGTGATTTAGTTCCTTAAGATCTGGATGACTTATTCAGTTTAAAGTTTGCATTTTTTTTTGGTGTAGAAAGATTATTTGCCAGAAAAACTAAAAATATCTATAAAAAGGAAATAGACCTAGAAGCTTTTTGCTGATCATATTTAAAACAAGCATTGCAGTGTATTCAAAACATCCCTTCTTACACCTAGTAACTTGAATTTTAAATAAAGCATCCTAATTATTCTGCAAGACTTGAAATTATATTATTTCAGCACCTTTAGCACAAGCTTGTTTTTTTTTTTTACTGAATCATTCTAATGCATTTTCTTGGCTAATGCAATTAGCAGATTCTTATTTGTTTATGGCATTTTCTTTATCCAATATATATCAATTGTTGCTTAAAAATAAAAAAAAATCCTGTCCAAGTCAGCAGTTTTGCTCCCACAGAACACTGTTCAACCTGTCCCTGTGGTGGAAGAGAACCGTGATTAATAGGAAAGGAGATCAAGCCCCAACCCTGCTTAACAACACATTTCTGCGTTGCAAGGAGGTGGTGTGACAAGGTAACCCGAGGGCTCCATCAACTACCTGTAACCTCAGGAGCTGGATTACCCTAAGACCACCACACAGTGGAGACCACAGACACTGACAACCATAAGCTACTGGAAACAGGTACAACAGTTATTTATTTGTCATCTTTTCATTGCAATACTATCCAGCAATCTAAGTTACAGATACAGAAAAATTTAGACTTTTCTTTCCTTCTTTCCCCATCTCTACACAGTGCTTACACAGTACCCAGCTATATGTTCCAGTGCCAAACCAAGTTTATAATCAAATGAGTATCTCCCAGACACTAGTAATTTTCTTCTTCTGTGTTACTAACGTGACATGTTCAAGAATTTGGCCGTTAAAAACCAAGGCTGTACAGAAACATATTTCTGTGAGAGACGAAACATCCGGGGGGGCAGGGATAAAGTGAGATTCTTATTCAATCACCGGATTAAATTGGGGCAGGGGGGCACAGGGAGAGAAGAGAGAGCACGCATGAGATGCTTCTGATTTCATTATGAGATTCGTAAATGCCAATGCACAACTTTTTTCTTTTTTTTTTCCTCCATACAGCAAATTCTATGAATTCTATTAGAATCCATTATTGGTCCTCAGTATGAATACATCAAGTGATTTTCCTCAGTTGTCTACTCAGCGGGGACAAAGAGAGTATTATTCACAGGTAACAAGAGGGACAGTAGAAAAGCTGGACAGCGACGATGTGGTTCATTAAGGGAAGAACTAAAGAATTCATTAAGGTGCACTGTGAGGCACAGCAGCTTTGCAAGTATTCTCCGATGTGCCAATAATGTCATAACAAATACCCAAGTAAACCAGTTAAGCAGTTTTCCTTGACATTCACGGTGGTTTCACTGTCATTCAAACTGTGGTCATTTACAATTTCAAAAACATGTTCCAACCTTGTTTCTACAAATCACACAGCAGCCAGATACCCAACCACTCTTCTGGGGGTGGCACTACGTCCTCCAACAAACTTAAAGCAGCAGACTAGTAAGAATACTGGAAACCAAAGCATGGCTTGATTTTTTAATTATTTTTTTATTTTTTTTTACTAACACAACACAGTTACTGACCTTTGTAATGTGACAGGCAGATATTTTGCTAGGAAGTTTCCACCCCGATACATATTATTTATTTTTCAGGCATTTTTTAAACTATTTTGTTCAAAAGACACTGCAACCAATGCATCCACACTTATGCTGATATCATCCAAATAGTCTACCAAATCATTTCCTCCACAAGCAGCATGAAGACTGAGTGCATTGTGACACCTCATACATATTTAATAATAGCCTGATAGGCTGTCATTAACATCAAACAGCAATCTAAGTTTGCTACATTAAACATGATCCCTGTGTTAAGAGGAGAATCACAAACTGCCTCCAAGATCGAGCCTGAAAGAAATACCCACCGACTTGGACAAGGTGTAATGAGGCCAACTGCACTGAAGGAGCCATTATTCACACACTGGATTTAAAAAAAAAAAAAAATGGGGGGGGGGGGGAGAAGGAAGGCAGAAAAAGCTTCAATGGGTCATAAGACCAGACATGCCATAAGGCAATCTGTCACAGAGTACTCATATTAATAACTGTTGTGTCAAAACTGAACATTCCAAAGAAAAGACAAACCTTCCTTTATGTTTTACGAAATGTAAGCCCACAGAATTAATAATTCATGAGATGAAGAAAAATATCAGATTTTGATGTAAATATTAACAGAACCCTGTGAACCAGTTTAGAACCCAATTTTGACTGTCCTACCTTACAATTATCAATCTAGAAGGGAACATTCTCCAAAAAGCTCAAAGGAAAAAAAAAAAAAAACCCACGAACTATGAAAGTCATTAATGAAGAAATTAACATTCTCTATTCATGTTGGTCCTAAACAAAACAGCACAACTCTGTTCTGTGCCTGGCAGTTGCTGAGAGAATGCTAACCGACTGGCGGTATTTGTTCCCTGAGTTACACTATGTTGACAACAATAAAGTTGGTGCACACACAAGAAAGTACACCAAAGGGAAATAATAAAACCAAGACCCAGGGGAAAAAGGGTAGGGAAACAGGGGAGGTGGTTGTCAGATGACAAACAAAGATTAAAAAAAAAGCTGGTTAAAAGTTAATGCAAGTTTCAGCATATGAAGTTCATACAACAGCTTCTAGATAATTTTTTTTCTGATGAGCTAAAGAACTGGCATTTAAGAAGTACAAAAAAATCACTTAACCTATAGCACACAATCACTTACCAACAAGTTCACCGTACATGATTTCAACCAAATTACAAAATGCATTTTCAAAATATGTTAGTCTCAAGACAACATATTTAACTAGGCCTACAAAACCATGCAGTTGTTTCCATTTCAATCATTATTTTGTTTGCTAAAGTGATTAGCAGTTAGAGCTCAAGATACAGAGGAAATCACTTCTGCCTTGTGACACCAGCCCCCTCTGCTTTCAAGACTAGCATAAAGTATAGAATGTTCTAACACGAAACACAGTTGTGCCAAAATCAGGAAAGCCATCAAAAAGCACTGTTCTAAATGGTGATGACAGTGCTTTTCATTAGCTTTTTTTTCCTCCCCACAGAAAATAATATAATTAAGTCTAGTTATGTCCTCACCTGCACTTACATTGTAGATAACAGTGTAAAAAATACTTCTGTTAAGCATCAACATTGGGCATACATAAAAAAGTCAGTACAAATACTCAATTTTTCTCCAGTTTTTGCCATTTTAACTGCATTCAACTCAGTGGTGAGCAAGCAGAATGAAGTCAAAGAAGTTCAACACTGAAACCTTTTAGCAATAATTTTTAAAAGTTAATTCCTACCTTTATCATTCTAGAAAGATCTCCAGCATCAGCTAATTCCAAGACTATGTTCAGTTCATTGTCCTCAATGAATGACGCATAGTATTTAATTACATTTGGATGATTCAGTTGCTAAGAAAAGATTTACAATGCATGTTTTAGTGTAGTGTCTTATATTTTATGAATGAAACATTTTTATTTAGGCAAATAACACACCTAAAATATATTATAGTATGATACAAACAGTACATGCTTTTATGAAAAGCATTTACAGAGGAACATTTTGCAATAACATGCAAGCCTGCAAGAACATGGTGGAGTTTTAGGATCAAGACGATGATTCATGTCAGTACTTTAAAGGATCTTTTCTTTCAGTGCATCTGTGCAATAATATGATAAAACTTGTTGAAACAGCTGAGCCAATTTTTAAAATAAGTATTTTATTGCACACAAGACACTTAACTACAATATCATATTTTTAGTAGAAACTTCTACTTGAAAAGTTATGCATTTTTCGATAGGATTTAATTCTCTATTTTAACTTTTAAAGTGATTATAGATTATAGATTCCTTAAGTGAGGCTTATAAAAGCTCTACACAGCTACTGGTGGACACTTCAGGTATATCTATGAAAAAAATAACGTACTTTGATAATGGCTGCATTTTTATTCTTCAAGATAAATATTATTACCTTTAGAAGATCTATTTCTTTGATGCAGTCAGCACGGGCTTTGGCATCCATTAAATCAAATATCTACACACAAGAGATAAGACAATTAAGTGATTAAAAAAAGCAAATTGAGTCATCGTTATTATCACATAACATCTATCGAGCAGTTCAAGTTTCACAGAAGCAAAATATAATACAGTAATATGAAATACTCCTAATATCTTAGTGTAATTGTAAACACTGCAACCCCCACATACTGATTTTGGTGCTATATCAGTACTTTTAGCCCTTTCACAGGAAACAACTACATTGGAAGTACAGGTTCTCCACGAGCTCAGCTGCCACTTCTGCATATCTATTCAAATACACGGCAATAATTCAGCACTTCTCCTTCAAGATGGTTCTAGTCCAAGTGTCAGCTATTTCTCCCACACCTACCACACCATTATCAGAGACGGATTCTTTCTAGGACTGAGCATGCCTGCCTTTCTTAATCTCTTGTTACAGTCCTCCTTTTGTTTTAAATAACACATGCACTTTTGCTCCCGCAGGATCAAAACTTCACTGTCACCTCTGATTCTTTCTCTCCCATTTCCTTCCCTTCAGCAAGGGAAGAAGCGATTTGGGTTCTGTAATTTGTTTACTAGAGCATTTTTTTCACCTGTCACCTTGACTTTTATAGCTTTTTACAGTTAAGCACCTTTGCTTGTCATTTTTTCCACCTCCCATCTGCTCCAAATTATTCTGCAATGTATCTTAGCTTTGCCTCTTCCACGGTTAACCACATTACCCTCCACTAATTTCTGTTTGCACCAATTTTTTCCTGTCATTAAGAGTCCTTACCCTCATTCTACCCACATTTATATTTGACCTAAATTCTTTCAATTTTCACTGTTTTTACCACCTTGGATTCCCTTTCCACTTCACTTTCTCAGATTTGCATCTCTCCATATACCGCCACCAAGTGATAAATCCCCCTTAGAAGCGACCAAGTTGTTGCTTTTCCAGTGAATCCTTCCTCTCCCATTCCACATTACTTTCTGAATCCAAGGAAGTGGATTCGGAGAGGCCTGCCTACCAGATGTGGAGCTACACAGAAGAATAACAGAGATGCACCACGAGTTTCTGTAATGTTATGAGATAACTCTCTCCAGTTACATCTTTTCAATGCACACCTTTTCTTTCTAGGTAGTCTCCAGGAAGAGATGTCACTTGCTGTGAAGATCACTGTTACCTGGTTGCAACAGCTAAACAAAAACCTCAAACATCTGAAAACTTACATACCCTATCATGCCACCAAGCCCAGACACACAAAAAAGCAGCTCCAGACCTCTGTGCAGGCCTTTGGTACTCAGAGTAGACCTCTTAAAACCGGCTGCATAACCACCCACCTGAATCACACGTACTTGCACTCTCCCCAAAACAGTTCAAACCCAGTCCACCCAGACAGGATCCGGCACACCTCACCTCCACGTGCAGCACTATCCACACAGGCTGTGGTGGCTCCACGCCGACGGGCAGCTAAACCCCACCACAACGCTCTCGGCTAACAAGGGGCAGCTTCTGGAGTCTTCTCACAGACGCCTGGGGCTTCCCTGTTACCGAAACCTTGCCACATAAACCCAATACCCAAGTACATCATTCCTTTAATCAACTGAAAGACCAAGTCTAGGGATTTCAGTAGCGGATCGCAGCCCTCCGAGAGCTCACATGCTGTTGTCTAGCCGCTGCTCCCCCTCAGAAAGCCCATCTCCTGCCTGCAGATCTGACATAGAAAAACCAGACCGCAGCGGATGCAAGATTCGCTTTCTCAAAAAGACAGCTAAGTCAAGAACTGAAATGCCAAGCCTGGAGACGGGGAAAAAGAAGAAACAGGAGAGAAGGAATGAAAGAAGAAAACAAAACTACTCTACCAAGAAAGGGAATAAAACATCTCACAACTACTTGTATATTAATGCCAGGATGATGGGAAATAAACAGACTGAGCTACAAGTAATTATTCAAGGAGGAGACTGAGGGGGATATAACAGAAACACAGCAGGGTAAGTAACAAGAAAGGAATGCTAACACTAAGAAATAAAGCAATTTCAGATGTAAGAGAAGAAAAGCGTTAGTACTATATATGAAATTATAGGTACAAGTATTAAACGGCAAATAGCATTGATAGAAAAGACAAGAGTTTATTTATTAAGGTTGGGAAAACACATTTAGTTAAGGAGATGAAACAGCCTGCATCTGCTATAGATTTCAAATCTGAATGAAAAAGCATTGCTCTTTAATCGTCTTGACAATAGACTAAAAGTCCTACCACCTGCTACTGTCATGAAGGGCTGAAATATTTTTTTCTAGGAAATACTTAGGAAACTTCAAAATATTAGAGGCAGCACATTAACAGTGAAAGTACTTGGAAGGCATGAGATCATAAATGCCTTTGCCAGTAAACTACGAGACCAGCAAAAGGAAAACTTTACACCCACCTCTCCCAAAAACAATCAACGAAAGTGTGCACTGAGTAGCAGGGGGATAAAGTACGGGACCATGGCAAAGTTGTGCATGTCTGCTAAGCCCTAGATAATGAGTTAAGAACATTTCTTATACATGATACCGAGATCCAGGTGCAGATATGGAGAACTCCCAACATACTGGGGAGCCTAATCAAAGCTACAAACAGATTTTTAAACTGAAAATCATACACAAATTACCTGGTCATGCAGCGTAGAGAAATTATTCAAAACACAGTTTCAAGATTTAAAAACAAAAGACCTGCAATGTGGCAGGGGAAAAGAGAGAGCAGTTTGGACCTGCTAAAGACTGTTTCAGTTTCAATTCCTCACTCAATCCCTTACCTGGTATTTCTGCTAGCTTTACCATGGGCAAGTTCCATAAACACTTCCCAGGTCGTTGTAGATTACCGCTAAGCGACCAAGCACTTTAATTCTCTACTGAGTTTCCACTGGAAACGCACATTTTGATTCTTTGTTCTTGAGCACAGAATACTTTGACCTAAGCCAAACCCTTGCAGGCGGTTAATCGACATTACATATATAACAACTTCAGCAGAGGCTGCCACAGCACGTGGCAGATGAGGACTGCTTCCAAGTTCTGGACCTTCCTCAGATGTGAAGAGGTAGAAATTAAATCTATTATCCTGCATTTAGAATAATTCTCACTTCTCTGTCATAAGCGACGGGTATTTGTAAAGGAATAGAACAACACAGGCAGGCAACAGACTGCCCATGTAACCTATCAATCACCACCTATACAAAAATTCAAGACACCTGCTTACTAACAGACTTATTAACTTACCTATACAAGCAGTATTTCCCAACACACCTAAACAAGCAAACATTCTGAGCATTTTTTTTAATTATTTTTTTTTTAAATAAGCTACCCCTCTAGTAAGGATGTAAATCATTACCCCTCATAGAGGTGTAACAGACCAAAGAAAAGCCCTATGCACGGGACTGGGAAAGATCTGGGATCAAGGAAGAAAAAGACAAAATTTTGTCCAGGTATTCTGGCTGGCATTCCCAGTATTTCTGATTTGTTATTAAGCCATCACAGAGCATAGACTAGGCCAAGCAGCTGATCTCAGGAAAGGTCAGACTTAAGTTTTATTAACATGACTCCCCTACAGTTTTGCTACACTTCATACAGCTGAGTGGCAAATTTGTCTCAGCTTCATCTAAACTTAGTATTTAAAACGTGAATAAAATAACATGGTTCAAGAAAAACTGAGTCTTATGAGGTCCTTACAAACACAAAGACAGACAATCTGAACATTTACAGTCCTGGCCCAGATCTAACCTCAACAGACTGTAAAGGCCTCTTCCTAAAAATCCAGAATTCCAGTTTCTCAGACATTAACCTCCTCAACAAAATTATAAAAACACATCATCCAATCCATGGCATCTGAGGAATCTCTGCCCTGTCGTACCAAACAGCTGGCAGTGACTCTCCTTCCGATCAGATTATCCTTGCAGTCTGCCAAGCTGCTCCACTTGGATCCCAGGCACAAACCTATGTCAGCCCCCAGGGAGACTAGTGCGAACAGAACCCAAACCCTCTGCACTTCACCACCACAAGATGATTCAGCACTGAAGAACGACACACACGAAAAAACAGAAGCCACAGTGAAAGAGTTCAAAAGCTTAACAACATCCTTTCAAGTGCATGTCAAAACGAACACACGGCAGCTGGTAGCGGAGGAGGAAGGAGCTGCCACCCCCAGCATCCTCCTCCCAGCAAGGAGCTCGGGGCGCTGGGGACACCTCGGACCAGCCAGGAGGGTGAGCCTGAATGGGGTCATGGGGAGGGAGAGGTTTGTGCACATCAACTGCTGGGAACTAGCAGCAATTAGACTACAAGTATTAGCATCACTGTAACTGGCTAATAATGGAAAGCCTGCATTTTGGTTATAGCCTTTTTGGACATCAGCTGTACTAACAATAAATTCTAACTCTTGACTCCACTTACAAGGTCAGGATCACGGGGTAATTCAGGTTGTAGCTGTGTTTTTTTAGTCCATACAAATTGCTTGGAGTATAATGCAATCTTATTTAAAATTTTAATTATTCTTCCCTAGTTTCTGTTTTCAAGGACTATGGTAAGATTAACATTTCTACAAAGTAATTATGTTTGCTGTGAAAAACCTATTAATATGCAAAAAATATATTTAATATTTTTATGATGCATCCGTTTTCACAAAGTGTAATCAAAAGCTTCATTTTGAGAAGTGCCATGCCCTATTTAGCAATTAATTCCTGAAAACAATTAGGCAAAAACAGCTCAAGAGATGTAAGAGGACCTTTTAAAGCTCTTACTGAAACTGTATTCTTTTGGCATTCTAGAAATATCAGTTTTAAGTACTGTCAGGAGATAGCAGTACTTTTAGAACTATTTCTAAGCTATTTTAAGATACAGAACACAAACTGTTCCCTACACAGATGTGTAAACTAAACAAAAAGGTTGCAACACATGAAATCAAATTCCTGAGAAAACTTCTTACACAGATGCTCACACACTACTCCTGCTCCTTGAAAGCTCTGCGCAGAGCAAGAAGGCTGAAAAACATTTAACCACCAGATGGAAAACATCAAGCCTTAGCTCCTAAGTGCAGACGGTATTTGCGCAATTACCAGCAACTGATTTAACTTAGCTTCTGAAGTAAAACGAATGAATGTGTCAGTGTTCCTTCACACGGTACCGCTTTCAAAACATGCCAAGGTGGGAGCCTACTTCATTCCTCTTGCTCTAAAGAGGAACGCTTACTCCTCCAGCACTTTTCCAAGACTTCCTCTTCAGTAGTAAGAATAGAAATCTTTTAACCTTACCATTTAAATGTCAATTTAATCTAGTTCTGCTTAAAAAATCTGTGTAAAAGAAAGATGCCTTAACAAAAGTTCTTCTAAAGCAAAACACAAACATGCCTGCCGCAACATAAGTCTACAGACAAATAAGCAAAATAAAGACTTGAATGCACACAAATATTGAGATACTGAACAGCAACAATGAGCATTAGAGCATTTTGCCACCACTGCACTGCTGTGCTAAGACAATAGTGCTTCATAAAGTGTAAAATTACAAGTGCTTCCCTAAGATTAATTATCTCTAATTCAAGGCTGAAGTAGCAATCCACTGACAATGCACAATGAATAATGAATGTAAGTGGAAGATTAAAGGATTCATTTTTTGAATCGCAAACATAGGGGTCTCTGATACTGGAGTGAAAGGGAAGGGAAGGTGGAACAATGTGAAGCAGAAACGTTCAACACAATCTGCAGTTGTATTGAAATGTGCAGCTTCACATAATAGTTTGAGTAGCCAAGGTTTATTTTAAAAATACCATATCAAACAAACAATATCCAGTCAGTGACAGTAAGACTATATTTACAAGTCTTGTGTTATATTCTTAAAATACACCATTTTAAGCCACTCATATCTAAGTTCATACCAGTTCCACATCTCCACCTAACACAAAACCAACCGTCAGTTCACAGACTTTCCTGCATTGTAATGCGTTGACTGATTATCAAATGAAGGGCAGAGACTTGGTGCAACAGGGGGGACTCACAAAGCTTTTCAGTCCTTCCTTTAGGTCTGAAATAGAGGGAGCATCTTGCCAAGCCTAATATCATTGAAGAACTGTTGTTCAAGAAGTTGGTCCAATCTAAGAACTTTGAAAAAAAGGTGATCTGTACCTGTGGATGTTAAACAGTCAAACAGTGGGGAGAATGATAGTAGAAGTGGTAATTGTTTTATAAATATAACCAATCAAGAAAGACAAGTAGCTTGCATTTCCGTGGAACAAAGACTGGTCAGAGAGGTAGGATTTTATTACATGCCATAAAATGCATCTCCTCTCTGATGCCCCTGTTTTTGCTATCCTGTAGCATTTTGAAATTTAATTACCAGTCTTGGTTCTGGAAGTATCTTGTAGGCTTCTGGAAAGAATAAGGACCAAGAGATCAGAGATAAAGCAATTGTAACCATTTACAAAAGATGTTCAGTGGTTTTGTCCTTTACGAACAGTTTGTGAGGATTTCTTCCCCTTTCCAAGCAACCACTAGAGTGGCATGACACCCAGAATGACATGTAGTAGTACCTAAGGGTATTGATGGTTCTCTTGCAAGGATTATTTACAATGGTAGTGGTAGAGATGCACTGCTTCTTCCTCAGGCTATTCCATGTATTTTGGACTTCACACTTGTTAAGAAACTTATCTAGAAGCTCTTCAAATTTAGACTGCTACATTAGTAGCTTATCTGCAGTTGATCTTTCCTGATGTTTCTTTGACTCAAAGTGTCACCCAGACATTAGTGAAAGTGAAGAATAAAGATTTGTTTTATAGTTCTGGTTTTATTTAGGTAGTATTACAACAGCAGCTCAAAAACATGGTTCCATGAAACAAAAGAGAACCTAATTATTATAAATACCACTTCCCTAACTCCAAGAAGGCTAACCATACACAGGAAGATGAAACGTGAAGGGTAGAACTAGAAGGAATCAACCAACAATTAATCTTACGTATTCTGGTTAAATTGCTAGAAAGAAATTGCAAATTAAGTAGTTTTCACCCTGATACATATCTGACTGTAAACCAAATCAAGAATTCTACTTCTTCATGTCATCCGGACTCAGCAACAACTACAGATTCAGAAAGAGCGGTTTCTGTCACCATCTGCTTGTCCTCCCTCCCACAGCATCTTACTGCCACTTGCTTCTGCTCACGTTGAGTTCCACAAACATACATTTTGTACACATTAATATAACATTTATCAATATTGCACATATTTCAGCCAAGTAAAATTTTAATAGCAGAAAATAAACATTCTTGTCAGAAAGCTTCACTAAAAATAAAAAAAATAAAAATCAAAGCTGGCAATCCTTTTGGAACAAATAAAGGCCTGAGATCCAGTAACACTAAGAGAGGATAACTGAAGAATAATAGTCACATCAGACCTTGGAGCCAAAGACAAGCAGAGGGTACCACTGGTCAAATAGACAGGAAGGGATTAGCTACAGATTCAACCCAGCCAGGAAAATGAAGCTTTTTTTGGTGGGGGAAGGAAGAGGGAGATAAGACTTGCAAAATCAGAAAGGAAGACATGTAGTTGTTAAGATGTGAGGTGAAAAAGGGAAGATAATAGGAAAAGAGAAATAAGTCCAGATCTCAGTGTGTTGGTTTTCTTTTTTTTTGTTTTGTTTTTCTCCCACTTTTTGTTGGTGGCGCTTGTTTTTTGTTTTTGTTTTAAAACATGAGGTACAGGATTTGGAGACAATATCTTGGTAGAGAAACATGGAAAGTAAGCAAATCCAGATAGTATTTCATGATACAGTTAGGAAGTATCTTTTTTTTTTCCCCCCCCCTATAGGTTACCCAAGTCTTACTTTCTATTCAAATAGTATTCTACATAGACTCAGCCTTCACATGGAAGGCTGTTTTACAGATCACAGAACACCGTCCCTCCTGATGTGCACTAGTCAGTAACATTCACAGGGAAAAACAGCAGCATATGTTGGCTACTTTAAGGCAATCAGAACACTACCAGGATAAAGCCATTTGGAAGAGACACAAATCTTTACCCTTATTTCCTACTAAACACCAGATATGTCCCTAGATATTACACGGTTGAACTAGCTTTTCTGCTATAGAAATTTTCACCTGCAAATGGAGAGCATGATGCCTTCTCCATAGATGAAAAATCTTTTGTCAAATTGAGAAATCTAACATGAAAATTCAGCTTTACATACTGACTTCTGAAATACTCTTAAGAGTACGCATGCTATGATGCCTCTGTAATCTTTACACAAACACTGTTATAAAAATTTCGTAGCTAACAGCAAAAGGCCGGACTTTATGAC